>NC_066580.1:145360687-146560687 GCF_024323335.1 Lathyrus oleraceus
TTCACGTGATGAACTCTTCATCATATTTTGTGCTTCCCAGAACCGTCCAGTAAACGGTGCTACTTTTATGTTAGCTAATTTGGACCACCTTATCCAGGATGAGCGAGCACCCATTAGAATAGGCGGTTTGATCACTATGATAGGTAATGCTATTGGATTACGTCAGCCTATGCTTGACCTTAGCCCTTTTTGTGGCATTACTACTATGAGTATACCTTTCCTCTTCAACACTATGTTTATAGCAAACATAGGGTCTGATGAGTTCGAGCTTATTATTGATAACCAGGTTCTCTGCCTATTCACCATGCCCGATCCTAGAACTAGTGTTCACAACCAAAGGAACTGGCTCTATAATCTGAATGAAACCCCAACTCCTGCTGGATCCACTGAATCCATCCAGGATTATGAGATTTGTGATGACTATGAGCACTATGTTGACCATATCTCTCTTGCTGAATCTGACCCTCAGACACCTTCCGGCTACTATGATATTGATCCTCCCCCTCAGCCTGCCCTGACCGAAGAATCAGCCATGCCTGATCTCCGACATCATATGCCAGGAACAGATATTAAAACCGTCATTGAAGCCTTGATGTCAGAACAAGACGCCCTCAGGGAAGATTTCCACAGCTTGAGACTTGAAATCCTAGAATACATGAGCAGCACGGCAAGTCAGTTACGTATGTTACGGCATCATGTTAACTCTTTTGCTCCTCCGGCCAGAGATCCGAAGATAGATGGAATTTAGTTATTTTTCTTTCTAAGTTATTTAGTTTTAGGCTAGATTTTTCATTAATGTTATTTGAATTCATGTTTATTTCTATTTCATTTCATTGTTTTCTTTCACTGTAATACATTATGATCATTTTTATTGAAGCTGTTTAGTTAATTTTATTATGCAATGGCTATTATGCTCTACTGTTGTTACCTATTATTATTATACAAAGCAAGTAAGCGTGCACAATACATTAAAACTGCAGACTAAAAATGATCATAAGCAAAATGAAACATTAAAATACGCTACCAAAGTAATTCTGTGAAGCGCTACTGAAGCCTTGCCAAAAAGGACTGTGTGACGAGCGTCACACACTCCATGACGAACGGCACGCAAAACGCCTGTTACGAACGTCACAGCCTTGTGACGAGCGTAACGCCCCTCAGACATGTGAACGTTAGGGAGCCGTTGGAGACGAACGTTACACTTTAATTTTTACCTTCCCCGTTCATTTTTTCGTTTACCACACTTAATTACTCTTCAACCACTTTTTCTTTCTACCTTCCAATCCTTCTCCTATAAATACCTACCAAAACTTCCTTCATTCACCACAAAACAATTCTCTCATATCAAATACATTTCTTTTTCTTTCCAAATCATCCCTTCAAAAATTCATCACAATGGCGGGAAATCAAAATTTCGGAAATATCATCTTCCGATCCGGAGATGACAACTATCAGCAAGAGCAATTCGAGCGCTTCCAGCAGCGAGGCGTCGCTTCCACCAGGTACCCCGATTTAACTTGTTTACAACAATTAGGCTTACTCCAAGGTATCGAGTGGATGCTCCGTAAAGCCGATTTAACCTTCCTTTGCACTCATAACCAACCCACCTACCCTTCCCTAACCTTAGAATTCCTAAGTTCTTACGACTACACCACTCCCGCCGGTGAGGGTGAATTTCTGACCGGTACCGCAACCTTCCGCATGTTTAACACCGAGTACTCTCTAACCCAAAACCAATTGAGTACCATGCTACAATTTACCACAGAAGGCCAAGTCTACCCCGGAATCCCTCCCGACCTAAACTGGAACACAGTTGGCGTTTTTGACCTTTTTAAGAAAATTTCCGGTATAGAGACCTACAACTGGGAAGAACTCCTTCTCTCCCACATCCATAACCCCACCATCCGTTATTTTCTCCGTATCTTGCAAAACACAGTTTTTGGTAGACCAAACAACAGCAAGGTCAACTCAAAGGAGTTATTTTTCCTCCAGTGCGTCTTCGAACCGCAAGCCCAGGTAAACGCCGCCTCCTTTCTCTTTCATCATATCCGCACCTTATGTGCTAGAGGTCGGCAACCCTTTATAATTGGTGGATTAATAACCTCCATAGCACTTGGCCTGAACCTAGGGGATAAACTCCAAACTTTAGAATCCCTACCTCCCCTGTCTATGGATATCAGCTATTGCCGTTCTAGCCGCCTGATTAAAAACAGAGTAGGCGGAGGCTATTATCTTATGGTGAACAACCAAGCAGTCCCGAGTGTTGTGCTACCCAATACCACCCTAACTGATGTCACAAACCCCGACCGCCACCTCTACGATCTTAGCGCTCCTGAAACCACCGAGCCTTCACAAACAAACCAGCAAACTGATGAGTTTGAAGAAATGGAACAAGGTGACCATCCGCCAACACAATAATCAGTCCCGCTCAACCCTTCCCGTAATGCAGCCGGCCCATCCTCCCAACGTCGTCGACGAAGAAGGCCTGCGACCAACGACGACATTATGGATGCTATCGATGGTATGCAGACACAGAATGCAGAGATGATGCAGATGATGCGTCAAATGCAACAGCAACAGGATGCTCGGAATGCCATAACCGACCAGCGGTTTACTGAATTGTTTAGCAGGTTCGACAACTTAGACATACGTCAAAGATCACCAGGTCCAAGAACCAGAGGCGTAAGGCAGCCTTAGTTGTTATTTTCTTTGCATTTCCATTTTGTATTTCTTTCCCTTAAAACATTGAGGACAATGTTTAGTTTAAGTATGGGGGGGAAACAATATTCTTTCCATTCTCATTTTTCAAGTATGTACTCTCCCTTTCATCGTTATTTCCCTTTTTTTCCCTATAAAAAAAAAAAAAAAATTATTTTAAGTTAAGTTCCTAAGTGTGAAAAATTTTCTATTATCTATTCCCCTCAATTTTCTTGAGCCATAACAAAAAAAATTTTAACACACCCAATAAGTATAAAGGTTGTTTACTTTATAAAACTTGAGTGAAATCAAAACAAAATCATTACCATAACAACGCTCTGAGAACCTCAATATGTTAGATCAGGATAAGTACCTATTATACCGATTCCTTGAACTTTTAGTTCTATGGCAACCCCAAGTAGTTTATACAGAAGTCAGCACCATCTTAATAGCAAACTACGTGGAGAGCCGATGAATATAAGTGAATGATCCCCAAAGTAACCTAAGATATATAAATATATCAAGAAATGCACTAATTAAATTAGGTGATCCTTACCAGATCATTTAATCTAAAGGTTGCAGATCATGCAAAAGCACAATATGAAAGATCCATTATGAGTTGGTTCAGTAGGAATCTGGTACTGAACTCGGTAGGGCGGACTACGGTTCGATCCCCCGCAATTTGCAATGGGCTGAATGATGAAGTTATCCGACTTATGTACCAGAACTTCTAGCTAAAAGCGGATCATAATCACTAACCGGTTACTCCACTATGTGCGCGAAAAGATAAAGGGCTTAATGTGATTTCGCTAGAATGAAAGCGGGTAAAATAAGACTAAAGGAACCAGGATAGCTATCGTAGGGTACTTGAACTGATTGGCACAAAGTAGGGTTATCTAAGTTGTAACGGTAGTTGTTGATGTCAAGATTAAACTCGAGTCCTCCTAAACAAAAATCCATTTACAACCTAGTACGAATTGATGTGTGCTTTGAAATTTCATCTGGCTAAAACTTTTAACAAGTTCTATATTGAATTTTGCTTGAGGACAAGCAAAGATTTAAGTATGGGGGAGTTTGATAACATGAAATTATATCACATTTGAAGACTTAATTCAATTAGATTATATTATCATTTACTTTAATTTATCCCATTTTATCAGATATTATGCAGTATTTCTTTTCTATTTACATCAGGTACCCATTTTGAAGCAAAAGTGAAAAAGGGAAGAAAAGGAGGTGTAGAAAGGAGTAAAAAGGAAACAAATATCAAAGACCAAGCCCAGCCCAAAAGAAAGCGCACGTTGTGCCTGTGACGGGCGTCACAAGGGTTGTGACGAGCGTCACACTAGAAGCATCCCTGTGACGAGCGTCACACATGGTGTGACGAGCGTCACACCATTCCACTAGCTTTTTGGCGCAAGTCACGCTCTCAGAAGAATTGAAGAAGAACGTTGAGAGAGTTCGTGTCCTATGCCCACGCCGTGTATTTAGCCATGCTGAAGACTCGTAGGAAACGGAATGCAGTTACCAAGGCTATTATAAATAGCCATCTCACAAACCTAAAAAAGTCTGAGTTTTTGCACGCTCAGTTTGCCGAAGCTCTGCCAAATTTTCTTTTCACGCCTTTGCTTATTTTTCTTCCTTTCCAGCAACTTAGCATTGTTTATTTTATTTATTTCTTTTGCAAGCTTTACATTCTTTTTCCCTTGCAAATTTACCTTTCCAGTTTTAACTTTTAGATATTTTTCGCATAATAGTTTCTACACCGGAAACTATTGTGCAACTTTATACCGGATTTAACCTTACGTTATATTCCAGTTTTATTTCCTTGATTTAATTTACTGTCTAATTGAAGAATCCAAGAACAAATCCTACCGGTTTGTGGTGGAGTGTTCAAGACCATTGTATTACGCATTCAGGTTCTTTAATTGTTATTTAATTTTTAATGTTTTATTCTATTGTTTATTCATATTGCCTGCCTGGAATGAGTCTGTTTATGCATGATATAAATTCTTATTTATTTAGCATGTCTGGCTAATTTGCCTAGGTATCGGTATGTAAAGTAAGCAGAATAAGGGATCAAGACTGAGTCGGTCTATTTAAACTT
Organism: Lathyrus oleraceus; assembly: GCF_024323335.1. Lineage (NCBI taxonomy): Eukaryota > Viridiplantae > Streptophyta > Magnoliopsida > Fabales > Fabaceae > Lathyrus > Lathyrus oleraceus. Next base: position 145,365,492 of record NC_066580.1, read on the forward strand.
AAAATCAAAATCAATCTTTTTACGGTTTCAACTTACAGGTTTAATAACAAGATTTTTTACAAAAGTAAAAGACATAAAGAAGTTAAAATCAATAGAGCGAGAGTTTGAGATTTTAACTGGACAGTGTAAGTTAGGCATTAATTCTAGATCAGGGCGAGAGCAAGTTTTAGAGTTAATTAAATTCTGACCTTTTCCAAAAAGTATTTTTAAAGATTGGATGTGAGGACGAGAGTTAAGCATTTGGATTTAATTATATAACCTAAGTCAACAGAGCGAGAGTTTGAGATAAGGGTGTTTAAAACGGTCAGTATTTTCTTAAAAAGAGTTTCTGCAACTTTATTGTTTTCAAAATATGGTTTTTGACTTAATTATAAGTGACAGCAACATTAATATAAAATCATGGTTTATTCAACAGAGCGAGAGTTTGAGATAGAACCTTTAACCAATGAAGTTAACCGAAACGATTCATTTTAAAACCAAGAAACCGACAAAGTCTTGATTCCCTAGTTTTGACGAACTACATACCGATATCCGTTTTATTGATATTTAATCTAGATATTAGTTTAGCTCTTAGTTTTTCCCCAAACAATCGAACATTTTCACCTTAGATTTACGTAGTAACCTTAGATAACGGTATATCGATTCATGAGTCCCTGTGGGATCGATATCTTTTAAAACTACGCGATAGAACTGTGCACTTGCAGTTTGTATCCCATTCTCGACTCACCCAGTCGAGCGATCACATGTTCAGATGCTTCTGATACTTTGCAGTTTTGTCCAGAGTCAGACTTTCTTGAACGAGATTCCACTTCAGATGCTTCTGATACTTGAGAATTTGTATCTGATCTTGTTGTGCATCTGATGACATCATCAGATTTATTACTTCTTTCTTTAGAACCCTGCACACTTAGAAACTTTTCGTTAGGGTGCCATTTTTGGTTTCATCCTTTGTTATCATCAAAATCAAGGAATCTGTTGTAGAACAATTTTTGTTCTTACAATCTCCCCCTTTTTGATGATGACAAAACAACTTAAAATAGCAGATGAAACATGAAATAAATAAGATCAGATAGACAGAAGCTCCCCCTGAGTTAGTGCTAGGGAGTTCAGAAGTTCTTACCAGAGCTTTCCAAGTAATGAGATTTCTGAAAACTTTCTGCAATTTCTTAAATTTAATGTTAGAGCTATTTAATCAGAGCTATTTTTATCAGAGCTATTTCTACAATTGTTGCAGAGTGCTTAAGGTTTTTAGACAATTTTCATCAGAGCTATTTAATGATTTCTCCCCCTTTTTGTCAGAATCAAAAAGACATAGTAATAAAAATTGAATTAAAGAGAAAAACATTTCATTAAAAATAGAAACACAAACATCAGATTCAAAAAGATCAAGAACAAAACATCAGATCCAAAAAGAAGACAGAGGCAAAAACAACAAAAGGCAAGTAAAAACATAAAATCCTAAGTGCCTAAGGGTTCTGAGGCAATTTTTGCAAGATCATGGCAAGCATCTTCTGGATGTTCTCATTGACCGTATCTTGCTTGTCCATTCTGTCTCGGAGGATGTTCTGATCTTCCTTAAGGTCCTTCAGAGTCTGAAGGATCATGGGAACAGCAGTTGAAGACTCCCCCTGAGTCAGAGCCTGCTGGGCTTCAGCTTCTGCAGCAGCTTGAGCTTCTGCATCTGCCAGAGCCTTAGCTTCAGCTTCTTGTTGCCTTAGGATTTCTGCTTCCTGAGCAATTCTTTCCTCTTCTATTCTTCTTGCTTCTTCTGCTTCTCTAGCCAACCTCTCTTCCTCAAGCCTTCTGGCTTCAGCCTCTCTGGCAAGTCTCTCCTGGAGTCTTACCTCAGCATTTCTGATGTAGTCATTTCTGACTTGTTCAGATATGCTCTTCAGCCTAAAGGATTCTGATGTCATCCAGCCAATGACTCTGTTCCAGTGTGTCCTTACAGATTCAGGATCATCACTGATTTCAGAGTTAGTGACCAGAGAATCAACCTTTTGAGCTGAAGCCTCTGCAATCATAAAGATGGCTTCCTTAAGGGTAGGTTTAGAAAGCTCAGGTTCAGGTTCTGGTTCAGAGGTATGAGGTGGAGGGCTGAGATTCAAGGTTTGAGGTTCAGATTCTGACTCAGGTTGGGGTTCAGATTCTGCTTCTGGTTGAAGACTGGGGGATGAAGCATAAAGTGGGTTTAAATCTAAAGGTTCAGATTCTGGTTCTGGGACAGCGGGAAGGATTGGTGGGGTGATATCAGAGGTGTGGGGATCAGATGGTTGAATGTCAGAGGGTTGAGTTTCAGAGGGTATGGTGGTTGTTTGTTGTGGTGGAAGTGAAGTTGTTTCAGGTTCTGTGGTTTGTGGTTGTTGTGAAGCAAGTCTATGAGCATATAGAGTGGCTATTGTTGGAGAGTCAGGATCAGAAGGTTCAGGGTCAGAGGAAACAGTATCGTAGGGAGGTGATTCTGGCATAGAGGATGATGAAGAAGAAGAAGTGCTTTGGTGAGTTTGTGCAGGTATAGAGGGAGGAATGAAGGTTCTGGCTATGTTTAGAACTGGTGTAGGTTGGGAGGTTCTGGTGATTGAGGGTGGGATTTCAGATGTAGTAAAAATGGGTTGAGAGGAGAGAGGGTTAGAGGAAGCCATCTGAAGATTAGAGGAGACAGGAGGAACAGACTTACCAGTTGAGATTTGCAGAGGAGCTGAAGATCCGCTTCCAGAAGCTCCGTCAAGTCTGGCCTTCTTTGCTGGTGGTGCTATCTTCCTCTCAGAAACACCTCTCTTGTATCTGACTAAATCTTCTTCAGAGTCCAGACAGTCATCGAGGCTGAAATCAGAGACATCAAAACCTTCTTCCAGCAGACGATGAAGATAGAGGGCAACAGCGTCTCTGGGCTCATTCTTGAAGAATCTGGCCAGGCCATGAGGCATCTTCCTCTGATCTTTTAGAGATTCCCAGGATGTATTCAGAGTGGGCTTGATTCTAATTTCTTTGATGATTCCCATGCTTTTGAGGTTTTTGGCATTCAGAGGCTTTCCCACATCAATTGCCAGATCATCCATACATCTGGTCTTTTCCAGTTGGTCAACCAATCCATGCTCAATGAAGACATCAGAAAGCAATCTTCCCAGAGGGATGTAAGACCTTGGCTTCATATTGTTTCTGGTTTCTTTGACAGAATCCCTCAGATATCTGAACAGGAGAACAGGGAGGTTGATCTGGATACCCTTCTGAATACAGTATAAAATGCATTTTTGATCAGCATTTATGTAATCAGAGGAGTTGGAGGCTGGGCGATGGTGAATAGTACCCAGAATGATCTTTAGCCACACTCAGAGGTTCTGGTGTAGCTCTTTGTTTTTAGAGGGGTTTCCTTCAACATTTGGTTTGAAGATAGTTGGGTTGATGACTTCAGTGATGCGTTTAGACCTGGGAGGAATGTTGTAAATCCTTTTTCCTCCACTTTCCTCCATATTCAACAAGGAGGCAATTGATGCTTCAGTGATAACAATCTTTACCCCTAGAACAAAAGAGACAATGAATTGGTCATCTGCATCAGCATGTCTCCAGAACTCCTTGACCAGAAGAGGGTAGATTGGACCATAAAGCCTGTTGAAGTAGGTTTCCCATCCTTGTTGACGAAGTTCCCTAGTAAGATCAACGCCATTTCTTCTTAGGTTGTCAAAATCAACCAAAGATTCACACAATACATCCAAACCTTCAAAGGGAGTTGAAAGGTTTATGTGGCGTTCTCGGTCAAGAATGTGGGGTTCTTGATAAACAGGGGTTATAGAAACACCGGTGACGGTTGGAGTTGGAATACTAGAGGTTTGAGCGGTGGAACTTGACTCCATTTGCTGTGAGTAGTTGAACAGTTGTTGTTGTTGAGCATCCATTGTAAAGAAGAAGATGAAAATGAAGAAACTTGCAGAGAGTGCTTCGAGAGAGGGTTTAGGGTTTTAGAGTGAGTGAGAGTGATAAGTGTGAAATGTGAGAGAAAGTGTTTATATACTCTAAGTAAAACACATGCAAAACGACACCTCAGAATGCGTTAGACACAACACTCAAAATATCACGCTTGGGGGGAAAAATGATTACAGCTAATAAATGAATGTCTAATCCCAACAGTACGCACACTGCTCTAGGAGATTTCAAACGTTCTGACCTTTGATTTCTATTGACAGCTGTCTAGAAGTTCTAGGGTTAGACGTTTAATGCTCCACGTGTTGATGTATCTGATCTTCAGGAATACCAAAGGATTGGTTTCTGAAGATTTCTAACTCAGATGTCTTCTTAACTTGTAGAAGTATCAGAGTCAGAGGCAGAAGTGTATTTGTTTTTTTTTTTTTTATCAGAGTCTCATTTTACATGTTCAAAGCCAAATTTTACTCAGGGCAATTTTTAATGTTCAGATTTTCTAATATAAAAAGAAATCTATCTTCAGCTAGAGGCTTAGTAAAGATATCTGCCCATTGATGTTCTGTATCAATGAACTTTAATGTTACTATCCCTTTCTGAACATAGTCTCTGATAAAATGATGTTTTATTTCTATGTGTTTGGCTCTGGAATGTAGAATAGGATTCTTACTTAAACAAATAGCAGCAGTATTATCACAAAAGATAGGAATGTTACTCTCAAATATCTGAAGATCTTCTAGCTGATGCTTCATCCAGAGCATCTGAGTTGTGCACAGTGATGCTGAGATGTATTCTGCTTCTGCAGTTGATAGAGCAATAGTTGACTGTCTTTTGCTAGCCCAGGAGATCAGATTGTTTCCCAGAAGCTGGCAATTTCCAGAAGTACTTTTTCGTTCTATTCTATCTCCTGCGTAGTCTGCATCACAGTAACCAGAAAGTCTATACTCTGATGTTTTCTCATACATCAGGCCCAGGTTAGGAGTTCCTTTCAGATACTTAAGAATTCTTTTAACTGTTGTTAAATGAGATTCTCTAGGATCTGATTGGAATCTGGCACAAAGACAGACACTAAAGAGAATATCAGGACGAGTAGCAGTCAGATAGAGAAGAGAGCCTATCATACCTCGATAGAGCTTCTGACAAACCTTGTTGCTTACCTCTTCCTTCTCCAAAATGCAAGTTGGGTGCATAGGAGTTTTTGCAGAGTTGCATTCAGTCATGTCAAACTTCTTCAGAACGTCTTTAATGTACTTGCTTTGATGAATGTATGTGACTTCTGGAGTTTGATTGATTTGAATTCCCAGAAAGAACTTTAGTTCTTGCATTAAACTCATTTCAAACTCAGCCTGCATCAACTTAGAAAATTCTTGGCAAACAGAGATATTAGCAGAACCAAAAATAATATCATCAACATAAATCTGGCATATCATGAGATCATTATTAAGGTTTTTACAGAAGAGTGTAGAGTCAACTTTCCCTCTGATAAAATTTTGTTCCAGAAGAAAATTGCTTAAGCGTTCATACCAAGCTCTGGGAGCTTGTTTAAGTCCATATAAGGATTTCTTAAGTTTAAAAACATGTTCTGGAAAATTTGAGTTTTCAAAGCCTGGAGGTTGATTGACATACACTTCTTCTGAAATATAACCATTAAGAAATGCACTCTTGACATCCATTTGATATAGTTTAATAGAATGATTAATAGCAAAAGATAAAAGAAGACGAATAGATTCTAACCTCGCGACTAGAGCAAAGGTTTCATTATAGTCAATACCTTCTTGTTGACTGTAACCTTGAGCTACCAGTCGAGCCTTGTTTCTGACAACTTCTCCTTTCTCATTCAGCTTGTTTCTGAACACCCATCTGGTTCCAATGACATGAGTGCCTCTGGGTTTAGGAACGAGATCCCAGACATCATTCTTGGAGAATTGATCTAACTCTTCTTGCATAGCTGCCACCCAATCGTTATCTTGAAGAGCTTCATCACAGGACGTAGGCTCAATCAGAGACACTAGTCCCAGAGGAATATCTTCAGAAGTTCTGAAGGTAGATCTGGTTCTAACAGGTTCATCTTTGTTTCCCAAAATCAAATCTTCAGATACGTTAATACGACTTTTAACTTTCCTTGGAATTTCTGGAGATTTAATTTCTTCAGAGTCTGGAGTGACGGTTGCTTCTGGAGTTTTCTCAGATTCTACAAGAGTGATTTCCAAATCTGCAAACTTTTCAACTAGCTTTGACTTTTCAGGGTCAAGTTTATCATCAAATCTGACATGAATTGATTCCTCCACAATTTTGGTTTCTGTGTTGTATACTCTATAGCCTTTAGAGCGTTCTGAGTATCCTAACATAATACTTTTCTGTGCTTTGGAATCAAACTTGTTCAGATGTTCTTTAGTATTTAATATAAAGCAAATGCATCCAAAAGGATGAAAATATGAGATGTTGGGTTTTCTTCCCTTACACAGTTCATAGGGAGTCTTTTCCAGAATAGGTCTAATAGAGATTCTATTCTGAATGTAACACGCTGTATTTACAGCTTCTGCCCAAAAGTGCTTTGCTACATTAGTTTCATTGATCATGGTTCTGGCCATCTCTTGGAGTGTCCTATTCTTCCTCTCTACAACTCCATTTTGTTGTGGAGTTCTAGGGCAGGAGAAATCATGGGATATTCCATTAGAGTCAAATAATTCCTCAAAATCTTTGTTTTCAAATTCTCCACCATGATCACTTCTGACTCTAACAATTTTAGAGTCAAATTCTTTTTGCACTTTAGAACAGAAACTGGTGAATACAGAGTGAGACTCACTCTTGTGCTTTAGGAATTTTACCCATGTCCAGCGGCTGTAATCATCAACGATTACTAGTCCATACTTCTTTCCATTGACTGATGCTGTTTTCACAGGGCCAAATAAGTCAATGTGAAGAAGCTCCAGAGGCTTAGAGGTAGAAACAACATTTTTCTTTTTAAAAGATGTTTTTGAAAACTTTCCTTTCTGACAAGCTTCACACAGAGCATCTGAAGAAAACTTCAGTTTAGGTAAGCCTCTGACTAACTCAAGTTTAGTTAGCTGAGAAAGTTTTCTCATGCTAATGTGGCCTAAGCGTCTATGCCATACCCATTGCTCTTCGTGAACTGACATTAAACATTTAACATTTTGATCTTTTAAATCAGAAAGATTTATTTTATAAATGTTGTTTTTCCTCTTGCCTGTGAAAAGGACAGAGCCATCGTTCTGATTAATGGCTTTACATATTTTTTGATTAAAGATTACATCATAACCGTTATCACTTAATTGACTTATGGATAACAAGTTATGCATTAATCCTTCTACATAAAGAACATCAGATATAGAGGGAAGAGTACCATTACCAATAGTTCCGGAGCCTCTGATCCTTCCTTTCTGATCTCCTCCGAAGCCTACAAATCCAGCGTCTTTAAGTTCCAGGCTTTGGAACATAGACTTTCTTCCCGTCATATGTCGCGAGCATCCAGAGTCCAGGTACCATGACTGGTGTCTGAACTTTGCTGCATAGGATATCTGCAACATAGATAATCTTATCTTTCGGTACCCAGAATCTCTTGGGTCCTTTCAGATTAGTTTTCCCAGAGTTTCTTACAACTTTGGGTCTTCTAGCATTTTTAAATTTGTGTTCTTGTGTGTGTGTGTAGTGATATGAAAAAGGCGATTTAATTTGGTTACTGGTAGAGGTTTCATCTTCCTTAGGATCATACTCAATTCCCTTTTTATTATTCTGACTTACTCCATAAATCATGGATGCCATAATACTCCTATCTATTCCATTCTTCAGAAATTTTTGAAAGGCTTCTTCATATTTATAAATAATTTCATTTGAAGTTTGTGGTGCTTGAGATAACGTTTCTTCTAATTTTATTTTTGCTTCATCTTTTTCTAACATTAAAGATTTGATTGTATCTTCTTGTGATAGAATTATTATCTCAAGTTCACTACACTCTTCAAATTTAGCTTTAAGACAGCCTTTAACGTTTTTAAACTTTTGTTTTAATTTCTGATAAGAAGTAAGAGTTTCTGACAAACATGATTCTAAGTCAGATCTAGAAAGTTCAGAAAATACCTCTTCAGATTCTTCATCTGAGCTGCTGGATGTGACAGCCATAAGTGCTACGTTGGCCTGTTCATCAGAGTCAGATTCTGATGATCCAGATTCACTATCGTCCCAGGTGGCCATCAGTCCTTTCTTTGTTCTGAAAGTGTTTTTCTTGAAGCTTTCTTTTCTAGGGTTGTCTTTCTTCAACTTGGGGCATTCATTTCTGTAATGACCTGTTTCTTTACATTCATAGCAGGTAATATCTTTGTTAGCTTTACCTTTTGACGTTGACTCTGATCGATCCCCTCTGGGTCTTGATCTTCTGAAGTTGTTGTTGTTCCTCTTTTTCCAGAGTTGCTTGACTCTTCTGGTTAGTAGGGACAACTCTTCTTCATCATCAGAGTCTTCTGGTTCAGAATCGTCAGTATCTTCAGCTTCTGCCTGGAGAGCTTTGGTTCTGTCAGGTTTCCGTCTTTCAGATCTGGACTTCAGCGCTACTGACTTGTTCCTTTTCTGAGGCTCATCCTCCTCTAGTTCTATCTCATGGCTTCTGAGAGAACTAACAAGTTCTTCAAGGCTGATATTGTTCAGATCCTTTGATAACTTCAGAGCAGTAACCATTGGTCTCCATTTCTTTGGCAGACTTCTGACTATCTTCTTAACATGATCTGCAGTCGTGTATCCTTTGTCTAGCACTTTAAGACCTGCAATAAGAGTTTGAAATCTGGAAAACATAGCTTCTATAGCTTCATCATCTTCCATCTTGAAGGCTTCATACTTCTGGATAAGCGCCAGAGCCTTCGTCTCCTTGACTTGGGAGTTTCCTTCATGGGTCATCTTCAGAGAGTCAAGTATATCTTTGGCTGTCTCTCTGTTGGTGATTTTTTCATATTCGTTGTATGATATAGCATTTAGAAGTATTGTTCTGGCCTTGTGGTGATTTTTGAAGTCACGTTTCTGATCTTCTGACATTTTGCTTCTGGGAACTTCAGCTCCATTTAAGACTGGAGGTTTGTATCCATCTGTGACAATGTCCCAGAGGTCAGCATCATAACCCAGAAAGAAACTTTCGATTCTGTCTTTCCAGTAATCAAATTTTTCTCCATCAAAAACAGGAGGCTTGGCATTGTAAGAATCTCTTTCATTTGAGTGGGCCATTGTTTTTCTCGTACTGGATCTCTCTACACGGTTAAGTGTTTGATTAGAAAATCAATAACAGAGCCGGAGCTCTGATACCAATTGAAGGTGAGAAAAACAAGAAAGGGGGGGGGGGGGGGGGTTTGAATTGTTTGAAAAATAAGCGCTTTTCAAAAATGAAAATCACACAATGATTTTATACTGGTTCGCTTATAACACAAAGCTACTCCAGTCCACCCGGCCAAGGTGATTTCGCCTTCAACAAGGACTTAATCCACTAATCTTGAAAGATTACAAACAACACCTAAGAGAGAAGAAAATCTCTTAGTCTTCTCAAGTCTACAGACTACACAAAGTCACTTGAGGAAATCAAACAAATAAAATATACAAGATATGTAATCTAGAGTGCTTCTAAGAAAGCAAGTATTACAAACTTAAGAACAGATTTTTCACTTGATAAGCAAAAGCTTAGTGAAATTCTTTGAGAGCAAAGATGATTTTCTTGAGCGTGAAATAATTCAGTATAGTTTTGGCTAGTTGATTTCTTGTTACTGAATGTTGATTGCATCTCTATTTATATATGAGTTGGAGTAGAGTTGAATCTGGTGGATATTAAACTGAGTTTACTCCATCACTTAAATAGCTTCTGCAGTTTAACTTTTCATCTTTGAAGTGACTACTTACCACAAGTAGTATCTTCTCTCTTGGAAGTGGAGATTAACGTCTCTTTCTCTGTTTAGGAAATCTATTTGAAAATCTTTACTTGACTTGAACGTTACTTCTTCATGATTAGCAAATCCATAATCAGAGTATTTGTGTTTCTGGAGAATCTTGGAATCTTGCTTCTGATGTTGATCTCTTGAGAGTTCAGATGGCGCTGATAACGTTTCTCCAGAATCAGAGCTTCTAGACTTTACTTCATGTTCAGATGCTTCTGATACTTTGCAGTTTTGTCCAGAGTCAGACTTTCTTGAATGAGATTCCACTTCAGATGCTTCTGATACTTGAGAATTTGTATCTGATCTTGTTGTGCATCTGATGACATCATCAGATTTATTACTTCTTTCTTTAGAACCCTGCACACTTAGAAACTTTTCGTTAGGGTGCCATTTTTGGTTTCATCCTTTGTTATCATCAAAATCAAGGAATCTGTTGTAGAACAATTTTTGTTCTTACATAGAGGTGGAGATCCCATCATTACGTGTGTTGATGGAGCCAAGTTGACTGAGGCTGAATGGTGTTAGACCAGGTACGGCCAGCTGAATTTGATTGAAGAGAAGAGGTTAATTGCCATGTGTCATGGTTAGTTCTACCAGCAGAGAATGAAGAAAGCTTTTGATAAGAAAGTCAGACCTCGTGTGTTTAGAAAAGGTGACCTTGTGCTTAAGAATATTCTATCTTTCAAACCAGATTCTAGGGGCAAATGGACTCCTAATTATGAAGGCCCATATGTTGTTAAGAGAGCCTTTTCAGGCGGTGCTTTGATTCTTACAACTATGGATGGTGAAGAGTTCACTCGTCCTGTGAACGCAGATGCAGTCAAGAAATACTTCTCCTAAAAATAAAAGAACAGCTCGCTAAGTTGAAAACCTGAAAGGGCGGCTTAGGCAAAAATGAGCGTCTCGGTGGGTTGAAACCCGAAAGGGCGACCTAGGAAAAAGTTAGAGACATAAAAATAGAAAGAATTATCCCGATAAATTGAGTACCCCGCCTTGGGGAAATTTATGCAAAAATTAGGGATTATGGCAAGTAACTACATCCTGCTGATCTTCAGTTTTTAAGACATTCTTGAGCAAATCGGACAATTATGATTCACCATCTCCAGCGGAAACACCAAGAGCACAGTGGATATCAAAAGTTGGTAGAAGGATTAGTGATCATTGTATTCCATGTATCCCTTTTCCATGTAAATTACCATTTTTCAACTTTTGTAAAGATCTATGGAGTCTTGTCATTTACAGACTACCATCCTATTAAATAAAGTTGAGCTTTTTATCCAATTGTTTCTACTTGTGTTTATTTCAGCCAAATAGATTTAAATTTTTATTATGATCATTTTTTGAAATAAAATTTTAAATTCAAAATTGTGTTTTCTTAAATATATAAAGTAGTTAATTTAAGCAATCGATATCATTTAAAGGAATATCAACAGCGGTTTAAAAAGCGGTAAGCCCTAAATGCGGAGCATTATTGATTCTTCTCAAGCAGTGGGAGTGATCCCTATTTCATCCCCGACAGCTTTTCAATAACCAAGTTTTGTTGGTTTCCCCAGCTGAGTTTGTTGGCCTCCCTTGAGTTGTAGCCGTGTTATTTCGGCAGTTTGCACGGTTTCGGCAAAATTTTGCTTCTCCGAAGGTCGTCAAAGTTACTCCTGATTTTGAGCAGCTATTATGTTTGTCCCCTGCAGGGTTGTCTCCCATTTGATATGGTATTGACCTAAAATTCCCCGCAGAGTTTGTGGAAGTTTCCTCATCAGATCCTCTCCTTGTGCTTTACCCAGCCAGGATTGAGCCTCTGAGGCGTTCGTTTGATTTCTCTCCAGAAGTTATTTCCCTCCTGTGAAGGTTGGCTAGGGGTTGTATCGATGATTCAAACCAGTGACACTCGTATCCTTTGTGATCGTTTTGTCAGCATAATCATCATATATACATATACATATACATATACATATACACTCATCTAATTTCATTATTGCATTATTACACTTTGTATTTTCTCTGATCCTCTACTATGATGGTATACTTTTCCCCCATGCAGATTTGGTTTGTCTGTCCTCTTTCAATTATAGAGTGTCAGCCCATTAAACAGAGAGACTTTAACCTTTCTCTTTCCCCACTGAGTTGTTTCCTCGTGGATGGCTATTATTTCAGTTTTCTCTCCAATTGATAGTCTGGATGGAATCATTCCCCTTGAGTTATATCCTCATTGGGTTGAGTCTTTGATTGACCTTTCTTTCTAGATCTTACCTAGATAAATGCTTTTGGTCCCATGAGAGCCTATTACCCAGTAACTGGTAATGTTCCTCTCATGTTTTCACTTTTTCCCAATACCCGACAAGAGCAACTTTTTCTCCCCATCGGATTTGTTTTCACGTTTCCCCAGGAAGTATATCCTTGAATTGTTCATCATAACCGATGACGAATATTTTCTTCCCTTTCTTGAGTTTATCCTTGATATGTTCATCCTAACCGATGACGGATATTCTCTCTTTGGTATTCTACCCAGTAACAGGTAGTTGTAATCCCTATTTTCTTCCCCAGAGAGTTAATCCTTGATATGTTCATCCTGACCGGTGACTGATTTCCTTCTCTTTGCGGTCTTCTGCCCAGTAACCGGTAGTTGTAAATCATGCTTGCTCCTATTTTCCAGAGTCTATCCTTGATATGTTCATCCTAACCGATGGCGGATATTCTCTTTTTGGTATTCTATCCAGTAATCGATAAATGTTATTCCTATCTCTCCCCTCTGAGTCTATCCTTGATATGTTCATCTTAACTGATGATGGATATTCTCTTTTCGGTATTCTATCATGTATTTAATAGATGTAATTCCTACATTTTCAGGCAGTTTATCCTTGATATGTTCATCTTAACCGGTGACATATATCCTCCCTAATTTCCCCCAAGAAAGCCTATCCTTGATATGTTCATCCTAACCGATGACGGATTTTCTTTCCTTCGAGTCTATCCTTGATATGTTCACTTTAACCAGTGACGGATATTCTCTCTTTGGCCTTCTGCCCAATAACTGGTAGTTGTAAATCCTATATTGGATTTTCCCAGCAGTTTATTCTTACCCAGTAACCGTTTCCTCTACAGGTGTTCCTTTTGTTCCCCGACTGAGTCTTTCCATTGATTTATTTTCATGGAATCCCTAGAGTCCCCTAGTTGCTTTTAAGTCGTAGCCTGGCCTACGCACGACCCTTTATTCCCCCCAGAGTCTTTGTCTCCCCGGTGAGTTTTCCTTATGGAATGCATTACACTCCTGCAGACTTTCAGTCTCTCCGGATTCTTTTCCTTCGTGGCAGCATTTTCGCCACAGAGGTTTATTTTTAACATCCATATCATATGCATCATGAGATCTCTTAGGGACCAAAATTTGTTTTTATATGTTGTTATTTAAGTTCATTCTACTGAGTTGATATGAAGATTTTAACCTTCATCTCCTCAGGTAGAACGTCCTTAAATAGGGGCAGCTGTAAGACCCCAATTTTGACCCTAAGATCCCTCATGATATCTCATCATATGCATTGGCATTGGGATCACATCTTGGTATCCTCCTTACCCCTCATTCATTGGGTTTGCATTGGGAGAGATCACCAAACATCATTTTATTGTATCATACTTTGTATTTTATCATTTACTAACCAAAATACCAAAAATATGTCATTGTATAGTTTAACTCTTTTGTAGGTAGGGCACATGCTCACCTTTGATCTATCAAGCTCACATCTAGGGTTTAAGACCCTCAGTGCAAGGAGTTCAATCAAGAATTGGTTTACTATGGCTCTAAGCATCATATATGGATCCCCATGATCTTCACATGTTATTTTGATCAAGAATTCATTAAGAGTTTGGAGTTGCTTTGCCTTGGAAACCCTAATTCATCTGGGTATCTTGTGTAACTTCTTCAACAAGCTTCTTCACCATTTGATCAAATATTTCAAGGGATACTTCAAATTTCATCATCTTATGCATATATGATCCTCCATGAGTCCTAAAAGTCAAGAGAATGGCAAGCTAGCAAGTTGGTTCATGGTGGTTGACCAGAGGAATTCATCTGATCAAAACTAGGGTTCCCTAGACCCTATCTCCTACACTTTTTGTCATATGAAAATGATTCCATAAGAAAAGTTACTCTAAATGACATTCCAAATAACTTTCATGTTTAGGCCTAGAGCTAGTTTTGATTGTAAAGTCATTTTTTATGGTGAATGATTATAGGTCATTTTGTCTAAACCCTAATTTGGAGGTCAACTTCCTAAGACCATAACTTGCTCAATTTTTATGAGATGAAAGCTATTCAAGTTTCACAATCAAATTCAACATGTCTACTTCAACTTTTATGCTTGGAGTAATATCAAATTCAACTTTTAGATGCTTGTGATATGAGGAGACATTATAGGTCATTTTGGACCAATGTCATTGAGCAAGTGATTTTACTCAACTTCTAAAATGCATAAATACTTCATACTAAATCCAAATAAGGTCAAATTTGTGACCATTTTGAAGTACTTGGAGAGATCTACAACTTTTATGAAGGAATTTTTCTCATTTGAAGCTCATATAAAAAGTTAACCAAGGTGGAACAAGTGAACATATGGCTTGACACTTAGAATTTTTTTTTGATATGTTTGATTTTCCCAACTTCCATCTTAAAATTCATCCTGATCCAAGCTTCAAATGAAAAAGTGTTCAACATGAAAGTTTCTCCTCTTGATCTAACCTTTCCAAAAAGTCAAATTTAATCCCATTTGGACAAAGTATGAGTTAATTGCGCATGGATTGAACTTGGATCACCATTTGGATAATTGAACTTGCATTCCTCATACACAATTGTGTGGCTTACCAATGTGACTTCAGCAATGTTTGTACTCATTTTTGGACCTGAAGGGATGATTACATGGGCATAGCACATGCCCATGCATCCATGCAATAAACATTGCTATTTTTGGAACTTTGATTCAAGTGTGAAAATAACAACCATTTGGCCTATAAATAGAGACCCTTGCACTCTGAATTGAACACCTTGCGCGCCAACTTTGAATCCCCGGCTCCAAACCCTCTCATTCAAAGGATAACCTTGAGGATTTCCATTGGAAGTCGAGTTTGAATCTCCACTATTTTGATATTCAAATCTCCAAGAGTCTTGTTGCTTTTGTTGATTCAATCCCATTCCATCAAGTGTCCAGAGCAAGGCCAAGTGAAATTGGAAGCAAGATCGTGTTCACACAGACCTGCATTGAAGGTTATTTTCAGAATTTTTCATCTCTTTGATTCTCACTCGATTCTCCATAATTCTTCTTGATTTTTGGCTGTCTGAAGTCCTACCAATGTAGGCAACAAGATTGAGTTGCTTTGAGGTCAAATCGAAGCAACTCAGATCATGATCCTCTAAATTCAACTCCCTGTATTTTTTAATATACTTGGAGTTAGAAGAAATTGAGGCCAGATTCGAGCTCCAGAGCATTTTCTCTTTAAATTCATATCCTCCTTTTTTTATTTTGGTGATGGTTGAAGGTGGACCAGTCCGGCGAGGTCCACCGGAGAAGAAGACCGGAGTTACAGCTCCGGCCGTGTGTTGGCACATCTCAGACCATAGGATCCTTGCAAAACATTTTAATCTCGTGCGTTGGTTTTAAATACCATCCCTGCAGCGCATTGACTAGTGTCCATTGTAGAACGCGCGCTAAAGACCACTTGATCTGCCACCTCAATTAATGAGGGAGATCAAGTGGTCCACATTTTTTGCTATTTTCTGATTTTCATTTTATTTAGCTTATTTTCATTAATTCATATTAATTTTAATATTGATCCAAAAAATATGAGACTTTCACCAAAAAAAAAAAAAATCCTCTTTCATTTTCTGAATTAAATTATTTTTTGGATCATTATTAATATTTTTCATGATTTAATTGTTTTTGTGAATATTTTTAATGGTTTAAAAATAGTTTTAGGTTTCTAAAAATAATGAAGAAATTTCTCCAAGGTCCTTTGACCTTGTTTGACCTATGATAAATCTCATGGCCATTTGTTTGGTGTTTTGATAAGGTTTTAGGATTTCGACCAACCATAATTTAATTTAATGCATTTTTAAATTGATTTTAATTGTTTAATGGCAACATAAATTGTGTTGAGCTTTTGATATTGCAATTCCCTTTTTGTGGACCACAAAGCCTAAGAAATCCCCTGCCTGCACACAAAAAGCGCATTTGAGAGGATTCATTTTCAGACCATGTCTTCTCATCCTTTTGAAGGATCGTCGAAGATGGTCTATATGGCTCTTCCCTAAAACATACTTAATGACGATATCATCTATGTAAATTTACATAAAAGTCTCTATGAAATCATGGAAAATTGAATTCATTGCTCTCTAGTAGGTTGCCCCAACATTTTTCAAACCAAAAGGCATCACCACCCATTCGTAGGTGCCTAAGGCTTCAGGGCATGAAATGCTGTTTTTGGGACGTCCTCTTCCGCCATAAGTATTTGATTATATCCAGAATATCCATCGAGCATGCTAAGATACTCATAGCCTGCAGTGGAATCGACTAACATTTCTCTCACTGGCATTGAATATTCATCCTTTGGGGTTGCAGTATTTAAATCTCTAAAGTCTATGAGAACCCTCAAAGTACCATTCTTTCTAATAACAGGCACAATATTAGCTAACCATTCGACATACCTGGCTATACGAATGAAGTTACAATGAAGAAGCCTTTCAACCTCCTCTTTGATCTTCGAGAGTATTGCAGGTGCAAATCGCCTTGAGTTCTGCTTGATAGGCTTCTTTCTACACTTGATTGGCAACTTCAATTCGACCAAGTCTCTGCTCAAACCAGGCATCTCGTCATAGTCCCACATGAAACAGTCTTTGAACTCCTTCAACAAATGGACTACTTCGACTTTGAGTTGAGGGATGATATTGGCGCTAATGTAAGTTGGCCTTTTTATCAATCCCTCTCCCAAGTCTATTTCCTCAAGTTGATCTTGAGCCAGCATTTTAACATTTGTTTCCAGCGGATCCTTCTCGAAACCCAAAGGCTCATCATCACAGATAGCGTCGAGCCTTTGGCCTTGCTCTTTGTTTTGATCCCTATCAGGTGGCATTGGACCAAATTCCTTTCCAGGACCTATTTGATGAGAATATTCACTGGCTTCGACAGCCATGTTTTTTACTTCGGCCTCTAAGGCCAATTGCTGCTTGTTTTTTGCTATGTAAGCCAAAATCCTTTTTAGCGCTTCAAACTCAGTCATCAACACTGAATTCGCATCCCCAACCTGTGGGTTCAATTCCTGACGCTCAAAAGTACCCAAAGTCGTCTTTGCCCACAACTTCTCTGTCCCAGCGAAAGCCATTGTAAGGGTGCAACGATAGGGAACAATAAGCATTATCGTCAGGAGTGAATGTAAAATCGGCCGAGTCACATGGAGTGATATTGGCCAAATGCTTGTCGAACTGGTGTCTGTCGATATGGTTGATATGGGTTTTGAAGTACCCTTGGTCTGCTTCAATATTCTCCACAATACCATCTGGATTCCATATGATAATTCACTGGTGCATTGAGGATGGCACAACCCCGACCCCATGTATCCATTCCCTTCCAAGAAACAGACTATAGTTGATCTTCGTCTCCACAATCATAAACATTATGGAGCTTGTGACCGTTCCTACGGTTAACTCGACCTGGATGACACCAAGGGTGGAACCCACTTTACCCTCATAATTGGTAAGCACCATATTGTGAGGTTTAGCATCAGTGTCGTACTTGAAGGAGAATTGCGGTCCAAAACGCAGCGGAAATTAAAATTTCTCCTTTAGAGATCCTTACGAATGGTCATGATCAGTGATAGAATATTTACCTCTTGTGACGATTGAAACCTTTGGTGCAGATCTCTTGTGACGATCAAAACCGTTGATGCAGATCCACGGAGCGATCACGAACGTTGAACGATGACAACGTCTCTACTCAGTCCACACGAACGGTTTCCTTCAATCTCAGTGCTAGCTGGTACGAATGAATGCTTTGAGTGAGAGAGAGAGAGAGAGAGAGAGAGATAGAAAACGAAAATAATGCAACCGCTATGAATGCTTCTGCACAAGGGTTCTATTTATAGAACCACTTGTGTGGGCTTCAAGCTAAAAAGCCCACTTAAGTGTATTTTGGCCCATATCTTATAATATGCCCAAAATCACTTAAGCCCATGGTATCTTACCATATTCCGTATTCTACTTAATTACACCATACCTTACGATGTTCTGCAATTCACTTAAGGGCACCGTACCTTACGGTATTCCTTAGTTACTCTATCTCTCATCAATCCGTCCTTTGTGTGTGACCCTGTAGATTTTCGCGACGTTGGCAATTATATTAAATCACGTATTTAACATAATAAACAGTGAGTGGTATCTAGCAACACATCACTACTACCCAAGACACGAAAATGTCATGTGATTTGACAAATCCTTCTGTGATAATACTTATGTGCATAATTACCCTTTTGCCCTTATGTCTATATTGAACACAAGGCATAGACCGTGTCATCCTTGTCCAGTTCAATATTGGGCCCATAGACATTTATCCTGTTATGCAGGATGGGAAAATTCCATCTAGGTCACTCATGTCCCTCAGCATGCTTCGTGGAGTACCCATCAACTATCTTTATGGTTATCCAGTTACGGACAATGTTGGATCAGCAATAAAGCACTCGACTCTACATCTAGGGTCCATAGTGGTTTCAGGTTGAAGAGTGGTATACACCATTATCACCATGAGAATAACTTATGACACTTTGCATAACATTCTATATAGTATTCTCATAGCGGGTCAATCCGGTATAAATATTACTCTTAATATTCATACCTATGTTTAAGACTTGATAACTCTTTATCCATGATCCATGAGATGTGATCATCAGTCTACATACATAATAGTCTTTATGCTTTAATGTTATCCCACTTCACAATAAAGCTCGACTACAGATACTTTAAGAATAGTGTCCTTATGTTTAATGTGATCTCATGATCAAGTCACACTTGATACAATAAATGGACTAGCTATTCTAGGGACTTTATTAAACAAACGTAATAAAGAAAAAGCCTTTTATTATTCGATACAAGTACCAAAATTATTGGCCTCTAGGGCTTACACCAACAGTACTTACCAATTTTTCTCAACATGTGATGCAGAATCAAATTCACGGTTGCGCCGCAGTCCACTAAGATTTTATTAATGGGGACATCTTCAATCTTCCCAGTAATGAAGAGAGGCTTAAGATGACTCTTCATAGCCTGGTTGGGTCTCTCGAAGAAGGCATTTTTCTCTTCGAAGCAACCATTATTCATCACGTAGTAGCATACTGGCTTATGAGCAGCCATTTCTCTTTCCGTAATGTTGTCGGTATCTTCGACCTCTGTGATTCGGTCAAACTCCCTGGGCATCACAGACACAACATTGACTAAAATATCCAAAGAAGCCTATGATCCTGATTTGAAGTTATCTGTCAACATTTCATATTCAGCAGCCATTCGATCATATTTTTCTCTGGCCGCCTCTGCTTAAATTTTCTTTTGTCGAATCCTAAGTCTTCCTTTTTTCTTGCAAGCACGTTAGTGTTGGACTCAGCTTTGTCTTTTTCGTCAACATCCCTCTGGGATTTCCTCCTCCTTTGTTCCCTTCTTCATTGAGACCTTGTCATAGGGTTTTTCCCTTTATAATTTTCAGAGACATGAGACGTTTTCTTGTCGGCCTGAAATTCCCTACGGTAAGATAATGACGAACCTCTATCGACTTCGAAGCTCTGCCATTTCCCTTGGTCGTGTTTCCTGCCATCTAATGGGTTTACCCACTTCCCATTTGAAGCTTCGGCATTGGGTTTGAAAAATGGGTTTATTAGCATGACCTTTTCATTTTGCTTCACCAAGCTTCACCATCGGCTGTCTTGGATCATAGTACCTCCTTGGGACAAAAGCCCTTATTGGCTGAAAACATTGTTGATCTTGAAAAGCTTTATGACCCCCTTGGTGTTTCGCCCTCCTTACTCCCTCGAGGTTTTGGGTCGCCTTCTTGTCGAACACATCACTGCACCGGGGGCACAACATAACTTCTGATTGCTTCATCTAACACCTCCGAAGGAAATCAAACAATGTTTCGTCCTCTTTGGGGAAGGAGATTTTATTATATTCTTCTTGTCGACATTCATCGTCAATTTCCATGGAGGTCTCCGGGGATATATTGACCATATTAACCTCCATGTTGACATCTTCAGTGATTTCCAACTTCTAGAATTGTAATTGAAGGCCCTCAGTGGCCTTATCTATCTGTACGAAACCATCAACGATTTCCTTGGTGACTATCAAATGGTTGGAATCTTCAATGATTCCAGTGTCGAAGACATCAACGCTCTTGTTGGTGGCATCTCCCACAGCTTCCTGAATAAATTCATCAACGGCTTCCTGATCAAAAAGTTCAGAAATCTTAATCATGACGGGTTCGTTGATGAAGTCCTTAGTGACTTCGGTCATGTCAAAATCGTCAGTGACTTCAACCATGTTCACTTCCTCTGGCTCCGTATAATGGGCATCAGCCATTTGCAAAGGACCGGAGTCGATCTTCATTTGGCTCCGAGGTTTGTCTCCAAATTTGAGTCTCCCTTATTGGATGACATTCTGCACAAGATCCCTGAAAAGAAAACATTAAGATGTTTTATGACCCAGAAAAATATGGTACTTGCAAAACCCTTTTTTCTTTCTTTGTTCTAAAGGAGGAACTTTAGCACCCGGGGGTTTCGTCACATTTTGTAACATCGAAAGTGTAAGTTTTCTTAGGAAATTTATCATTCTTTTCTAGTTCAATAGGGTTTTTTCAATTCGACGGGGCCAAAACCTTGCACACGTAAGGTGGCCCTTGCTTCAACTCAGCAAGGTCGATTTCATTTTTGTCGAAGTCTGGAGGTCCGTCATAAGATCCTTCGTCGTCATTGCTGAAATCGACATAGGCTACTCTTTTATTCTTGTTTGCTCTAGCCTTTTCTTCCTTCAAGCGTTCTAACTGTCGAACCCTACCAGCCAGTTGGGCCATATCTCTCAAATATTGGGTATCTAACTTCTTCCTAATAGAATAGTCAGGGGCCCCAACGGCCATTTCGACCAGTTCATGCTCTAGAACTTGCGTAAAACACCTAGCTTTGAGTAATCGAAACCTATTCAGATAGTCATCAATTGGCTCAGTAAACTTTCTTTTAATACTAGCCAATTCCTTCGGACTTATCTTCATTTGTCCCATGTAAAACTGCTCATGGAACATTTTCTCTAACTGATTCCAAGTATGAATCGAACTTTGTGGCTAGGTGGTGAACCACGTGAAGGCATTCTTTATGATAGAACTTGGGAAAAAAATTATCCTAAGGCTTTCGTTGTTCGAAATTTCTCCTGCCTCAATTAAATATCTAGCCACATGTTCGATAGTGGATTCAGTAGTATCCCCATAAAACTTAGTGAATTTGGGGATTTTTGTTATAGGGGGTGCTTCTTCCTGTATGATGTATTCCGACAAAGGTGATATACAATTTGGCCTTCGAAGGCCAAAGTTTACCCCATTTCGAACCATAATCCTTTTGACCATGGCTGTTAGATTATTATCTGCTGCCATATCGTCATGTCGAATCTTCTGTATGACATTATCAACGTTTTGGTTTCTATTTACCATTACTACCCTTGGCTCCCTTTCTCTGGTGATTTGTGGTTCGATCCTAGGGGGTCCGGCTCCTACTTCTTGATTGACCATCTTTTGTTACGGTTGATTTTGTGGGATCTGGTTGATAATAGGGTCTTCTTCGAAGGTTGCCCCCTGGTTTTCCCTTACCCAATCCCTCGGAGGGTGTCGATGAGGCAGTGGCACACCCAAGAATTCAGACATTTGTGCTACCTGCGCTGTCATTTGTTGATTCAACTGAGCCGTGTTTTGAATCAAAGGATTCAATACGGTGGTCAATGTTTGGGTAAGTATTTCGACCATCTCATGGTTGATTTCGTCCATCTGTTGTCTCCACATTGCTGCAGAATTATTAGTAAGGCTAGGTATTTGTGTCTGGTGTCTCAAACCTGAAGATTGATTGTTTCGACGAATGTTAACCCCATACCCTTGTACTGGAGATTTTATGTTAACTACTCGTTCTGAGAAGGTCGAAGCAGCATTATGTAAATTTGCCATCATTAAAGTTGGCATTCCATACGGCTGTTCTCGACCACCAAATGGTATAGAGAAACCACGGGGCATCAAAGGCCTGTTTAGAACATTTCCAATCGGTGGGGGTGTGAGGAGGCCCCCTTAACCCAATGTAAGTTAAAATCGGTTCAGTATGGAAAATCGAATATGTTGGCATCGAACTTGTCATAGATGGAACCGTTTCAGACACGTGCATTTTGGTCGTGTTCGCCCCTATCGAAGAAGAAGGGGGTGGTATATTGCTGGTTGATGGATTTTGAGAATTTTGATTATCTGGTGCATTTAAATTCTCCATTCTTGTAGTGGATTTTCCCCTTGGTCTGTGTTCGTTGGTTGTGGCTACTTTACCACTACCTAATAACATACAACGAATTCTTTCGAAAAAGGAGAAAATGAATGAATAACCAGAATAAAAAACAATTTCAATTTTCTAAAAACATTAGCACTATCCCACTGGGCGTGCCAATTTGTTTACCGTGAAAATTGGTAAACAACTGCTGATCTTCCAAATTACTAAATTTGGTCACTTACAGGATCGGTCAGATTGATCCTAGGACATGTGCTAATTGTTTAAAGTGAATTCTAGTAAATACGAATACTTCGACAATATTGTGATGACAATAGTAAGTGAACTATTTAGACAATAAAAGACTAACACAATTTAAATAGAAAGATTGTAGAAGAAATGAAGATAACTGGTAGTAAGGAAGAATATTTGAAATAAAGAAGTATTTCTGGAAAAAAATAAAGATAAATTGTATTACTTCAAAGTAACCAATAATGGTGTAAAACAAACGTACATTTCTTAATTTACGGTTCCTCTTCACACGGGTACTTGGTAAATTTTACAGACTTTGTACACACTTTGGCACACATTAATCCTAACACTAAGACCCTCTATTTATACTTAATCGAAATAACCGTTTCTAACATCCTCTTAATCACGTCGAGACAAATGGCACTTTGCATGGATACAATTATCCACTAGGCTCCACATGTACCTTCAACAGTTTCAGATAAGAACAAAGTTCCCTCCTTTATTTGAATTTGGAATCTCCGTTTGAAACCGTATTCAAGCCATTTAAAGAATATTTCTAAGTCCTAACTGCACACTGGCTCTTCTCATCCAGGGACTTTCGACTAGATCTCCCTAATATCATATTCGATCGAAAACATCTTCATCGGTCGAAAACATTTTCACATGGGATTTCCATTTTGTAACTCTGAAATATGCGTCAAAATTATGAGCTAACAAATATGTACGTATGAAACACCATATTTTCATTCAATGTTAATCTATTTACATTAAAGTCATTTTCATTCCATTTACATTCATGTCGAAATTATTTTTCTTCTTTATATTTTTCATAAATCTTCTTTGCATTACTTTTAAATTCAACATTATCGTCGAAGAAATTAATAGTAAGAAAAACTTTAAACAAGAACTATACACATATATCTTAGGATCAATCTACACTACGCCAAAAACTGGAATAGACAGCGCCCCTTAGAGGGCGCTTTATTACAAAAGCGCACTCTAAAGTAAAGAGAAAAAATAAGGAGCATACTATTGGAATAGACAGCGCACTTTAGAGGGCGCTTTTGTAACAAAGCGCACTCTAAAGTGAAGCGAAAAAATAATGAGGAAATGGAGGGACACCAATAGAGGACGCTTTATTGAAAGCGCCCTCTAAGGGTAACCTTAGAGGGCGCTTCTAAAAAAGCGCTCTCTATGTCCATGTACATTTCCAGTTTATAAGGCGCTTTTTGGAAAGCCTTAGAGAGCGCTTTTAGAAGCGCCCTCTTAGGCCCCCTTTAGAGGGCGCTTTTGTAACTAAGCGCCCTCTAAAGTGAAGCCAAAAAAAAATGGAGGGACGACAATAGAGGGCGCTTTTGTGAAAGCGCCCTCTAAGGTTACCCTTAGAGGGCGCTTTTGAAAAAGCGCTCTCTAAGTCCATGTACATTTCCAGTTTAGAAGGCGCTTTTGGAAAGCCTTAGAGAGCGCTTTCAGAAGCGCCCTCTTAGGCCCCCTTTAGAGGGCGCTTTTTTTAAAAAAGCGCCCTCTAAGGTCCCCTTTAGTAAACATTAAAATTATAACATATACTGCATGTCTCTTTATTTTCCCTCTCTATAAGCTATTTCGTTTACGTAACTGGGTTTTCTCTCAACTGCGATTACTCTCTACTGCGATTACTCTCGTCCTCCGTTCGTTCTCCCTCCCTCACCGTCATCGTCGCCGTTCGTTCTCCCTCCCTCACCGTTCACGTTCACTGCGTTAACCTCTTCCACCGTCACTGTTCACTTTCTTCTCCATCGTTACCGTCACCTTTAAGGTATTTCTCTTCTCCATCGTTACCGTTCACTTTCTTCATGTGTTTGATTAGGGCATTTTCTAAACTTAGTTTTTCATTTTGTGCATTATGTTGATTAATGTTGTTTAGGGCAAACTGAGTTTTTTATTTCTGATTGAAAACTGATATATTTGAAGTGTGTTTGAGCTTGTGCTTGGAAGTTTGATGATTATGGATGCAAGTTTGTTCATGTTCCAAACACCATAAGTTTGCATTGGTCTTTTGCATGCAGTAGGTGTGTGTGAGTAAATGTGTATGCAGTAAGTTTGTGCATGCAGTAAATGTGTTCACGTATTGAATCATTGTCTTACTTGGGTCTTATTGAATCATTTCTATATTACAGATAAAATGGCTAACCAAGACGATACCCATGCCGCGAATGAATCACGTAATAATGTTGAAAAAGAAATCAAACGAGGATTGACTGTTATGAAGTCAATCATTCGTGCAAGAGACAAGGGTGTAAAATTTGAAGTACATTGGAGTGCTGAAGACCAACTAATTGAGCCTAACGGTTCAATGTTGGCAAGTTACATTGGTTTCCTTGTTCGCCAACATATTCCGATTACATGTGATAATTGGAGAAGTCCGGACTTGAAGGTTGGCAAGGAAAAAATATGGTCGGAGATACAGGTACTTACCATATATTGTTATATGTTTTTTTTTTTGACTATTTGTTAACCATATATTGTTATAATATTACTTTATAATAACACACTCCATTTGTATGTTTTTTAGAGATCCTTTCACATCGATGAAAGCCGGCAAAAATATTGTATTCAATTGGCCGGAAAAAGACTCCGAGGATTTCGATCCTTTTTGTGCAACAAATTTCTCAAGGATGAGGAAGGAAAATTTGTTGAAGGAGAACGGCCAATGAAGTATGCCGAGATTATTTCAGCCGATGAATGGGATAACTTTGTCGCCAAACGAAGAAACGAAAAATTCCATGTAATGTCTATTAATTATGGTATTATACAATTGTTAAGTTACTTGGTTCTAATATGCCTTAAACTTTTTTATCCAGGAAATAAGCGACATAAATAGGAAAAGGGCATCAAAACCCGCGTATCCGTACAAAAAAGGGCGTACGGGTTATGCACGGTTACAACAAAGAATTGTGAGTATATTCAAATGCTATGAGCTTATACATTGTCACAATATGTTATAATTGATGATCTTATAATCTAATTCAATGTGTAGCTAGCCGAGGAGAAAAGTGACGCAACATCTCTTCCGGACCACGTATTATGGAAGGCTGCTCGGGTTGGGAAGGATGGGGCTGTCGTTGAAGCGGTCCAAAATGTTTATGACGAATGTGTAAGTATATGTAACATTATTTCTTTAATTATATCGAAAATTTTGTTAGACATATAATTCATTTTTAATCTCCTCTAATAATATTTCAGGAGACTTTATCCCAAACCCCTTCAACCGAGGTCCAGGATTGCAGGAGCGTACTTAGTCGAGTACTAAATGTTCCTGAGTATTCCGGTCGTGTGAGGGGTAAGGGTTTTGGTGTGACTCCGTCGTCATTTTATAAAAAAACAAAAACAAAAAATCCTACCAACAAAGAGGTGATGGAGACCTTGGCGGAGTTAAGGGCACAAGTACTCCAACTGCAAAACGAGAATGCAAGGTATAGAGAGGAAAGGTGCGCTTCCGAGGCAAAAGATACTAGTGACCGAGCTAGTATCAATCATCAACCGAAATTTCCCGAGGTAATTATATATGTTATTATGAAATTAAAATAGCACTTTTTTACTTGACACATATACAAGTTAACAATAACATTTATTATTGGTTTAGGGCATTTCACCTTGTCAGCTGTATCTATCGTCACCAACTTATCGCATGGTTGGCAAGGGAAAAGTGCACAATACTTCGGGTGAATTACTTCACCATAATCCCCTCCCGGTGGGATTTATGAAAGTTTCGGTTGACCTCGTATTAGATACGGACGCCCGTCTACCATTACCCGGCGTTGTTTCAGAGACAACGTTGATGCGAGATGCAGTCGGATCCTTTGTTGGTTGGCCGTCAGATCTAATTTTCCCTGATGCCGAGGTATATATGTTCTAAATGATTATGAATATTTAGAATTCACATTTCAATTCAGCTACAATTATGATATTTAATCAATCCTTATTACATGGTAATGTTAGACTCCTACAAGACCCACCCCTAAAGCTGGTAAAGGGATTTCAAGACGCATCGAGTCGGTTGCATCTCAAAAAGAGGTACAAATATATATACCCATTGAATTATATACACAACGATTCTTTTGCATCACAAAAAGTAATGATTTATTTTATATGAATTTTTAGGTTCCCGGTCGAAAGTTGAAAAGCGATGGTAAGGATATTCCAACGAAGGATATTCCAACGAAGGATATTTCAACGAAGGATATTCCAACGAAGGATATTCCAACGAAGGATATTCCAACGAAGGATATTCCAACGACGGCCGGGACAAAATCTTAAATTATGATGCGTCTTGAGAAAATGGTGGAAGAGTCCGATATTATGGACGGGTCCATTCGTAGTATAGATTTTGATAAAGGTGTTTTCGGAAAAGCTCATTTCGAAATAATTGGAAAGGAGGACATGCAACAACTTTTTGAGCACGACGAATTGGGCATCGCTATCATTCATACATACATATGGTACTCCGATCAATCTATAATTTACTTAGTTGAACAATTTATTTACACATTTCAATGAGTAGTCTAATATTTATTATGTTTCTATTTAAGGTATATGTATGACAAATTGATGCGGGGAACTGAATTGTGTAACCGTTTCAATTTTATTGCTGCTTCCCGTGTCAACGCAACGTTAATATCGAAAAATCCAACATCCGTAAAGAATGATCTAGTCGATAGATTCATGGCGGCCGGCGATAATACTACACGCAGTTTGTATTTTTTACCGTTTAATTCTGGCAACGGGTTAGATTTTCTTTCTAATAAATTCATTCTAATCTATGTATATCTTTTACGTAGAAAATTTTCATTCATCTAAATTTTTGTTTTATTTTACAGTGGCCACTGGGTGTTGGTTGCTATGGATCTTTCGAGACTAATAGTGTATTATCTCGATTCGTTATCGGGTGATTGGAGTAAATATCCGGGTTTGAAGAAGACGGTTGACACGTAAGTGAAATTCCCCTAAATATTCGTGTGTATTTCTATATTTAATTATGTCTGTCAGATTGATCTCAATATACGTTTTTATTTTGTTAGGGCAATACTAAAATTTAGATCGAAAAAGAATTACCGCATTAGGAAGGACATTACCTGGGTCAGAGTTCAGGTATATATTAAGTATCTTATTTTTGCTTATAATAGTGTTTGTTTTTTTGCTTATAATAGTGTTTGTAAGAAATTAACTATATATATATTGTTTGTTTTTCTGTGTAGTGTCCTCAGCAAAATAATTCGGTCGATTGCGGATTTTTTGTATTGAGATTTATGAGAGATATCATTGCATTGAATCGTATAGACATCCCAAAAATGGTATGGAATAATAACTTAGGGTTTATTTTAATATTATCGGATAACTAATCTAATTTGTTACTAAATCATGAATATGTTTTATTCTCTTAATTGTAGTACTTTGAGGAATACAAATCTTACTCAAGAGCTCATTTGGATGAAATGAAGGATGAATTGTGTCAATTCATTGTTGATCAAAGAATCATATAGCTAGGTTGTATATTGTTGTACATATATGTATGGAATGTTGTTGTTGTATGCTGTTGTTGTATATATGTTGTATATTGTTGTTGTACTTTTACTAAATCATGAATATGTTGTTGTATATTGTTGATCAAAGAATCATATATTAATGTTGTATATATGGAGGATTAATGTTGTATATAAATGGATTCATGTTGTATATATCAATGGATTAATGGTGTATAACATTGGATTAAAGGATGAAATCAATATGAATTTTACACTTTTGCAGCATGCGAACAGGTTACCAATTAAATATCCACTGTTTTTCAAACAAATTTTTTTAAAATAACTAACACTTTAGAGGGCGCTTTCTGTAGGAAGCGCCCTCTAAACACTTTACATTGAGAACTTTAGAGGGCGCTTTGTCCAGAAAGCGCCCTCTAAACACTTTACATTGACAACTTTAGAGGGCGCTTTCTGCAGAAAGCGCCCTCTAAAGTGTTAGTTATTTTAAAAAAATAAGCGCCCTCTAAACACTTTACATTGACAACTTTAGAGGGCACTTTTTCCAGAAAGCGCCCTCTAAACACTTTACATTGACAACTTTAGAGGGCGCTTTCTCCAGAAAGCGCCCTCTAAGGTGTCCCTTTATGGACCACTCCAGAGGGCGCTTTTTTCATAAAGCGCACTATAATGTGGGCCTTTAGACAGCGCTTTCTCCAGGAAAACAAAGCGCTGTCTTTACCTATGCCAGCGCCAGATTAGAGGGCGCTTAAAAGCGTTGTTATAGGCCAAAATAAGCGCCCTCTTTTCCCTTATTTGGCGTAGTGCTAGTTGATCCTGTAAGTAACCAAAGTATCAATTTTGGAAGACTAACGCTTGTTTACCAAAATCTAAGGTAACTAGTATGCAATTGATAAAGTTGCATGAAGAAAACTACTTTGTTCCCTTGATGTTATAGAGTTTTTTCCAATGCGGAGATTGTGAGATATTGAATTAAACTCTAGTATGGTCAAAGGGTGGTTTCTTGGTTCGAAAATTCGACAAGACCTTAGCATGTCGTCAAAGTCTGCTCACATGTTGCAGTCAAAATATGCTAGGATTGTTAGCATGTCAAATTGAGCTTGTTTGTTCTGCCCAATTGTTTAAGTTAGCTTGTGTAATGGCCATGTGTGTAAAAGTACATTAGTTTAGTGTGTTAGTTTTCTTATAAATAGCATACTAGTCTCTCATCATTGCATAACGCAAATCCTAATTAGGGCGAGAGGGGTTATTTTATATTTTGTAACACTTGTATTCTTGTTTCAAAGAGAAAGTAAAGAATAGAAATTTATAACCGACTTATTGTGTTCTTCTTGCTTCCCTTTTTTCTACCCTTGTGGGTTTCTTGTCGATCAAGAAACCGATTATACTTTGTTATTTCGGTATCTTTTTCACAAAAATATTTTATTTAAAAAAATTGAATGCAGTTTTTACCTTGGTATGGTTCTCTCAGTTTTTCTGAAAATCGATATGTAAACTCTAAATAATATTTTACTCACTCATCAGAATGTTAAGTTTCATTCACTTTTTACGTCCTAGCACTTTTCTTCGACATGAACATGATTCTCTCAACCTAACAAACTAAAACACAATATTCTCTAAGGAGGAAGGAAGCTCGAACCTCAAACCAACATTTTTCCTTGACTCTCTCATCACGTTTCCGGTATGTAAAACTCTTTCCAAGTTGTTGTTGTTGATGTATTTGTAGTAGTTGTTATTGTCGTTGTTGTTATTATTGTTGTTGTCGTTGGCATCGTTGTTATTGTTGCTGTCGTTGTTATTATTATTGTTATTATCATGGTTTTTGAGACTTAGAGTGTAATGTAGTGTTTTTGTTTACTGTTATTGTTATTGTCATAATTTTTTAGACTTAGGGTATAATATAGTGTTGTTTTCAGGTATTTTAGTTGTTGTTGTTTATTGTTATTATTGTATTATTTTGGAATCTTCATTTTTATTTTACTTTTAGAAGCTATTATGCTTCGTAGTTAGATGAGAGACATTAGATTAAGTAAAGAATATGAGAATTGAATGATTCAATTTCTTGAATTCGGGGGGAAAATCTTCCTAACGATAATGGTATTTTTTGGTGTCCTTGTAAAATTTATCGAAATACACAACAACATCCATGGGATAGAACTATTCAATCATTGTGGTTGTGATGGAATTATTCAAATTACACGAAATTTGTATGGCATAGTGAAGTGACAAAAAAATACCTATGTCACATAGAGTTGAAGATGATGAATTTGTGAATGACACTCTAGAAGATATGACTAATGATATTGGAGTAGATGCTTTTAAGAAAGCTCGTGTGAAATATACTTTGAAAACTGACATGGAATAGATGTTATATCCGGGATGTAAAAATTTTACAAGATTTTCAATTGTGTTAAGACTATTTAATCTTAAGGCAAGAGGTGGTTGGACAGATAAAAGTTTCACTAAATTGCTTGTATTTTTGCAAGAAATGCTTCTAGAAGGTAACACGTTTTTGAACCGTAGTTAGGAGCCAAGAAGATATTGTGTCAAATGGGTTTGGACTATGTAAAAATACATGCATGTCATAATGATTTCATATTATATAGGAAATAGTATGAAAGCTTGAAAGAGTTCCCGAGGTGTAGGGAGTCACGCTACAAGAAGAAGGACAATGGTGTTAAAGATAATAGTGGTGTAACTAGAAAGGATATTTCTTCCAAGGTGATGTGGTACATATCAATAATTCAAAGGTTCAAGAGATTGTTTTCTAAAGTAAATGACACAGAGAATACTAGATGACATGCAAATGAAAGATTATGTGATGGAAAAATTGGTCATGTAGCTGATTCATTGCAACGGAAGATAATTTATATGTTGTTTCCAGATTTTGTCCTTGGGCCAAGGAACCTTAAGTTTGGACTTGCCACCGCGGAATGAAATCATTTGATAATTTTAGTACTTATCATACTTCATAGCATGTTCTTCTCATAATTTACAACATATCTTTGTGGTTGTGCATTAAACGCAAATATATGATGTTATAACATATGATGTTACAACCCCGATTTTGATTAATTTAATTTTGATTGAGTTTTGTAGTGTTTATAATTTATTTAATTATTTTTATTTAATTTAATAGATTTTGGTTAGAATTTTATTATAATTAAAATTAGTGTAGAAGTGAGGAATGGTAGTTTAATATTAAACTAAAATTTAGTTTTTTTTATAAACAGTTTAAGTAATAGAGAGTTAATTA
Organism: Lathyrus oleraceus; assembly: GCF_024323335.1. Classification (NCBI taxonomy): domain Eukaryota; kingdom Viridiplantae; phylum Streptophyta; class Magnoliopsida; order Fabales; family Fabaceae; genus Lathyrus; species Lathyrus oleraceus. The sequence continues at coordinate 145,396,871 of NC_066580.1, forward strand.
AAATTAGTTTTTTTTTAAATAAGAAGGTGGGTGAAATTAGTGAGAGATGAGGAGAGTTTGCAGAATTAATTAAAATAAAAGGAAATTAAGTTTTATTTATTTAAATAAGAGAAAAGGAGTGAGAGAATTGTCAGTACGAGTTTTTGTAAAAAGAGGCAAGAAAAGAGAAAACCCTAGGAGAACTTTTGAATGAGAAAAGACTTCATAACCAAAGCTTCAACCTTTGCTGCAAATTTGAGGTAGGGGATTGTTCATGATATGGGTATTTAAGCATAAAGGATAGAGAGAAATTCTTAATCCTTTTCCCTTTTCCTTCCTTTTCTTCCATTGTTGAGGAATTTAAACCTTAAAGAGGTTTGTGTAAAGCCTATTAGGTTGTTATTGATTAAAAATCATGGATTTATGCTCTATTAATCGTTGGATTTGATGTGATTATGTGTGTTGAATTCTGAGTTTGATGTTCATTAGTATAAATGATAATTTGATAAAATATGATGATGACTTTCTAGATAAAGTGATGATTTAAATGTTAATCGACAAGTTTTGATTATGTAAATGTTATATGATTGATGATTGATGATTCATGTTTCATTGTGGGATTAGGGTTGTCTGGAATAGAAATCAGAGCTTCGGAAGTGCTCCAATGGAAAAAACACAGAAATCTACGTTTTGCACAGTGATGACCGACGTTACGGGAGTGACAGTCCAACTATCATCGCGCATAGGGAAGATGTCCACTTAGACGAAGTTGTCTGACATCAGTTGGAAGACGGGTTGAGCGCTAGTGACTAATGACGAACACCCTTGCTTGTCATCAGCTGAGATGATGGGAGAATGAGAGAGTGAGGTGACAGGTGGGTGTGACGTCCGTCATGCCTGGAAGGTTGACCGCCAACCCTTGTTTGACAGATTTTGGGTCGTTCAACTCGATTTTTCGAGTGGATTCTATATTTTATGTTTGTTCGATGTTGTTTGATGCTAATGATGAGTAGTTATGTTGAATTTATGATGAATGCCTCGTGAAGAGGAAAAATATTGAGTTATGCTGAGATGTTCGGTTCAGAGGAACCAATGATGTGACCTTGTATTGGAGATAATTATGTTGAGTTTAAGGTTTAAGAGGAACCGGTGACGAGCATTGAAGTCGGATGTTTAGAAGAGTATTGCATATGTATTATTGTTGCATTCATGCATCATGTATATCAGACATAGGTAAGACTTCAGTCACTACGCCAAACAAGACCTTAGACAGCGCTTTAAAGCGCTGTCTAAACCTCCGCTGCTAAAGGTTTAGACAGCGCTTTTTTAAATCTTAAAAGCGCTGTCTAAGCTCCCCCCCTTAGACAGCGCTTTGTCCAAAAGCGCTTTCTAAGACCCTCCTATTTTAATTTTTTTAGGTATACCTTAGACAGCGCTTTTGGCCAAAGCGCTGTCTAAGGGGGGGGGGGGCTTAGACAGCGCTTTTCAAAAAGCGCTGTCTATGCCCCCCCTATTTTAATTTTTTTAGGTATACCTTAGACAGCGCTTTTGCCTAAAGCGCTTTCTAATCCCCCCTTAGACAGCGCTTTTTACAAAAGCGCTGTCTAAGGTATACGAAAATTTTTGAAGCTTTTGTTTTAAACCACATTTTTTCCAGGTTTATAAACCATTGTTCAAATTAAATCACTATCCAATGTGAGAATCTCAATCAACACCATTGTCACGCTCAAAACATGACATCTGGAGTATGAAGTTTGTTGGATAATACTATATATAAAACGTGGGGGAGAAAGGAAAAATATAGTCACAACATGCATACATGATAAGTTGGCAGCTTAGCAAACATAAAACCTCTAATGCTACGTAGAAAATACAAATCAACATAGGATGATTAAAAAACCTGTCTTAAAGCACGAGTCATGGCCAGAATGGCACCTCTCCCATCACTAGGAGGTTGAGTAATGTGATATGCATCCCCTAATCAAAATCCATATGAAACGAAGTCAATCTAATATAAAACTAAGATTAGGGAGAAAATTTAGCATATCCTGCAACAAATTACCTGACATCCCATAGCCACGAATCTCTGCATAGATTTTGGCTCCTCGATTTTTAGCATGCTCAAGTTCCTAAACAATAGGGGAAACGTATAAACAAACAAGAAAGACCAGACTATAAACAAATAACTGAAGAGGAATTGGAGGGATAGATACACAATAAATTTTTTAACTAACCTCCAAGACCAAGACTCCAGAACCTTCTCCTATCCTGAGTAAGAACACAACATGGATATAAGCAGCATGACAAACAAACCAATAATTTGAAGTCAGAAAATGAAAACTAAGCAAAACAAATTAATTAATATAAGTAACGAATCTGCAGTGTTGTTATACTCACACAAACCCGTCTCGGCCACTGTCAAATGGCCGTGATGCTTCCTGTGGCAATGAGTTATACTTTGTAGTCAAGGCCCGGGACCTGCAAGTTTCCAATATCAGGTTTTAAAGCATCAGAGGAACAAAGGACAGAACTAATATGGTGGTTGGCACTAACATAAAACACAGGATGGTGGCTACAATTTACCTGCAGAATCCTGCAATTGACAATGCATCAATGCTCGACTCAGTCCCTCCAGTCACCATAACATCTGCATCCCCAAATTGAATCATTCTCATTGCATCACCAATAGAATGTGATCCAGTAGCACAAGCAGTGACTGCAGCATGATTTGGCCCCTGTATTCAGGAATAGGGAAAAAGTTCAATTCATGATTAATAATGATCACAAAGGTCAGCATAGAAAAATATGTGAGTAGCTCTGCAACAAAAACAGCAATCAGCTTTAGTACCTTATTTTTCAGATGTTTTTTTTTACATATGTTAAAACTTATAATTGTTCTGCCAGGAGATATATCATGATTGACTAACCAATCCCGTAAAACATGTTTGACATAAGTCACATAACTATATCCAAAGTGATGGGTAAAAGAGTTATATCTCTGTTTCAGAAGGCTGCTAACCATTTCTCAGTGGATATGATGTTACTTTAATATTTAAACTTAAAAGAGTAAGAAACATGGGAGTAAGAAGATATATTGTAATGAACAAATAATCTCCACGCTTAAAATACAATAATTTGCACATATGATGCATAGGTACAGATACGGTACCCGGTACGAGTACGGATAGCGGTACAGGATACACCATTTTTATATTAATCAAGGTACGGGTACGTTAATAGAAAATAAGAAATTCTCTATAAAATGTATTACTAGGGAATTAAATTGTTCAATTCACAACACAACATCCCAATAAAAGTTTAAAAGTAAAAATTGTGTTAAGTTACAATAACTAAGAAACTAAAATACATAAACATATTATATTAATATATGAGAAAATTACAAATTTCACTCGAAACAGAATAATGAGAAAAAAGTAAGTACCACGAGTACGGTAAGAGTACTTCACTCTATATACCTACAGAATTTCTTTTTTAAAGTATATCTACAGAAGATAGTAAAGCAAAATGCAGTTGCCTATCCAGCAATTATAGGAGCTGACTATATTTGTATTATAGAATATCAATCAATTGAGAGTAGTTCTTTACCTGGAACCCATATTTCATGCTAACATGACCTGATGCCATGTTGATCAATATCCGTGGGACAAAAAATGGACTAAGTCGACGAAGACGCTGCATTAAGGGGAGAAAAGGTAAAAATCAAATACAAAAGTTCAAATTAACAAACCATTTTTCAATCATAATTAAAGCATGTGGAGAAACACTTGAATGAGGAAAGATCATCAAAGTATTTCAGAATCAGTAGTGGTGAGTTTCAACAAACTGACCTTCTCGCATATCAGTTGTGCAGAGTCTAACATGTCACTAACGCTTCCAATTCCCCCACCAATAGACACCCCCTGGTTACTTTTGAAGTTAAAATACAGTGCAAAGGAATTGTCGAAAATTGGTTGTAATCAATCAACCATATTAAAAATAGCATACCGTTCTTTCCTTGTGTTCCTGCTCAGTGGGAAACCAATTAGAATCTCTAAGAGCTTCCTCAGCAGCACATAGAGCATATGCTACAAACCTTGTCATTGATCGATGTTCCTAAGGGAAATGTCACAATACTACAATGACATCAATAAGCATAATAGTTGTTCAGATGCAGCATGTATACGTAAAACCAAAGCAATACCACATAAGATTAACTAACACTTGACATGTTCGTAAGCTCTTTTCAGCTTATTTCCATAAACTCTCTATAGCATATAAAAACAGCTTATACCTTATATGAAAACAGCCCGACATTTATCTTTGGTTATAAACATAGTTCATACACAAGACATATATGATAGGGATTATGCTATAAACGCCTAACTAGAATCTTTACCAAAACAAAGTGACAATTTGTAATCCTATTCTAACATTAATGCTATACCTTAGAATTAAGCCAAAGTTCCTCATTGAATTCGCCCTTGTTGGTTCCGGTGGGAACAACAGCGGCAACTTTGGAAGTCAATTGATCAAATGTAGTCAACTGAGTTTCTGAATCAAAACTATTCATCTTGAGATCCTCCAAACGTAATGCTCTTATCCCACATTTTCCATCAATCAATTGGTTCCATGTTTTATCCACTCCACAACCCAGAGGTGTCACCATACCCAAACCTACAATTCAAACACCGCGAAATTCCACAACAAGTACGAGATTATGTAAGATTCTAGTAATGTAAAATTGAAGAGAAGCATATGGATATAGATTGTGCAATGATTTGAAAAGAGACCAAGCACATACTTTTGGAAAGGTCCAAGACCTCTGCTTCCCACAACTAGTAAATCTGGACGTAGCCGTTTCACCTCATTCAATATCACATCTTTGGGGTCGCCCTGCCTAATCCATGCTTGACAGGACACCTACAAGCATATAAGTATTTAGCTTGTCTGCAGGCATATTATAAATGTTTACGAAGGATTTAGATTCACTACAGTCATGTCATGTGGTCTAGCGGTCATAAATCTCAGTACATCAGATGAAGATCAAACAAGTCATATTCCTTGACGGCCAATAATACGAGTTGTCCAATATTCACCCAACAGTCAATGATTCTTGACAGTAAAGAATCTGTCTGTTTATGAAGAAGTTAAACAACAGCTTCTAAAAAAATTAAGATACAATAGCTAATTTCAACTTCTATGAGAAATTCTTGTTTAAAAACCTTAGTTTTTACAAGATTCTTTAAATATTTCTTTTATCATAAGTGCTTATGGAGAAGTTTATCCAAACAATTTCTAAAATCACAAGTAGAGCAGAAAAAATATTACCCCAATTTCATTACACCTACTGACAAAGTATTCCAGCAGATGAGTCCCTCTAACCCTTTCTTTCTCTTTCATGTTCTTAAAGTCTTCATTAGATGCATAGATACTATCCACGTCCTCGTAACCTACAAGAAACAAAACACATGTCCTTTATTTTGCTTTATAAAAAGTAAATATATGCCTCACTGGATTACATTCATGTTCAAAACAAAGGGTCAGATCACAGAAACAAGAAGGAAAATGCAAAACAGAGAAAGATACTTTCCCTCAGCAGGCTATCAAAGCTAGAGCTGATAAATTTTTCATCACCGGAAATGTTGATATTGGTAACATTAAAGACCAAATACCATAAGGATGCAATATGGTAAACAACTTAAGATGTATTTTAGTGAACAACTTAGTTAAGCACTTATAATATAAGTGTTGTCCATGGTGGTCCATGACAGAGAGCAAAAATACAGCCATACCCGCTACTTAGTGACGCCACCATAGCAGATTATGGCGGAAAAACCCACAATGTCGGCCAATATTTATCATTGCGGCGAGCACAAAAATCACCACTGATATCCATCATAGGTTAGGTTATACTTGGCTAAATAGTTTAGTTAAGCGCTTGTCTTTTGAGTACTTATGAATAAGCTATTTCATACAAACTATAATGTTTTCATAGGTTATCCTAGAGAACTTATTGCAATAACTCGAAAACAACTTATAGACATATCATAAGCTATTTCTATAAATTTTTCTAACCACTCACACAAGCTCAAATGATCAACAGAAATTACATACAATAAATTAATTCGAACAGAAATCAAGAACTGAAATTAAAGAAGAAATAACAGCAAAATATCGAGTGGCATCTCCTCCAGCTACTTTATTAAGAATCTAAGCAACTATATGACTAGTTTGGAAATTCCAAGGACTTCCCTCAAAACAAACAACATATGTAACTGGGAAACAGAGTACCAAGGGTCATGTTCTCTGTTGACTTTTAAATTACAACTTTATTTAATGATGATATTGAAGACATAAAAGGTGCCAACATTGCCAGTGTAGTGAGAAAAATATAGCAGTAATGAATGTCATTATTAATAGGCAAAAGAATAATTTTTTGTTTAAATTGAACAAGTCTTCCCTTTTTCATTAAACCCGCAAGAGTCCTCTATTTTACAGTTACACTTCATAAAACCTAACTTCAATAGATGATCCCTAAACAAAAGCAAGCGTTTTCATTTGTTAAAGAAACATTATCATATGATAAAATATCGTTATTCGGTTTAAATATTCTATACTCCAGGATCCCTTCTACTAAAGGATAAACTTCTGCAAATTAAAACTGAGCATATGTTACCTACACATCTAAATGAATAATAAACCAATCCTTGAAGCACCTTGACTCAGAGCCGGAGCTTGTTAAGATGAACTTTTATTCAACCAAACAAGAAATAATGCATTCTCAACAAACAATATATATTTTCAAACATGTTACAAAAACTATAAACGATTTATACTCAAAATCAACATAAGCAAAGTCACTGTGACATTTCAACAAACACCATGTTTGCAAACTCAAGCCTATGATAAAAAAAAATAATCCTCATCAACAGTATCAAAAGAAACAAGTGAAGAATAGCAATTAATTTGTCATCAACAAAATTTTATCACCATTAAACTTTTACCAGCAAAAAATTAACATCGGTCAAACAGTGAAAAAAAGGAGTTATAACAAGAATGCAGAAATGAATGGGTATGTGAGTTACCTTTTCATTGAGGAAGAGGGAGATAGATATAGAGAAGTGCAATGGCTTTGTGTTCTCTGACGGAGGTGAACGGCGGCGCTCTGTCGGAGTTTAACGGCTGTGAGTTAGGTTATAGAAAGAAGGACCTCTTGGCTCGTTTGGGATCAACGGTCCACAATTGGGCGAGTTTATCAGGGGACACAGCCTTCTTAGATTCGATTCCTTCCGATTCCTTCCGATTGAGATCGACGGTGGAACGGAGACGACATCGTTGTGTTGTTGTTGTTTCTGATTCGGTTTGAACCCGGGTTTTTTCTTCTTCTTCTTTTCTCCTTCCCGCTCACTCTCACACTTGCGGTTCTCTTCTCTTCTTCTTCTTTTCTCCTCCCCGCTCACTCTCAGAAATTTTGGTTTTAAATTTTTTTTTAATTGAAAGACTTTAAACAGCGCTTCCTCAAAAGCGCTGACTAAGGTCTATATTTAAAAGCGCTTTCTAAAAGCGCTGTCTAAGGGGGGTCTTAGACAGCGCTTTCTAAAAGCGCTGTCTAAGACCCCCCCTTAGACAGCGCTTTCATTATTTTTTTAGAACATTTTACGAGTTTTATTTTTATTTTAACCTTAGACAGCGCTTTCTTTTAAAAGCGCTGTCTAAGATGCGCTGTTAAAAAACCTTTTTGGCGTAGTGAGTCCAGCGACAAATAGGACTTCGGTGCAACGACGGGTTAGGACTTTGGTCCAGAGACAAGTAGGACTTCGGTCCAACGAAGAGTTATGACTTTGGTCCAGTGACCAGTGGATGATATCAGTAACACACTTCTTAATATCCAAAATTTGGTACCATATGCATTGGAGTAGAGGAGATGAATACAATGCACACATAATAACATTTGTGAATGATTAAATTCGTGGCTGAATTGTATGATTGATTATTATGTTGATTGTACTATCCTTGTTATTTTATGCACCGTTAACATATATGGATTTATTATCACCCCTTGTTTGTTTTGTGTTGTTTCTTTACGTTTGTGGTGTAGATACTCAGGTAGAAAAATTTTAGATGTTGCTTGTATTGGATGATAGCATAATGTCCTTATTCACTATTTATCGTTTTTGAGTTGTTTAATTTCCATATATCGTTTTGGTAGTGTAACACTCAAGTTAATATTTTTCAAACCTCCGCATATCATGCAGGCAACACACCCTTTTGTGACACAACAAAAATCATCGTGACCCAATTATTGTGGCGGTTTGAACTGCGGTAATAGTAAAAAAGTCGGTGTATCTTGCTTTTTTTTCTTGTAGACTGTAGTGTTTGTTATGATGTCTTCTAATAGACAAAATTCATTATTAAATGTCATATTATTCCTCGTATGCCAAAGACACTAATCAGTTGTCAACCAAACAAGACTCCGTCTGTCTTTTTTACCCTCCCTTACAAATTCTTTATGAGTTGAGTATAATATTCTCTGCATTCGATCTCCATCATCTCCTAAATTTCCAACCACTGAACCACTTTGCATCAGACTTTATTAGTAATTCGGCACTCAAAGAACATATGTGATAAATTCTCTTCTTCTTCAAAGAAAAGTACACATACCTTATCTTGAGCATTATCTATGATTTCCCTCCCTACTAATTGATCTTTTGTTAGTAATCTGTTCAACATCATCCTCCACCCAAAAATTTTAATGTTTGATTGTATCTTTGTCCTCCTTATTCTTTCTTCTTAGTGCTCCTTTTCTTTCTGCATCCATTTCATCCTCCACTTCCTTCTCTTAGCTTTTTATAATAGTTTTTGACAGTTATATATGTACCGGTAGATAGGGAGAAATTTTTTATATAGGTACGGTGATCATTACCATTCATAAAGAAAAACAGTACTGACTCCATTATCTTTATAATTATTACAATAACTCATACATAATTAAGCATGTGTAAGATAAAACTTTTATTTCAAAAGCATTTAGCTATTAAGTTGTTTTAGCTATTAGTAGATATAAAGAACCAACAATATTCATTAATTTATTGTAAAATGTTTGATAATTTGACACAATTATTTACTAAGATGATATATAATAGCCCTTCTTGAAAATTACTCAAATTTGTCATCACTTTCCAAACGATAACTCGGTATTGCGTACAAGTGTTGAGCTCTAGGCATAGTGAGTCCAAACTTCTCTTCCATGTTCAAATTGGAAGGAGTAATATTATATGGAAGTTTCCAATTAAAACAATGTACCAACTGAGCTATAACTAATTTTACCGTGATCAAACCCAAATGAATCCCAGGACAACGTCTCCGACCAGAACCAAATGGTATACACTCAAATTCTTGTCCATGGAAATTCATTTTCTTGTTAATAAATCTTTCGGGATAAAATTCTTCAGCATTTTGTGACCAAACATTTTCATCTCTTCCTATTGCCCATGCATTTACTATAATTCGTGTTTTTTTCTTTATAAAATAACCATCAATTGTTATATTCTCTCTACATTCGCGAGGAATTAATAAAGGTCCAACAGGATAAAGTCTTAATATTTCATCAATAATCATATCTAAGTAATTTAACTTCTTCAAATCTTTCTCTTCAACCATTCTCATATGTCCTACTTCATTTTGTATCTCATCTTGAAGGTTTTTCATCACTCTTGAATTTCTTAAAAGTTCAGAAAACGTCCACTCAATTACCGAAGCAGATGTATCAATTCCTCCTGATAACATGTCTAGTAAAACTGCCTTGATGGTGGTTCGATCAATGACATGATTTTGTTCATTTTCTAGATCATTAGTTTGGTGCATAATTGATAGAAATGTATCTATGAAGTCTTCATTATGAGTTTTATCTACATTAGTAATTTGTTCATGCTCTCTTATTATCATCTCTAGTACTTCATCAAGTGCTTTACTAGTTTTCTTGAAGGCTCGTGTTAATCCCTAACAAAAATATTAAATTAAAGTTGTCAATTACTAATTGAATATTTTCACTTATTTTAAGGAACTCATGGAAGCATAAAGTATACTATTTAAATCAGAAAAAATATATTGAATACATACCTGAAGATCAAAAGAGCCTAGCCAAGGGATGTAATCAGCAAGATTAAAAGCTCCAAACAAAGTCAATGTTTGTTGAACCAACTTTTTCAAGTCAAATTGCTCATATTTACTTCTACCAAACAGCGTCTTATACATAATATTTTCAACAAGAGTCTCTACAGCATCACTAACGTCCACAACCTCACCCACCAAAGCAGCTTTCTCCAAAGATTTAACCAAAACACGCAACTCTTGTTTTCTAATAGGAGCAAACATCTCAACTTTAGAAGCACTAAGAAGTTTCAAAGTGCTAAGTTTTCTCACACTACGCCAATAAGGACCAAATTCAGAGAAAGCTAACCCTTTAGAACCGTAAGAGAAGATCTCAGATGCTTGAATCTTTGGTCGGCTTGCAAAAACCAAGTCATGAGTTTTGAGGAACAATTCTGCAGTTTTTGAAGATGAAATGACAACAGCTGGTACTTGACCAAGTTGTAAGGACATGATTGGACCATATTTTTTGGAGAGTGAATGAAGTTTTCGATGTGGAAGTTTGCCTAACATGTGAAGGTTTCCGATAATTGGTAGAGTTGATGGACCTGGTGGCTTCTTGTGTTTTTGTTTTGGATGAAAGAAAAGTTTGAATAAAAGATAAGTAAATGTGAAAGTGAAGAGAAGGAGAGAAAGTATTGTAGCAGAAAACATGTCTGCAACGAATGATTTGGCTTGTATCAAGTTCTAATAAGGTTGATGTGTTTGTTTGTGGATTTGTATGAAGTTCTAAGGTTTAAGAGAGATTTATAAAAGTTATCATTATTATTATTATTAGGATATACCTAACAATTTGGGGGCCAAATCTCTAACATAGACATTGCCCCAACATGATTGCTATGTAGAAATCGAACTGCCGAAAACCGATTTTTGAAAACAAAAATAATCACAACAATCGAACAATGGAATCATAACGAATAGCTTTTCCCCTAAAAAAAGAAACTCTTTAATAATAATAAAATCTATGATGCACCCATAGGTGATAAAGATCTTTAAAAAAAAACTCTTTTAATGATAGAAAAATCTATGATGCTTGCATAGGTAAAAACTGACAACATTTAAATAAAATTAAAATCATTATACATCAATAAAAAAACATGACTTTTTAAAAATAATACAATATAAAAGAACTAAATTATTTAATTCACAACAAAATATAACAATAAAAAACTAAAAAATCAAGAACTATTTTAAAATATAATAAAAAAACTAAAATAGACAAACTATCATCAAAGGGTTGATGGGAAGGAATTATTATGTTATGTATGCATATGGTGCATGTTAATGAAAACTTCTTGTTTTTGCGAGAGAGCTTTTTGATATGTAACTTCTTGATTTGGCAGGAAAGTTATGCATGTTTATTGTATGCAGTGCATGTGGTAATGCAAGATGGTTATTGGTTGTTTTTGGATTGATCTTCCTTTTCGAAGGTGAGACTTTCTGGGTACCAATGTTGATTGGATTTGAGTTTATGAAGATACTAGCAAAGTGGACTTTCAGTGGTTGCCAATATGGATTGAACTTTGGTTTTGGAGATGCCAATAGGGATTGGACTTTGGTTTTTGGTAATTGCCAATAGGGATTGGACTTTTGGTTGCTGAAAGAATTTGACTTCCCGACACTCGGAATTTGGACGATGTTATGATCGGAGGATAGATGTGGATGCTCTTAGTTCCCCAAGTTTAATCTGTTTCAAATAAGTTGCGTGTTTGTTCCTGAGAGAACCTCAACTTCTTTGCCTGATATGTCATGACGGCTTTGAAATGATTTCATGAGCATAATGACGTAATCAATGCATGATGATTGTGCTTTTTCTATGCCCCAAGGTTGTTTGTAACTTGTCTGCCCCAACTTGTAGGGTCTTTGAAGGAATTCACCTTTGAAAGGAAACCCTGGGAACGATTATAACACGACATGAACCAAATTTTCTCCAATGTCTGAATCTTGCAGCGGTTTGCCCCCAGATGGACTAAATATTTGGAAATGATTTTCCTCATTGATCAACTAATGCTTGGAGATTTGTCTTTTAGTCTAACTAGTTATTTGGTTAACATAGTCAATGGATGCAATGCCCCTGATCCATATGGTTAGGATATCGTCTTGCTTCGGGTCAACACTGACGAATAATCAAGTTCCTATATGATTTCTTCTTTGAAGTTCCTTGATGTCAAGTACTTACTTGCAGTTAAAATTGTTTATTTAATCAATGGTAATTTTAATGTGATATTCATCCAGGTTTGAAAAATCATTTATTGGGGTGATGTGGTAGTGTGTGACGAATGGACCATTAGTTCAAACGCATTGCTGATTTAGCTCATGTGTGAAAGATACAGTGAGAATATGATACCAATACGCAAATATCTAGGAGTCAGTTTACGCAAACTTGATGTAGTATGCTTTCAAAATAAACCATGCTTTAATTAGGTCTTTTAAGGGTTGTAATGTGGCCTGGTTCACGGTTATCGAAACAAAGGATATGAGGCTCAAATTTATTTAACACACCCTTCTTCTTGATAAACTCCAATCCTACGTTTAGTTAATTCAACATACACATTCGTCAAAAAGGCTTGACGGTGTAAATATAAAGATGAAGATTCAAGACTTTCTTGAAATGGCAGCCACCTTATTTTATTTTTTGGATGTCGGTTCCCCTTAGATTTTGGTATGGTGGTCACCGGATCTTGTTTTGCTTTTGCGTAGGATTTTCGTGGCCTCTTTTTTATTTTTGTTTTGATCCCTAACTTTTTCCTGGACCGATTTTTGAAGCTTTTAGTCCATCGGGATTGCCCTATTTTTTTGCCTAGGCCGCCTTTTGGGTATTCGACTTAGCGGGCTATTTTGATTGATTCTTTTTTTTAGAGGTCGTGACTGCCAAGTCATTGGTCTTTGAAGAACAACTGTCATGATTTTTTATTTTGCATGGTTCTTTCGACACTTCAAGATGTGTGCAAAGAATATCACGTGGTTGATCTCCATGTGGGATGTATTCTCTTGTAATTCGAGTGCATAATCAGATTAATTGAACACTACCCTGCCCCAGGTTAAACATAAGGATTTATAGATCTTAAAGAAACACCTACTTATAGGATCAAAGTGGTTAACTAGGGATTAACTCCTTATCTCTCCAGTGTTTGGGGATTTAAAACAATGCATGTACATCATCAGCAGGATTTTATCTGAAAGCATATCATTAGCAATTATGGGTATTTTGTTTTCATCATCATCCCTTCAATCTTTTCTAAAACAACAATTTGATAAGTGAATGGGAGAAATATTTTTGTTTTTAATATAAATAGAAAATGTGAGTGAATACGAAAGGATTCGTTCAAAACATGCATGATCATTTCATTAATATTACCATTAAAGGAAAACAACAATAGTTGAAAACAAGTAAGTACTTAACATACAAAGAAAATACAAATGAAATGCTAGAAATAGCCAAACGGTTGTCAGTGCAGAGGAAGGTCTATCGTGCTTGGTTCACTACTGGGCTAGCCTTCTTCAGAGTAGAGGTAGTTCTGCTCATTGAGACCAGTATGATAATCATCTTCAGACCTATTATCTGCAATTTCTTCCATAACATGGACTGATGGACCAGCACAACTAGGTGAAGGAGTATTGTTGATTTGAACATCTTGGGGCGCAAATGAGAACAACTTCGAGTCAATAAGAGTTTGTACCTTGCTCTTGAGCACCTTATAGTCTTCAGTTGAATGCCCATGTGCCCCAGCATGGAAGTCACATCAAGCATTAACGTTAAAGCCTGGTGGCTATGGAGGAATTACTAGATTTAGTTCCTTTGGAACTATGAGTCCTTTTTTGATTAAATATGGCAGTACTTGACTATATGGCATTGGAAGCGGATCGATATGTCTCTTTGGCTTTCCTGGCCTTTTTCGGGCATGTTGATGCTGCTGATGTGGAGCGTGTTGCCTTCGGTATGGATGTTGTTGATATTGAGGAAGTCCTCGAGTCGTAGGATGATACTGACCTGTGGAGAGAATGGTGTCTGGTGTGGAGCTTGTGGAGTTTCCTAGACTGCATTAACTTCATCCTCCTCTTCCTCTTGGAAACTGACAATGGATTTACTCTCGATGCACTGGCTATTTGAGGTACCTTAAATTCCTCCACTTTTGAGGCCACACTCAATACATTCTCCAATTGATACCAAGTGAGCGAAGTCTGATGTTGCACTACTAATCATCCTTTCGAAGTAAGGACTTTTCAAGGTATTCTTGAATAAATCCATAAATTATTTCTCTAAAAGTGGTGGTTCAACGCAAGCTGCCAACTCTCTCCATCTTTGGGCGTACCCTCTGAACAATTTTTTTCTTTCCTGAGATAAGGCTCTTAAATGCATGCGATCGGGAACCGTGTCAAAATTATATTTGTATTGTTTCAAAAAGGAGTTAGCTAGGCCCAACCATGACTCAATATGAGTTATTTCTAACTTCATATACCAACTCAACGATGCCTCAGTCAAATTGTCCTGAAAATAGTGAATCATTAGCTTATCATTGTGAGCATGAGGGGTCATTTTTTGGCAAAACATCACCAAATGGTGTTTTGGACAACTATCCCCTTTGTACTTCTCAAGTTATGGTACTTTCAACTTTGGGGGTATAACCAAGCCAGGTACCAAACACATGTTTAAAGCATCCAAATCAAAAATATATTGCCCTTTTATGGCTCTAAGTCTTTTCTCTAGCACGCGACACTTTTCAGCAATCTCATCATCCTGTGGTCGTTCAGTATTGACCACCAGGCTTGTCCCATGGGAATCTGGCGCAGAGAATGCAAAGCTATGATACTCAACAGCATCATTATATGAGGAACACCTATCTCGGACAATATGACGCTCTTGTACAACAGAGTTATCAACTAGGGGTCGCACAAGCTAAGGCTGGGTAGGATCATTTATGGAGGTGGAGTGACATTCTCAATAACTGTTGTCCATTGAATATTGTCCTTTCTCTTTTCTAAAGTTATCATAGCCTTCACAAGTTGGTTTATCTGGTTTTTAATTGAGTCTACATCTTCTCTTAATGCAATATGACTTTGCTCCAATAAATCCATGTTATCCTGCTCTTCTTCATAATCATCTTCTAAAGACCCTGAATCATCCCATATAGCCATCAAACCCTTCTTCTTTCCTTTGATGTTCTTCTTAGGCCTTTCTTTCTTTAACTTATGACATTCATTCTTGAAGTGGTCAGGCTCCTTGCACTTAAAGCACGTCAGTTCTTTGCCAGCTCCAGCCTTCATG
Organism: Lathyrus oleraceus; assembly: GCF_024323335.1. Classification (NCBI taxonomy): domain Eukaryota; kingdom Viridiplantae; phylum Streptophyta; class Magnoliopsida; order Fabales; family Fabaceae; genus Lathyrus; species Lathyrus oleraceus. Next base: position 145,412,265 of record NC_066580.1, read on the forward strand.
GATCAAGAAGTGGACTCAGAACGACCGCTTATCCTTCTTTGTCCTCTGAATTTGCCTTGCCTTTTCTTCCAGAGTTGATTAACGCGATTGGACAGAAGATATAATTCATTATTTTCTTCTAACTCCTCTTCATACTCTTTATCAATTTCTGCTTGAAGAGCTTTTGTCTTCTTAGATCTTCCTGAAGACTTCAGAGAAACAGACTTTCTCTTTCTCTTAGACTCATCTTCCTTGAGCCCAATCTCGTGACTTCTTAAAGAACTAACCAGTTCTTCAAGAGAAATTGTTGTTCATATTCTTTGATAACTTCAGAGCTGTTACCGTAGGTCTCCAACGCTTAGGTAGACTTCTGGTGATCTTTTTAACATGATCAGTAGTAGAATACCCTTTATCCAGAACCTTGATTCATGCAACAAGAGTTTGAAACCTTGAGACCATGTTCTCAATAGTTTTTTCATCCTCCATATTACATGCTTCATATTTTTTAATCAAGGCAAGAGCCTTGGTTTTTTGACTTATGCATTCCCCTCATGTGTCATCCTCGGAGAATCAAATATAGGTTTAGCAATATTTATGTTGATGATTTTTTCAGACTCGGTGTATGAAATAGCATTTAGCAAGATCATTCTTGATTTGTGATGATTCTTATAGTCTTTCTTCTATTGATCTGCCACCACTCTTCTTTCAACTTTATTTCCACTTGCATCTATTGGGTGTACGTAGCCATAAACTACCATATCCCATAGATCGACATCGTGACCTAGAAAAAAGCTCTTTATTTTATCCTTCTAATAGTCAAATTTATCTCCATAAAAAATTGGAGGTTTAGCATTGTAATGATCTCTATCATTTGTATGAGCAACTGGTGGTGGAAGGGCAGCCATTGTGTTTCATACTGGATCTTTATCTGACACTGTTAAGTGTTTGCTATCTTATCAAGACCAGGACCAGAGCTCTGAGGCCAATTGAAGGTGGCAAGAAACACAAGAAATGTGGGTTTGAATTGGGTTTCTAAAAACAAACGCTTTTTCAAAACCAACTCAATAAAGCAATAACACGAACAAGAAAAATAACAAAGTTATTTTTATACTGGTTCGCTGTTAACGAAGTTACCTCCAGTCCACCCTACCAAGATGATTTTGCCTTCTCAACAAGGACTTAATCCATTATAACTAAAACTGATTAAAGACACCACAAAGACAAACTGTCTTTGTCTTCTTGAGTCTATCTGACTAAAACCTAGTCACTCAAGGAAACCACTCAAACAACTTTGAGATTTACAAGTGTGTGTTTACAAGTATTACTTCTAAGAAAGTAGATTAACACAAGTTAAATACAATTAATATCTTCACACAATAACCAACAACAACTCTTGTGTGTTTACAAAGAATATACACAGAAAATATTTAATTCAGCAAGAGCGTGTGTATGAGGTAGCGTAATAATGTGAGCATTAGTAACTTCTTCCATTCTTCCAAGACTCCTTTATATAGGTAGTTAAAAGATCATTTGGAGGGTAGACTGGACGTAACGGTTTGCATATAGGAGACAAAATGGTACAATAGTATTATCTTTAGCCCACAAAATCAGGATAGTAGAGGAAAGGCTGATCTTGTACTGTGTACTATTTTCTTGACGCAAAACCTTTTGATCTTATCTTCTAATATTCATATGCTTCTGATGAAATGATGTTGAAGCATGCTTAGAAGGATTAAGAGACAAGTTGACAGAATCTTCAGAACCTCGGTCTTCAAAGTCTTTACACAGTTCCTCAGAACCTGCTCTTCAGAGTCTTCAGATCTTGTTCTTCAGAATCTTCAGAACTTCAGTGTAGAATCTTGAAGGTTGACAATCCTTCAGAGGCTCTTCAATCAGAGTCACAATCAGAAGTTTCTGTATAAACGTTCATCAAAATCGTTGTCTAAGAGCTTTCTAGAACTTGACAGCATCTTGTAAAACACTTGTATCTCTTCAGAGTCAGAGTGTGTTAATTCCAGAATATGATGACGTCACACATCAATGCTTCAGAGTCAGAATCTGTTAGCAAAAACTACACACTAGATAAAAACCATTAGTGTACAAAATTGTTCTCTAAGAAACAATGCATTGCTATCATCAAAACTAAATGGCAGATGCATAACCAAATCTTGTTCTTACATTAATATTATTTGAAAGTTCCCAATTAAAACAATGTACCAATTGGGCTATAACCAATTTTACTGTAATCAAACCTAGCTAAATTTTGGGACAACGTCTCTGACCATAACCAAATGGTATACACTTGAACTCTTGTCCAAGAAATTTCATTTTCTTGTCAATAAATCTTTCAGGATAAAATTCTTCAGCATTTTGTGACCAAACATCATGATTTCTCCCTATGACCCATGCATTTACTATAACACTTGTTTTTACTTTATAAAATAACCATCAATTGTTATATTCTCTCTACATTCATGAGAGATTAATAAAGGTCCAACGGGATAAAGTCTTAATATTTCATGGACTACTGTATCTATGTAACTTAACCTCTTCAAATTTTTCTCATCAACCATCTTGTTATGTCCTACTTCATTTAGTATCTCATCTTGAAGTTTTTTCTTCACTCTTAAATTCCTTAAAAGTTCAGATAACATCCACTTAATTACAATAGCAGATGTATCAATTCTTGTTATAATTATGTCTTGTATATTTGCCTTGACGGTGGTTCGATCAATACTTTTATGGATCCTTCACATAAATTTGACTTTGCCAGTGATCCTCATTTATCTTCTTCTGGAACATAAATGACAGCAATAACAGCAATAACACAATTACTCATATTCAAATCTTCTTCTGGAACTGCATTAACAGGATTCATCAAGACCGCTTACCGCATGCTCTGATACATCAAGACAGCAATAACACAATTACTCATATTCAAATCTTCTTCTGGAACTGCATTAACAGGATTCATCGATCCAGATTGGGGAGCGTGTTGAGAAACTCGTTGATCAACCACTGGATTTTGCTTCTACATCGGCATCTCGATCATATCATGGAAAAGCAAAAAACAACATATAGTCTCTCATTCATCTGCTGAAACGGAGTACCGAGCCTTAGCTAAAGAAATGTGTGAAGCTCAATGGTTAATTTATCTCCTTCATGACCTGGGCATTCTGCATAACAAGCTTGTTAATATTTATTATGATAACCATTATACAATTCATATTGCTAATAATTTTGTCTTTCACTAGATGGGATTATATTAATTTTTCCCTAGAAGGGCACTATTGTGCCCTAGCAAAGTGCTCGTGAAACTCTACTAAATTTAGCAAAAAATAATTATTCATTTTTAATATTGTTTTTGAATTTTATTTTGTTTATAACATAATGTAAGAATTATTCTCTTCATTCCATCATAAATGACTTATTTAAAATAAAATGATTTCTCAAAACGAATTATTTATTCCAATTTCTAATACGTATTTTTCAATTCTACCCTCTAATTAATATTACTTTTATCATTCTCAATATATGATAAAGAATATTTTGATAAAAATATAATTCTCTCTTTTATTTTTTATTTTTTTAAATATGTATAAAACGATTAAATGAATTATGAGACGGATGAAGTATAACTTTTACTCCTAATAATTTTAGCGTGGAAATCCATGCAGAAGTATAGTAGGTATTGATAGGGTTTATTTAAAAAAAGTTGTGCTATAATAATTTTGTTTTCATCTGGAGTGTCAGATGTTGCTGAGCTAGTATATTCCTCATATTTTGACTGGTGTGGTGACAAAGTAGACAGAAGAAGCACAAAAAGATACATGTTTATGTATATGGGAGTCCCTACTGGTACTTCAAGAAGAAACCAGTGGTTACATTGTTAACATGTGAAGCTAAATGCATAGTTTGTGCTTTGTCAGTTTGATAGACTGTTTGGCTGATGGATTTGTTGCAGGAACTGAAGTTCAAGGTAAGCAAACCAGTCATATTGATAATTGACAACAAATCTGCCATAAATCTTGTTAAGAATCCAATGTTGCACGAAAGAAACAAGCACATTGATATCAAGTACCATTTTCTACACAATCAAGTTTAGAACGAAGTACATGAGGTTGTTCATGTCAACACTTAAGAACAACTTGCAAATGTGTTGATCAATGCAATCCAAATTGAATACTTCATCAATTTGAGAGATGGAATTAGTGTTATTGATTTTTAAATTTGAATGTGAATTAAGGGATGGTGTTGAATGTAATTCAACATTCATGTTAGTTTAGCTTTAAATTTCATTTGCATTTAAATTTATATTTGCATTTGAATTTGAATTTGCATTTAATGTGCATTTGAGTTTGAGTGAATCTATATAAGCCTAAATGAAAGTGAATTTGTAACAGATTTTTTTAATAGAGAAAGTTAGTTAGAAAATATTTCTCTTTCTCTCTTCTTATTCTTTCATCTTCATCTTCTCCGATTCTTGTCCATTATTAATGGAGGTTCATTGTTGAACTCCAATAAATCATATAAAAATTAATTCGAATACCAAACTAAAATATATTACAAAGACTAATAAATACTAACGGCATTATGTTACCTATATCTACTACTCAAATGACCGTAATAAAATATAGTTGTTGATATATAATAAATTTCTTGTAGTATTTTTTTATATTTTAGGATTTTAGGGACTAAGAAACATAAATATGGAAATACTATTTTCTTACTGAGGATAAAAACTATGAATATTAAACTCAATTTAACTTGTTAAGTTTAATTGAATTTAATGGGTAAATTTTAGTTGACATTGGTGTAATTTGTTGGTGTAGAATTTAATCTCTCATAATTTGTATTTTTCTCATTTATGTAAATATAAATATTCAATATCTTTCTTTTTTCTTTATCTTAACTTGATATTTATTTTCGTGTCTTAACTTAGAATAGTATCATATTGGTCTTTCAATTCTTCAAAATATATCATATTAATCATTTTTATCTAATTAATTATAAAAATAATTTAAAAAACAATTGCTAAATTCAATACTAATGAGACTAAAGTTGTTTGTTTTGAACAGTTAAAAAATTAATATGAAACTTTTTAATTAAAAGATCAAAATAAACTACAAATTAGAGTAAAATAATATAAGTATTAATATATTTTTTTTTAAAATTTATAACTATACGTGTTTAATGAGCTAACCTCGGCTCATATAGGGTTAGCCCTAATGGATAGCGGACTATCTAGGACTGAACTAAAAAAATCCTGAAAAATATAGACTCTAATTTTAAGGCTCATAGATTAAGAATTGTAGCCAGGAACGGATCCACTCTTTGTGGATTGTGGATTTTAAATCGCTATTTTAAAATCTTCTTTCACTATCTTCATTCACTCAACACTTCTATTTAAATATATAATTTTCTTTAATCAATTTTATTTTTGTCTTTTATTTCCCTTTAGTAATTCTATTTAATGAATATAATTGTGTTTCTTTGATTTTTTATCAAAACAAATGTATTAGATATTTTAATATTATTAATTGATTTTAAAATTTTACTTGAATCAATATTAAAGCAAGTGATTATTCTTAATTATTAAAAAGCATAATTATTAAGGGGGTTTTCTCAACTAGTGATATTAGCTATTATATTTTTTTTCTTGAATAAATGTATAGTTACATAAATATATTTAATAATGTTAACAATGAAAAATTATTAAATATTTTTATAAAATAAAAAGATTTAGAGAATAATTGAAAACTTCATGTATGTTGATTTTTTTTCATTAAAAAAGTATGTATTTGTAAAAATTTGTTTCTTTTTTCTTTAATCAAAATACATCATTACTTTTTAGCCTCCACTATAAATAATTTGTGGATCCGCCCATGACTCTAGATTAGGTTAACTATCCCTATAAAATCGATTTTTAGAATAAGGATAACATGATATTAAGAGTCTTGTTTAAGATACGGTAGACATTTTGTTATTATATTTCTGCTATCGGATCACTCACTATTTAATTCTACACTCCAAATACTCAATCATGGGCATAACGGCATAAGGGGTGTGTTAAGAGTCTCAATCAAGCAATATATTGCATAAACATGTGGTTATAAGTGAGGGTTGCAACACCCCAACTTTTAAATAGAGTATTTTATTTAACTAATGGTGTATTGTATTCATTATACTTGGAATTTGGTGTTTTTCTGTGTGTATGGGCATTTTGGTAATTTGAGGACCGTATTCAGTAAACCCCACCCCTTTGAAACCATAAAACATGAGTTTAGATGCTTGAATCATTTGGTCGGCTTGCTTGCAAAAACTATGTCATGAGTTTTGAGGAACAACTCTGCAGCTTTTGGAGATGAAATGATAACAGTTGGCACTTGACCAAGTTGTAAGGACATGATTGGGCCATATTTTTTTGAAAGTGAATGAAGTTTTTGATGTGGAAGTTTGTCTAACATGTGAAGGTTTCCGATAATTGGTAGTGTTGATGGACCTGGTGGCTTCTTGTGTTTTTGTTTTGGATGTAAGAAAAGTTTGAATAAAATATATGTGAATGTGAAAGTGAAGAGAATGAAAGAAAGTATTGCAGCATAAGACATGTTTACAAATGAATGGTTTTGGTTTGTGCTAAGTACCCACAATGGGTTGCCAATATCGTACCAGTACCAAAGAAATATGGAAAAGTCCGCATGTGTGTAGACTACCGAGACTTAAACAGAGTTAGTCCCAAAGATGATTTCCCATTACCTCACATTGATGTATTGGTTGGATAACACAGCTCAGTTCTCCGTGTTTTCCTTCATGGATGGTTTCTCTGGATACAACCAAATTAAAATGGATCCCGAGGACATGAAGAAGACCACGTTCATTACCCCTTGGGGCACCTTTTGTTACAAAGTAATGTCGTTTGGATTAAAGAACGTTGGGGAAACATATCAACGTGCCATGGTGACTCTCTTTCACGACATGATTCATGAAGAGATTGAGGTGTATGTCGATGATATGATTGCCAAATCCCAGACAGAAGAAGAACATATCACCAACCTGGGGAAACTATTTGCTCGTTTGAGGAAGTTTAGGTTGAGACTTAATCCTAACAAATGCATATTTGGGGTTCGATTTGGGAAGCTTTTAGGCTTTATTGTCAGCCAAAAAGGAATTGAAGTAGATCCTGACAAGGTCCGAGCCATTCAAAACATGTCTGCACCGAAGACTGAAAAGGAGGTCCGTGGTTTCTTGGGGAGACTAAATTACATCGCCAGGTTTATCTCTCACCTTACTGCAACATGTAAATCAATATTCAAGCTTCTGAGGAAGAATCAAGGCGTGGAGTGGAACGATGACTGCCAAATAGCCTCCGATAAAATTAAAGAATACTTGCAAGAGCCACCGATTCGGATGCCCCCTGCAGAAGGGAGACCTCTCATCATGTATCTAACCGTGCTCGACGAGTCCATGGGTTGTGTATTGGGACAACAAGATGAGACTGGTAGAAAAGAATATGCCATATATTATCTGAGCAAGAAATTTAATGATGGTGAGACCAGATATTCATTACTCGAGAAGACTTGTTGTGCACTCGCATGGGCCGCTAAGCGTCTCAGGCAGTACATGCTAACTCAAACGACTTGGTTGGTATCTAAAATGGATCCCATCAAGTACATATTCGAGAAACCAGCTCTCACTGGTAGAATTGCCTGGTGGCAGATGTTGTTGTCAGAATACGATATTCAATATGTTGCGTAAAAAGCGGTCAAAGGAAGCATATTAGCATATCATTTGGCTCACCAACCACTGGAGGATTACCAATCTTTGAAATGTGACTTCCCATATGAGAACATCATGGCTGTTAAGGATGTTGAAGACTCTGAACTAGAGGAAATCCCTGAGCTAAATGCAGGATGGACTCTCATGTTTGATGGTGCCTCAAATGCAATAGGCCATGGAATTAGGGCAGTACTGATGTCTCCCAAGAATTTCCATCTACCGTTCACCATAAAGCTATGTTTTACCTGCACAAACAACATGGTCGAGTATGAAGCTCGCATACTAGGGTTGGAAGAAGCTATTGAGTTGAAGATCAAGATACTAAAAGTATTCGGGGACTCCGCTCTAGTCATACATCAGATCAGAGGCGATTGGGAAATGAGACATGCTAACCTAATTTCATACAGGGATTATGTACTAAAGCTACTCTCAAAGTTCGAAGAAATCACTTTCTCTCATATTCCTCGAGAAGAGAATCAGATGGCAGATGCCTTAGCAACTCTGGCTTCCATGTACAAATTAATATGGCCCAACCATTAGCCTCACATTGAAATTAGGCGTTTTGATGAACCTGCTCATTGCCTGACGACAACAGAAGAGTCGGATGGTAAACCTTGGTTCTTTGATATCAAACAGTATCTGGAGAAGCGGGAATATCCGGCAGAGGCGTCCAGCCTTGACAAAAGGACCATCCGGAGGTTGGCATCAAAGTTCCTTTTGAATGGAGAGGTGTTGTACAAGCAAAACTATGACATGGTTTTGTTGAGGTGTGTGGACAAACACGAGGCTAATCAGCTTATGAGGGACATACACGAAGGGTCTTTCGGTACGCGCGCCAATGGGCATGCCATGGCAAAGAAAATCCTAAGGGCAGGTTACTACTGGTTGACGATGGAAGCTGACTGTTATCATTACACCCGAGCATGTCACAAAGGCCAAATCTATGCTGACAAAATACATGTACCACCTACTTTGTTGAATGTCATAGCATCACCTTGGCCTTTCTCTATGTGGGGCATCGACATGATCGAAACGATAGAACTCAAAGCATCTAATGGACACAGATTTATATTGATGGCCATAAATTACTTTACCAAATGGGTGGAAGCCGCATCTTATGTGAATGTCACAAAGCACGTAGTCGCCTGTTTCTTAAAAAATAACATCATATGTCGATATGGGATTCCCAACAAGATCATCACTGATAATGGGTCCAATCTCAACAACAAGACAATGGATGAGTTATGCGCGACGTTCAAAATCGAGCATCACAACTCATCACCCTATCGACCTAAGATGAATGGGGTTGTTGAAGCTGCGAATAAAAATATCAAGAAAATCATCCAAAAGATGGTTGTCACATACAAGGATTGGCATGAGATGTTACCTTTTGCGTTACATGGCTATCGCACGTCGGTACGAACTTCAACAGGGGCAACCCCTTATTCCTTGGTATACGATATGGAAGAAGTTCTCCCTATAGAAGTAGAGACCCCCTCGATGAGAGTCTTGATGGAGGCTAAGCTAGACGAGGCAAAATGGGTTCAATCAAGGTACGACGACCTCAACCTTATCGAGGAGAAACGCTTGAAAGCGTTAGGTCACGGTCAACTCTATCAGAGGCATCTTAAAAAGGCATTCGACAAGAAAGTTCGTCCTAGGGTGTTTCAAGAGGGAGATTTAGTGCTGAAGAAAATCTTACCTATTCACAAAGATTCCAGAGGGAAATGGACACCAAATTATGAAGGTTCATTTGTGGTGGTTAGAGCCTTTTTCGGAGGCGTTCTGATTTTAGCTACTATGGATGGTGATGAGTTGCCGCTTCCCACCAACACTGATGCTGTTAAAAAGTACTTCGCCTAAAAAAGTGGAATAATAAAAGCCGCTAAATCGAAAACCTGAAAGGGGGATTTAGGCAAAAATGGCTATCCCTTTGGATCGGAAACCCGAAAGGGCAATCCAGGCAAAAAGTAGGGATGAAAATAAAAGAATTGACCCGCTGAATTAAAAACCCGAAAGGACGACTCAGGCAAAAATGGGTATCCCGATGGATCAAAAACCCGAAAGGGCGGTCCAGGCAAAAGTTAGGGATTAATTCCAAGGCAAAGAGTTGTACTTTCAGGTGTCTGGCGTATCCTCGAAGACAAAGAATCAATCTACCTTACTTTTCAAAAGTAAAGTGCTCGGACTATCAAAGACATAAAGATCATAGCAGTGTGGAAACTCAATAAGAACTCAATTTTCATTGCCATTTTGTTTCTATGCACAACAATTACCTCATTAAGGAATTGCATCTTTATGTACAATCACCCACTTAAGGGTCAAATCAATAAAAGAGAAAATCTTCTCAACAAAAGTTATGCCCAAATCATTTTTATATTTTATCTGTTTGTTTGCAAAGCACCTTTTATTTTTTATAAACATTACTTTTAAAATTATTGGAGAAAATAAAACACATGTTTGAATAAAGTGGTAAAATCACTTTTGAAACAGTAAGCAGACGAATCCTTTAGTCTCCAAGTTCATTCTTGCCTTTCATAAGGGTGTAGGAACTGTTTGCAGATACCTATGTTCCTTTCAACCACTAATTCACACCTCTCATAAATGTATAGCTAAACCAGGGCAAGGCTTCATTGCATTTCCAGCAGAAACATTGATAAATCATTGATGGAGTATCGCGTGTTGAGAAGTCTGAACCTTTCAGTAACCTGGAGCAACCCAAATATATTCCCAAAAACCACCTAGTAGGAGCATCAAAACATGATCTTCATTGATCACCCCAATAACAAAAGTCCACACTATTGGCATCATACCCCAAAGCAAAAACGCCTTAACCGGGGCATATCCGATTACCCATTTGCATTCTAACATGCATCATATAAATCATTCATAAGTGGTTTTCCTACCAAACAGAAAATTAAAAGAAACAGGCATACCAGTCATCAACATACCCATGCATAACACTCCCCACAAAAACGGGAATTTAAAAAAAAACACAAAAGTCATCCGCATGCACAGCCAAATATCCCCAGCAATTGCATACTTGCATGCATCTCATGCATCATCCCATGCATGGAATTCCCACCTAAAGTGGGACATCATACAAAAATCAAATATAAAATATTAGGATCCAAGGTCATTCATGTGTATCTTGGACATTTCTCATTTCCAAATGAAGTAATTTCCCTGCATATGCTCGTGGGATTATTTTCTCAGCAAATTATTTTTCAACTTTATAATTAAAAATGATATTCCCAACATTTTTTTACAATCATTGCTCCCCAATCAGAGGTTACCCTAAAAAGTCTCTCATGAGCTTTTCCCCCTGCAGAGCATTTCTAGTAAATCTCCCTCAAAAGGAGTCCTTTCTTAAAAAAAAATCCCCCAACAGACGAACATTCGAGATACTGCTTCATTTATCCGAAGAATCTCATTTATTTATTTGAGATACTGCTTCATTTATCTGAAGAATCTCATTTATTTGCTAGAGATACTGCTTTAATATCCTCGGAGAGTCTTAGATTCAATTAAGGTATTTTTACCTTGTTGGAATATCTTAATTCTATCATATAAGATGCTGTTTCGACTCGATACAGAGAATCTCATTTTTACTGTTTGAGATGCTGCTTCATCAATATGAAGAGTCTCATTTCAGATTTTTTTAGAGGTGCTGCTCTAATATCTTCGGAGAGTCTTAGACTCAATTAAAGTATTTTTTCTCTTTGCTGGAATATCTTAATTCTATCGTATAAGATGTTGTTTCGACTCGATGCAGAGAATCTCATTTTTACTGTTTGAGATGTTGCTTCATCAATATGAAGAGTCTCATTTCAGATTCTTTTTAGAGATGCTGCTTTAATATCCTCGGAGAGTCTTAGATTCAATTAAGGAATTTTTTCCTTGCTGGAATATCTTAATTCTATCATATAAGATGTTGTTTCGACTTGATACAGAGAATCTCACTTTTACTGTTTGAGAAGCTGCTTCATCAATATGAAGAGTCTCATTTCAGATTCTTTTTAGAGATACTGCTCTAATATCCTCGGAGAGTCTTAGATTTAATTAAGGTATTTTTGTTGGTGTAAGCCCTAGAGGCCAATACTTTTGGTAATTGTATCGAATCATTTAAAGGCTTTTTCTTTATTACGTTTGTTTAATAAAGTCCCTAGAATAGCTAGTCCGTTTAATGTATCAAGTGTGACTTGATCATGAGATCACATTGAACATAAGGACATTATTCTTAAAGTATCCATAGTTGAGCTTTATTGTGAAGTGGGATAACATTAAAGCATTAAGACTATTATGTATATAGACTGATGATCACATCTCATGGATCATGGATAAGGAGTTATCAAGTCTTAAACATAGGTATGAATATTAAGAGTAATATTTATACCGGATTGACCCGCTATGAGAATACTATATAGAATGTTATGCAAAGTGTCATAAGTTATTCTCATGGTGATAATGGTGTATACCACTCTTCGACCTGAAACCACTATGGACCCTAGATGTAGAGTCGAGTGTTTTATTGTTGATCAAACATTGTCTGTAACTAGACAACCATAAAGATAGTTGATGGGTACTCCACAAAGCATGCTGAGGGACATGAGTGACCTAGATGGAATTTGCCCATCCTGCGTAACAGGATAAATGTCTATGGGCCCAATATTGAACTGGACAAGGATGACACGGTCTATGCCTTGTGTTCAATATAGACATAAGGGCAAAAGGGTAACTATGCACATAAGTATTATCACAGAAGGATTTGTCAGATCACATGACATTTTCGTGTCTTGAGTAGCAGTGATGTGTTGCTAGATACCGCTCACTATTTATTATGTTAAATACATGATTTAATATAATTGCCAATGCCGCGAAAAACCTACTGGGTCACACACAAAGGACGGATTGATGAGAGATAGAGTAACTAAGGAACACCGTAAGGTACGGTGCACTTAAGTGAGTTGTAGAACATCGTAAGGTACGGTGTACTTAAGTAGATTACGAAATATGGTAAGGTACCATGGGCTTAAGTGATTTTGGGTATATTATAAGATATGGGCCAAAATACACTTAAGTGGGTTTTTTAGCTTGAAGCTCACACAAATGGTTCTATAAATAGAACCCTTGCGCAGAAGCATTGATTGCGGTTGTATTATTTTCGTTCTCTCTCTCTCTCTCTCTCTCTCTCTCTCTCTCTCTCTCTCTCTCACACACACACACACACACTCACTCAAAGCCTTCATTCGTACCAGCTAGCACTGGGATTGAAGGAATCCGTTCGTGTGGACTGAGTAGAGACGTTGTCATCGTTCAACGTTCGTGATCGCTCCGTAGATCTGCATCAAAGGTTTTGATCGTCACAAGAGATCTGCACCAAAGGTTTCAATCGTCACAAGAGGTAAATATTCTATCACTGATCATGACCATTCGTAAGGATCTCTAAAGGAGAAAATTTTAATTTCCGCTGCGTTTTGGACCGCAATTCTCCTTCAATTTTTCCCTTGCCGGAATATCTTAATTCTATCATATAAGATGTTGTTTCGACTCGATACAGAGAATCTCATTTTTACTGTTTGAGATGCTGCTTCATCAATATGAAGAGTCCCATTTCAGATTTTTTTTAGAGGTACTGCTCTAATATCTTCGGAGAGTCTTAGATTCAATTAAGGTATTTTTTTCCCTTTGCTGGAATATCTTAATTCTATCGTATAAGATGTTGTTTCGACTCGATACGGAGAATCTCACTTTTACTATTTAAGATGCTGCTTCATCAAAATGAAGAGTCTCATGCCAGATTTTCTTTATACTAGTCTAGCATCCTGGAAAGTCTTGAGATTTAGCTAGGGATGCCATTCCACATATCTCGACTGAGATGTCCAAGATACTGTTCTGGCGCCTCACGGAAAGTCTTGACTGTTCCATTTTATTGTGGGATAATGTCTTTTACTATTTCTCACTATATTTTCTTCCCGTATTTTCTTCCTTGCATTTCCTAGGACAAAATTTGGGTCTTTTTGTATTTAATTATCTCCCACCGCGAATACACGAAGATTGCCGTCATTCTTACTTTCCGGTTTGAGGTAACTAAATAGGGGCAGCTGTCATACCCCAATTTTGTCCGGCTAAGGAAAAATCTTCAACCAGCATTCACTACCCAATGTTATAAGACATAAATTGTATCTTAAAGACACAGGTTCTATTTTAAGGTTTCTCAGCCCTTGGTGACATCAAGTCTTCAATGACATTTTCATCTATTGAGATCTTTAAGAAGATATCTGTTGCATTTGTCTTTTACTGAAGCATGGGAAGGTATGTGCATTTTTGGTTAGCAAGGCCCATTTTGGTTTATCCATGAGAACTTTTAATTTTAAAAAAAATGGGCCATTCACATGATTAATATTGCAAAGTGTGGTGTGAACCTTTTACATTACTAATCCAAAATCCATTTGATTATTAGTAAGCATTAAGAGTCATGGATATTTTCTATAATCGTTTGTTATTAAGCTCACTTCCACATGTTTATGCCAAAGTCTCAATCCTTCATAAAAATCTAAACTCAAGTTGCATTTTTTTAACATATATTTTGTTTTAAGCTAAGATGGATTGTTGGAAAAGACTATGGTGATGAACAATATTTTAAACTCACTTTGGAATTGTTTTTTATTGCTTATGATGCACATTTCATATTGTTCATTTAAATTAATAATAAACATAATTAGAAGTGACCAAGTTGAAAGTCCAACTTGATTATTGGCCCAATCCATTTTCAATTGGAATTAGAGTTTAAGCATTTTAAATAACTAACACAAATGAGATATTGGAATAAAGCTTAGAATGTTTTAAAAGGGATTAATTGCATAATTAATTTAATAATCCAAAATATTCTAAATAAATTCCAAATAATCCAAAATTACATATAATCAAAAAAGACCAATGCATAATACAAGGGGTTACACGATTAACCCAAATTTTCATAGTCTAAAATATTCTAATTAATTCCAAATTCCTAATGATCCAAATATTTATATAATTATCACAATAAAAAGGATTTTAAATTAAAATTATACAACATGTCTCAAAAGTTTCTGTTACATCAGAAATAATTAAAAAATCTTGAATAAGCGGTAAGTACTGCAGTTTGAAGAGGCTCTTCTTGTAGCGCCCCCAATTCCAAAAGCAAACGTCCCCCTTTTCTAATCAACATCGCTTCACCTGCTTGAATCTTTGGTCGGCTTGCGAAAACTATGTCATGAGTTTTGAGGAACAACTCTGCAGCTTTTGAAGATGAAACGATAACAGTTGGGACTTGACCAAGTTGTAAGGACATGATTGGGCCATATTTTTTGGAGAGTGAATGAAGTTTTCGATGTGGAAGTTTGTCTAACATGTGAAGGTTTCCGATAATTGGTAGTGTTGATGGACCTGGTGGCTTCTTGTGTTTTTGTTTTGGATGTAAGAAAAGTTTGAATAAAATATATGTGAATGTGAAAGTGAAGAGAAGGAGAGAAAGAATCGATGCAGAAGACATGTTTAAAAATGAATGTTTGTGGGTTTGTATAAAGTTCTAAGGCTTAAGAGAGATTTATACAAGTAATACGTTAATCATATAGAGTTATTATTATTATTATTATTATTATTATTATTATTAGGATGTTCGGTATACCGAACAATTTGGGGGCAAATCCCTGACATAGACATTGCCCCAACATGATTGCTATGTAGAAATCAAACTGAAAATGATAAATGCCGGAACCGATATATTACAAATACCAAAACCAAACCAAAAAAATTGCAGAAACTAAAACCAAAAAATAGTATAATTACAGGAGCCAGTTAAATATTTAACCCAAATAATATATACATAACATTATACTTATATACTACAAGCAAATTTAGTTATACAGCCAAAACAGAGAACAAAATAAAACAACCTATTGAATGTGAAAATTGTTGACATGAAAATTGTGAAAATGACCGAGTCCAACTTAAATTTGACCCCTAGAGATTTCACAAGTTAACTTCTGATTTTAACAATTTTGGTGAGTCTGTAAAGATGAGCATTAGGCAGAAATGTTCTCAAAATCAATAAAAACCAATTCAGGTTTCTATATGTATGTAGGCTGTACAATATGATGTAATGTGATACACTATTAACTTACGAGCAATTAAACAATACCGAGCCGATTTTTCTTAATAAAACTCTGTTTGATCACGAACCTAATCTAAGTCACCTAACGATACAGAAGACACTAACTAAAGCACATCATATATCTAAATCATCATCTGGGTCTTCATCAGAATCGGGCATCTCATCATCTGAATCACGAAAATATATAATCTCACCTAGGGTAGAATCCTCCTTTTTACCACCCCTTGAAAGAGGTGCCCCCTCACTGCTGCTCTCTTCAAGGGATTTTCTACCATCATAAATTTGTATGGGACTACCATTTCCTAAAAGAAAGAAAAGAGCTTAAGCATAAAAGTACATATATGATTTGAACATTGTAAGAAACGGAGGAGCAAATACATGTTGATTTCATACCTTGGTGTTCAAAAGGAAGCACAACCTTTGCCCTGTCAATTTGCTCCTTTTCTGACAGCTGGAGATTAAACTGTACCTGTTAAAAACATAAAGTCAACCAACTTCATATCACAAACCATTTCTTGTTCGGTCTCTGCCGTAAGCAGATACATGCATATTCTGCTATCAAAAGTATCCTCGTGTGCGGTTACAAGTATATGAACAAACTAGGTGCTTAGCGTGTGTAGGCATGGCTTCAGAACATGAGATGTTTCTCCAAGACAGTTTATACCTCGCTATCATAATAATTATACTCATAATAATTATAGTCGTACATTGACGGTTCAACCAAATAGGACCTAGCATCTAAAAAGTTTTCATTTCCTTAAAAAAAACACCGTGTGAATTATCAGCTTTATTTGATAAGGGGTTTCAACGAAAATAAGATCTCTTTTATCGATCATTTTGTCTGAAAACTAATTATTAATCTCTAATAATAACAAGGCAGATAGAACTTGGGCCTTTGCTTCTAGTGACAGAGACGTGACTTCGAAGAAACTAAAGACTGACCTTTGGCAGTAAGCCTGCAACAGTTGTTACATCTTCTGCTGAAACAGAAGCAAAGCTGATTCCTCCGGCTTCAACTTTAAACTTTTCACACTGAATAAAAGACGCGAGACGTATTACATCAGTGCGCCAATTTTTAAGATTAGTCTTTCCAAAAATATTTCACAAACAGAAAAAAAGAGATCACCAGCACTCTAACGCGTCCATTTCTGCGTTTAAGTCTGGCATTAAATTTTCCTTGGGTAAAATTTTTCTCTGATAAGAAATTCTCTGAAGAATGATGATCTGGTTCTACACTGGCCACCATGGAGGACATGTACTCAAGAGTAGCTGCAGCCCTCTCCTCATGAAGGTCAGAATGCACTAATCCAAATATACTTGAAATTTGATCTGTAAGCATATAATCAACTAGCTCACCCGCTCTGGACTTCTGGTACTCTAAAGTATTTAATTCAATAACAACAAAATACACTTATTATGCAAGAAACCTTGTTCAAATAGTACAAGAGAAAGTACCATGACTGCGCAGATTGCTTAGAAGGCCTGCAACTGACTGCAAAGATGAATGTCTCAACAGTTCACTTAGCTGATAATATCCAAAAAGAATCCATTAGGATATATATAAATACACAAATAGATAATACAAGAGAAACATAGAAACTGGACAGTCTTAATTAGAAAACTAATGATTTTGAAAGTTAAGTGTTGCTCAGTAATTCTAGGGTAAAAGAAAAATCGGAAACTTGCGGCACAAAAAGAATAGATAGTTAGTTACAGACAAGTACATAAATGGTGTCCAACACAAAGTTGTCAAGATCGGGATCTTGCATAAGATCGAGAGGAGATGACAAGATCGTAAAACATAAGATTGTAACTAAGATCAGAAGATTCTACCCAATTATTTTTGTAAGATCGAGAGGGGTGGCAAGATCATAAAACATAAGATCGTAATAAAAATTGTAAGATACTACTAAAGCGATAAATAATACTAAATATTTGAAGTATTTTTACATGATATTTTGGTAGGCAAGTGTAATCGTGGGAAAATAACCTTTTATCATATTCTTTAGACATGTATCATTGAGTTTTTATACTTAATTACCATTTATCAATGGAATTTGTTAGACATTAGGGACATATTTGGCCCATTACTTGGTTTGTCACAAGTCTAATTTAAAACAAACCCTACAACTGATATGTTTATTCTCTAAATCCTAAATTTAAAACTTCATATTTCAAAAGGCATGCATTTATCACTGTCCGAACCATAATTTTTAAGCCTTTGCGTCTTGGTGGTGGCCGGAAAATGGTCGATCATGGCCCGAACTGGCCAAGATCGCTCATAATCAATGATTTTACGATTCTTTTCACAATTTAGCTACAACACACATTTTACTTAAGATCTGGATCGTTGGAGGTGAGTGAGATCGTAAAATCTTATGATGTTAAGATTTAGATCGAGATTTTGACAACCATCCAACATTAAATTGTAACATGATATCATTATATCTGCTTCATGACTCATTTATTTCTAGAAATTCTAAAGGTAAGAAAAACTGACATTCATTTCATATTTTCCAGTTTTACCCAAGCCTGTAACATTGGTTAAGGAAACATACTTTATAAAATAATCAGTTGGTAGTTAAGGTTCCCTTTCTAAGTTGATAAGTATTGGGATTTTTAGTAGAAAGAAGTAGAGATAAACTCCCTAGTTACAAAAATATTGCAGAACTTCAAGGGTTTGCGCCTCCCTAGCCAAAGCTCCTACTCTCTCACAAATGACAATATATCGTGCCTCTACTCCCATCCCATCTTAACTGTGTGACTAACGCAACCTAGTCAATTCAAGTACGTAACGATGAATAAGGTAGGTAACCTATCAGAATTGAACTGAAAAGAATAAAGATAGAACGGCATCCAAAAGCTCCAAGTCTCTACCACCTTTTTAGAGAAAGTTACAAAATATATAATAAATTAACCTATAGAAGCAGTATGAATCATAGAATGTAACCCAAGACTCCCACACAATACTTTCTTAAGAAAAGAAATAATCTATGATACAAGTTTGTGGCTGTACTGCTACATATCAAAGATAAGATGATAATTCCAGAAAGGAACCGGAAATCTCAAAAGATCGTTTTATAAAAAGAAAAGAAAAAGGATATTTGTGTAAGCTTGGAAAGGAAAAGTAAAGAAAAAAAAAAGCTATAAGTTTCATAACCATGAAATATGGAGCTAAAAGCATATAACAGTCATTAATCACCATATTCAATTATAATCAGAAAGCAACAAAGAACATCAACTAAAACAGACCAACACAGTAAATTCAACTAAGTTCAAAGCTATGTGAAGTCAATGGTATTACCGAGTCTATAGCAACACAGAACCGGGATTTATTTTCTCCAACTAAACCTGAAAGTATAATAATTGAAAGAAAAAAATCATCCAAATGAAAGTAGACAAAAAGAACAACTCGTTTCAAAGCACAAAACCGTTAGCAATACCTCGGCCGAGATCGGTAATCGCCAAAAATAACTTATCCATGTCCTTGACTGATTTATAAGAAGTAGCATCAAGTGGAATTTGTTCAGAAGGAACATTAACATTTCCAGATTTCCTTGTCTTATCTTTCCAACCAAGAGGGTCGGTATAACAATCCAAAACATGAATCCTGCAAAGTAACACATTAGAGAAGGAGTTATACAAGTTTTTGAAAACAAATTACAAAACATTGTTTTCAAAACTGCATTCTCTCAATGAACAGAATTTAGAAATTGAAAAATGTCATGGATTTTCAATTTACAAACTACACAGTTTAAACCACTATATTAAAAATATTTACCATTTGCTGGAAGATGCGAGTTCCAATCCCTTATTCTTCAACAAATCGGCATAAAACGAAGGACTCCGAGAAATCGCGACGATGACGATACCGGTATTATGAGATTTTTGTGCGGCGAAGTGTGAGGAGAGTTGAAGAAGAATGTGAGAGAAAATGTGGATGGAAAAAGGTGAAGCTATAGAGTCTTTGATTGTGAGAGTTGGTGCAAGTTCTCCTTCTAACGCGCCATCTCTTAAGGATCTAAAAATTGAATCTGCCATTTTAGGAGATTCTGGAATTTTGGTTTAGGTTTTAGAAATGATTCGTATCGAAAAGGGTGAAGGTAGAAGAAGCAACAATTCCACTGCTCAGACCTGCCGGCTGGGTTTTGGGCAAGACACAAGGAGGGGTTTTGGGAAATTTTACGCCATACCCCTACGATTAGATTCATATCCCAACCATTTTTTAAAAATACCAATTTTATCCTTAATTGTTTTTAACTAATTTACTATTTCATTTTTATTATTTAGTTGATATTTTCGAAAATTACACATTCCACTCTCGTACAAGAACTCCTGAAAAAAGACTTTCGGTATATATTTTTTTTAAACCGGAAGACTTTGAAAAAGACATCCGGAACACTGCAAACAGTAAACTGGAAGACTTACGTAAAGAGTTCTTATTCTTTTTATAAAAAAACGGTCGGGAACACTTATTGAAAGAATTCTGATTAACAAAGTGACACATACCCTTGAAGAATTCCGGTATTATTTTTCTGTATTCGGGAACTCTTCTTTGAAGACTTCCGGTTTACATTTTCTTTTTTGACATTTTTTTTATTGTGCAGGAATGGAAAATCTTCCTCAAATATGTGTAGAAACTTCTGATGTGTTTTTAACGACTGAAAGATTTGGTACACGAGAAGAGGTGATCATATGGATTAAAGAGGTTGGAATCGATAATAAAGTAACAGTTATTATCACTCGTTTAGATACTGAAACAGGCAAGAGAGGGAGAAGTAACAAATTAATATTTGGTTGTGATAAAGGTGGGAAACACAAGGATACTGATAGTGGAATCCAAAGTGCGTCCAAGAAATGTGGATGCCCATTTAAAATCAGGTCGACTCTGGCGAAAGAGGGGTCTGGTTGGAAGATTGATGTAAAATATGGGGGTCCACAATCATGGTTTACCTGATAGATTAGAAGGACATTCCTTTGTTGGTAGGTTGACCACAGATGAGAAGTAACATGTCGCTGATTTGACAAAGAGACATGCACCACCTAGACACATATTGATTTCCTTGCAAGACCGAGATCCAGAGAATGACACTCGGATTACGCAAATATACAAGCATAAGAGTGTGATAGAAAAAGAGATAAGAGGGCATAGAAGTGAG
Source organism: Lathyrus oleraceus (assembly GCF_024323335.1). Classification (NCBI taxonomy): domain Eukaryota; kingdom Viridiplantae; phylum Streptophyta; class Magnoliopsida; order Fabales; family Fabaceae; genus Lathyrus; species Lathyrus oleraceus. Next base: position 145,433,334 of record NC_066580.1, read on the forward strand.
ATACAGCATTTGTTTAAGCTTATTGAGGATGCAGGCTATGTGTATTGGAGTAGAAAAAAGGATGACTCGGAAGTTGTGAGAGAGATATTTTGGGTCCATCCTGATTCAGTTAAGTTGTTGAATATTTTTCCTATTGTGTTAGTTATGGATATCACCTACAAGACAAACAAAATATATACAACCTTTGTTTGAAATTGTTGGCATGACATCAATCGAGTTGACTTTTGTTGTTGCATTTGCGTATATGGAGTCTGAGCAGACAGAGAATTTTTGCTGGGTATTGGAGAAACTTAAAGAATTGTTTGTGAAGAAAGATTTGTGTCTACAAGTGATTTTGACAGATAGAGATCTTGCTTTGATGAAAGCAATTGAAATTGTGTTTCCCAAGTCGATTAATTTGCTATGTAGATTTCACATTAACAAAAATGTTGGTGCAAAATGCAAACAATATGTGGTGAATGACCTGCAAAAGACGATAAACACATTATGGATGGAAGTTGTTTGGGCTAGTGATGAGGTTGAGTATGGTCAACGGTTGCATCAACCTGAGCAGGCATGTGTTGATTATAGTGGATTTATTAATTATGTGAAAGACACATGGTTGACTCCACATAGACATAGATTTGTTAGAGCATGGATTAATCGAGTGCTACATTTGGGTAACACGACGACTAATCGGTACGTGTTATGATTTTTTCTATGTATTTTTTTATATGTGATATTTTTAATATTTTCAATATGTTATTTTTAGGGTTGAATCTGCTCATTGGAAGTTAAATCAAATGTTAGGAAACAGTATAGGTGACATGGTCAAATGTTTGAAAGCTATGAATAACAACTTGAGGTTACAACTGGGCAACATTAGAGCTTCTTTTCAAAAAAGTTTTTACGAAGTTGAGCACGCGCACATAAGTCCATTTTATGGTATTTTGTGTGGTTCAGTGTCTCGAGCTACTTTGAGACGTATTGTTGAAGAGTTATTGAGAGTTGATTATGTTGGAACTAACAGGCAAATATGCGGTTGTACTCTTAGAACATCTTATGGGTTACCTTGTGCTTGTGAGTTAGGAAGATACACACTAGGTGGTATACCGATACCCATAGATGCTTTTCATGTTCATTGGAGGAAACTAACTATGGAAGTTGAGTTAGAGGTAGGTGCAGATGATGGATCAAAGGTTGATATAACTTGTGCAATGGATGAATTGTGGAAACAATTTAGGTCATTAGATGTTATTGGGAAAAGGGCATTAAAGAGTAGGGTTTGTGAACTTGCATACCCCACAATGACTCCATTGTGTCCATCTCCCGAGAAATTAAAAACCAAAGGAGGAGTGAAGAAGAAAGGGAAAAAACCAGCAGAATATGATGTTTATAGGGACCCTTTGAAGGAGAATGGCGATCCAAAACGCAGCGGAATTTAAAAATTTCTCCTTTAATGATCCTTACGAATGGGCATGATCAGTGATAGAATCGTTACCTCTTGTGGCGATCACGAACGTTGAACGATGACAACGCCTCTACTCAGTCCACACGAACGGATTCCTTCAATCTCAGTGCTAGCTGCTATGAATGAAGGCTTTGAGTGATAGAGAGAGAGAAACGAAATTGCAAGTGTGTCAATGCTTTTACCCAAGGGTTCTATTTATAGAACCACTTGTGTGGGCTTCAAGCTAAAAAGCCCACTTAAGTGTATTTTGGCCCATATCTTATAATATGCCCAAAATCACTTAAGCGTGTGGTACCTTACCATATTTCGTATTCCATTTAATTGCACTGTATCCTACGGTGTTCCTTAGTTACTCTATCTCTCATCAATCCGTCCTTTGTATGTGACTCTGTAGGTTTTCGCGACGTTGGCAATTATATTAAATCATGCATTTAACATAATAAACAGTGAGCGGTATCTAGCAACACATCACTGCTACCCAAGACACGAAAATGTCATGTGATTTGACAAATCCTTCTGTGATAATAATTATGTGTATAATTACCCTTTTGCCCTTGTGTCTATATTGAACACAGGGCATAAACCGTGTCATCCTTGTCCAGTTCAATATTAGGCCCATAGACATTTATCCTGTTACGCAGGATGGGCAAATTTCATCTAGGTCACTCATGTCCCTTAGCATGCTTTGTGGAGTACCCATCAACTGTATTTATGGTTATCCAGTTACGGACAACGTTGGATCAGCAATAAAGCACTCAACTCTATATCTAGGGTCCATAGTGGTTTCAGGTCGAAGAGTGGTATACACCATTATCACCATGAGAATAACTTATGACACTTTGCATAACATTCTATATAGTATTCTCATAGCGGGTCAATCCAGTATAAATATTACTCTTAATATTCATACCTATGTCTGAGACTTGATAACTCATTATCCATGATCCATGAGATATGATCATCAGTCTATAAACATAATAGTCTCCATGCTTTAATGTTATCCCACTTCACAATAAAGCTCGACTACGGATACTTTAAGAATAGTGTCCTTATGTTTAATGTGATCTCATGATTAAGTCATACTTGATACATTAAACGGACTAGCTATTCCACCACTAGAAAAACAGTTATTAGCGTCGGCCACTTTAAGACGCTAAAGGTGAAAAAACAGACACTAATATGTGGTTAGCGTCGGTTTAGCGTCAATGTCGGGCCTTGAATAAAAGTTGCGAAGCTACTGGGTAACGTCGGCTAAAGATAGACCGAGGCTACCGGGACACTAATGGGACCGACGCTATATTGTTTCAAAACCATGAAAAGTCAATAATTATGCTTAGTGTTGCCCTGTCCGACTCTAAAGTCAACAAACAAAAGTCAACATTTGTTGTATGCATCGATCGACTGGCATTGAGGTCAATTTATAAAACTCAAGAAAAAACAGATAGCGTCCGTGTCACCGACCCTAAAGTCAACATAGAAAAGTCAATAATTATATTTAGCCTTGCATACACCGACTCTAAAGTCAACAAAAAAGGACAATAAAGATGTTTAGAGTCGGGTTGCAACATGACTTCAACTTCGAAGAAAATCAACCTCACTCAAACAAATTTTTTCAATCCACTCCATCAACCGAACAATATCATATTTATGGTAAAACATTTGGAAACAATCTCAAACATTCGTGAAAGAAACTACAAAAGTTCTACCCACATTAACTTTCAAAAAACATACACAAAAAGTAATCACATCCGAGATTAATTCGTTCTACTAAAAGTACAAGATCAATCTTCATCTAATGACTGATCATCCAAATCGTCATCATAATGATGAGAATGTGATACAAAAGTTGAAGTGTCAAATTTCTTCATCATAAATTCCTTCCAAGCATTCATCTCCCTCTCCATCCTTTGTGCAGTATCGGTAGCAGCTTTTGCAGCCTCGGTAGCAGCTCACATTGCTTTGTTAGCCTCTTGTAATTGGGTCGTTGCAGCCTCGACAATTTGTTCAGCTCTAATTCTAGCTGCTCTTTCAGCTTCTAATGACATCCCAAACATAGAGTGTTGAGGAGTTTGAGATTGTTGGGTAAAACTTTTTGATCCACGTTTTAGATTAATAGCTAAATTTGTAGCGCCATAAACCCGACCACGGTTACGACCCCCAGCAGCCTCTGTCCATAGCTGATTTACACGCTCTCCATCTAACACTTGAACAACCTCTCCATTCCCTTCTTCAGTTGGCTGAAGTTCTGCATCAAACTTCTCTTTAAAAGTCTTCTGCATAATAGAAAAAAGTAAGGAATACTTAACAACAAGATAACACAAGCAACTGTATCATTCATATATGTATTTTCTATTTCAAGCATGTTTCAAGCATAAGGAATACTTAACAGCTACATAATATATGTATTTGTACTGAATACTAGTGTTAATTTCAAAATTTGTGGTGGCGATATTAGTAACACTTTTGGAAACATTCTTATAATTAGTTTGGTGTGAAGTTTCTATTAATTTCTTTTTCTCTTTTGTGTTCAAATACAGTTCCTCAAAATGTACATATTTATGTTTGTTATACACAAGTGAAAAATTCTGCTGTGTTGCTTCTGCTGTTTCAAATACAGTTCCTCAAATATTCTTTTGTGACCTATAATGACTCAAATATTCTTTTGTGACCTATAATGACTGAAATATTCTTTTGTGAAAAATTCTTTTGTGTTTCAAATACAGTTCCTCAAATATTGATGCAATAACATTTCAAATACAGTTCCTCAAATACAGTTCCTTAAATTTACTGACTTAAATTCTGTTGTGTTTCAAATAACATTTCAACCATGTTGCAACTGTATTTTCTATTAACAGCGCCATAAGGAATACATAACAGCTACATAATATGTTTCAAGCATGGATGCAAATATTGATGCAGTAACATTTACGAGAACTTACATAAGTAGATGCAGCACGACTGTCAACCCATTCACCATTTTTCCTCTTGTGTGTTTTTAAAAATAACTCATCGGGACCCAGATCCCTTTGAAGTTCACGTGACTACAAATAATCAAATAATCCAATAATCAATACAGAATACGAGTAAAATTGTCAAGATATAAAGAATCTTCATAATAATAATAATTTGTTAGGATTTTATTACTTACAAGTTGAAGTGCAACATCAATATGAGCCTTACGGCCTGTGGTGTGGACTGCTCCACCTCTTGCGGAAGCTCGATTGGTCTTGTTTTGAGAAGACACAGTCAAAAACTCGGTCTTTTTCCAATAAGTTTGAAGTTCAACCCAAGCATCATCACCAATCCATGAAGGTCGAGTCCCTTTTCTCCTCTCCTTCCCCAACATGTCGTTTAATCGTTTTCTTCCTTTTTTTTCAAATGCGCTATAAACAAATGCATGATCGAAAGGATCCCACGAAACCTTCTCCTAAAAATAATTAAAATCACATAATTAATATTAATAACCAATTAGTTACTTTTTTAAATATAATTTGATCAACTTAAGTGACAAAAGTCAATAAATACTTACTCCAAACAACTTAAACCAATCAGCTTTCGTATCAGGATCGAGTGCAGACCAATGATGTATAGGTTTATAAAATTGTTTGCGTATCGCATAATTAATGGCACCTGCAACTTCTTTGGCAGGAACTAGCCTATAAAATATTGAAAGATTCAACTAAATAAGACTCACTAGCTTAATATTATTGAAAGATTCATGATGCAGACTGTAAATAAGATTCATGATGCAGACTGTAACTAAGATATGAACATGACAAAGTTAAGAATCATATGGATTGTAATATTGAAAGACTATGTCAAGTATACAATAATAAAACTACTAAATTATTAATATGGGTAGTAATATTCTCAACTTGCTTAACAGGTTATATATATTTCAGACAAAATACAATAATAAAACTACTAAATTATTAAATTATGAGAATATATATGACTTACCCAGTACCAGATGGTTTTATAATAACTTTCCCATTCTCATCTATTGTTGGCACAAGAGGGGTAACAGTTTCTTGACCCACCGCCTCATCCTCATCAGCATCCACATCTTCCTCCTCTGCCAAATTTGAAGGGCTAGCCATTGTTTGAAGGTTTATACTTTGAGGGTCAGCCATTGTTTGATGGCTTAAAGTCGGAGTAAGCATAAAACTGAATTTCTCAGAGGTAGTGGCATGAACAGGTACTACAGTTGGAGCTGGTGTTGGCATCGACGATGCAGCCTGCATGGACGATGTTGCCTGAGCTGGTGTTGGCATCGACGATGCAGCCTGCACATACGATTTTTTAGAAGCTGATGTTGGCGTTGATGATGCAACCTGCACGGACGATGCTGCCTGAGCTGGTGTTGGCATCGACGATGCAGCCTGCACATATGATTTTTTCGAAGCTGATGTTGGCATCGACGATGCAACCTGCACGGACGATGTTGCCTGAGCTGGTGTTGGCATCGACGATGCAGCCTGCACACACGATTTTTTCGAAGCTGATGTTGGCATTGACGATGCAACCTGCACGGACGGTGCTGCCTGAGTTGGTGTTGGTGTCGATGATGCATCCTGCACAGACAATGTTGTTTGAGCAGGTTTCCTAACGATATGCTTCTTGTTAATTATGCGATTTCGTTCTTCTTGAAGTTTTCCTGGTGCTAATACCTTAGCTTTTCCACCTCTTTTAGTCATCTGTTGTCATAAAAATAAAAGGATTAGTCAGTCTCACACTCTTAACCTAAAAATGCCAATTAATAAACAAGAAAAGAAAGAAAATCTTCAAAACTTAATACAGTGTTCAACACAAACTGACTTGATTTTTAGGAAATAGAGAAATGAAGAAAAATGATAGAGCAGACCAAAACAAAATTAAAAGTAAAAGAAAAGAAACAATGTTGTTTCTGATAATTCAAATGCAGTTGCCAAACATTATCATAACACGCAAAAAACCCTCCAACATAAATAAAAGAAACAAACAAATGACAGGATTCCAAGTAAAAGCAGTAAACTCATGTAATCATATGGATCGATTAACAAGCTTTGTGGGATAAGAGTTAGTTTTTCTTTATTACTAGCAGCAGACCCTCGGCCACCTTCACAAGTCACGACTGACCAGATGATCTAGATCAGGAATATCGTGAAGTGTTCTAGAGTCTTCCAGTCAGTTATGCTACAACATGAAGTAGGAATGGTACAAAACTGCAAACATCAATTTTTGGCAGTAAAAGACTAAAAGCAATATAAAAAAACAGCAAAACTAGAAAGAGAAACTAGAAAGAAAAGAAAATTTAGTTCTGCTTCACCCTTTTGTTTCTATTTGAACCCTCATTCACGTCACAACACGCTTATCTTCATCAATGCCCTCTATCTGCTTCACTAGTAGAGCAATCAAAAATCTCTTCAAACACATCTAATTGTGACATGTCACGCAAACAAGATATTGCTTCAATTTCTACATTGGGTAGCGCAGGTAACATCCCATCAGATTGATAAGGTACTTCATCCTCTATGTTGTCAATCTCTACGCGACCCCTTGGTTTTGTGGTGATTGCCGCACACCATCCACGCATATCTCTACACATTTCTGGATATGGGACATAATACACTTGTCTTGCATACTCTATCGAACATACTCTTCTTTCAATCCGTGTCTATTGGAATATACTCTATCGTACATCCAAGTACGATCCATTTTCTATAAGGCAAACAATTAACTCGTCAACCACTGAAAATTAAAACATATATTAGACAAAAATGAATGGCTGATATAATTATCCTACAACTACAAGGAAGAACCATATATAATAAATATGTTCTGAAATTTGTTTTTGAAATGGAGCATATGCTACCTCATTTGGACTAAAGACAATACTGTCGAAAATATACATTACTATGCTTGCTTAGTGCTATTAAAACTTTATAATGTACTCAAGGACAACCATGTTCCAGAGGAATAATAGTTTTATGGGAAGGCTGCTAGTAAACCTTCTTTTTCCTGTCGGTAAAAGAAGTAAAATAATAATTTTTACAACCAGAACAATGATAAGACATCCTTAACTGCTGGAAATGCAAAAGTAAAGAAAGAAACCAGTATGTTTGATAAAGATATGTACATCCTGCTCTAGCCACACATGATAATGGCTCAGTTAGTAAGTACCTTTGACCTTTCTATTTTGCTAGGCCCTTTAAACCAAACCATAAAATATTCTGCTCTACTAAAAAAATCCTGAAATGTTCAAGTTAGGTAAATCTCAGCTTATTGGTTGATTGGTTGTAGGTGATTGTATATATATATATGTTGTTTAATATGCCTAGGAATAGAATCTTAGCAGTAGGAAACAAGACATTCTAATGGAAGTTCAAGAATGATGTAGTGAATTGAAATATGCTTTACTTTCCTGCAGTTTTGATTTCTTTTCACTATTGCTCCTTTCTCCTAATTCTACTCATCGCTATTCAGGTAAAATGGCTAAGTTAAATTAGCAAGAAAATTAACGGATCTGATGCAAAACTATTTGAAACTTAACCAGTCGGATGCAACACATTTTTATAATCTTGATAGAACATACAGTTGCTATTTAGTTTAAAATAAGTGATGCTTATAAGATACAAGTAGAAACTATACAGCTTTCACAAACACAGGTAGAAACTATATAGCAGATCAATCAAAATCACATTTAACACCACACATATGTTCATAACAGGAGTATCATAGAAACTATACAGCTTTCACAAACACAGCTTTCACTACTGATGCAAACAGTTAATAAATTTGAGTCCAGAAAAAACATTTCCTTCAAAATAAATTATAACCCCAACCTTGAGAAATACTAACTGATGCAAACACTAACTATTGCAAACACTAACTGTTCAGTCTGGTTCCAAATTAACATAGGGATGACTAACCTTGAGAAATAGTTGTCTTTGCAAAATCCCGGATGATATAGTGCTTCGGTTCCAAATTAACTTGCATTCAACAACTGCTTACTGCCTCCACTAAGTAAGATGAGCATTCTTGAAAACCTACATTCATAAAACCAATTAGCAAATAATTTGATTTTTGTAGTTTCAGACTTAAAGGAGACTTTAAACATATTTGGAAACAATACTAAACTTGCAAAGAAAAGTTGTTTCCAGCATCCACAAAGCCGATAGTTCTAGAAAACCTACATTCAGAAAACATAAAACATATGACTATCTCATACTCATTAAACCAAAACTCCATGGAAATCACTTGAGATGAATATGCATTACCTTTGATGATTCAGAAACCCTTTAACGAGGGATTTTGAATTAGGGAATTAGGGATTCTTCAATGGATTCACGAATTAGGGATTCACGAATCGGTTCACGAAATAGGGAAAAAAGTGATTAACGGAAAAAGGGATTCACGAATTAGGGATTGAAGAACCAAAACTCCATGGAATTAGGGTTTTGGTTTTGTGAAATGAAATGGAGGGAGACTGAAATATGACGAGGGAAAAGGAAAAGAGGGAAATAAGTTGTTGCGTAATTTTTGGTCCGAAATAGAAAATTCCATAGAGTCCGCCAAGCGGACTCTAAATAATAAATAAAATACTTAAACCTTAAATATATATATATATATATATATATATATATATATATATATATATATATATATATAATATATATATATATATATATATATATATATATATATTAGATAAATCAATAGAAAATGTATATGTTATAAGAATAGAGTCGGCTAAGCGGACTCTAAGTAAATAAATAGTAATTAAAAAATAATGTTACTAGATAGAATCGGTCTCACCGACTCTAAATAAATTAATTAAACATTCTTCAAAGATAACATAACAAGTAGAGTCGGTTTCGCCGACACTAATAAAAAAATAACCTGTCTTAAAAGATGTACCTAGATAGAGTCCGTTAACGTAGGCTTAGCCGACACTAATAGTGTCCGTGTCGGTGGCCGACTCTAAACTAGGAGGCTAAAATGACATATTCTAGTAGTGTTCTAGGGACTTTATTAAACAAACATAATAAAGAAAAAGCCTTTTATTATTAATAAATAATTCGATATAAGTACCAAAAGTATTGGCCTCTAGGGCTTACACCAACAATCTCCCACTACTACTAGAGCCAATCAGGCATACCCCTAATGCTCATAGATCTAGTATGGCCATCATGCTTCTGCTGCGCAAGAGGCTTTGTCAGTGGGTCAGCAATATTGTCAAGTGTAGGTACTCTACATATTTTCACATCTCCTCTATCTATTATCTCTCGAATGAGGTCATAACGCCTAAGTATGTGTTTGGATCGTTGGTGAGATCTAGGCTCCTTAGCTTGTGCGATAGCACCATTGTTATCACAATAGAGACCAATGGGATCCACAATGCTAGGAACTATGTCAAGTTCACTAATGAACTTTTTGATCCAAACAACTTCCTTTGCTGCACTTGAGGCAGCAATATACTCGGCCTCGGTTGTAGAATCAGCAATTGTATCTTGCTTTGAACTTTTCCAGCTCACAGCGCCACCGTTTAAGCAAAACACATAACCAGATTGCGATCTAAAGTCATCCTTATCTGTCTGGAAGCTGGCATCGGTGTATCCAATTACAGCCAACTCTTCCTGACCTCCATATATCAAGAATGAGCCCTTAGTCCTTCTCAAGTACTTAAGGATATTCTTGACAGCTACCCAATGGGCATCACCAGGATCAGATTGGTACCTACTCGTTGCACTTAAAGCATACGAGACATCTGGTCGAGTACATAACATGGCATACATGATAGATCCTATTGCAGATGCATATGGAATCTTATTCATGTGATCCCTTTCTTCCTTAGTTGAAGAGGATTGTGTTTTTGATAGACACAGGCCATGTTGCATATGTATGAATCCTTTATTGGAATCATGCATGTTAAAGCGTCTCAGCACTTTGTCTATGTACATACTCTGACTTAGGCCAAGCAGTTTTTGTGATCTATCTCTATAGATTCTGATTCCTAATATATAGGCTGCTTCACCTAGGTCCTTCATAGAAAAGCATTTCCCTAACCAAGACTTTACTTGTTGCAGGGTAGGGACATCTTTTCCAATGAGTAATATGTCATCTACATATAATACCAGGAACACGATCATGCTCCCACTAACCTTCTTGTAGACACAAGGCTCATCTTCGTTCTTGATGAATCCATATTGTTTTACTGTTTCATCAAAACAAAGATTCCAGCTTCTGGAAGCTTGCTTCAATCCATAGATTGACCTTTGTAACTTACATATCTTTTGGGCTTCTTCTGGTATGTCAAATCCTTCAGGTTGTGTCATGTACACATCCTCAAGAAGATTCCCATTAAGGAAAGCAATTTTGACAGCCATCTGCCATATTTCATAATCATGATATGCAGCGATATCAAGTAAAATCCGAACAGATTTAAGCATTGCAACTGGTGAAAAGGTTTCATCATAGTCAACCCCATGAATTTATTTATATCCTTTTGCAACCAGTATTGCCTTACAGGTATGTACCTTACCATCCATGTCAGTCTTCTTTTTGAAGGCCCACTTGCATCCTATAGGGTTAACTCTTACAGGAGGCTCTACCAAGGTCCAAACTTGGTTTGTGTACATGGAATCCATTTTAGATTTCATGGCTTCTAGCCACTTCTCAGACTCGAGACCAGTTATGGCCTCTTGGTAGGTCACAGGCTCATCTTGATCCATGAGTAATACATCACCTTGATCTGTTATGAGATATCCATATCTCTCAGGTAGGTGACATATCCTGCTTGACCTACGTTGGTCTTGTTCTACTTGAGCAGGTTGCTCTTCCACAACTACTTGTGTTTCCTGCTCTAATTCCTCCATAGGTGTATCAATGCTTTGTGATTCTTGAATTTCTTCAAGCTCTACTTTCCTCCCACTGATTCCTTTGGAAATAAAATCCTTTTCTAGGAAAACTCCAGTTCGAGCGACAAACACTTTGCCCTCAGAAGGATTGTAGAAGTAATACCCTCTTGTTTCTTTAGGATACCCCACAAATAAGCATTTGTCAGATTTGGGCTCAAGCTTAGTTGAAATTTGTCGTTTCACATAAACTTCGCAACCCCAAATCTTCATGTAAGACATATGTGGTTTCTTACCACTCCATATCTCATATGGTGTCTTCTCAACCTTTTTGGATGGAACACAGTTAAGTGTGTAAGCTGTTGTCAATAGTGCATGTCTCCAAAAGGAGTTTGGAAGATCGGCGTGACTCATCATGGATCGGACCATGTCTAACAGGGTTCGATTTCTTCTCTCAGATACACCATTCCATTGGGGTGTTCCAGGAGGAGTAAGTTGGGGTAGGATCCCACACTCTTTCAGATGGTCATCAAACTCTAGGCTTAAATATTCACCACCTCGATCTGATCGAAGAGTTTTAATATTCTTACATAGTTGGTTTTGTACTTCATTCTTGAATTCCTTGAACTTTTCAAAGGACTATGATTTGTGTTTCATTAAATACACATAAGCATATCTACTGAAATCATCAGTAAATGTGATGAAGTAATGAAAACCTCCTCTGGCTGGTATGTTCAGTGGTCCACATACATCAGTATGTATGAGGGCCAAAAGATCATTAGCTCTTTCACCTTTTCCTGTGAATGGAGACTTTGTCATCTTTCCAATTAAACAAGATCTGCATGTCTCATATGATTCATAATCAAAAGAGTCCAAGAGTCCATCTTTATGGAGTTTGGAAACGCGTTTCTCATTTATGTGGCCTAATCGACAATGCCAAAGGTAAGTTGGATTTAACTCATTAGGTTTCATCCTTTTAGTATTAATGTTATAGATAGGCATTTCAAGATCAAGGACATATAATCCATTGTTCATTTGTGCAGTAGCATAGAATATATTATTCAAATAAATTGAGCAACAATTGTTCTTTATTATAAATGAAAAACCAAACTTGTCCAAACAAGAAACAGAAATAATATTCTTGCTAATTGCAGGTACATAATAACAGTTCTCTAACTGAATTATTAAACCACTAGGTAAAGTCAATACATAAGTTCCTACGGCTAAAGCAGCAACCTTTGATTCATTGCCAACTCGTAGGTCGACTTCACCTTTTGCCAAATCTCCACTCCTTTTTAGTCCCTGCACATTTGTACAAATGTGAGAACCGCATCCAGTATCTAATACCCATGATGCAGAAGTAGATAAATTAATTTCAATAACAAAAATACCTGAAGTTGAAGTCTCTACTCCATTCTTCTTATCTTCCAGGTACTTTGGGCAGTTTCTCTTCCAGTGTCCGGTCTTACCGCAATGGAAGCAGGTGCCTTCTTTTGCTATGCCTCCACTAGGCTTTAAAGCAGCAACGGTGGGTTTGGGTTTGACAACTTCCTTGCCTTTCCCTTTATCACCCTGCTTAGTGGGCATTTTGTTCTGTCTCTTTCCATTTCCGATCATCAGAATGGACTTCCCTTTTGACTTCTGATTCTGCTCAGCAGTTCTTAACATGGCGAGCAGTTCAGGAAGAGATTTGTCCATATCATTCATATTGAAATTTAGAACAAATTGACTGAATGTATCTGGCAACGATTGCAAGATCAAATCAGTCGCAAGTTCCTTTCCGAGGGGAAAACCCAATCTCTCAAGGTTTTCCACATACCCAATCATCTTGAGCACATGGGGACCTACAAGGGCTCCCTCAGCTAACTTACCTTGAAAAAGGGCTTTTGAAACTTCAAACCTCTCATGCCTTTCTTGCTCTTGATGGAGCATCTTCAGGTGTTCGATCATATCGAACGCTGCCATGTTCTCATGTTGCTTTTGCAATTCTGAGTTCATGGTAGCTAGCATGAGACAAGCAGTTTCATTGGCATCATCGACATGCTTCTTATAAGCATCTCTTTCTGCCTTAGGTGCAGAACTAGGAGGTTCCTCTTCAGGAACAGGTTTCTCCAAGACATACAGCTTTTTATCATGTTTGAGGATAATCCTCAGGTTTCGGTGCCAATCCAGAAAATTTGTCCCAGACAATTTTTCTTTGTCAAGGATTGATCGCAAGATGTTGTTAGAGGTGTTTGTTGTCATGGTAATCTACATAAGAATTAATGAAAATATAAGTATCATTGACATACTTAATTAGGCCTTTAATTAAATATGCTCCCACTATTTTACTCAAAACAAATGACCCTCATCATTTGATTCGGAAAATCCCGTTGGAAGATTTTCTAGTGGGTCGAGATCCATATTTCACTTCGTTCTAAGTCCGCGTAGGCGGATTACACAAAACTAGGTTATTTAGGTAGGAACTCCTTCCAATTGTATCTAATACAACTCTTGAATATTTTAGTTGGGTGAATAACTCCTTATTCCAATCCATCACATGAATAATTTCCAACTCTTGCTTTTAAACATATATAATCTTATTATAATTTGTTTAGTCAAGTTTGACCCATTGTTTTAACAATTGGATATTACAATTATCCCATCGCACCTTACTAATATAGAACATGCACCTCGCGTAGGCGAAACCTACATTATCCGATACTAGTCTTGATGAGTGTTAAAACTTGGAAAGCATAAACTTAATATTTAATTTGATGGAGTTTGCAATTATTCTGATCTCACCGCCTTATTTATCATATAAATTGTCTCTCACATGCATCAACATACATACACATGCATCAACATACATATATCATGAAACAGTTATGGCCCCTAGCGCAATTGTTCTCCCAAGCCAATGAGAGAACCTAAGCTAACCTAATACCGATCTAAGCTTCTCCAAGCAAGATCTTCAAGGTTGTCCTCCTTTGGTACTGACTCCTTTGCTTTCTTCATAACATTACATTACATAAAGAAACTCGTTTTACATACGAGGGAGTGAGATGAGAAAAGAAGTTACATTGAGAGATTAAAAGAGAGGCACGACACGCAGGTCGTATTTTAAAACCCAAAACAAAATAAAGGAAAACTAAGGCCATAACCGATCACCACAAGACAATAATAAACACATTATTATTATTATCAATTTTAATTCTTTTAATCAATTAAAACCAAATTAAATCTCGACGACCAATCACATTACGCAGAGTTAGCCGAACGGGTGAATTTTGCCTTGCGTTAACCGGTTAACACTGTTTGAAAAACTTAGAAAATTGAATTTCGTCTTGTGTTAAGCGGTTAACCAAATGCGTTAACCGGTTAACACTGTTTGAAAAACTTAGAAAATTGAATCCTGTCTTGCGTTAACCATATGCGTTAACCGGTTAACCATATGCGTTAACCGGTTAACACTGTTCGAAAAAGTGTTTAGAAAGCACAACTCTTGTGCAGTTACAACCCCAATCGCATAACTCTCTGACAACACAACCCTTGTGCCATCACTAACCCTAATGCACCAATTTCAGACCGTCAAACACATCTTGATTGTTGATTCAGTATGATTGATCAACACATCATTGCTTCACCATACTAATGTCGGATCAAGAGGCAAACGACCATTGATCGCTCAAAGGAAAACAACCATTGAGTGTTTGAATGAACGAAACAAGAACACTATATCATATATAATGTATTTTGCATCAGGATTACTTATATCATATATATAACTTGATCGATCTCAATTTAATCTTTGATTCATTCTGTCTTTAATCGTATTAATACAGAAAATAAATAGTTATCAGATTCATGGTTTCGTAAGTGGCTCTGATACCACTGAAGGAGAATGGCGATCCAAAACGCAGCGGAATTTAAAAATTTCTCCTTTAATGATCCTTACGAATGGGCATGATCAGTGATAGAATCGTTACCTCTTGTGGCGATCACGAACGTTGAACGATGACAACGTCTCTACTCAGTCCACACGAACGGATTCCTTCAATCTCAGTGCTAGCTGCTATGAATGAAGGCTTTGAGTGATAGAGATAGAGAGAGAAACGAAATTGCAAGTGTGTCAATGCTTCTACCCAAGGGTTCTATTTATAGAACCACTTGTGTGGGCTTCAAGCTAAAAAGCCCACCTAAGTGTATTTTGGCCCATATCTTATAATATACCCAAAATCACTTAAGCGTTTGGTACCTTACCATATTTCGTATTCCATTTAATTGCACCGTACCCTACGGTGTTCCTTAGTTACTCTATCTCTCATCAATCCGTCCTTTGTGTGTGACCCTGTAGGTTTTCGTGACGTTGGCAATTATATTAAATCATGCATTTAACATAATAAACAGTGAGCGGTATCTAGCAACACATCACTGCTACCCAAGACACGAAAATGTCATGTGATCTGACAAATCCTTCAGTGATAATAATTTTGTGTATAATTACCCTTTTGCCCTTATGTCTATATTGAACACAAGGCATAAACCGTGTCATCCTTGTCCAGTTCAATATTGGGCCCATAGACATTTATCCTGTTACGCAGGATGGGCAAATTCCATCTAGGTCACTCATGCCCCTTAGCATGCTTTGTGGAGTACCCATCAACTATCTTTATGGTTATCCAGTTACAGACAATGTTGGATCAGCAATAAAGCACTCGACTCTATATCTAGGGTCCATAGTGGTTTCAGGTCGAAGAGTGATATACACCATTATCACCATGAGAATAACTTATGACACTTTGCATAACATTCTATATAGTATTCTCATAGCGGGTCAATCCAGTATAAATATTACTCTTAATATTCATACCTATGTCTGAGACTTGATAACTCCTTATCCATGATCCATGAGATGTGATCATCAGTCTATAAACATAATAGTCTCCATGCTTTAATGTTATCCCACTTCACAATAAAGCTTGACTACGGATACTTTAAGAATAGTGTCCTTATGTTTAATGTGATCTCGTGATTAAGTTATACTTGATACATTAAACGGACTTGCTATTCTAGGGACTTTATTAAACAAACATAATAAAGAAAAAGCCTTTTATTATTAATAAATAATTCGATACAAGTACCAAAAGTATTGGTCTCTAGGGCTTACACCAACACCCTTCGTATCATGAGTATGTTGATAAGGCATCTCAATCTTCACAAAGGCAATCTCAACCATCACAGACTTCGAAGAAGTTAAAATTATCAAAGAAGCAACCACAATCAAAGAAACATTTCACTCTTCAATTTCCTAATCATATTAGGTCATACATTGAAGATGTAGTTAATGTTGAATCAGATGGTAATTGTGGATTTAGAGTCATTGCATCGTTGCATGGATATGGTGAGGATGGTTGGTCAATGGGTCACAGAGACTTGGGGTTGGAAATAATAGACAAGGATATGTCAACTTTGTATGACAAGTTATTTTATAATCGGTTGTCATAAGTGAGAGAATCTTTGATGATATAATCCTTTGGTTCACAACCATCAGAAAAATGGTTGACTCTACCCTACCAGATATGGGTTACTTGATAGTGAATCGCTATAATATTGTACTTGTCTATTTAGGCAATCCGTGCATGACTTTCTTTCTTATGACAAGTTCACATTCACCAAATGTCTCCATTTATTGCATTGGTTTTGTTAACCAAAATCATTGGATTCAGTTACGTATTTTATTTTATATGACTTATTGTTTTAATTATTTCACTTTATTAAATATATGTTTTAATTATTTTTATCAGGTTAACATGAAAAAGGGGTTTCCATTGCCACCAGTCACATTAGATTGGAAGAAGTTTCGTTGTCAAGCAGCAACGTCTTGGATGTTAGGATTTATAGGACGTCTACAACATTGCCAATTACTTACGCCTATATTAGCATGAATATGTAATCAAAACATGAATATGTAATGAAAACATGAATATTATATTATGTCTATTATATTCAGTTCTAAAACTTAATACAAAAATCAATGTGAACGAGAAATATGCAAAGCTTCAAATAAATCAGCAAACTGTGGATCTTCCTCTTCGGCATTAACCTGTCTCAGATAACGATGAATCAATGTAGATACATGAGCCCAATCAGAGCATTTAACTGATTAAATAATAAACGATAAAATAAATGAAGATGGGCGGGCTTCAATAAGCTATTTTTCACTCGCATAACCAAACTTTACTCCTGATTATCTGCAAGATATCTATGGTGGAGAACATAAAGCAAATGGTGAGAATACACTCAAATATCTTAGCGGTGCAAAAGATCAAGAATGATAGTCTAAACAACAATGACAACAACAATCAACAAGTAATGTATTCGCACAATAATCATCGATAACATAAACTCATTAAAGCACTTCAATTGACTCATGCAATCAATTACTCATTCACATCAACTCACATCAGCAGCTAACTCAAACTCAATGCATATGCGTATTCACACAACAATCATCAATTCACAAATGCCAACTTGTATGCAATGTGACAACACCTCGACTTTATATACACGTGGTACCAACTCAATATTTTCACCGATTCCATCATCCATCTAGCCTCTTAATACATCATTATAAGATAGTCATATGTGTTAGCTTTTGAACACTTCAAATCACACCTCATTTGAATTTATGGAACTAAAGTTATGGCAAAAATACTAAAGTGACAATTTTCTGGTTTCGAAATTGTGTCAATCGATTTATTGGGAGAATCAATCCATTGACATCAATCGATTGTCCCAGAACGTCAATCGATTGACATTAATCGATTGTATCAGGGTGTTGACACTTCTATTTTTTTCAAAAATTCCAAATTTAAATTACGTTTCAGCAACGGTAATCCCTTCCGAACCCCATCCAAACATATCCTAACATACCTAAACATTTTATACTACAACTTCAACACCAGTAAGCATATAGAAAGCAATCAATACATCAAATTTCATGCAATTTACACATTAACATCAATTCACCATGTAAATTATCTTTGTGTTCGTGACCATCAAACACATCAACAAGAATAATATCAAATTCAACCTCACATACAATTCACATACCAAATTCTTAAATTATCATATCATCAACACATAAGCACACGTCAAGAATCATTATTATCATCGAATGTTCATAACCATATAAAAAGATTAGAAAACACAACAATAATGAAATACAATAAAAACTTAGAGGAGGGTGAGGATCCCTCTCTACCTTTCATATAATATACACTCATAGAAGAGTAATCTCTCCTCTTACCTTGGATTTTCAATAAAGCAAACTCTAAGCTCCTCAACAATGGTTTTTTCTCCCCAAACTCTAGGTTGTCTCCCTTGCCTCTTTTCTTTTGTTCTCCAAAATAATATGAATTGTCAAAGTTCAGCCTTCACTCTTTTCTATTTAAATGAAAACTTAATTCTCCTAATTATGTTATTCTCTGATTACCCTCAACTTGATTTTTTATTTTCCATATTGTCCTTACTTCTCTTACTAACTCCAATTTCTTTTATTTTAAATTTCTATTAGTCCACCAAATTCTATTATTTTCCTTATTTCTCTACCACCGCCTTATTCTTAATTATTTACTCAACTCAATTTAATTAAAATAAGTCTAATTAATTTCTATTATTCCCTTAACTCTCTCCAAAATCCTCCAAAACACATATGTTCTCCAATCATCTAAATAAAACATATAAACTACGTAATAATTTAAATGAAATGCAATTAAATTCAACTAAATAAATTAATTGAATTTGGGATGTTACACTGACCTGCAAGGTTAACACTCTAACGCTTATGTGAGAAAGAATAGTGAATTGAAATTGAATTTGAAACTGAGTACCTGAATTGACTCTCTATATAATGGAAAGAAAATAAAAAACGATTATTTGTTAGACATAGATTATGGAGAGTCGTTGGATGTAGCTGAAGTTTGTATCTACTATATTCATCAGAAGGATAGTTCCCGTGCGCTGAAAAGAATCTGGAAGAATTGTAATTTCTTCAAAGTGGTCAGTCGGGTCCAATATGGTCAGTCGGGACCAATATGGTCGGCCCAAAACAATTTTTCCTGAAGTTATTGCTTATGTATAGCAAGGCAAAGGTTTGTCGTATTAGCCTCGGTTACCAACCACTTTCTCATTTATCTTGAAAGAGAAAAAGTGAACGTTTTAGTTTCTTAGGGAATCGCGTCTTTGATGCCCCATACTTCAAACGTATTTTTGTAGGTACCCTCATTATGACCCTTGGTAACTTAAACACTTCAGTATGTGTGTGAGTAATTTGAAATGTTTGATAGAGTCCATTTTCTTTTGCATGCTAGCATACAGTTCTTGAAGAGTCAACTTCGCATTTCTTTGAGTTGTCTTTTGATAACTCATTTTGTGTGAGATATTTAATCCCTATATACTTAAATTTTAGGGTAATTTATATCTTGAATAATGAAATTTATTTATGTTTTATGTTATGTTGGTTTATTTAGGATAGAACATACTACATGCTCTCTTTTGTCAATTTTATGCATTTTGTGCTTGTGCAGAATTACCTCTTGTGACGAGTTATGTCACGTCATGTATTCGTGAACACCAGCCAAGAGGCCTTGATCTAGAAGATACTGGTATGAGTTCTCAAATTCAACGTTAATGCTGACGTGGCCAAATTTTTAGAAGAAAATATGTTTGAGTTGGAAAAAAATGAACGGATAAGGATGAATCGCTACAAGACAAAACTCTAAAAAAGTTGTCACGACATGTTGTTGTTATACCGATGGTGTTCCTACAATGCTTCTACAATGTCGTCTTATCTCTCATATTCAATGTATTATTATAGTACAACATAGTGGAATATGTTTTATTCTTCGGGCTTAAGTTAATGGATCATTGTAAAGGCCCAAGAACCAAATAGGTAGACATTATGCCGCTGGAAAACCTCTATAAATCGAGCGTCAATGCAATAATGAAAAGGTTCTGAAATTCGGAAAGAATTTCCCATAAGAGAAATTTAGGAATATGAAGAGCTCCGACGTGACTCTGATTTTGTCAGACTGAAGGAAACAACACTGGGAGGCGTGACGGAAGACGTCGCTTGTTGATTAACAAATTACAAGTTATTGAAGTGCCATCCTTAGGTTTATCATTTCTATATTCTTGTTTAGGAACATGTAACTTAATATCTTTCTGTATAGTACTTATTTTTCTCATTATGAGCTAAACTTTCTTTTTTGGATAATTTGAAGTTTAATGAATTAGCAATCTTTTGAATATTATGAATGAGTTGTCTTGATATATTTTACTCATGAGAATTTATATCATATATTTATTCTTTTGCCTAGCCACCTTGAAAGTAGATATAAGCTAGTTGATGATTGAGAGATCTATTTTGCAGCGGAACTCATAAGTAAATATGGTTGAAAATAGTAGGATATACATATTTACTATATTAATCCCTTTAGAGACAAAGGACTACAATCATAGGGGGAAATCATAAGTTAAACTAGACATGCTTTATTGTGATATCTCGAGAGTTATCCCCCTAACTTAATGCATATGCTTTGATGTTGTAGATATACACCACTTGATCACTTTTTGCCTCATCTGTCACGACAGAACATATCAAATACATTAGATGAATTCATTAAATGGAACATTGTCCAACATATTCTTTCATTCTATGTTAACCCTTAACTATATTCTTTGTTTTTCCACTTACTTAACTACGTGACACATACCATTAGATTAATTCATCCACCAATTAAATGTCAATAATGCATTTGGTATGGTGAATTGCAAGAAAATGTCTACATAACACTATCCTGTGGTATTACACCTTCCACTCCCTTTTCATATAAAAAATCACTAAGTCATTTATTATTAGTATATGTATATGACATAATAATTGCTTGAAATTCCATGTTTGAATTTGATTATATCAAGCATGTATTGCATACATATTTCAAATTTAAAATTTTGATCGACTCAAATATTTTCTTGGTATTTAAGTGACTCATTCCAAACAAGGGATATCATTATGTCAAAGAAAATATTGTCTAATATTTACTATCTGGCGCAAGCTTCTTTAAGTACTAAACCCGACATAACACATGTTTACCCATCTAACAAATTGCAAAATAACACTAGTCATACATACCATGACATATCTTGATACAAAGGATTAATTGATAGGTTATAGTTGTTGGTGGAGAATATAGGATTTGAATGGTTCAAAAGGGGGTTGAATGGACCATTTCCCTAAATACAGTTTATAAAAATCATTTTCTTCAAAAATCATAGTTTTATAAACATATGCCTAATTAACGAGCAGAAGCAACATCTAACATAGATTATATAAAAAATATGATGAATTGAATGACACAACTAACTCATATTATTAGAGATCTCAATGACTGGGAAAGACGAAGTTGCTTAAACAAACAATTCAACAATTATCATAATTCAACTTTAACATGTGACTTAAATTGAAATTGTTTAACCGAATAATCAATCTAACAACAAAAGTGTTGACCATGTGCTTGCATAATCAGGAAGTAATCAAAGCTCATAGATAAGCAAGATATGCTTAGTCCCGATAATATCATAATTTTAATAATGACAATATTTGAAGTAGTTGAAGTGGTTATGATGACAATGTTGGAGAATTGCCATCCAAGACGCAGCGGAATTTAAAATTTTCTCCATTTAGTGATCCTTACGAATGGGCATGATCAGTGATAGAATCGTTACCTCTTGTGGCGATTCAAACCTTTGGTGCAGATCTCTGATAATGATCAAAACCTTTGATACAGATCCACGGGGCGATCACGAACGTTGAACGATGACAACGTCTCTACTCAGTCCACACGAACGGATTCCTTCAATCGCAGTGCTAGCTGTTATGAATGAAGGTTTTGAGTGAGAGAAAGAGGGAAACAAAATTCCAAGTCTCTACTTGAATTTCTGTCTGAGTGGATTGGAGTGACAATGCTTCTACCCAAGGGGTTCTATTTATAGAACCACTTGTGTGGGCTTCAAGCTAAAAAGCCCACTTAAGTGTATTTTGGCCCATATCTTATAATATGCCCAAAATCACTTAAGTATTCGGTACCTTACCATATTTTGTCTCCCACTTAAGTGCACCGTTCCTTACGGTATTCCTTAGTTACTCTATCTCTCATCAACCCGTCCTTTGTGTGTGACCCTATAGGTTTTCGCGGCGTTGGCAATTATATTAAATCACGCATTTAACATAATAAACAGTGAGCGGTATCTAGCAACACATCACTGCTACCCAAGTCACGAAAATGTTATGTGATATGACAAAACCTCCTGTGATAATAATTATATGTATAATTACCCCTTTGCCCTTATGTCTATATTGAACACAAGGTATAGACCGTGTCACCCTTGTCCAGTTCAATATTGGGCCCATAGACATTTATCCTGTTACGCAGGATTGGCAAATTCCATCTAGGACACTCATGTCCCTCAGCATGCTTCGTGGAGTACTCATCAACTGTCTTTATGGTCATCCAGTTACGGATAACGTTGGATCAGTAATAAAGCACTCAACTCTACATCTAGGATCCATAGTGGTTTCAGGTCGAAGAGTGGTATACACTATTATCACCATGAGAATAACTTATGACACTTTGCATAACTTTCTATATAGTATTCTCATAGCGGGTCAATCCGGTATAAATATTACTCCTAATATTCATACCTATGTTTAAGACTTGATAACTCTTTATCCATGATC
Source organism: Lathyrus oleraceus (assembly GCF_024323335.1). Taxonomy (NCBI): domain Eukaryota; kingdom Viridiplantae; phylum Streptophyta; class Magnoliopsida; order Fabales; family Fabaceae; genus Lathyrus; species Lathyrus oleraceus. Next base: position 145,456,402 of record NC_066580.1, read on the forward strand.
CATGAGAGGTGATCATCAGTCTACAAACATAATAGTCTTAATGCTTTAATGTTATCCCACTTCACATTAAAGCTCGACTACGGATACTTTAAGAACAGTGCCCTTATGTTTAATGTGTTCTCATGATTAAGTCACACTTAATACATTAAACGGACTATCTATTCTAGGAACTTTATTAATCAACCATAATAAAGAAAACGCCTTATATTATTAATAAATAATTCGATACAAGTACCAAAAGTATTGGCCTCTAGGGCTTACACCAACAATCTCCCACTAGCACTAGAGCCAATCAGACATACCCCGTATGCCCATTGATCTAGTATGGCCATCATGCTTCTGCTGCGCAAGAGGCTTTGTCAGTGGGTCAGCTATATTGTCTAGTGTAGCTACTTTACATATTTTCACATCTCCTCTATCTATTATCTCTCGAATGAGATGATAACGCCTAAGTATGTGTTTGGATCGTTGGTGAGATCTAGGCTCCTTAGCTTGTGCGATAGCACCATTGTTATCACAATAGAGACCAATGGGATCCACAATGCTAGGGACTATGCCAAGTTTACTAATGAACTTCCTGATCCAAACAGCTTCCTTTGTTGCACTTGAGGCAGCAATATACTCGGCCTCGGTCGTAGAATCAGCAACTGTATCTTGCTTTGAACTTTTCCAGCTCACAGCGCCACCGTTCAAGCAAAACACATAACCAGATTGCGATCTAAAGTCATCCTTATCTGTCTGGAAGCTAGCATCAGTGTAACCAATTACAGCCAACTCTTCCTGACCTCCATATATCAAGAATGATTCCTTAGTCCTTCTCATGTACTTAAGGATATTCTTAACAGCTACCCAATGGGCATCACCAGGATCAGATTGGTACCTACTTGTTGCACTTAAAGCATACGAGACATCTGGTCGAGTACATAACATGGCATACATGATAGATCCTATTGCAGATGCATATGGAGTCTTATTCATGCGTTCCCTTTCTTCCTTAGTTGAAGGGGATTGTGCTTTTGACAGACACAGGCCATGTTGCATAGGTATGAATCCTTTCTTGGAATCATGCATATGAAAGCGTCTCAGCACTTTGTCTATGTATGTACTCTGACTTAGGCCAAACAGTTTTTGTGATCTATCTCTATAGATTCTGATTCCTAATATATAGGTTGCTTCACCTAGGTCCTTCATAGAAAAGCATTTCCCCAACCAAGTCTTTACTTGTTGCAGGGTAGGGATATCGTTTCCAATGAGTAATATGTCATCTACATATAACACCAGGAACACGATCATGCTTCCACTAACCTTCTTGTAGACACAAGGCTCATCTTCGTTCTTGATGAATCCATATTGTTTTACCGTTTCATCAAAACGAAGATTCCAGCTTCTGGAAGCTTGCTTCAATCCATAGATTGATCTTTGTAGCTTACATATCTTATGGGCTTCTTCTGGTATGTCAAATCCTTCAGGTTGTGTCATGTACACATCCTCAAGAAGATTCCCGTTAAGGAAAGCAGTTTTGACATCCATCTGCCATATTTCATAATCATGATATGCAGCAATAGCAAGTAAAATCCGAACAGATTTAAGCATTGGAACTGGTGAAAAGGTTTCATCATAGTCAACCCCATGAATTTGTTTATATCCTTTTGCAACTAGTCTTGCTTTATAGGTATGTACCTTACTATCCATGTTAGTCTTCCTTTTGAAGACCCACTTGCATCCTATAGGATTAACTCCTACAGGAGGCTCTACCAAGTTCCAAACATGGTTAGTGTACATGGAATCTATTTCGGATTTCATGGCCTCTAGCCACTTCTCAGACTCGGGACCAGTTATGGCCTCTTGGTAGGTCACAGGCTCATCTTGATCCATGAGTAATACATCACCTTGGTCTGTTATGAGATATCCATATCTCTCAGGTAGGTGACGTATCCTGCCTGACCTACGTTGGTCTTGTTCTACTTAAGCAGGTTGCTCTTCCACAACCATTTGTGTTTCCTGCTCTAATTCCTCCATAGGTGTATCGATGCTTTGTGATTCTTGAATTTCTTCAAGCTCTACTTTCCTCCCACTGGTTCCTTTGGAAATCAAATCCCTTTCTAGGAAAACTCCAGTTCGAGCGACAAACACTTTGCCCTCAGAAGGATTGTAGAAGTAATATCCTCTTGTTTCTTTAGGATACCCCACAAATAAGCATTGGTCAGATTTGGGCTCAAGCTTAGTTGAAATTTGTCGTTTCATATAAACTTCGCAACCCCAAATCTTCATGTAAGACATATGTGGTCTCTTACCACTCCATATCTCATATGGTGTCTTATCAACTTTTTTGGATGGAACACGGTTAAGTGTGTAAGCTGCGGTCAACAGCGCATGTCCCCAAAAGGAGTTTGGAAGATCGGCTTGACTCATCATGGATCGGACCATGTCCAACAGGGTTCGATTTCTTCTCTCAGACACACCATTCCATTGGGGTGTTCCAGGAGGAGTGAGTTGGGATAGGATCCCACACTCTTTCAGATGGTCATCAAACTCTAGGCTTAAATATTCACCTCCTCGATCTGATCGAAGAGCTTTAATATTCTTACCTAGTTGGTTTTGTACTTCATTCTTGAATTCTTTGAACTTTTCAAAGGACTCTGATTTGTGTTTCATTAAATACACATAACCATATCTACTGAAATCATCAATGAATGTGATGAAGTACTTAAAACCTCCTCTGGCTGATATGTTCAGTGGACCACATACATCAGTATGTATGAGGGCCAAAAGATCATTAGCTCTTTCACCTTTTCCTGTGAATGCAGACTTTGTCATCTTTCCAATTAAACAAGATCTGCATGTCTCATATGATTCATAATCAAAAGAGTCCAACAGTCCATCTTTATGGAGTTTGGAAATGCGTTTCTCATTTATGTGGCCTAATCGACAATGCCAAAGGTAAGTTGGATTTAACTCATTAGGTTTCATCCTTTTAGTATTAATGTTATAAATAGGCATTTCAAGATCAATGACATATAGTCCATTGTTCATTTGTGCAGTTGCATAGAATATACCATTCAAATAAATTGAACAACAATTGTTCTTTATTATGAATGAAAAACCGAACTTGTCCAAACAAGAAACGGAAATAATATTCCTGCTAATTGCTGGTACATAATAACAGTTCTCTAACTGAATTATCAAACCACTAGGTAAAGTCAATTCTTAAGTTCCTACGGCTAAGGCAGCAACCTTTGCTCCATTACCAACTCGTAGGTCGACTTCACCTTTTGCCAATTTTCTACTCCCTTTTAGTTCTTGCACATTTGTACAAATGTGAGAACCACATCCAGTATCTAATACCCATGATGCAGAAGTAGATAAATTAATTTCAATAACAAAAATACCTGAAGTTGGAGTCTCTACTCCATTCTTCCTATCTTCCAGGTACTTTGGTCAGTTCCTCTTCCAGTTTGCGGTCTTACCGCAATGGAAGCAGGTGCCTTCCTTTTCTATGCTTCCACTAGGCTTCAAAGCAGCACTAGTGGGTTTGGGTTTGGCAACTTCCTTGCCTTTCCCTTTATCATGTTTGAGGACAATCCTCATGTCTCGGTACCAATCCAGAAAATTTGTCCCAGACAATTTTTCCTTGTCAAGGTTTGATCGTAATATGTTGTTAGAGGTGTTTGTTGTCATGGTAATCTACACAAGGATTAATGAAAATATAAGTATCATTGACATATTTAATTAGGCCTTTAATTAAACATGCTCCCACTATTTTATTCAAAACAAATGACCCTAATCATTTGATTCGGAAAATCCCGTTGGAAGATTTTCTAGTGGGTCGAGATCCATATTTCACTTCGTTCTAAGTCCGCGTAGGCGGATTACACAAAACTAGGTTATTTTAGGTAGGAACTCCTTCCAATTGTATCTCATACAACTCTCGAAAATTTCAGTTGGGTGAATAACTCCTTATTCCAATCCATCATATGGATTATTCCTAACTCTTGCTTCTAAACATATATAATCTTATTATAATTTGTTTAGTTAAGTTTGACCCATTGTTTTAACAGTTGGATATTACAATTATCCCATCGCACCTTACTAATATATAGATCATGCACCTCGCGTAGGCGAAACCTACATTATCCATTACTAGTCTTGATGAGTGTTAAAACTTGGAAAGCATAAACTTAATATTTATTTTGAGGGAATTGCAATTTTTCTGATCTCACCGGCTTGTTTATCATATAAATCGTCTCTCACATGCATCAACATACATTCACATGCACCAACATACATACAAACAAAATGAAACAGTTATGGCCCCTATCGCAATTGTTCTCCCAAGCCAATGAGAGAACCTAAGCTAACCTACAACGATCTAAGCTTCTCCAAGCAAGATCTTCAAGGTTATCCTCCTTTGGCACTGACTTCTTTGCTTTCTTCATATCATTACATTACATGAAAGAAACTCGTTTTACATACGAGGGAGTGAGATGAGAAAAGAAGTTACATTTGGGAGATTAAGAGAGAGGCACGACACGCAGGTCGTATTTTAAAAACCCAAAACAAAACAAAGGAAAACTAAGGCCATAACCGATCACCACAAGACAATAATAAACACTTTATTATTATTATTATTATTATTAATTCCTTTAATTAATTAAAATCAAATTAAATTTTGACGACCGATCATCACATTTTAATGAACAATTCATTTAAAATCGATGTCGCTTTTCGTATCAACACTTGACACTTTTAAAGCACTGAGTTAGCCGAATGGGTGAAAATTTCCTTGCGTTAACCGGTTAACCATATGCGTTAACCAATTAACACTGTTTGAAATTAAAAAAAACATGTTTTCTGCCTTGCGTTAACAGGTTAACCAAATGCGTTAACCGGTTAACACTGTTTGAAAATGTCTTGGAAAACTGTTTTCCGCCTTGCGTTAACCGGTTAACCAAATGCGTTAACCGGTTAACACTGTTTGAAAACTTAAAAATTTTAATTTCGCATTGCGTTAACCGGTTAACCATACGCGTTAACCGGTTAACACTGTTCCAAAAAGTGTTTAGGAAGCACAACTCTTGTGCGTTCAAACCCCAATCGCATAACTCTCTGACAACACAACCCTTGTGCCGTCACTAACTCTGATGCACCAATTTCAGACCGTCAAACACATCTCGATTGTTAATTCAGTATGATTGATCAACACGTCATTGCTTCACCATACTAATGTCGGATCAAGAAGCAAATGACCATTGATCGCTCAAAGGAAAACAATCATTGAGGGTTTGAATGAACGAAACGAGAACACTATATCATATATAATGTATTTTGCATCAGGATTACATATATCACATATATGTAACTTGATCGATCTCAATTTAACCTTTGATTCATTCTGTCTTAATCATATTATTACAGAACAAAAACAGATATCAGATTCATGGTTTCGTAAGTGGCTCTGATACCACTGTTGGAGAATTGCCATCCAAGGCGCAGCGGAATTTAAAATTTTCTCCATTTAGTGATCCTTACGAATGGGCATGATTAGTGATAGAATCGTTACCTCTTGTGGCGATTCAAACCTTTGGTGCAGATCTCTGATAATGATCAAAACCTTTGATACAGATCCACGGGGCGATCACGAACGTTGAATGATGACAACGTCTCTACTCAGTCCACACGAACGGATTCCTTCAATCGCAGTGCTAGCTGTTATGAATGAAGGCTTTGAGTGAGAGAAAGAGGGAAACAAAATTCCAAGTCTCTACTTGAATTTCTGTCTGAGTGGATTGGAGTGACAATGCTTCTACCCAAGGGGTTCTATTTATAGAACCACTTGTGTGGGCTTCAAGCTAAAAAGCCCACTTAAGTGTATTTTGGCCCATATCTTATAATATGCCCAAAATCACTTAAGTATTTGGTACCTTACCATATTTCGTCTCCCACTTAAGTGCATCGTTCCTTACGGTGTTCCTTAGTTACTCTATCTCTCATCAATCCGTCCTTTGTGTGTGACCCTATAGGTTTTCGCGGCGTTGGCAATTATATTAAATCACGCATTTAACATAATAAACAGTGAGCGGTATCTAGCAACACATCACTGTTACCCAAGTCACGAAAATGTCATGTGATCTGACAAAACCTCCTGTGATAATAATTATGTGTATAATTACCCCTTTGCCCTTATGTCTATATTGAACACAAGGTATAGACCGTGTCACCCTTGTCCAGTTCAATATTGGGCCCATAGACATTTATCCTGTTATGCAAGATTGGCAAATTCCATCTAGGACACTCATGTCCCTCAGCATGCTTCGTGGAGTACTCATCAACTGTCTTTATGGTCATCCAGTTACGGATAACGTTGGATCAGTAATAAAGCACTCAACTCTGCATCTAGGATCCATAGTGGTTTCAGGTCGAAGAGTGGTATACACTATTATCACCATGAGAATAACTTATGACACTTTGCATAACTTTCTATATAGTATTCTCATAGCGGGTCAATCCAGTATAAATATTACTCCTAATATTCATACCTATGTTTAAGACTTGATAACTCTTTATCCATGATCCATGAGAGGTGATCATCAGTCTACAAACATAATAGTCTTAATGCTTTAATGTTATCCCACTTCACATTAAAGCTCGACTACTGATACTTTAAGAACAGTGCCCTTATGTTTAATGTGTTCTCATGATTAAGTCACACTTAATACATTAAGCGGACTATCTATTCTAGGGACTTTATTAATCAACCATAATAAAGAAAATGCCTTTTATTATTAATAAATAATTCGATACAAGTACCAAAAGTATTGGCCTCTAGGGCTTACACCAACAGACAATACCTAAAGTTAACTTCTGAAGTGATTTTTTGGTGACAAAGCATAAAGAAAATCAAGTACTAAAACTAGTTCAAGCAATCAAAGATACTAAAGATGGTTAATCAAATTATCCCTCTGAATCAAACTAAAGAATTAGGGTTTTATGATCACCGGTAATATCATTCGATAATTGTATCTGACTTGAAGATGTCTCAAGCCTGATCTACAAAGAAGACTCAACTTAAGTTCTTATATGATTCTTATATCTGACAAAAGGACTTGAAGCTTCACAGTGTAAAAGAGAGGAAGCATGAAAGCTCGCTTGATTGGGACTAGTTTAGTGATAAGATTTTTATAAAAACACAAGGATGCTTTTGTAAGTAATATGGCTAAATCACACACACACACACACACAACACACACACACACGCATGCACGCACGCACACAAACACGCACACACACACACACACACACACACACACACACACACATGCACATGCACATGCACATGCACCCATCCACACACACACATACACACACGCGCACACACACACACACACCCCTAAAACTATTTTTTAAGCATATATTTTTCAAATGAAATCACGAAAAATGTTTTCGGAACCTAACCAGATGAATTGGGAACTGTCAGATTTATTAGGACAAGTTTTTGAATTATCTAATTTATTATAACAAATGCCTAATCGATTAGATAAAGGCTAAACAAGTCCATAATCGATTATGATACTGTATTAATGAATGATAATATCTCTCTATCAAAACCTTCCAATTTGGATAGAAATATTTTATTATTGCATGCTCTAAATCGATAGGTCATTGATTTTGCCCAAGTATTGTTTCCTAAATTAAACCATCCTTTGGCCTATAAACAAAGGGTTACCCTTTCATTTCATCTCATCCATAAACATTAGATATATCAGCTCTCTCTCTCTCTCTCAATTATATTTTTCTCTCATATATTTTTAGTCATAGTGCTTTGAGAAACGTTCTTGAGTTTAGTGATGAGGTTGTTCTAGGAAAGGAATTATTGTAAATTTGTCAAAATTTCTTTTTCCTCTCTAGGAAATTATTCTTCCATAGGAAGTTATTGTTTAGGTTTGGAGCTAAACATGTATAAAATATCTTTGGAGGATTAGTCTTTGTTTGGTTCGTGAGCTCTGTCACTTGAGAAAAAACTCTTATTTTCGGTTTGTGAAAAATTACTAGAGAAAATTATTCACATTAGTTCTTGAACTTAACCTTGTATAAAAGCTAAATAAGTTCGAGATCAACTTGGTATAAAATCTCGATTCATTTGTGGTCAGCCTGTGTAAAACTTTGATTCAGTTCTGAGGATAGTCGACTTAAAACTCCAATTTCGTTCGAGATCAACCTGTGCAAAATCTCAGTTTGTCTTAGGACTAACTGCTCGAAGCTCTACTCGTTGTTTGGTGTGAAGACTAACCACTTTATTCTGTTGTTTGTTGTTTGATTGAAAGTTTTCCTAAAATTTTATTTTTCCTTGTATAAAGGGGTTCCTTGGCTTAACCTTCTAAAATCTCTCGAGCATTATTGGATACTCTCAAGATCATTTCTTAGTGAGAGAGGTTTGTCACTTCTTTAAGATCAAACCTCTATAAATCTCGGGTGTTATCTTTCTTACCTTAACTTTTTACTTTCTCTTTATTTTCTTTATCTGTATTTTTCATTGCATATCCAAACGTTTTTTAGAAAATATTTTCAAACTCTTATTTAGAAAATAATTTTATTTTAAACTATCATTTTTTAAACCTCCATAATTCACTGTCATCTTATGTATGAAGTCACATATGTAACAAAGAGTTCATACAATCATACTTCTCAAATAGAATATTCAAATGACTAGATCTATCACACACCTACACTTAAATAATAATAAAATTACAAGCAGATAACATATATTAACATGATATTCTAATAAGCAGTAAATCCTAAGTCATGCAAGTCTATGCTAGAAGGGGTGTGTGTTTGTGTGTGTGTGAGAGAGAGATCTCATTACTTTACGCTTAACATAAAATGATAAACCATTGAAAATTTGTCCGGCCTTCCAATATTTTACAAATAAATAAATAATCAGACAATACTTAATACCTTAAAATTATTAAATGGACTACAAATAATCTCTTTGTTGAAAGTCATTCTCCAAGCACCATAATCACAACATTGAATCTTCAATATGATACAAATAAAAAGTTACACACAATTTTTCCCTAATACACCTTTTATCTACTACTCATACTCATTTTTTACCGTTGAGGACTACAACAATGAGATTTCTTGGTTCAAGTTTAAAGATGATCGTGTATCTTGAAGAAACTCACACAATGTCTAAACACGTTTAACTCAATCAACACACTATGAAATTTTTCCTTAGACTTTAATCTAATAGAGAATGTGTGAAACAAATAGCATTCTTGACTTTTTAAATTTGTGAAAGATGTGACTTGAGATTATTTTTAAGAATACACAATTGTACATCGTCAATCAAATTTACACATGCATATTTTTCTTCTATGGCTACTACCCTCTTCTTGGAGTTTCCGAAGACTTTGTATATAACATGATTTATGCTTATTAAAAAAAAACAGCCATCCTTTAGAATATTCAAAAAAAAAATATTTGGTTCCTTCTTCTTTAGTGATGTTGCATGAGGCTAAAGAAAGTAATAATCAATCCAATCAAAAACAAAATAGTAGTAATTATCAAATAAAAGAGTAAAATCAAGGGAGGAGAATAGTCAAGAAAGCATCCGTGGCTGCCAGGAGAAACCGTCAACGTTGACTGAACATTTTCAATTCCAATTTTGTGGCAACTAATCAATCACTCACTTATTCAAACTCTTTAATTTAACCAACGTAATTAACCAACAAAAGTCACCACATATTGGTGAAGCCTTCTTCGACCTTTCTTCTTTGCTTCACCTTGTAGCAAATACAAAATCAAATACGAAAACTATATAACTATAAATTAATCTCCAATACTGAGCTATTCTTTCATAAAAAAAAACACTAAAAAATATTCATCATGAAACACTTTTTAGTAAGGTCAACAACACAAGCTCTGCTCCGCAGAAGTCGGAACTTCTCCACTGCAGCGATCGCTCAGCCGAGACACCACCACGGCGGCGGCACGTATGGAAGCTTCTACTTGCAGAGGATGTCTACTCTGCCAGAGAAAAAGGATCAGCAGCCAGAGGAGAACAAGAACGAGACCAACAATAAGAACAGCAAAGCCGTCGTTTCGAGTTACTGGGGGATCGCTAGGCCTAAGCTTCTCAAGGAAGATGGAACTGAGTGGCCATGGAATTGTTTCATGGTAAGAGTTTTTCTTTGAGTAACTTGATATATCATGATGATGTTTTATATGACATGTTTTTGTTTTCTATATATGATGTCTGTCGCAGCCATGGGAAAGTTACAGCTCAGATGTATCCATAGATGTCACAAAGCATCATGTCCCAAAAACATTTACGGACAAGTTTGCTTTCAGATCTGTCAAGTTTCTAAGGGTTCTCTCCGATTTGTATTTCAAGGTATAACTTTGAATTTGAACTATAATTTTTGTTGTAGTAAAGTGTAAAACTTGTCATCTGTGTTACAGACTAGTGGTTTAATTTTGAGTATAATTATTTAGTACTGTCGGTTATGTGTTTGATTCATTTGAGTTATAATTGTTGTAGGAACGCTATGGTTGCCATGCAATGATGCTGGAAACAATTGCAGGTGTCCCTGGAATGGTAGCAGGGATGCTTTTACACTTGAAATCTCTGAGAAAATTTCAACACACTGGTGGTTGGATCAAAGCGTTACTTGAAGAAGCGGAGAACGAGAGGATGCATTTGATGACAATGGTTGAGCTTGTGAAACCAAGTTGGCATGAGAGGCTTTTGGTTATTACAGCACAAGGTGTTTTCTTCAATGCATTCTTTGTGTTTTACATTCTCTCGCCGAAAACAGCGCATAGGTTTGTTGGTTATTTGGAGGAAGAGGCTGTGATTTCATATACACAGCATTTAAATGCAATTGAAAGTGGTAAAGTTGAAAATGTACCTGCTCCTGCTATTGCAATTGATTATTGGAGACTTCCTAAGGATGCAACTCTTAAGGATGTTATTACTGTTATTCGTGCTGATGAGGCTCATCATAGGGATGTCAATCACTTTGCTTCTGTGAGTATCAATTTATCATTTATAACTGTTTTCCTCCATATAAATACATATATCAACTTTTGTTTTTGTTTCTACCAGACTAAAATCGGTCAAAATAAATATGTGGAGAGGAAATTTAAAGAATTTTTTTTGTAGAGATTAAAACGGCAAGTTAATATGTTTATCCCATTTTGTTTAATTTGTTCTGAATGTTGTGTTCTTTCTTTTTTGTAGGATATTCATCATCAAGGAAAGGAATTGAAAGAGGCTCCAGCTCCTATTGGCTATCATTGAGTCATTGTTTGTCTATTTTTTTTCTATGCTCTAGTCTTTGTCGTCTAAACTTTCAAGTTGTGCCTGAACTGTTCAATAAATAAAATGTATTTTCAGTGTGCATTTTTTAACCTGAAAGTTTATCAATACACAATATCTCACCTAACCAATAAATTTTCGTATCACTTATAATGCATCAAAAGCACAATGTAATGTTTAAAAAAGAAATAGAATCTCATAAATTTGAATTAAGAAAGTGCCTCTTCACAAGAAATCAAGCAAATAATTAATTTCAATGAAAAAATACATATACTAGATAAAGTACTCATGTACAAAAATCTGTTTACCATATTGAAATAGGGGATTTTGCACATCCACAAAATGTGTACACAGCCATTTTTGCATTTTTTTTTCATAAATATAATTTTACATATATCATTCTTTTTCTACATATATCTATCTATTTCTGTTCTCAATCTATTTCAATTCCATATATCCGCGGTGCATGCTCGGACTCATAAGGAAAGTTGAAACAATTTCCAGAGGTGGAGCTGGAAAGATGTTCAGTATGGGGATCCAAATAATGATGATCAAGTTAAGCACGCTCGAAAATGAGACTTTCCAAGATGTGAATGTTCCGATTTACCTGACACTTGTTTCATAACTTTTATTGGGCTGCAAAATGATGGCCAAAGTGTCAAACCATGTAAGTCATTCCAACCTGCATTAGATGCGAATGTGGTACGCTTAAATTTGTGATCCCCCTTCTGCAATTCTTTCTAAGAAAGGCATAAAAATAGTTTATAACTAGCTTCTTCATAAACCATGACTCTTTTCTTGCCCTTATATCTCCATGACCAAGAAGATAAACCACTCCAGATTCTTTAGCCGTACGTATAAAAGATAACTCTCTTTCTAGAACCTGCTCTGCATCGAGCGCAGAGGGTTTGGGCGACGAAGGATGTGCATCCTCTGACGTGCTAGGTTCAAAAGTAGGCATGAAGGTTTCATTAAAATCAGCTAGAAGAGGAACACCGAGTGAGTAAACACTCCCATTTGGATGTATGAGAACTCTAGAACAAGAGTACTCATCTTCTAAATCAGTATCCTCATCCCCATCACTTTCAAGTGATCTCTCCTGTGCCTCACGGCGTATAAACTTCTCTAAACTCTCCATTAAAAGCTGTTCAAAAGCTTGGTGATTTTCTTTGCGAACATCTTTGTAACCATACCTGTTGGGATATGAATGTTCAGATCAGACATAAGATAACAAAATATTTTAATGACAAGAGAAAATTGCTAAACACGATAGTCTCAGATAAAAAATACTGTCTTTTCATGAACCAACAGACTACCCAAAAGAGTGGCTAATAACTCTGTAAATTTTCCCAATATTACATCACTAACCTATTCCTTTGAAATATTTATTTGAAGCTATAGCATTTTTAGCCTGTTACTAAAAAGTATTATGCACTTGTAGCACTTGTTACCTGGCAATACAACGAAATAAATGATAGCTTCTCTGGCAGACTCGTCGAAATAGAAACCTTTCATTTTGAGGCACCATAGCAACTGGAACAAACTTGATACTCACAAATATAACCATGGAGTGTATTGCTGGAAGTGTAGTTAGAAAATGCCCAAAAATTCCTGGAATTCCTTTGACCAACTCATTATAAAGTAGACCAATTCCAGGAGCTCGTATTGTCCCAAGATTGCAGCCCAATTCTCGCATTAAATCCATTGATAGCTTTTGCTTGACTTCAGTTTCATACTTGAGCTTGCTTCCATAGTTCCAGACGAACATTATAAAAAACATTATTGCAGCAAAGACCAATATAATCCAACTTCCATCTGCTATGCCCCACAAAACGGATGAAAAGAAAACTAACTCCAAACCCAAGAAGACTACCAGGAAACTCAGCACTACGACGATGTGCATCTGCCATATAAGAAGCATGACAAGAGTGACTAAAATGGTGGTCATCATCATTACCCCCAGCTCAGCAATGCCTGAAAGATGCCAAAGGAACAGGCTGAAAACAAATACTCTTTTATGTTATGTTAATAATATATATGATATATTACAACAATACTGAAGGTAGAACCAAAGAATTGGGTCCTCTTAAACAAGGCTCTGCCTCCAATATTACTATTCTTCCACTAGTTAACGACATCCAAAGAGAAATATTGAGAGAATTTCAGTGTTTTCTAACTAATAGCAGCACCATAAGCTTCTCAAAAACCTGTTCTACATAGTCAATCCCACTAAATTTGTGGCAACACTTACATTTTGACAAATATCTAATGCATGTGTATGTGGCTGATAAATTTGAAAAATCCATGGAGATAAAATAAAGATTTTGAAATAAAATAATTACCATATGCATTTCCAATCTCATCAATGCTGGATATAGAGCAGACAAACACCACAGAAACAGCCAACAGGAACCAGTTTATGACAGGAATGTAGATTTGACCCATAAACTTCCGAGAAGTGTGAACGATTTTAAGACGCGGGAAACAACCAAGAGCAGTTGACTGTTTTATGCAAGAAAATGTAGCTGTTGTCATAGTCCGACTTGCAATAAGTGCAGCAATATTAGCAATGAGAAAAGTTGGCCAGAATACACCACCTACAGACAAAGAACAGTATTACACCAAAGTTTATGTGAAGTGTAGAGACATTGTCAGGAATGCAAAACACAAATATATACATACACACCGACACACACTGACACCTACTTGGAATAGAAGAAAAAAAGGCCTCGCCGGCATCAGCGTGGTGTTCCATAAGGTATGCAGCTTGACCCAAATAACCCAACAATAGGCATGGCAAAACAAGGAACACAAATGTAAGCTGCAAACAAACCAGCATCAGTTTCATCAATGTGTAATTTGATATTGACCAAAGAAATAAAAGAAATCCAACCAGAAGCCGTGATAGATGATTAATTACCTGAACTGCTCGAACAGAAAAGTAGCAAAGATCTGCAAACATGGCTTCAGAGCCTGTAACATATCCAATAACAATGTTAATTGATAGTGGAAAGATTTGTACATGCCAGAAATAGTTAAATGTAAATTGCATATTTACCACATCACAATATTAAAATATTTTTATTTGGTGTACAAAAATTTAGTCCATGTTTAGTTAAATATTTAATAGTGGGGTAGAATGGGATGGATTAGAGTGGAGTGGAATGAAGTAAATTTCCATACAATTGTCCGGATATTTTTGTATGAAAACAGAGTAAAGTTTTCATTCTATTGTTTAAAAAGTGGACCGGTTGACAACAAGATTAATAAATAGCATAACCCAAGAAAAGCAGAGAAAAATAGAGATGGTGGATGAAATAGTATGTAATGTGATCCATAAGATTTCATTATATTTCATCCTATTTCAAACAATCTAAAACACATCCTCAGGGGGAGTTTGTCTGGCTACAAGGTCTGCATGCCATAAGCCTCGTCAAAAGCTTACAATGGTACTTACATATGACATTCAACAAAAGACCCCCGACTAGAATCAAAACTACAACTTTACCGGCAGTATCTAATCCTACTAATACAGCCAACTCATGGGAATATATATATATTAAACACTATTCATTGAACACAGGGCATTTTATTCAGAATCATGAAGTCATGATAGATGCCAGTAGGCATTTGATTAAACCTCTGATAGTAATTAGAGGAAATCAATATTAGTCATTGTAATTGCTACCAGGGCATTGATTTAAAAATAGAGAACAACAGAAACATAAATAGAATCAAAATATACACGACAAGAGAGAATATATATATATCACATCTACAATATCAATGATCCTGCATATGTGTTTACCAGTTGCACACAGAAGACAGCCCCCAAGAGAATACCATGCTTTAGTTGAATTCCTTGCAAAGAAATAATAGATGTGAATGGGATTAAAAGCCCTTAAGACACTGCTGTCATATTTGACAAGATTGTATACACCAATGCCCGCAAGAGAACAAAACCATAAAAACAATGCAGGTCCTACAGCAAGCCCAGCTTTACTTGTTCCATACTTCTGTACACTAAACAAAACGACAAGGCAAGCAACAGAAATCATCACCACTTGATCTGCATAATCACGGAAGAAGTAGAAAAAATTAATACAACTTCATTAGTGATTCTAAAATTGAAATATTTAGCCAATTTTTCCCAGTTTCCACCAGAGTAGCCCAAACTATAGAACGACATCCCGCGCACACTTAGACTGAATTATAGTACCTTGAAAACTATAACTATTAATGGAGAAGCAACAATTTTTTATTTCAAAGGAGAATGAAAGATAGAAGCTATGTTCTCAGGATGTGTCTATGGGTAATATCAAATGCAGGTATTAATAACTATTACAGACAAGAGTTTGTTAATAGGTTGTTAACACGGTACCTTGATTAATGGCATCTACACCAATTTTCAAGCCATTAACAGATGATAGTACTGCAAGAAGAAAATTTTATGAAGTAAGAACTAGTATGAAGTAATCAAGAGGTTATTGAAAACAACAGCTGGCCATGAACACAAGCAACGAGATGTGACTACAGCATAATATTAGTATCAATCCAAACTCCAAACTCCAGACGCACTTACAAAAGCATTTCCGTAGAAGCTACAAAATACAGAATACTAGAGCAGTAAGTAACCTGACATTGCTGGTGTAACAACCCCATTAGCTATGACCATAGAAGTACCAGCAAGAACTAATAAAAGTAGAATCTTCTTTAGATTCGAAGAAGACTCTAGCCTTTCCTTAATTTTTAAAGACCTTTCAAGCTCAGGGGACGGCACCTTTAGCCTAAAGCCTGATATACGGGCATCTGATGGCAACTGATTGGGAAGAAGATTCACCTTAGCATTACGACAAATCAAGGAATACAATGCAAATGTACCACCTGCAGTGATTTCAAAATAATTAAATAAACCCGATCGAGGACAAAACATATGAGGAGAAAAGAGAAATAGGAGTGAATATTTTAGCTTTCTTTAAAACACAATTCACCACCATACCTTCACCGTCGTCATTTGCCCAAAGAACAACAAAAACATACTTGAGCAAAGGAATCAAGATTAAAGTGTACAAGACAAGTGATAATGCCCCAAGAATATCTTCATTGTCTTTAATAGGAGCCTTTCTAAACATAACACCGAAGGTATATAATGGACTTGTTCCAACATCACCAAAGACAACACCAAGAGTTTGAAAAGCCAACACAATTTTCTTTCCTGCGGTCATATCCTGCAACAGCACAACACGGTGAAGAAAGCAGATACAGAAAACAAACTCAAATTGACAAAATGATTTTGTAAACTTGTTTTCTGTTAAAAGAGTTAATTGTGAAGTGGTTTATGACTATGTATGGATGATACATTCACCTAAAAATAAGTTGAATAATGAATTTGAGTGCAAAATCCACGTTTTATGTCTAGAACTACAAATCCTAGTTTCAAGTTAGAATCAATTCTAGAGACAACATCAATTCCAATCGACATCGCCCAAACATGTCAAAGTCAAGTTTATGTGTTTGGGCTCACTTTTGGCCCTCTCTCTACTCTAAAACCATACACATTCTAACAGAATTCAGATCTCAGCTATACAATAAATCTTATGAGTGTTTGGTTCTGAGGTGACACGATAATTTTAATGAATTGATTATGTAAAACTACTTCGAACTAAAAATGAGTTGAATCTCAACTCTAAAACCATACACATTCTAATGGAATTCACATCACATCTATATAATAAATCTTATGTGTGTTTGGTTCTGTCATAACCCAATAATTTTAATGAATTGATTATGTAAAACTAATTCAGACTAAAAATGAGTTGAATATGAAGTGATTCTTGTTTGGATATATATTAAAGCAAAGTGAATTGAAAATAAATTCAAGGCTAAAAATCAATTGTAGAATTGATTATGCTTTTCAGAATTTACTCTACTTGAAGGTAAGATTTGTAGCTTTTGAGTTTAAAGGTATCATATCACTTGAATTTATTCTTCATCTCACTTTTGCAAATCCAACCATAAATCACTTTACCTTCTATTCACTTTTAGTCAAAATCAATTTTACAGAATTAATTCACTCAGAATTAATTTTTCACAGCACAGCAGAATCAAACACGTGCTAAGTTATGGAGTCAAAATCAATTCTACAACTCTATAATCAATTTTGTATCCTCCAAAGTGGAACCAAACATACACCTAAAGAATACAGTACAAATACTACTACAGAAACAATACAATTAAATCAGTAACAAATACTGAAAATCAATTCATAATTGTCCATAATCAATGAATGTAAAAAAGCAAGCAAAAGTCACCTCATAGTGATGTGTATGCGCACCAGGAACCTCAAGAGCTTCAACATCAAACGAATCAACTCGTGGACCAGTACGAATAAGCCTGTGGTCAGCATTATCTTCGTCTTCTGAATCGAACATAGATTGGTGGCGCAGATCAGAAGCATCGTATTCGTCGATCTCAGAGGGATCTTCGTCTTCCTGGAAAACCCATCTTGATTCGGTTGAGTCAACGGATAATGCACTCCCGGGATCTTCTTCATCTTCATCCATCAAAAAACCGTTTCTAGGGTTTTCCATTGAAAATTGAATAGAATAATAGAATAGAAGAAAGGAGAAGAAGATGAATGGAGGATTGTATAGAAGCAGAATCGTAACTGAAATTGTTTACCATAGAATAATATTTGTTTGGATTCAACAACTGCAATACCAGGGGCCCTTGGCCATTTGCACTATTTTTCAGTTTTTTTTTTCAACACTCTCTTTCGGTATGCGTGTGTGTTAAGTTGGGGTATGTTTGATGATAATTGTGAATTGTGAAATGTGAATTTTCACGTGGCAAAGCATGGGATTTGCCTAGGAATCTTTTTGAAAAGAGAAAAAAACAGGAAAAAGTAAATCATCCATTTAAGGTATATTTAATAAAAAGCAATGGATAATTCGATAAACGGAATTGAATTTAGAATATATATATATAAAAGGAATCAAATAAATTTGGTCCACATTTATTTATTTTTGAAATCAAAGAAAATTTTTAAATATTTTTGAATACGTCTAAAAAGGTCTTAGTTATAATGAACTCAGAAATTTTGTCCTGCCACCATGAAAATTTGATAGGGTAATTCTAATTTTTGCATTGACACGTTTCTTTTTAATTATTTATCTATCTTAAAATTATAGTTGGTCAAAATAATTTTCTCTAAAAAAAAGTAATTTTTAAAATATTTTATAGTACATTAAAAAAAATTAGTAATTTTTTTACTGATACAGAGTAATTTTTTACATTTTTACTACATTTTTAAAACTTCGTATTAGTTTTTACCATATTTTTAAAAGTCCAATATATTTTTACTGAATTTTTAAAACTCTGATAGTTTATATCGGGAGGTTTGTAAAAAATAAAATTAACACTATCAATGTGAGTGCATTCTTCCGTTTATATATGTTTTGCATGATGTCAAAATTAGGAAGTAGCATTTACGTACATTTGACGGTATCATCTAGTCTAGCTGTGCATTTTAGCGTTCTTGCATTAGGAAACATGTCAACATTGTTGGAAATGGTCTAGAAAATATTTGTGCATCAAAATAGTGTGTTGTGCATGAGAAACTTGTTTAAAGTGAAAAATCATCATTATAGGTCGACACATACGACTACAGGTCGACCTATAGATGAATTTTTAAAACTTAAGGTCAACACATAGATGGTATAGGTCGACACGTACGCTACAGTATTAAAGCTTATAGATTTTATCTCGTGTGTCGAGTCTTCAGGTCAACCTATGGGCAGCATATAACCTTACAGGTTTACACATGCTTCAACAGGTTGACCTATTGGTTAAATTTTTTGAAAAATTGCATTTGCTTTCATTCATTTTGCATTTCCTTTTGCCCTAAATCACCCATGCATAGAGTTAGTAAAACCTACATGAATCCAGAATTTCAAAGCATCTCATCATCTTCAATTCAATCTATGCATACACATAATCAAACTACACATGATTATTTTTTAATTGGGTGTCATCTAGATTATGATTGATAACGTTCAATTAGGTTTGTTGTACCGAGAATATTAAGTATCAATCTTTGAGGGATTCAAATAAGAAAATCGAGGTGGAGATTTCCTTTAAGATCTTTAGGGTTTGAAGGTTTTGGATAAGATTGTGCAATTCGGATCCGATCGAGTGAAAGCCTTGAGACTAGGTGTGTCAGCAAGGGAGTAGCATGAAATAGTAGATCGTGTTGACAAATCTTGGGTTCAACAAGTGTGTGCTAGGGATTAATTCAGTCAGGTGAAAGCCTTAAGAAAAGGAGGGACGTGCAAGAAAGTAGCAACAACAGATGAATTGAAGTGGCATTGTTGGTTACATGACCATGCATTTGGGATTAATTCAGCTGGGTGAAAGCCTTGGGACAAGGAGGTCTTGTAAGGAAGTAGCAACAACAAATGAAATTAAAGCGACATGGTTAGTTACTTGATCAAAATTAATCAAGGTTTTTAGAGGTGCTAGAGTCATGAACAAACTTAGGGTGTATGGGATTTTATTTCTCATCTCTTGTATCCATACATTTGCAAAGTAAGATTTATTATATTAATATCTCAATTAAATTTTCGAATAAATTTTTAACTTGTGATCTATTCACCCCCCCCCCCCCCCCTCTCTAGATCTAGACCTATCGTCTAACAACCAGTATTTTGATAAATTCGACATGTTTTAAAATTTTAAACTTATTTTTAAAAAGTAGTGTAAAATTTAGGCTTTTACGCTAGTTTTTTTTCTAAAAAAAGGTCAAAACTCTTTAGTTTTCTAAAAAATTGGTAAAACTCATGAATTTCCCCAAATTTTCAGTAAAAACTCTCAAATTTTCCAAAAAAAACGTGTGCATAACATAAAAATCTGAAAAATACACAATACTTTTAAAAAAACGTAAATATTCACATGAGTGTTATGGTAAAAGCATAGTTAAAAGGGTGTCAAGTCAAAAAAAACAGGGGTGAAAGGACAAAATCTCTAGGATTGGGTTTGCTAAGTGTAATATGATTTTAGGCCTAAATTATTTTTTGGGTTTGTTTATGTGTTATGTCATTTAACTATCTCCTAATGAATCCAATACATTTAGAGGAAGAACCTAAATTATTTTTTGTCATTTGTTTATGTGTTATGTCATAAAAACAAACTAGGGTTTTATGAATGTTTTCTATCTAAAAACTATTATGAGTCGTTGAAGTTACATATCCTAATACATTTAGAGGAAGAACCTCAATACAGATTTATTGCATGTCTTATCACTTTCATTTCATTTTGTTTATTGAGTATTTTTCATGATTGCACATCTCTGAATCAAGTTTTGAAACAATTCATTTTTGCATGCATAAATCAATTATTATGTTTGAATTCGATCATGATGTCTTTAGTCAATTGCTTGGGTCAGTGGAACAAGAACCATGTATATTATTGATTCAAGTTAGGTGGAAAGAAAAATCTCAAAATCTTTTGAAAATTATGAAAAATTGGGATTTTGTGAACTTGATTCGAACCAAGTTAGTGAGACTCGATGGCGTACGTGGTTGGGTGCGAGTAAAAAATGATAAGGATGTTAGGGAAGTGATGTTTGAAGATGACATCAGTTAGAAATGTTTTGTTTTAAATGTTGTGATTAAATATTTTCATCTTTTTTAATATTTGTTGTTTGTATTGTTTATTTAGACCTGTTTTATTTTAAGTGTGTTTAAGTTGGAGTGATGTTTGTTGTAACAAAAAGTTATTAATATATCAAAATCAAAGGTTACAAAAATTGAAAGGAGATACAATTATGATGCATAAATTGCTCATAGATTAGGATATTTTTTCTTATTGTGTCCGGGTTGACGATATATACTACATAATCTTATCATTTTATCAACCTTATTCATTTCTGTTCTAATACGCGTGATGTTTGACCGTCATTTTTTCTTTCTTCGCATCTCATCATTATGCCAAACTATGTCCCCTTCACATGGAGACTAATATTCATCCATTGCTAGCATCGAGAAGTTTTCATTATAGACATTCATGACGGTAATGGTCTTGTAAACATCAAATAGATGGCTGTAAGCGTCTTGACGAGTATGTGCGCATGCCACAATGACATGTGAGCAAGGAATACGAAAGACCTGGAACTTTCCACAATTGCACCAACTTTTGTTTAATCTGACAACATAGAATAAATTTGACCTTTCCTCATTGTGGTCCATTGTTTTCTGTACACTGAAATTTTGTCTATGACAATCAAAGATTGTAATTGCGTGTGTGTTAGCTTTGATAGTTTCCTCTTTCATCACTTCCATACAACATTCACTGGATAAATCAGTTATTGGTAGATATATAATGCCTTTGAATACGTCGTTCATGCATACCATAAGGTTTGTTGTCATGTGGCCCAATCTACAACCTCTTGTCCACTGCTCTAATGGTATGTTATCCACCCACCTTCCTGCATCTGCATTAGACAATTTAATTTCGTCACGGTAATATTGAAATGACAGTTGAGTTAGAGCATATCCTGCATTCACCACTTTTTTGTGAATGTTATTGTCTTTGATTACACACATGAAGTTTTGTGTAATATGTCTAATGCAATAGACATTGGTAGAAGGAGGATCATGCCATTCGTCATCATGGTTATTGTAAGCACTCTCAATGGCAGCATGTCTATCTGAAATCAAACAGAGATTAGCTTGTGGAACGACATGTGTTTTGAGATGACTAAGGAAGAAACCCCAACCACCAGCGGTTTCACCTTTAACTAAAGCAAAGGCAATGGGAAATACATTATTATTGCCGCCTTGTGCAACAATCATAAGTAAAGTGCCCTTGTATTTGTCATATAACGATGTTCCATCAATTTGAATAATAGGTTTGCAGAATGCAAAACCTTTGATGCATGGTTGAAACGCCCAAAAGATGCGGTGAAAAATTCTATTTCCAGCAACACAAGTTCCATCTGGTGTAAATGCTGGCAATGTCTCCATAATTGCAACAATTCATGGTACGTATGTTTTAAGTGCCCATAAAAAACGTGACAATTCTTTGTATGAATCCTCTCAGTTGCCGAATACCTGTTCAACAACCTTTGTCCTTGCAATCCATGCTTTCTTGTAAGGGCGAGTATAATTATATCGTGTGACGATATGAGATATTATTATACTCACCTTCACTGATGGATCTTTGTTAACAAGCGGCAAAATGTCTTGACATATCAATTCAGCGCTTAGTTTTTGGTGATCTTGTACAACATTAGTGGCAATGCAACTGTGAGGTGGGTTTATAGAAGCTATCTCCCAAGAATTGCTTCTCTTCTTGTGAGACGTAGCCAACCTAAACTTGCAAAGGATGTTACGACATTCAATGACATACCTTCTCGAATCAGTGCATTTCACTGTGAAATCAGCAGAGTTATCCATGTGAAATTT
Organism: Lathyrus oleraceus; assembly: GCF_024323335.1. NCBI lineage: Eukaryota > Viridiplantae > Streptophyta > Magnoliopsida > Fabales > Fabaceae > Lathyrus > Lathyrus oleraceus. The sequence continues at coordinate 145,479,184 of NC_066580.1, forward strand.
TTTGATAGCTCGCACACATTCTTCTTTCGTGCGGAACGTGTCTCCCACTTTTAACTCACCCTCTGGATGTGGATACGAGTTATAAAAAACAATTTCGGATGTTTCATTGTCATGCAAGTCCATGTTTGTCATATGTTGAGGCGAATTATATACATGACTCGGAAGTAATGTCGCTGGATGATCGTCATCTTCAATGTTGTTGTTCAACATATGATCAACTTGTGTCTCAGTTTCTTTTTTTTCTTCATCAACGACGTTAACTTCTACTTATGCTTCTAGGTCGACTTCATCCAAGTCTTCTGAATCAAATTCATCAGATTCAGCTTAATTAGTTATCTGAGATTGTTGAGATGATATACTTTGTTAGAGATTAATATATAACTCAATAGAGTTGCAACCAGAATGTTCGTGACTAACAAACATATATTCAACATCTTCATCGTCTCACACCTTTAGCGGGTAAAATTTACATTGATTGTTTTCGAAATAAATTGGATTCTGGTACGTGATTTGTGACACAAGACCAAATCCTAGGCAAAATTCTATTCGTTTTTTCAAATGCAAGAAATTTGAATTTCTCTTGATCATAAATCGGATGATATCGGTGTTTCGAAAATGCACACAAAGACACATCTACATTTACATGAAAGATGGAGTGTAGTGTTAATGTCAGGTCAATTATCCAGGGAATGCTGTATGAAAGTGATGAAAGAGGAAACTATCAAAGCTAGCACACACGCAGTTACAATCTTTGACCATCATAGGCAAAATTTTAGTGTACAGGAAACAATGGACCACAATGAGGGGCATCCAAATTTATCCTATGCTGTCAGACTAAACAAAAGTTGGTGCGACTATGGAAAGTTCCAGGTCTTCCGTATTCCTTGCTCCCATGTCATTGCGGCATGCACACTGTCATACGGCGAACTGGACCTTATTGGATTTGTAATCGCAATGTCGCGGTTAGCAAGAGTCGCCACCGACTTTTCTTTTATCCCATAAGGAAAGGCGGAAAAGAACAGGAAAGACCTTAATTTAGATTCTTAGGCTCGGGAGGTACTTTATACAAAGGGAAGGGGTAAGCACCCTTTGTATCCATGGTTATCCATGGGCTCTTAATTGCTCAATCATTTATGTTTTTTTTTTTAGTTTGAAAAAGGTGGTTGAAAAGTGTATAAAAAGGCTTTGAAAACGAGAATTTAACTTTGTAATGATTCTTGCATGAATGTATACAAAGTGGTTATCTCGTATAGTTTTCTGAAAGTAGTTTAGAAAAATATAACTCGGCAATGATCCTAGTACGGATGTATGCTAAGTGGTGATTTTCTAAAAAGGATATTTGAAAGGTGTGAGGTGTGAAAAGCATTTTTTTGTTATGAATGAGCAATTAAGGGTTATACCTGTCCGAGGTCTTTCCGGGCATTTCCTATCCTTATGAGGGTAAAACTGTCCTTACTATTGAGAAGTAAGTAGTTTTATCCTGGGGATGTAGAAGGGTCATCGTAGGGTCATCGGCTGGTCATTGAAGGCAACAGTTGTGAGGATACCTTAGCATTCGAAGGGACTATCATCATTTAACCGTAGGCTACACCGAAGGGTCATCGAGGGACAAAGTCGTATTTTCGAAGGCAACATCCGAGGGACTATGATGATTTTACCGAAGGGTCTTTGCTAAGGATATCCCCATATTCGCGGGACATGACCGTAATATTGTAATCGTGGGGTAATAGAGAGAGGTCCGATATCATTTATTTAAAGTCCATGTTTTAAGTTCATTAGGTAATTATGGTGATACCGCATTGAATCGATACATTAAAATCAACACATTAAGGATCAATACATTAAAATTGGTTAGGCAACCAATATGAATTTTCACATTAAAGTGAAATAATTTAGAGTCCATCTCCATGAAAGTCTTCCCATGCATAAAGCGGTGTACCTAGCCGGTTATTTCTTCGGAAGTATGCTAGCCTTTACACCATTAACACACAGATTATAGCATTGAGATAAAACACAATTGGAAATTGCATCACAAAATGAATATAACAGCCAGGAATTTAAGCCAAATGATGCAGAGTCATGATTAGGTAAGTATAAAACGGGCAACAAAGGGACAAAGCAGCCCCTGTCCTGTTCGCTTCTGCTTCGCCTAGCGAAGGCTCAGCGAAGGCTCGCTGCGGGCTCGCCTAGCGATGAGCTAGCGAGCGGCCACGGGTTTGAAATTATGACCTCAATCAGCAGCATGGCCTATGGCCTCTAACACATAATTATATGGTTCAGTTTCACCATGTTCAAGCACATTTAAATTCTCATGCAAAGCTTCAAAATGTTTATGAATTCATTTATGATATCCTCCACTAATTAAGAACATGAAGTGGTACCATATGCCAAATGAGAGTACAAAACGATGTCACATGCAAATTAAGACACTAATGCGGTACCACATGCAAAATAAGAATACCAAGTGATAATCATGTGTAAATTAATATCCTAAAGTGATATCATATGCCAATTAAGAAACTAAAGCGATGATGATGATGCAAACCTGTTTGCAAATCGAGTTGCAACCTTGAATTGGCGAGCCGGATTGAGTTGGGCGGCGGTAGCTTCGGAGCGGGTAAGCGGTCTTCAGGGTTTCCGCCTTCTGAACTCTTTGGATCAGCAGGGTTTCTGTGTTCCTCCCTCTGGATGCGTGTTTCCGTCCGTCTTCGTCCGTCTCTGTGTGTTCTTTTTCGTGGCAGAAGAGCATGTATTTATAGTAGTGGCAATGATGACCTAATGGGCTGGAAATGAGGTCCAAAATTTCCAATTTTCGCAAGCTTCGCTAGGCGAAGGAATTGCTCGCCTAGCGAGCAAATTAGGTCTGGGCTTTTTCCTGGACCTGATGCTTCGCTGGGCGAGTGGCATGATGCAATGTTCGCTAGGCGAAGGAGCTGCTCGCCTAGCGAGCCAGCTGTTTTGGGCCGCCTGTGGATTGGGCCTGTTGTGAGTGGGCTTTTGTTCATTTGATATCAGTGCCTTGCAGAACAAGTCAGAGGGTCTTGGAAAATGCTTTGTAATGCCAACGGGCAAATTTTGGGGTATGACAGCTGCCCCTGTTCAATATTCTCGAACCGAGAGAGTAGAATGGCATGTGCCGTTCGTGGTCTGGAGGTGAAAGATTATTGAACACTAGAATGCCCCAAAAATTTGCACTTGCCAATTAGTCTTGGTGGAGATGGGCTTAAAGATGCCATCCAGGTAGTTTGATGAGGAGATTTCCAGATTGTGTCGTACGTTAGACGATGTCTGAAGACATGGGTGTCACACCGGGTCATACATCAGACCGTATCGGGAGTCATCCATTATGCCGTCGACTTCGCTGGGGAGTCAGAGTATGCTATATACTGCTGGGGATATGGGATCAGCATGGATCGTATGTTAGACCGTGTCTGGATACCAGAGTGAGCTGTTCGTTAGGCGGATGACTTTGATGGGGATGAAAGATCAGAGTGGATCGTATGCTAGATCGTCTCTGAGTTGCAGAATGGGCCGTACGTTAGGCTGAATCTGCTGAAAAGGGAGTAGTCGTATGCCAGACCCCCATTCAGGAATGTACCTGTCCGAAGGTAGCACCTGAGAAAGGGAGTAGCCGTACACTAGACTACCATTCAGGAATGTACCTGTCCGAAGGTAGCACCTGAGAAAGGGAGTAGCCGTATACTAGACTACCATTCAGGAATGTACCTGTCCGAAGGTAGCACCTGAGAAAGGGAGTAGCCGTATACTAGACTACCATTCAGGAATGTACCTGTCCGAAGGTAGCACCTGAGAAAGGGAGTAGCCGTATACTAGACTACCATTCAGGAATGTACCTGTCCGAAGGTAGCACCTGAGAAAGGGAGTAGCCGTATACTAGACTACCATTCAGGAATGTACCTGTCCGAAGGTAGCACCTGAGAAAGGGAGTAGCCGTATACTAGACTACCATTCAGGAATGTACCTGTCCGAAGGTAGCACCTGAGAAAGGGATGAAGGTTTAACTTGGTCGTACATTAAACCGTATCTGAGTTGTTGAAGATCAGAATGGATCGTACGTTAGACCGTATCTGAACTGAAAGAGTCATATGTTGGGCTGAATCAGAATGAACCGTACGTTAGGCTGTATCTGATAATATTTGCAGAGAATATCTGGGGTGGGCTCAGAGATGCCACCATTAGGAGGATGTCAGAATGAATGTTGACACGGAGTATATCCGAGAGCTGTAGTTGAATCCTGAATGTAATTGATACGGATGTCCGTCTGAATGGACCTTTGTGTTGATTGTATCAAGAGGATAATTAACCTGAAAAATAACGTTAGCCTCATGCAATGTCATGATGCATGAGATGTTTTATGCCTGCGAACCTGGTATGCGTGTGTATGCATGTATATGTTATAGAGTGTATGATGCGGAATGAAGTACATGTGAGCGTCGTATGCAGGTATGTAATATGAAATGATGTAATGAATGCATTAGGCGTCTGAAACATTCTTCCAGGGGACACTACTGGGGAGATAGATCTCGGTCTACTGGTCGGAGACATTGGTATTGATGGCCCTTCCTTAGCTGGGGGTTTGGGTTCTGTCCAACGGGGCCTGGCTGGGGATAGAAGGGATGACCTGTCTGTCTGGTGGTGCCGACCTCTTCTGGGGAATAACTGGCATTGCCGGGGAATCGGATTAGCAACGGACTCCTTGGGGAAGTGCGATTAGACCTTCTCCTCGACCCTGAAGTCGTGTAGTAATTGCTATTGCTATTTTAGGCATGCATTTTTGGTAAACATTGGTCATATTCAAGTGCATACGTCAATTCAAATTGAATCAATGGACGTTTACGCAAACAAAACAGAAAAGGTAAAACTAAAAGCATCTTTTTGGAAATGAAATTGTATTGATTTTGAAAGAGGGCCTATAGACAGGCAATTCGTGTACAAGGAGACAGAAATCCTAGTAAGAGGAAATTGTCAAGACAACCAAAAGAAAGCTATGCAGAATAAGTCCTATTGATTTTGATTCCACTACTGTCGTTATGTCTTCAAGCATCCCATCTCCTGCTGTCGGATAGAAGTGATTGGCTTGTTCAGTCCCTGGAACTTGGTTGAAGCTGGCAGAGAACGGGACATAGTCATACGCTTAAATCCCTAATTTTTGCCTGGACTGCCTTTTCAGGTTTTCAGTCCACCGGGATACCCCTTTTTGCCCAAGCCGCCTTTTCAGGTTTTCGACTTGCCGGGTATACGTCTTTATATATTTATCCCTAATTTTTGCCCGAACCCTTTTGGTTCGCCGGGATGCCCTTACTTTTGCCTAGGTACGTCGACCTAGCGGGTCTCTTTCATGCGTAGTATTTTTTAACTATGTCCGCGTTCACAGGATGCGGGAAGTCTTCGCCATCCATTGTAGCAAGTATCATGGCTCCACCAGAGAATACCTTCTTAACCACAAATGGCCCTTCGTATGTGGGAGTCCACTTGCCTCTGGGGTCACCTTGTGGTAGAATGATACGCTTGATCACCAAGTCGCCTACCTGATATACCCGTCTCTTGACTCTTTTGTTAAATGCTTGGGTCATGCGCTTCTGGTATATCTGCCCGTGACAAACAGCCGCAAGTCTCTTCTCGTCAATCAAGTTTATTTGATCGAGTCGAGTCTGAATCCATTCATCTTCGTCTAAGCCCGCCTCTTTCATGATTCTTAGAGAAGGAATCTGGACTTCCACTAGTAAAACAGCTTCTGCTCCGTAGACTAAAGAGAAAGGAGTTGCCCCTGTCGAAGTGCGTACTGAAGTGCGATAACCATGGAGAGCAAATGGTAACATCTCATGCCAGTCTTTGTACGTTACTGTCATCTTTTGTATGATCTTCTTGATGTTCTTATTAGCAGCCTCCACGGCGCCATTCATCTTTGGCCGGTACGGAGAAGAATTATGATGCTTTATTTTGAACTGCGTGCAGAGTTCAGTAATCATCTTGTTGTTCAAATTAGTACCATTGTCAGTGATAATTCTTTTAGGGATGCCATACCGACAAATAAGACTATTCTTGATGAACCGTGCCACCACATTCTTGGTGACAGAAGCGAAGGAGGCTGCCTCTACCCACTTCGTGAAGTAATCAATAGCGACGAGAATGAAGCGATGTCCATTAGAAGCCGTAGGTTTAATCTCCCCGATCATATCGATGCCCCACATTGCAAAGGGCCAAGGAGCTGTCAACACGTTCAGTGGAGCAGGAGGCATATGTACTTTATCAGCATAGATCTGACACTTGTGGCAGGTTCTGGAGTGATGGTGGCAATCAGCTTCCATGGTAGACCAATAATACCCTGATCTCAGAATCTTCTTGGCCATTGTATGTCCATTAGAATGAGTCCCAAAAATACCGTCATGCATGTCTCCCATAATTCTTTCTGCTTCCTTTCTATCCACACAGCGAAGCAGAGTCGAATCATGATTACGTTTGTATAACACTCCATTACTCAGAAAGAATTTAGCGGAGAACTTCCTCAGGAATTTTCTGTCCTTGATGGATGCCCCTTCAGGGTATTCCTGAGCTTCTAAATATCTTCTTACGTTGTGGAACCAAGGTTTCTCCTGTACCTCCTCAGTGTCAAGTTCATAACAGTGTGCTGGTTCATCTAATCGTCCAATGGTAATCATAGGAGCTTCGCTGCCCCATCTGACTCTGAACATAGATGACATGGTAGCTAACGCGTCTGCCAACTGGTTCTCCTCTCTTGGAATATGCTCAAATGTTATCTCTTCAAAGTATGGGATTAGTGTCATCACCTGCTCTCGATAAGGGATGAGATTTGGATGTTTAGTATCCCATTCCCCTTTAATCTGACTGATTACCAAGGCCGAATCTCCATGCACACTCAAAAACTTGATTCGCCAATCTATAGCAGCTTTGAGTCCAAAAATACATGCTTCGTACTCAGCCATATTATTGGTACAATGAAAACATAGTCTAGCAGTGAGAGGCGTATGGTAACCTCCAGGAGAAATGAGTACAACCCCAACACCATGGCCCAATGCATTAGAAGATCCATCAAAGACCATAGTCCATCGGGATCCCCATTCGGGTCCTTCATCTGGCTTAGGTTTTTCATTATCAGTAACAAACATGACATCCTCATCTGGGAACTCAAAATTCATAGATTGGTAATCATCCACCGCTTGATGAGCCAAATGATCAGCCAACACGCTTCCTTTGATTGCTTTCTGGGTAGTATACTGGATATCGTACTCTGTTAAGATCATCTTGCTATTCTTCCGGAGAGGGCAGGCTTCTCGAACATGTATTTGATGGGATCCATCCTAGAAATCAACAAAGTGGTATGATTCAACATATACTGTCTTAGTCGGCGAGCAGCCCAGGCCAAAGCACAGCAAGTTCTCTCGAGCAGTGAGTATCTTGTTTCACAGTCGGTAAACTTTTTGCTCAGGTAGTACATGGCATGCTCTTTTCGACCAGACTCGTCATGTTGCCCCAATACGCACCCCATTGAATTTTCTAACACGGTCAAATACATGATTAGAGGTCTTCCTTCCACTGGGGGTATCAAAATCGGAGGTTCCTGGAGGTAGTTCTTGATTTTGTCAAAAGCCTCTTGGCATTCGTCATTCCATATCATCTCTTGATTTTTCCTCAGCAATTTGAAAATGGGTTTGCAGGTAGCGGTCAAGTGGGAGATAAATCGAGCAATGTAGTTCAAGCGTCCCAAGAAACCTCTGACTTCTTTCTCTGTACGGGGAACTGGCATTTCTTGAATAGCTCTCACTTTAGCCGGGTCAACCTCAATTCCTTTACCACTGACAATAAAGCCCAAGAGTTTACCGGACCTTACCCCAAAAGTGCATTTGTTCGGATTCAATCTCAACTTGTACTTCTTCAACCTCTCGAACAGTTTGTATAAATGATCGAGATGTTCCTCTTCAGTATGAGATCTAGCTATCATGTCATCCACATATACTTCTATCTCATGATGAATCATGTCATGGAACAAAACCACCATAGCACGTTGGTACGTTGCCCCGGCGTTCTTTAGACCGAATGGCATTACTTTGTAACAGAAAGTGCCCCATTGCGTCACAAACGTAGTTTTTTCCATGTCCTCAGGTGCCATCTTAATCTGATTATAACCCGAGAATCCATCCATGAATGAGAATAATTTGTGTTGGGCGGTGTTGTCTACCAGAACATCAATGTGCGGGAGCGGGAAGTCATCTTTGGGACTCGCTTTATTCAAATCTCTGTAATCTACGCACATTCGCACCTTACCATCCTTCTTTGGCACTGGTACCACATTAGCAACCCATTGGGGATAAGAAGTAACCGCCAGAAAACCAGCATCGAATTGTTTCATGACTTCGGCCTTGATTTTCTCGGACATTTCAGGACGCATGCGCCGAACCTTTTGCTTAACAGGACGACAATCTTCCTTCGTCGGCAAACGATGCACTACTATATCGGTATCCAGCCCTGGCATGTCTTCGTAAGACCAAGCAAAAATCTCCACATAGTCATGTAGCATTTGAATCAATCTTCTTTTGACACTGATTTCCAAGCCTGCTCCTATTTTGACTTCTCTCTTGTCCACCTCGGTACCCAGATTTACAGTCTCAACTGACTCCTCATGCGGCTGTATAGTCCTTTCTTCTTGCAGTAATAGTCTGGCAAGCTCTCCAGGGACTTCACCATCTTCCTCACTTCCATCTTCGGCTTGGTAGATTGGATTTTCAAAGTCATAATGAACAGTAGCGGAATTATTATCAATAGGATCCAGAGTGAGTACGGATCTGCAATTTGTTACGTGAGTGTGTGTAAGAATGCATGGCTTGTTTGAAAGACGACAGGAAAAATAAAGAGCGCAATATTTGAATGCGAAAACGTCCATAGATTTATTGAATATGAAAATATGCTTATGAAATGACAAAACCCTTAACAAATTAGCTATTGTGCCCCGGGTATAGACACAATGCTTTAGGAAGTTCAATTAAAATTTGCAATACTAAATGGACAATAACAATTACTCCTGACTAAAGGAGATCGGGATAATGTCTTCAGCCTTCCAATTATTGAGTCCGTTGCCAATTGTTGGGTAGATCCAACTATCCAGGTCGCAATCACTGTCAGCATCTTCTACAGCATTGATTTGATCTTTGACCGTCTTCTCAGAGTTGAATCCCAGACCAGCTTTGTCAGACTTGTACGGTACGTTGATCAGTTGTCCCCAGCCAGTACGACCACCATCTTCAACCACGGCTTGAGCGTCCTTCAGAGAAATCATAGCAGGAGGAGCACGAATAACCTTGGGTACACAGGAAGTCGGCTTAAGGACAGGATTAGTCGGAGGAACTACTTCAAATGACTGAGTTGGAGTCTCGAAGAATTCACCATCCATCTCAACGTATCTGAAGGTATGCACACTACTGACAATGTATTCTTCCTCCCCACACACAGTGACGATCTTGCCCTCTATTGGATACCTCAGCTTTTGATGGAGAGACGAAGCCACGGCACCTGCCTCATGAATCCAAGGGCGCCCTAGTAGGCAGGAGTAGGCAGGTCGAATATTCATTACATAAAAGGTAGTGTTGAAAACTTGAGGTCCTATCTTGATAGGGAGAACAACTTCACCGTGGACAACACTCTTTGCACCATCGTAGGCCCGCACCACAATGTCACTAGGCTTCAGTTCCATGCTCTTGCAGTCAAGTTTCTCAAGCACGGCTTTCGGTAACACATTCAAAGAAGAGCCATTATCAATCAGCACATGAGACAGGGTGATCCCTTTACACTCAATGGAGATATGCAGGGCCTTATTATGGTTCTTTCCCGCTGGTGTCAGATCAGCGTCGGAAAATCCTAGGCCATTGTCAACAGCCAAGTGAGCCACATAATGCTCGAACTGATCGACAGATGTTTCCTGAGGCACATGAGCAGTCTTCAAGAATTTTATCAACGCATTGGCATGAGATTCAGAAGATAACAGCAATGATAACATTGAGATCTTAGATGGGGTATGTCCCAACTGCTCTACAACATCAAAGTCACTCTTGCGAATGATTTTCAACACTTCTTCCATTTCTCGTTTGGCAACGTCTTCAGTAGTATCTTCGACCGGTGTCTCCGACTGAGAAGGATTGACTGGTTCCTTTCCTCGAGTCTCAGGAGCTGGGGGTGAGATCTCTGGAGAGAAGATCCTTCCACTTCGAGTAATTTTACTAGTCCCAACGATGTCATTAGGATTAGCAGAATCACCAACTTGCTTTACACCATGGATATAGACCTCACCTCCATAATTCCACGGAATGGCCTTGCTTGAGGAGTACGGTATTGGGCCAGGTACAGTAATGATCAGGGGAGCTACCTTGGGCTCAGCAATGATCTTCACAGGTACCCTGGGAGCGGTAATCTTAACCGGAACTTTGGACCTTGCAATCATAGATATTTCTTCAATAGGGTTTTCTGCCTTAGAAACCCTCTCAAAGAGGATTGTACGATCGTCCATCAGTCGTTGGATACCATTCTTCAACTTCAGACAGTCCTTGGGCCGGAGTATGCAGAGATTGCAATCTTCAGTACAACCTGGAAATAAACCAGCTTGCAATAAATTCCTCTTTATGATCGGGAGAGGAGATGTTAAGTCCGCCACATTGGAAACGTGATCGTCATCATCCACGGCATTAACCGTCTTGTCATGGTTAGGCATAGGAGCAGTGATGACATTAGGAGTCTCCGGAGGCTCAAACTCAATTTCTCCAGCTTCGATCATATCCTGAATCTTGTTCTTCAATGGCCAGCAATCGTTTGTATCGTGCCCGGGGCTATCGGAGTGATATGCACACCTGGAATTGGGATTATAACGAGAAGAGGAAGTGTTGGGATTTGTAGGAGGATCTCTGAGGGTGATCAAATTTGCCTTTAGCATTCCCTGCAGTGCCTGTGCCAAGGTCATATTGATCCTGGTGAACTGCCTTCTTGGCCTGTCCTGTTTGGGCTGGAAGTTTTGAGATGGTGGTGCTGCAATCGTAACTGCTCCAATGTCGTGGTCCCGGTTTTTCTTGTTACGACCCTTTTGACCGTACACAGCATTTGATTCGTTCTTCCCCTGGTAGGACTTTTTGCTGCTTGTAGAGGTAGCTGCCTGTATCTTTCCACTTCGAAGGCCGCTCTCCACCCACTCACCTGTCAGTATAAGTTCAGTGAAACCTGATGAAGAACTCCCCAGTAGATGGCTGTAGAATGGGCCAGTCAGGGTACCCATGAACAAGTCTACTAATTCTCGGTTAGTCATAGGGGGTTTGACTCTGCCAGCCAAATCTCTCCATTTCTGGGCATACTCTTTGAAACTTTCTTTAGATCCCATGGCCATATTCTGCAACTGCAGCCGAGTAGGTGCTAATTCAGAATTGTACTGGTACTGCTTGTAGAAAGCCGTTGCTAGATCAGTCCAGGTGCGGATGTCAGAGCTCTCGAGCTGATAATACCATTCCAACTGAGTGCCAGAAAGACTCTCTTGGAAGAAATGGATCCACAGTTTCTTATCAGTGGTATGCGGCTGGATCTTTCTCACATAAGCCCTTAGATGCATCTGAGGACAAGACGCGCCATCGTACTTATTGAAAGTGGGGATTTTGAATTTGCGAGGAATGGTCACATCGGAGACCAGACCCAAACTTTCGAAATCCAGACCATGTGTCTTCTGACCCTCCATGGCTAGCATGCGTTCTTCCAGCAATTTGTACTTATCATCTCTTGGAGAGTACTGTTCATTTTCATACTCTTCATCCTCATCCTCAGGGTTAGAGAAATCAGCATTCTCCTCCTCTGAATCATTTTCCGCCCCCTCTTCTGGGCCATTCGGGATTCCAAATTTGATTCCCGTAGCCTGTCCTTTACGCCTCCTTCCCGGGTTAATGAAACTCACAGCTTTCTTGTCTTTCTTCTTTTCAACCAAAAGAGCCTTCAGTTCCTCCTGCCCCTTGGATAAGCTTAGCATCATCTCCTTGAACTGAGCATTCTGAGTCTGAAGATCTTTGACAGTTTGTTCGAGATCCATTTTTCTGTTTAAGAGGCAGACCGTGAGAATATGGTCCTTTGGAATACCTGTTATGCAATGTTATGTTATGCGATGCAATGCATGAAATGTTTTCAAGGACTTTTGGAATTTAACTCTGCGTAAATCCCCAACAAGAGGGAAATGTTTTATTGCTACTTTTTTTTCAATGTTCATTACAAAAGGAATAATAGTAAAAATACAGAGCTCAAGTCTCCCAGGGGCGACTTCTTTTCGGGCGAAGATATGCATTGAGTCTTCGTTCCTCATTAAGCTGACTGGTGAGCTCTAACACTTTCTTCCTTTCTGCATTGAACTGAGCTTCGAAAGTATCTCTCTCTTCTCTCAACTGGGTCCAGGATCTTTTCAATTCCTCAACATCAGTAGGCATATCTGGATAAGGAATGATCTGGGAAGTAGCTCCTTCGGCCTCTGATTCGACAGTCAATGGTCCGACTGCAAGATATGGCATGACAAGTTCGCGAGCTCTGGCGCGCACCCATCTGAGATAAGGCTCCATAGGAATAGAATTTTTCTTTCCTAAATTGCTTCTTTTCACCATGCCCCAAGCTCGTACAAACCTTTGGCGGAGACCTTGAGAGTCATTGTCATAGTCAAACACTATACCTTGAATAATCATTTCATGTGGACCATCTCTTCGAGCATGCCCAAACTGACGTAGGGCTAAGGCAGGATTATAAGTAATACCTCCTCTTATCCCCAGGAGTGGTACATTAGGGAATTCTCCACAACGGTCGATGAGGGTGACGTTTTCTCTGAGATTGGAACACCAACGGATGTCTGAATGGGAGAGTGTCATTGTCCTTTGAGACCATTTCAGATTTTGATCATTCTTCAAGACTGATTGAGGGAGGTGCGAAATAAACCACCTAGACAACAAAGGTACGCAGCACATGAGAGTCCCTTGCCTCCTCATAGTACGAGTGTGAAGGGAATGCAAGACATCTCCAAGCAAGGTAGGCACAGGATTACGTGTGAGGAATATCTTAATAGCATTCACATCTATGAATTGGTCCGGATTAGGGAATAGCACCAAACCATAGATTATCAATGCTAAAACGTCTTCAAAAGCATGGACATTCATAACTTTTAGGAATTCTCGGGCCTTACTTATCAGAAATTTGGCAAGTAAACCTTTCGTTCCACTCCTTGTTACCCAATTAGTTTCAATGTCGGACTTTGTCATGTGTAAAGCTGCGGCAACTTCTTCGGCCTTTGGCATCTTTTCTAAACCACTGAAAGGTATTTGATCAAGGATAGGTATCCCAAGCAGCTGGGAGAATTCTTCTAATGTGGGTACCAACTGATAATCTGGGAAAGTGAAGCAATGATGTTTAGGATCGAAGAACTGGAATAGGGCCCTCATCATATCTTCTTTGAAACCAGTGGTAACCAAATTGAGGAGATGACCATGTTTCTTGTTGAACTGAGCATGATCGGGGAGTTCTGACACCAAATCCTTGAGTTGAGGAGAGATTGCTACAAGATTGATCCGGATAGTCTTCCTGGAAGCCATAACCTGTTCAACAGAGCAAAGCTAAATTCCTAAGTCCTTGAAATGGTTAGTATGATGATGTTATGATGATATGATGTTATGATGTTATGACGTTAAATAAATAACAAGCACAAGCAAGTCACACAACAATCATCCCTAGGTTTTAAGGCTTGCATGAGTTCCATAGGTAAGTACCCTCCCCACTGAAGTTTGGTTGGTTCAACCTGTCCTAGAATAGTAACCGGGTTCTAGAAGGATCTCAAATCATTGACCTTTCTTTAAGTCCACTTCAGTGCAACACCAAGTGGTTGACCGAAGCTTTCCTAAAGTCCAATCTCAAAGAGTGTAGTATCGAGTATCAACCAACCTCAGTCGGAACCGAAGTCAGTTATCTCACTACTTTCTAATGGCTAGGATGAGTCAATTAGGGTTCTAAAGGTCTGGTTAATGCTTTGATGACACCACGCGGAAGCCAAATTTTTCCTCAAGTAACATGAGGAACATCAGGACAACCAAAGTGTCACATTAACCGTAGCCATCATTTTAACCATTCCAGTATACGCCGGATAGTCGCGATGATCTATTGCTACTTACCTAAGGTACACTAGATCCGGGTGTAGGATCTTTCACTCAAACCATCCCTTAAACGAAGGAACAATTTAAAACATAAATGATTTTTTTTTTTTTTTTTTTTTTTTTTTTTTAAGATGGACCTCTCTTTAATATATCCCCAGCAGAGTCGCCAGTTCTGTCATACGGTGAACTGGACCTTATTGGATTTGTAATCGCAATGTCGCGGTTAGCAAGAGTCGCCACCGACTTTTCTTTTATCCCATAAGGAAAGGCGGAAAAGAACAGGAAAGACCTTAATTTAGATTCTTAGGCTCGGGAGGTACTTTATACAAAGGGAAGGGGTAAGCACCCTTTGTATCCATGGTTATCCATGGGCTCTTAATTGCTCAATCATTTATGTTTTTTTTTTTAGTTTGAAAAAGGTGGTTGAAAAGTGTATAAAAAGGCTTTGAAAACGAGAATTTAACTTTGTAATGATTCTTGCATGAATGTATACAAAGTGGTTATCTCGTATAGTTTTCTGAAAGTAGTTTAGAAAAATATAACTCGGCAATGATCCTAGTACGGATGTATGCTAAGTGGTGATTTTCTAAAAAGGATATTTGAAAGGTGTGAGGTGTGAAAAGCATTTTTTTGTTATGAATGAGCAATTAAGGGTTATACCTGTCCGAGGTCTTTCCGGGCATTTCCTATCCTTATGAGGGTAAAACTGTCCTTACTATTGAGAAGTAAGTAGTTTTATCCTGGGGATGTAGAAGGGTCATCGTAGGGTCATCGGCTGGTCATTGAAGGCAACAGTTGTGAGGATACCTTAGCATTCGAAGGGACTATCATCATTTAACCGTAGGCTACACCGAAGGGTCATCGAGGGACAAAGTCGTATTTTCGAAGGCAACATCCGAGGGACTATGATGATTTTACCGAAGGGTCTTTGCTAAGGATATCCCCATATTCGCGGGACATGACCGTAATATTGTAATCGTGGGGTAATAGAGAGAGGTCCGATATCATTTATTTAAAGTCCATGTTTTAAGTTCATTAGGTAATTATGGTGATACCGCATTGAATCGATACATTAAAATCAACACATTAAGGATCAATACATTAAAATTGGTTAGGCAACCAATATGAATTTTCACATTAAAGTGAAATAATTTAGAGTCCATCTCCATGAAAGTCTTCCCATGCATAAAGCGGTGTACCTAGCCGGTTATTTCTTCGGAAGTATGCTAGCCTTTACACCATTAACACACAGATTATAGCATTGAGATAAAACACAATTGGAAATTGCATCACAAAATGAATATAACAGCCAGGAATTTAAGCCAAATGATGCAGAGTCATGATTAGGTAAGTATAAAACGGGCAACAAAGGGACAAAGCAGCCCCTGTCCTGTTCGCTTCTGCTTCGCCTAGCGAAGGCTCAGCGAAGGCTCGCTGCGGGCTCGCCTAGCGATGAGCTAGCGAGCGACCACGGGTTTGAAATTATGACCTCAATCAGCAGCATGGCCTATGGCCTCTAACACATAATTATATGGTTCAGTTTCACCATGTTCAAGCACATTTAAATTCTCATGCAAAGCTTCAAAATGTTTATGAATTCATTTATGATATCCTCCACTAATTAAGAACATGAAGTGGTACCATATGCCAAATGAGAGTACAAAACGATGTCACATGCAAATTAAGACACTAATGCGGTACCACATGCAAAATAAGAATACCAAGTGATAATCATGTGTAAATTAATATCCTAAAGTGATATCATATGCCAATTAAGAAACTAAAGCGATGATGATGATGCAAACCTGTTTGCAAATCGAGTTGCAACCTTGAATTGGCGAGCCGGATTGAGTTGGGCGGCGGTAGCTTCGGAGCGGGTAAGCGGTCTTCAGGGTTTCCGCCTTCTGAACTCTTTGGATCAGCAGGGTTTCTGTGTTCCTCCCTCTGGATGCGTGTTTCCGTCCGTCTTCGTCCGTCTCTGTGTGTTCTTTTTCGTGGCAGAAGAGCATGTATTTATAGTAGTGGCAATGATGACCTAATGGGCTGGAAATGAGGTCCAAAATTTCCAATTTTCGCAAGCTTCGCTAGGCGAAGGAATTGCTCGCCTAGCGAGCAAATTAGGTCTGGGCTTTTTCCTGGACCTGATGCTTCGCTGGGCGAGTGGCATGATGCAATGTTCGCTAGGCGAAGGAGCTGCTCGCCTAGCGAGCCAGCTGTTTTGGGCCGCCTGTGGATTGGGCCTGTTGTGAGTGGGCTTTTGTTCATTTGATATCAGTGCCTTGCAGAACAAGTCAGAGGGTCTTGGAAAATGCTTTGTAATGCCAACGGGCAAATTTTGGGGTATGACACACACATACTCGGCAGGACGCTTACAGTCATCTATTTGATGTTTACAAGGTCATTACCGTCATGAATGTTTATAACGAAAGCTTTTCAGTGCTAGCAATGGAGGAATACTGATCTCCATATGAAGGGGACATAGTTTGACACAATGATGAAATGCGAAGAAAGAAAAGAGGACGGCTAAACAACACACGTATTATAACAGAAATAAACACGACTGATAAAATGATAAGATTATGTAGTATATGTCGTCAACCCGGACACAATAAGAAAAAATATTCCAATCTAGGATCAACCTCTACATCATAATTTAGTACCTCCTTTCAATTTTTGTAACCTTTGATTTTGATATATTAATAACTTTTTATTACAACAAGGTTAACAACAAACATCACTCCAACTTAAACACACTTAAAACCGACCAGGCTTAAATAAACAACACAAACAACAAACATCAAAACAGATGAAAATACTTAACCACAACATTTAAAAACAACATTTGTAACTGATTACAACAATCAAACTAATGTCATCTGGTCCAAACATCACTTCCCTAACATTCTTATCATTTTTTACTCGCACCCAATCACGTACGCCATCGAGTCTCTCAATATTTCTAATTTTTTCCCCTCCAGGTATGTTTCCATATAATCAAAGAACCAACTTCCTCTTTAACTGCTCGAAACGACAGATGTTCCAAAACATCATCTCCATCGGAGGCTTGTCTCTCGAATAAATCACTTTTCCTTATAGGCGACGAAGACGAAACATGTTTGCAATATAATGAAAAGAGATGTGGAAAAATGAATCACCAAACACATCTATTTATACAAAAAAAAGATTACATAATACACGGAGACGCCAAACCAATTGACATCCCCTCTCACTTTATACACATGAGCGTCAATTGAATTGACATCACCATTTGTCGTAGCCAATTCAATTGACGCCCCCCATTTAAAATTAAGGATAGACTCCAATTAATATGACACCTATACCTTAATTTTTTTTTTAAAATTAGAATACTTTAAAAATTTATTTGAAAAATGAGTTATTTTAGGATTTTTAAAAAAAAATGTGAAGTATTTGCGTAAAAAATCAAAAGATTATAGAGATAACAACATATAAGGACTTCATTTAAAAAAAATATAGCAATGAAATGTACTTGATAATTAATTTATAATAATTTTGTAAGCAAAAAAATTCTATATAAATCGCGAAGGTTCTTTGCAAAACCCCCATTCATTTCTCATCTTCTTCATTCTGCTCTCTCTCTGCATCCAATTCTCAATTTCGAATCAACCATGTCGCACTTCGGAAGATCCGGTCCTCCCGATATCTCCGACACCTACTCTCTACTCGTCCTCAACATCACTTTTCGTAAGCCCTCTCTTCTCTCTCCGTTTTTCAATTCCATTATCCCTCTCAAAATCAATTCAATTCCATACATTGTTTCCTTCAGGTACAACCCCCGATGACCTATTTCCTCTCTTTGACAAATACGGCAAAGTTGTTGACATTTTCGTCCCCAAAGATAGAAGGTTTTTTTTTTCAATTTCCCCTTTTTATTCACTATTCGTTAATTATTTCTTTAACTTGCTGAAGTTTTTTTTTTGGTTTTCAAGGACCGGTGAATCAAGAGGTTTCGCTTTTGTGCGTTACAAGTATGCTGATGAAGCTTCTAAGGCCGTTGATAGGCTCGACGGTATGCTTGTTTGTTTCGTGATTATTAATGCTTCCTCTTAATTTCATTTTTATTGTTGATAGAATTTCAGAAATTGATTTTTCAGGAAGAATGGTTGATGGTCGTGAAATAACTGTTCAGTTTGCGAAATATGGCCCTAATGCTGAGAGGATGTAAGTTCTGCACTTTTGTTTATTTTTGTTATTATGATTTTTTTTTATAGGCAAGTGTTAGTAATTCGTAGTTATGTTAATATTTTGTCTTTATTAGGGTTTGAATCCGGGTCATTTAACTCTTCATTCAATCCTCAGCTCAAACCGTTTGTGGTTTGTCATGTTATAATGGTGTTCTCATGTCATATTTAAAATTTTACCTTGGTGTTCTAGTGTCATTAGAAATGAAAGTGTTGGGGTAGCACGTAGAAAAAGATGGTGAAAAATAGACTTAGGTTGTTTGGGCATATAGAGAGAAGGCATGTAGATTAGATTATGTGGGAAGGAGAGTAGATCAGATGGAGAGAGACAAACTTCTAGATATAAGTAGTGGAAGACCTAGAAAAATTATAAGAGAAGTTATTAATAAAGATCTTGAGATTAATGATTTGGATAGAAGCATGGTTCTGGATAAAACCAATATGGCGATAGTTGATTCATGTAACCGACCCCAGTCAGTGGGATAAGGCTTGGTTGTTGTTGCTGTTGGTGTTTCTCTATCATGTTGTTTATATTATGAGGAAAACTGAGGAACTTTCTTGAATATATTTTGTTAATACAATAATTTTCTTACCTTGTTATTAAGTGGCATACTGATAGTGCTGGTTATTATTTTTCTCACGGCTTGTTTGTTTTTATTCTCGCGCACTTGTACGTAGCTAAATTTAGTTTCTTCAATCTACAGTCAGAAAGGAAGGATTATTGAAACATCCCCAAGATCGAAGAGCTCAAGGAGCCGCAGTCCCAGCAGGAGAAGGTGCGTACAACTTTTTAATGTCACTGCTGCTTCCAGAGTGTTGTAGAATTAGGAGTTTTTGTGGCTACTTGTCTGGAGAGCCTTGGAATTACCATTGTAGAATTGTTTTTTAATTAGTTTTGACTCCCTGTTATTAGATGCATGTTGTATTTCAGTTACATGCGATTTCTTAGCCTTTGTTTTCATGTTCAGTGTGACCATTTTATTTTATAGCCGAAACCATTTCTGGAATTTTCAATTAAAATATATCATGCAGTTTGATTTAGTTGATGTATTTATTTATTTGAAGCTCAATCAAGATGTATCATGCAGTTTGATTTTCTCCAGAATAATGTTAACTTGTATAATCTGCAAAATCTCGTACCACGGGGATTAAGGGGGCTGTTACCATTTTTATAGTAGAGACCCTATAGTATACTGTACTTTGAATGTCTAATTTCTTAACTGCCATTGTAATGGACTGTAACTAGCATTCAAACTATCTTCTGATTGATATGCTCAAGAGGATATTATGTGTTAACTTTTTATAGTTTTCTTGCGGTTATTTAGTTATATTTCTCATAGCCAGTGGTGTTTCCACATTCATGATTGACTTTGATAGAATTTTTTATCGACTAATGTCAAATTGTCTGTAGGCACCGTGATGATTACAAAGGCAAGGATTACAGGAGGAGAAGTCGCAGCAGGAGTTATGATAGGTATGAACGCGACAGGTACCGCGGTGGGAGAGACAGGGACTATCGTCGCCGAAGCAGAAGCCGTAGTGCCAGTCCTGATCACAAGGGCCGTGGAAGGGGACGCTATGATGATGAGCGCCGTAGTGCCAGTCCTGATTACAAGGGCCGTGGAAGGGGACGCTATGATGATGAGCGCCGTAGTAGAAACCGAAGCAGATCAGTAGAAAGGTATTTATTATTGATACTTGGCCTTTTCAGTTTGATTTTGCACCATCATGAATGGTTATAGCTATTGAAGCCTTTTTTTTTGTTGTTTTTATTCTCCACAGCCGATCCCCTGCCCAACGAAGTCCTAGTCCAATAAGGAGCCCTTCTCCTAAGAAGAGTATTTCCCCTCAAAGGAGTACTTCTCCCCAGAAAAGTCCACGTCATGAAAGTCCTGATAATCGTAGCCGTGATGAAAGGTCTCTTACTCCACGAAGTGTCTCACCACGAGGTCGCCCTGATGTTTCCCCAAGCCCATCTCCTTGAAATTCAAATGGCGATGTAAGTAATATCATTCTTGAACTTAAAATTGAATCAAAAATTCAACTTCGTTATTGGAGGTATTTTTCAAATTTTGTGACTATTCAATTCTATTTACATTTGCAGGAGTAAGCGGTTTTCAGGATGTATTCCAGAGACAACTGTACCTGTTGCTGTCTTGATTCGAACAATTTGGTCAGTGTGAATGGTCTTATCAGAGTCATTAAAGGAATTTATGGCCTAAGTGCAGTTTGGTAGGATTGGACTTTCTTGATGTTTAAATGTTCATATATTTTGACCTATATGTCATCTACTTTAGAATTTGGTAACTTTTGGGCCTTATAGTTGCTAAGCTAATATTTGACTATGAGGGATTTCGTCATTTTAGCCTTATTCTATTTGCATTTATCTCTCTGTTTCTGCATTTTCATTTCCTTTATTATAAGCAGTGTGGCTGTGATCTAGTTAAAGCTCAGTTAATTTAAATTTACAACTTATTGGGTTTTATAGTTATGATGATCGGGAGAAGTGACGGGGGCCTGATAGGCGCGTGTTGAAATTGTTGCTGTTGATGCTGTTTTTATGTCATTGATGATTGTTCGCGAGTTTGGTGCTGGTTGCAAGACTGCTGATTTTAAAACCGAATTGTTTTATCAGTGTGCTGGTTAGAATGACACTTAGTTGACTTGATTTTTTGTTGTGAATGATTTGAATTTTGGTAAGCATTTTTGTTCACGTTTTATTTTCCTTTTATATCTTTCACGTCCTCTGAGAATTCTGATTTTGATCTGGTAATCATGATTGGTCTTCATCAATTAAAATTGTCCTGAGAGGAATTCTTGATGCTGTGATGGACACAAGTTGAATGTATTTTGATGTGGTTGATGCCTGGTAGGAGTTGGACCTGTCATTTGTTGATTGCAGATAGTAATTATAAACAGTGCTACTGAATATGAACTCTAATTTGCTGGTGTATTACCTCAATTTGAATCACAGTGAAGAGGTCAATGCTAAAATATTCAAGGTTACTTTTTAAGGGTATTTTACTGGATACTTATTTAACATCAACCTTCAAAGTTTATAATATCTGCTACTTAATGTAGTGGGATGCCCCGTGATTGTAGCTGTGAGGTGGTTGCCGATCCATCTCTAATATGAATGTATGTCCGTGATTGTACCTGATTGTTGTGCCCTTTTTGCCGGGGTCGTGTTTGCAATGTTATTAGCTGTTAGTAGTTGGTACCAGATGATGGTTATTTAGCTGTGCTGCTGGATGGTTTTTGTTGTTTCTAAAACCATCAGACGGAGTTCTTTTCTAGTTTCATCTTTGATAATTTATTCATTTGTATGAAATAATCTTTGTATTGTGGTTTGGTTATTGTTCTGCAGCTGTAATAAACATGCAAACTTTAGAGATCTTTAATTTGAGGTTTCAGTAGGTTTTTGAATCAGTTGTTTGAGAGAAGCTGTTGTCATGTGTGAAATCGGATTAGTTAGTGTGCACACATTCAAACCACTGTGAACACATTGTTTTTTTTACATTGCTACTGCTGTCGTTACAACAAAGTTCCTATCTGTGTGTTCTGTTCAATTCTTCTGTGTGGTTGCTTTAATGGGTTTTTGTTTGCTTTTTGGATCATGAAAGATTACAAACCTACCAGCAGCTTGAGGAATTGTTGGAGTAAGAGAGTCTTCAAATTTGTTTTAAAAGTCCTATGATGAGGAATTATAACTGATTATTGAATGTTGATGTTAATCACTTAGATTTAAACAAAATAAAACAATGGATGTAGGTTATTACAATTGATGTTATTCACTATCTTACATGCAAAGTACTGGTAGGTACATTCATCATTGAAAATTCAAGTAACTAATTATTATCTCAACGAGCTTTGACTCATTAGTTTAGTTATCGCATTTTACACGTGTGGATTTATTAAGCTAACTCAGTTAAGCTAGTTAGGGTGCCAGTTTTGATTCGGTTCAGCTTTTGATCTGGCATTACAACTAAATGTACGATAGTCCTGTCCATGACAGTACATAACTAAAAAAGTTTAATGAGTGATTCAAGTAGTTAATGAGCTTTGATTTACAATACTTAAAGGTTATTCTTGGCTATTGAAAGCAAAAAAAAATTGACAAGGGAGTGGGAAATTTTATCCTGAGCATAGATATCAACCAAAAGAAGCTTGTAACTGTTTCCTAACTGTTTCCAGGTACAAAGTTTGCAAGTCTATTGATCAATATTGCATAGGAATCAAACTTCTTTCATAGATTAATTAAGGAAATTGTTTCTTTTATAGATTAATTAAGGAAATTGTTTCTTTTATAGATTAATTAAGGAAATTGTTTAATGCATTCTAAGAGTTGCTTTCTTACCTTCGGGGAAAAATAAAAAAAACATAGAGAATTCGAAAATATTTCTTCAGACATAGTTAATACACACAATTCATTTACTTTTCAACTACACCTAATTTTTATGATAAAATTTATTTTAAAAATGCATTTTTGGATTGAATAAAATACAGAAATTTATATTATAGTTATTTCTGCAAATGATTTTTTTATTAAAAGAATCAAAACTAAGGGTACCTTAAATTGAGATAAAATATATTTCATGTTGGATAAAAAAACATCTAATATCTTGACATAATTATTTATTGAATTTGAACTTAATTTGTTAAAAATAGAGAAAAATTAAAAAATGAAAATGTAATTTAACTCTCAATTTAATTGTCTGTTATTAGAAGTATTTGTTAACTGTAGTCAATATATTACTTTATTACAACTTGAAAAAAATATTTGATCATAAATTATTGTTTTCACTATGTACGCTGAGAAATTAATGAGAAATTAATAGTGGTTGAAATTTCACTTGTTATTTTGTTATAGTAAGACAATTACTAAAAGCAAATATGAGGAAATTAGTGATAGGGTTTAGTTCAAAAATATATTTTTGAACTAAATTTAAAAAAAAATTGAAGTGAGATTTAGTGTGGACGTGTTTTGATATGATTTGATGGCGAATGAAAATACATTTTCGTATTCTATTTGAGATGAATTCGAAGATGCATCTCCGAATTAATTTATTTTAAAATGAATATATCGTTGTTAGAAATACATGGATGCACATAGGATAAATTCAGAAATGTATCTAAAAAAAGAGATGAAATTCACTTTGGACGCGTTTTGTGTTTAAAGGATGTGTCATAAGATGTATTTTTGGATTCTGAGGAACACTTTTTAAAATTCGTTTTCCCACTACTTAGGATGAGATAAATAAGGTGCAAGTATAGAGTTCTCTTTCATTTATCTAATCAGGGGACAACAAAGATAAAACCATCAACTACCATATATTCCTTTCCATTTGACCCAACATCAAATATAAATCTCATACCATATCTTCATTTCCATTTGACCCAACAACAAATATAAATCTCATACCATATCTTCATTTCCATTTGACCCAACATCAAATATAAATCTCATACCATCCTTGCTAATTCTAATTGATATATTGAAGATGAGACCTTTGATGTGGTGTATTTTTTATAAGAGGTTTTTACCCGCTACTCCCACATTTAAATCTAACATTTTCACAAATATTTATAATATCTAACAAAATAAAAATGATCAACGTATCAAAAATAAATAAAATTAAGTTCAACATAATATATATATATATATATATATATATATATATATATATATATATATATATATATATATATATATAATATATATATATATATATATATATATATATATATATATTATTAGATTTAATTCATATTTAAGTTTGTTAGATATTAGATTTAAATATTAGATTTGATTCATATTTAAGTTTGTTAGATATTAGATTTAAATATTACATTTGATTCATATTTAAGTTTGTTAGAGGCTTATAAATAGGGTGTCAATCATTGTAACTTTTAATCCTTTTTGTAGCCGTCATTCTCTTAATAGAATATTCATCTTTTATTCTACCTTTGCACCAACAATTGGTATCTAGAGCTCCGGTTCAGATTCATTGGGAAACACGGGAAACACGAGTGAACGTGAGGTCTTGTGTGTTTGATTTTGATTCTTAGATTCGTGTTGAATCTTGAACAAAATCTGATCAGAATTTTAATTCTGTGGGTTGGGAAACACTGTGTGAGAAATCTGAGTGTACTGTGCAAGGTAGAAAGATGAACGGAAACGGCAACATGAACACCAAACTTCCAGTATTTGACGGTAAAAACTGGAATCGTTGGATGATCCAAATGCGTGTACTATTCGGTGCTCAAGATGTTCTAGATCTTGTCACTGATGGTTATGTTCCGGTAGCAGCAGATGCGACGGATGAACAGAAAAACGCGCAGAAGGAAGTAAGGAAGAAGGATCAGAAAGCATTGTTCTTCATTCATCAATGTGTTGATGTAAATGTGTTTGAGAAGATTGCAGATTCAACGACAGCAAAGGCTGCGTGGGACACACTGGTTAGATGTTATGGTGGTGACGCATCAGTGAAGAAGGTGAAGCTTCAGTCCTTGAGAAAGCAATATGAGAATCTCAACATGAAGAATAATGAGAAAGTTTCTGAATACATCTCCAGAGTGATTCTGATCACTAATGAGATGAAAGCGTGTGGAGAAACTCTTTCTGAAGAAACAATCATGGAGAAGGTATTGAGATCCCTTACCTGTCAATTTGATTACATTGTGGTAGCAATAGAACATTCCAAAGATCTGAGCACCATGAGAATTGAAGAGCTGCAGAGCAGTCTAGAAGCGCAAGAGTTGCGTTTAACTGAGAGAACTTCTGAAAGGGAAGTAGAGCAGCAGGCTCTGAAAGCAACTTCTGATAGGAGGTATCAGAAGCAGTCAGAAGCCAGGAGAAGATCTGATGGTGGTCAGAAGTCAGAAAGCTCAACCTCTGATAGACAAAAGAATGCTCAGAAGGGAAAAGAGAAGTATGACAAGAAGAAAATCCAATGTTACTGCTGTAAGAAGTTCGGTCATTTTGCTAGAGACTGTTGGTCAAACAAGGAGAGAAAATCAGAAGAAGCAAATATAGCCAGAAGTTCTGATGACGAATCTGTGCTATTGATGGCCTCTGAATCTGATGATATGGATCTGATAGACTGGTGGTATATGGACACTGGCTGTTCAAATCATCTTACTGGAAACAAGAAATGGCTGGTTGACTTTGACTCTGAAAAAAGGACAAAGATCAGATGTGCTGATGACAAATATCTTAATGCAGAAGGTATGGGAAATGTCAGAGTGATTCTGAACAATGGGAAAACAGCATTGATTCAGAACGTGTGGTATGTACCTGGCATCAGAAGCAATCTGATGAGTGTGGGACAATTAATTGAGAAAGGTTTCTCAGTTACCATGAAGGACAATCTTCTGAAGCTGTATGACTGCAATCAGAAGTTGATTATGGAGTCAGAACAGGGAAGAAATAGAACATTCAAGGTGAATGTCAGAACTGCAGACTCAGAATGTCTTAGTGCAACAAGTGCTGAGAAGGAGAGTGAGCTGTGGCACAGAAGATTTGGTCATTTGAATTTCAGAAGCTTAAAACATCTGAATTCAAAGAAGTTGGTACATGGAATTCCTGCAATTAAGAAGCCTGAAAAGTCATGCAAAGTTTGCATGGAAGGAAAACAACCACGATTGCCATTTGCGTCAGAAACTGCTCCAAGAGCAAAACATGCCTTGGGAGTTGTACATTCTGATGTGTGTGGTCCATTTCCAGTAGCATCGATTGGAGGGAATAAATACTTTGTGTTATTTGTTGATGAATTCACAAGAATGACATGGGTATCCCTTATTAAGTTTAAACACGAGGTGTTTGATGAATTCAAGAAGTTCAGAATGAAGGCTGAGAATCAGAGTGGTCAGAAGTTGAAGATTCTTAGAACTGACGGTGGAGGTGAGTATAACTCCAAAGAATTCCAGAAATTCTGTGAGGAGAATGGAATTGAGCATGAGGTTACTGCTCCTTATACCCCTCAACACAATGGTCTTGCTGAAAGAAGAAACCGCACTTTGCTTGATATGGTGAGAAGCATGCTAAAGGAGAAGAAGCTTCCTCAGAAGCTCTGGGGAGAAGCTGTTGCCACTGCAACGTATGTACTCAACCGATGTCCTACGAAGAAGTTGAAGGAAATAGTTCCAATACAGAAGTGGACTGGAGATAAGCAAAGTGTTAGTCATCTGAAGGTGTTTGGTTCTGTTTGCTATAAACATGTTCCAGAAGCCAGAAGACAGAAGCTGGATGATAGAAGCAAAGTGATGATTCTGATAGGGTACCACAGTACAGGTGCATACAAACTCTATTGTCCAGAAACCAATAAAATTGAATTCAGCAGAGATGTGATTGTGAAGGAATCAGAAGTTTGGAATTGGGATAAGTCTCAATCTGATTCTGATGTTAGAACTTCTGAAGAAAGGTCAGAGTTCAGAATTTCTGAGGTTGGAGTAAACTCTGACGTTGATTCTGACTCTGATAGTGATCCAGAATCTGATGTTTCAGACTCTGATGATCCAGACTCTGATGACCCAGACTCTGATGGTAATCCAGATTCTGGTGGCAATTCAGACTTTGGAAATATGCCAGAACCTTCAGATGGTCAAAGCTCTGGAGGAAGTCAACCATCTGAAGGTAGAAACTCTGAAGTTGAAGACTCTGAACAAGTTCAGAGACCACAAAGAGTCAGAAACATCCCCAGAAGATATGCAGAATTTGACATGCTGCAAGACACTGAAGTAGACTCTGAAGGAGAAGTTATACAGTGTGCCATGTTAGTAGACTCTGAACCCATAAGTACAGAAGAGGCTCTTAAGCAGAAGCTCTGGTTGAAGGCCATGAAAGAAGAACTTGATGCTATAGAGAGAAACAAGACTTGGAAGCTGACAGAACTTCCAAAAGACAAGAAAGCCATCAGCGTCAGATGGGTTTTCAAGCAGAAGTTAAAGCCAGACGGTTCAATTGGCAAACATAAAGCAAGGTTGGTAGCCAGAGGATTTCTACAGAAACCTGGGTTGGATTACTCTGAAGTGTTTGCACCTGTAGCAAGACATGAAACAATCAGAATGGTGATTGCAATAGCTGCTAACAGGAATTGGCCTCTGATGCATTTAGATGTAAAATCTGCATTTCTGAATGGTCCATTAGAAGAAGAAGTTTACGTGTCACAACCTCCTGGATTTGTGAAAAAGAATCAGGAAGGGATGGTGTACAGATTATACAAAGCTCTATATGGATTGAAACAAGCGCCCAGAGCTTGGAATAAGAAGATTGATTCTTTTTTCAAGAAGCAAGGCTTTCAGAAATGTGAGATGGAGTACGGTGTCTATGTTCAGCATACTTCTGAAGGAAATATGACTCTGGTATGTTTATATGTTGATGATATACTGCTGACTGGAAGTTCTGAACAGGAGATAGCCAAGTTCAAGAAAGTTCTGATGAATGAATTCGAAATGACTGATCTAGGCAAAATGACATACTTTCTAGGGATGGAATTCAGATACTCTGAGAAAGGTATTATTTTGCATCAGCTCAAGTATGAATTAGAACTTCTGAAGAGATTTGAATTAGAGAATTGTAAGATTGCTGTCACACCTTCTGATACAAATCAGAAGCTGGATTCTGACTCTGATGGAAAGGATGTGGACGCTACAACCTTCAAACAGTTAGTTGGTTCTCTGAGGTATTTGTGCAATACCAGACCTGATATTTGCTATTCAGTCGGGATGGTTAGTAGGTTCATGAGTAAACCTAAGTGGTCCCATTACCAAGCTGCAGTCAGGATTCTGAGGTATATCAAGGGAACTCTGAAGTATGGAGTATTATTTCCTTCTGGAAGAAAGGATGAGTCAGAACTTCTGAGTTATTCAGATTCTGATTGGTGTGGAGACAGAGTTGACAGAAGAAGTACGTCTGGGTACTTATTCAAATTTCTGGGAGGTCCCATTTCTTGGTGTTCCAAGAAGCGACCTGTTGTGGCGTTGTCAACTTGTGAAGCTGAATATATTGCAGGTGCTGTTACTGCATGCCAAGCTGTGTGGATTCTGAATCTATTGCAGGATCTGAAGATTAAAGTAAACAAACCTCTGAAGCTGATGATTGACAACAAGTCTGCAATCAATCTTGCCAGAAACCCAGTGTTGCATGGGAGAAGCAAGCACATTGAGACCAAGTATCATTTTCTGAGACATCAAGTTCAGAGGGGAGTGTTAGAAGTTGTACACTGCAGCACTCAGAAGCAGTTGGCAGATGTTCTGACGAAAGCTATCAAGACTGATCAATTTCTCAGATTAAGGGATGGAATTGGTGTTACAAGTTTTGATGGAATATGAATTAAGGGATGGTATTAGATTTAATTATTAGATTTAATTCATATTTAAGTTTGTTAGATATTAGATTTAAATATTAGATTTGATTCATATTTAAGTTTGTTAGATATTAGATTTAAATATTAGATTTGATTCATATTTAAGTTTGTTAGAGGCTTATAAATAGGG
Organism: Lathyrus oleraceus; assembly: GCF_024323335.1. Taxonomy (NCBI): domain Eukaryota; kingdom Viridiplantae; phylum Streptophyta; class Magnoliopsida; order Fabales; family Fabaceae; genus Lathyrus; species Lathyrus oleraceus. The sequence goes on from NC_066580.1 coordinate 145,508,078, forward strand.
TGTCAATCATTGTAACTTTTAATCCTTTTTGTAGCCGTCATTCTCTTAATAGAATATTCATCTTTTATTCTACCTTTGCACCAACATATATATATATATATATATATATATATATATATATATATATATATATATATATATATATATATATATATATATATATATATATATATATATATATATACCATAATCTGAATGTCACATGATCGACATATTCAATGAACAAGTAATGGTCACTGAATGCTTCAAGAATCCCCCTAAATCCATGTTAACATACGGATCCGTCGAAGCCGAAACAATAACCTCAGTATCAATACGGATCCGTCGAAGCCGAACCTCAGTATCAATCTGAGGAGTAACCTTTATATCAGCCCGAGGAGTAACCTCCATATCATATGTAAGAGGCACATTGATATCTGTCGGAGGATTCACCTCTGTAACAGTCTAAGGAGTCTCAATATCAGTCAAGACCTCCGTCTCAGTCTGATAGACTACCTATATTTTGACCACCATCTTCCTGTCATCTTGACCCTGACCCTCCACATCCTCACTGTTAAATGACATTGTAAACAACCAACTCATTACCAAGAACTTTGATCCATCCATCAACTCTAGCTAGTCTCTACGTCGGATACTGTAGGGTGTACGAGCCTACTCAACCATTCGCCTTCTGTAAGAACCGGTCGAGACTACTCTCTCTGCCCGCATATGCAAAGCCTCTACGCCATCGACCTTTACATGAGTCCTCGCTCCAACTCACTCACTGCAAAATAAAGAACAAGACAAAAACAAATTAACTACTAGACTTTTTAAAATTCTAGGAATCAACATGGATTTATCGGATGTTTCAAAATCTCCAATATACATCTCAACCATTTTCTTTTATCGGTTTTTGAAAAAAAACTAGTCTGTGTATATGTATTTTTATTGGATTTTTCGAAATATTTGATAGTAATGTATATATTTTTATCAGATTTTTCAAAATATTCGATAAAAATGCATAATAAACATGAGTTTTTACCGGATATTTTAAGAAATTTGGTAAAAATACATATTTTGCTTAAATATCTGATAAAAATGTTAAATTATCAGTAAAAATATATTTGTTTTGAAAACATTGGTATTTAGGTTGAAAAATCCAGTATGACACCGTGGTTTTTGAACCCAAATACTAAAAAATCCAGATTTAATATGAGGTGGCAGGTAATAAATCTTTAAAAATGTCCATCAGTATCCCCGCTCAATCGAAAGCAAAGTGAAAGACTTCATCATCAACAACAATTGGAATATACACCTTTTTTATATTTTCAATGCAACAAATTTGATTTTTTAAATTATTTTTATTATTCTATTTATTCCAGAATAAATGATTAAATTGACAATTTCGCACATGGTAAAAAGTTAAATAAATGAAAGAGAATAATTTTTTTACTAAAATATATATTAAAAATAATAAAATAATATTAATTAGAAGATAAAATTAAAAAATATATATTAAAAATTAAAATTGATCATTTATTTTAAAATACTATTTTATTTTAAATGGATAACTCGTGGAACAGAAGGAATATCTGTTTTTAACTGTTTTAATTTAGATCACTAGCTTGTTATACTTCTTTTTTCATTTATATTATTCAGTAGAGCTATGGGCTATTTATAAAATAAACAAAAAGTGTCCAAAAGAATAGGATACTCAATTTTATTGCTAAACAAAATAAAAATCACGTCTTTTAGAATTATAAATAAGTGAGACAAAATAAAACCTTTTAAAATATAAGTTTATTCTAATAAAAAGTTTAAGGTAAAAATGTCATAATCTTTTTTTTAATGTAAGTCTAGTTTTTTTGAAGTACTAAAAATATTATATAAGATACAAAGTTCTTTTTGCATAAATTACAATAATCACTTCAACAATTCAATAAAAAATAAAGAAATAAGAACGCAAAAAAAAATAAAAAAAAATATCATTTTTAATTTATTTTGAAAGTTAGGAGAAGACTTTTATTTACAGGTGAAAAAAAATCATTCAAGAGCCTTTAAATGACATAATCGACTAATTTATATGGTTAATCGATTATTAACTTTAAAATACGGCAACTCTAATTCTTATGAAAGGAAACCTACATCGACTATATGTCATAATCGATTAGGAATATTTTTAATCCATTAAGAAGTTTTATTCCTTTGCTCTAACCGTTTTTTTTTGTCAATATCAGAAGCATTTTGATGGTCTCTCTATAAGTTTAAGGTGTTTTTAGTAAATTTAGAAAGATTTAAAACAAGTTTAGGTTAGTGTGTGGTCTGTCTTAGTAATTTAAAATTAATATAACATCTTACAATACTTTGATCATTTAGACATGAAACAAACAAACTTTCACAATTTTTGAAATTTCAAGATCAATTGCTTGATTCATCGATTCAAAACTTGATTTTAGATTTGATTTCTTCTAACTGATAAAGTTTGATAAGACTTCTTGATAGACATCATCATCTTTAAAATTGTTTGACTAGAGATCATCAAGAATTTTGTTTCATGCTCAATTTTGTCTCATGCTTGTAATTTTCTTTCCTATATAATTGCTTCTAAAATAAATTTATAATTTTCTAGCATGAATGTTTGAAAAGGTGATGACTTCTAAAATAAATTTATAATTCTTGCATCTTTATATATTATTAACACCGAAGCTACAAATTGAAGGTTTAGGAAGGCGAGTGTCAAATTTAATATTACCTATCTAAGCTGCTATTAAGATTTTGGGGAAAATTCTTCAATTTTTTTTAAAGTCTCTTCTTCTTTAAAGATATAAATGTCAATCAAATTGGTTTCTAATTTTTATTTTTATTTTTAAATTTTAATTTTGTGTATTTTTTTTTAACATTTATGTTTGCATTATAATTTTTTGTCTTCACTATCCTTTATACTGCTCTATAACAATTTAGAGGCATTGGTTCTAGGAAACGCTAGTTTGTGATTAACATCATAGATTAAACAACATAACAAGATAATTGCACCGATTTGTTTTCTAAATGTTCATATGCTTACTCTATAGAGCTTAGATATTATTTATTGATTTAAAGATTATGATAGAATGCCATTTTTTGGTATATGAAATTCGACTTTTAATGTGTTACCCTATTTATTTGACATACGCATGTCAAAGAGTTCAATAGATGCTAAATTGTTAATCCATAAAGTTAGTTTAGTTCCTCACATGTGTCTGATTGGTATGTAGAAATGTAAGAGAGCTGAGGAGTTGTCAATATCCCGTGCCTTTAATATCGAAGCTGAGGAGTTGTCTATATTTATCGATGAGATATTGGGTGCCATTATTTATTTTTGCTTATTTGATTCCAGAATGAGTTATGGTTCTACAACAAATAGGTTAGTATATTAGGATGTGTAACTTAGAATCAAGCCTTGGACTAAAAGAAAAAAAAAATAGAAAACATGCTAAGCATCTTTAAAGAAACCTAATATGGTAAAGAGACGAGTATACATACATTACTTATTTAATAAAGGATTAGAATCATAAGGTATAAAATGCAAGTTATACTTGAACTGGAATAACATGGTTTTTTTACAAAAATAATCCATTTTTTCAAGAAAATTCTCAAAATATCCATGGTTTCAAAAAAATTTTCAAACTACCCAATTTTTAGTAGGAGTCGCCAATTGAATTGGATACTCCTCTTAAAACTTGAATGGAGGCGCCAATTGGATTGGCTAGGGCAGGTGCCCTAGCCAATCCAAACCAATCCAATTGGCGCCCCTGTGTAGGTTTTAAGAGGAGTCGCCAATTCAATTGGAGACTCCTCCTAAAATGCAATTTTTGTGTTATAAATAGATGCGTTGTATGAGTAAATGTTCCACATCTCACACAATTATTTGACAATCATGTTTGGTGTTCGTCGCCGATACGGTAAGGTGATTTATGCGAGAGACGAACCTCAGATGCTGATGTTGTTCTGGAACATCACTATGTTCGATCAACTGAAGCGGGAGCTGGTTCGTTGGTTAGATGGGAAAATACCAGAAGGGGAAAAAATTAGAAGTATTGAGAGACTTGACAGTATCTTTGGTTGGGTGCGAATGAAGACTGATAAGGATGCTAGGGAAATGATGTTCGGTCGAGACGACATCAATTTGATTGTTGTAATCAGTTTACAAATATTTATGTTTTCAGATAGCTTATTTTGTACTGATGTTTGTTGTGAACCTCGTTGTAACAAAAACTTAATGATATATAATGATAGAAGGTTACAGAAATACAATGTTACAAAAAGCTTAAGACCTAGATGATGCTCCTCGATTGGGACAGTTGTTCTTGTTGTATCCTGGTTGACGACAGATACTACATAATCTTATCATTTTATCTGTGGAATCCATCTCTGTTCTGATACGTGTGTTGTTCGGCCTTCCTTTCTTCTTTCTACGTATCTCGTCATTGTGCCAAACAATATCACCTTCATATGGAGGCCAGTAATCCTCCATTGGTAGTATTGAGAAGCTTTGATTATATACATTCATGATGGTGTTGGCCTTGTACACATCAGATAAATGGCTGTAAGCATCTTGACGAGTATAAGCGCATGCTGCAATGACATGGGAGCAAGGTATGCAGAAGACCTGTAATTTTTCACAATCGCACCAACTTCTGTTTAGTCTAACAGCGTAGGCTAAATTTGGTCTCCCCTCGTTGTGGTCCATTGTTTCCTGGATGCTGAAATTTTGCCTATGACGGTCAAAGACTGTTACAACGTGTGTGCTAGCTTTGATGCTCTCCTCTTTCATGACCTTCATGCAACACTCACTGAATACTTGCCCGGACATTAACACCGCACTCCATCTTTCACTTCTGGTTGCGAACATAGAAGCCAACCTATAATAGGTTGATCTTACCAAGGCGGTTATCGGTAGATTTCGAATTCCTTTGAATACCCCGTTCATGCATTCCACAATGTTTGTTGTCATGTGGCCCCATCGACAACCTCTGTCAAATGCCCTTGTCCACTACTCTACTGGTATGTTATTTAGCCATCTCCCCGCGTCTTCATTAGACAATCTAATTTCATCACGATAATATTAAAATGACGGCTGAGTTATAGCATACCCAACATTCACCACCTTCTTGCGAAGATTCTTATCTTTTATAGCACGCATGAAGTTTTATGCAATGTGTCTGATACAGTAGACATGGGTAGAAGGAGGATCATGCCATCCGTTGTCATGGTTGTTGTAGGCACTCTCAATGGCAGCATGTCTATCAGAAATCAAACAGAGATTGGCTTGTGGAGCCACATACGTTCTGAGATGTCGAAGGAAGAAACCCCATCCACCAGTTGTTTCACCTTCAACAAGAGAAAAGGCAATGGGAAAGACATTGTTGTTTCCGTCTTGTGCAATCGCCATTAGCAAAGTACCCTTGTATTTTCCGTATAACCAAGTGCCATTAATTTGAATAACAGGTTTGCAGAATGCGAAACCTTTGATGCACGGGTCAAATGCCCAAAAGAGACGGTGAAAGATTCTATTACCTGTAGCACAGGTTCCGTCTGGCATCATCGCTGGCAATGTCTCCATAATTTCCACAGTTCTTGGGACATATGTTTTTAGTGCCCATAAAAACCATGGTAATTCCTTGTATGAATCCTCCTAGTTGTCGAAAACTTGTTCAACAGCCTTTGTCCTTGCAATCCAGGCTTTCTTGTAAGATGAAGTATAATTATATGTTGATCTGATATGGGATATAATTATACTCACCTTCACTGATGGGTCTTTATTAACCAACGGCAGAATGTCTTGACATATCAACGCTGCGCTTAGTTTACGGTGATCTTGTTCAACGTTAGTTGCAATGCAACTGTGAGGTGGGTCTATTGAACCGATCTCCCAAGATTCATTTTTATTCTTGTAAGACGCAGCCAAACGAAACTTACAAAGCATGTTACGACATTCGATAACATACCTTCTAGAATCAGTGCGTTTCACTGTAAAGTCAGCAAAGTTGTTCATGTGGAATTTTTTGATAGCCAAAACACATTCTTCTTTGGTACGAAACATGTCTCCCACCTTTAATTCGCCTTTTGAACTCGGATACGGATTATAGAAAACACTGTTGGATGTTTCATCGTCGTGAAGATCCATATTTGTCATATGTTGAGGCGGATTGTAGACATGACTAGGAGGTATTGGTGGTGGTTGATCATCATCTTCATCATCGTTGTTCAGCATGTGATCAACCTGTATCTCGGTCTCCTCTTCTTCTTCATCAACGACGTCCACTTTTGCTTCTGGGTTGAGTTCATCTGACCATTGTGGATCATCTTCACCAGATTCATCCTGACCGGTTAGTTGAGACTGTTGAGATGGTATACATGGTTGAAGAGTAATGTATAACTCAATACAGTTGCAGCCTGAATGTTCATGACTAACAAACATGTATTCAACATCTTCATCGTCTCATACCTTAAGGGGGAAATACTTGCATTGACTATTCTAAAAAAATATTGGATTTTGATATGTGATCTTTGACACAATATCCGATCCTATACAGGATTGTATTCTTTTTTTCAAATGCAAGAAGGTTGTGTTTCTCTTGATCGTGAGTCTAATAGTATCGGTGTTTCGAAAATAAAAACCATATAGCTCAGACTCGTATGTTTCACCGTTGCAGTGAACGTTGACACTGTATAATGATGAAGATGACATTGTGTAGATGAAAACTATTTTCTTACTGCAGATGAATGTGAGTGAAATGTCTTAGATGTTGATAGTAAGACACTTAAATAGAGGAGTGAAGTGTCTCACATGCTAGCTAGTTCGAAGTGACGTGTCGCACATGCAAGCTACTCCGAAATGACGTGCCACACATGCAAGCTACTCCGAAATGATGTGTCAACCATGCAAGCTACTAAGAAGTGACATGTTCAGCATGCAAGAGACAAGACAACCACGTGTTAGACATGCAGACACACACTCCAAATGAATTGGCGCCCCCACTCATTCCTTGCACATGGGCGCCAATTCAAGTGGAGACACCATGCATTCAGTCCTCGAAACCAAGCAATCAGACCTAGGTCTTGCGTGCATGTCCCTATGGAGGCGCCAATTTGAATGGCGACCCCTCTTAAAGGTTGTACATGGTCGCCAATTCAAATGGAGACACCATGCAAGCATAACTTTTCATGCTCCCATCCATTTGCCTATAAATACATCCACTTCATCAACACTTCTTCCACACCATCACTCTCACTACTTCTTTTATAATACTTCTTCTATAATTTCATTTGCAACAACTTCTTGTAGTTTCATCTACACCAACCCCCCGACAAAATGTCTATCCTCACAATGGGCGAATCACATAGAGGAACGGTTGCAAACATCGCAACATATGTAAGTTTTTTCTTTTGTTAACTTTTTATCTTTCATCTTCACCAACCCCCTTTTATTTTAACATACCAACTTAGTCAAGTTTTTTATTCTTTCTTTTATAGGATGTATCAAGGTTCCGAACTCGGGTCCATGAATATGTCCATATGGACCCGATGATTCAACCTTATGTTGAACTCGCCGGTTTTGGTCATATAAGCAAGATTTTGTCTTGGTCCATAGATAACAAATTCATTCTAGCTTTATGCGAAAGATGGAGACTAGAGACACACACATTTTGGTTCCCAACCGGTGAGTGTACCGTGACGTTAGAAGACGTCTACATGCTTTTGGGACTACCCATTGAAGGTAAGGCTGTTAATGGTAAAACAAACTATGCAAATTCAATTTGCATGGAGCTCTTAGAAACTGATTTGTTAGATGATAATGCAAGAGGTCAAGGTATACTACTCTCACGCCTTAAGTCGTACTATAACATTTTATACTTAGATGAGCATTCTACCGAAGATACTCGAATAATAAAAACTAGGTGTTACATTATGCTGTTAATTGGCTCGTTTTTATTTCCCGAAGGTAGTGGTTCTAGCATGCATATTATGTATTTACCTCTACTTAGACATGTAGATAGAATAGGAAGTTACAGTTGGGGATCTGCTTGTCTAGCCTATCTCTATAGCTCCTTGTGCAAAAACTCACACAAAGACACATCTACATTTTCTGGATGTGCTGTTTTGCTACAAGCATGAGGTTGGTCAAGACTACCGTCTCTAGCACCTGTCAATAACATCCCTTTCACATTTCCATATGCACAAAAGTAAGTTGTTTAAATTGCTATATCTTTACTTACTTTTTTAAAGATTATTACCTCTAACTAATATTTTTTGACTTTTTGGTGTAGATTGTCTGCACGTGGTATGAGTTACAACAGATGTCCAAGACACTGGATTACTCAGTATCGCAACTTGTTGGATCACCTTCGACCGACAGACGTAAGGAAAATAACTTAATTATTTCATTATATTTTGTTAACTTCTTCTACATTGACTACAATCCTATCTTCTTTCACATTTCAGTTCATTTGGCATCCATACCTTAATTTGGATCATGACCATGAGGTCAGCGCTGAAGACACGGCCGTATGGACTGCATGCACACCGATAATACGGTTCACAATTATGGAGATGCACAACAATGATCGTGTGAACCTGCAGTTCGGTATGCTCCAAAATATCCCAGATCCCCCAGCTAGCCTAGGAGAATGGCATCTGCGCAAAGTTAACGACCAATGGAACTTCAATCAATGGCAAAGCTTCGCAAGATCGGAGTGTCGCAAATAGAAGCACCGTCATGACCATGTGTTAACTGACGCAGTCATGCCAACTGAAGAAAAACCAAGTCGTACTTATATGGCTTGGTACAAATCGATTGGTTTTCAGTTCACCGCCGAGGATATGTACTTGTACGACCAACGCTAGATGACTTACACACTTGACACCTCAACATCAAACCCCCAACAACAGTGTCAGACCGGATACACACAACCCCCTGTCCGTCAGGCGTTCCGTTCAACCAACACACAAACATACAACCAAAACATTTCATACACCCAACCCCAATACCAAGAGCATACCCCATACCACCAACAACAAATTGACCATCAACCTGAGACTCAACATCGCTTCGCACCCACCCCATCACCCTACCAAAATCGTCTAAGCCAGAACACCCAACGATCATTCAACACCAACCGTCCCTCCTCCTACCGTAGCCAAGAAGCCCAAACATCACAAAACCAAAACATCCAACAACCCTATCTCTACCAAACACCCCAACAACATTTCCAACCTTTCCTCGACGCATCGTTCACACCCATGTCTCCCTTCAACCGTCCCGGTCGCCCATCAATGAGTCAACTACATCCCAACGTCTCTGGCATGGGTCATGAGCTCAGCTATGGCGGTACACCATCAATGCATACTGAAGACTATGCCGACTTGTCTGAATACCTCAATAGACCTTCTCCTGTAGTTGGTAGTGACACTCCTGACCCCTCAAATGATCAAACACCAGTACAGAATCGTCAACGTGGGTTAGGGCCACGGGTTAGGGTAACCAGAGGATGTGGGACCGGAGGTCGGTTAGGTGATCCCGGTAATCACCATTAGGTTTCTTTGTGTAAACAGCAAATTTTATTAATATCAAGTGGTCATATATCAAATTTATCTATCACGTATACCATATAACAAAAAAAATTGCATTTTAGGAGGAGTCTCCAATTGAATTGGCGACTCCTCTTAAAACCTACACAGGGGCGTCAATTGGATTGGTTAGGGCACCTGCCCTAGCCAATCCAATTGGCGCCTCCATTCAATTTTTAAGAGGAGTCTCCAATTCAATTGACGACTCATCCTAAATGTGGGGTAGTTTGAGATTTTTTTTGAAACCAGAGATATTTTGGAAATTTTCTTAAAAAAATGAGTTATTTTTATAAAAAAACCTAATAACACACTATTTGAGGTTTAGATATATTGCACATTATTCCTCCGTTGTTGACCCACGCCACAAATTTTAGTATTGACCTCACCTTACACGTCACCACCAATATAAGATAAAATCATAAAAATTGGATCATATATCTATACCATGATTTTAAACCTAATATTAGTAACAGGATTACATGATACAGTATTACTAACTTATGAATTACTTTGCTTAATTTAATTGATAAATTAAACCCATTTATCAACAATCCTCGTAAAAATGATATTATTATTATTATTATTATTATTATTAATTTGATTGTGTATATTATTAGTATACTTTATTCTAACAAGTATAGTACTATTAGGGGTGGTAAAACGGGTCCGATCCGTTGGGCATGTCCGTTTTGCCGCACTTTAGTGCCGGGCGGGTCAAGGATTTAGGTCCTCATCCTCTAATGTGTCTGTCCCACCCCGTTTTTTTGCGCTTTTGCGGACACGTGTATTTATATATTTTTTTATTTATTTTTAGGCTTAAAGAGTGCAGTGCTCGCAGACTTTTCCCACCCGCCCCACTTTTTTACGGGACGAACCTAAGTTTTAGGCCCACATCCTCAACTATGACCGCTCCGTCCCGTCCCATTTTTTTGCAGGACGGGTTTAAACGGGGCGGCCATGCCTGTTTGCCACCCCTAACTACTATAATGCACCAAGAGGAACTTTTCCTTTATCTTTTATGCATTTTCATTCTTGACCTCTTCTTCCTGTTAACGTTTGTTTTCCTTTATATTTTTAAAACTTTTCTTATAACCTTTAAACACCCTTTCATTTGTTATGCAATTGGCCTTTTTTTTTTTCTTTTCCTTAATTTTATAACTTATTTTTTCTTTTCCTTATTTATTTTAATTGAGCATTGTCTCTCTTAGTTAGTCCCTTGCTTCCCATGTTAAAGATCGACTAACCTTTAACCATCAACAACTCTGATTCTTATGGAATATAAGTAAGATGTATTTGTATTCCGATTTAAAGCACAAAAGAGCAAGAAATTACTCTAAATAAATATGTTGGTGACGTCCATTCCATTAGTGCAGCTAATGGTGAACATGACATCTCACTAACATCAACCTTTTTTGTTCTTGTTAGTTTTCACTATCATTACAACCTCCCTCGTTAAATATAAAATTTTCAAGAGTAAATCAAGAGCATTACAAAAATTAATAGATTACAGAAAAATATATAATATAATTATGAATATATATATATATATATATATATATATATATATATATATATATATATATATATATATATATATATATATATATATATATATATATATATATATATATATATATATATATATATATATATATATATATATATATATATAAATAATAATTGATGCACTATAAAGAGGATCTTATATAAAAAAAAATATTAAGAACGGAGACAGGGCCGGTCCCGTGTATGTGCAGCATGTGCGGCAACAATGAGCCACAAATATTAGAGGGTCCAAATTTTTGAAAATTTCAATTTTTTTAATAAATATTAATAAAAATAAATAAAATGTTATTAAAAAAACTCAATAATCGAAAAATATATTATGATAAAAAATTAATACATAAAAAAATCAAGATTGATCAAAACTCAAAATAATTATAATTAAATTTATTTTTAATATATATTTTTTAATTATTATAATTATGTTTTAAAAAAAATAGACTCATTTTTGTAATTAGAACGGGACCTCTGATATAATTGGGTCGACCCTTAGTGGAGGTAGTACTAATAATGAAAAAAAGGTTTTATATTTTTGGTTTAAATTTATAGTTTTCATTATTATGTGAATTTTTCCTAAACGTTTAAATTTTACTATTTCATGTAAAATTGGCACTATCAAATGTCAAAAATATTATACTGATGTTAAAGACGGAAAGTTTTATCATGAGATAGATATTTCTCAAAGTTGTTTTATATAAAGTGACTAAATATTAGAAACCGATAATTAATATGTTTTCATACGAATGGTGTACAAGATATAATAGATCTTTTACGGAGAATTCAAAAATTCATGCATAGTAATGTTGTGTCACATAATTTTTAAAAAGATTGGGTTTGCCATAAAAAAAAGATCGTGACAAAGCTTGTTACCTGTTTGTTGTCTATTTATGAATTTAATTATATATTATAAAATATGGAAAATAGTGAAACTTTTCTATTGAAAAAAAAATATAATCTCCAACATTTCTTCTAGATTCTTGGACTTAGTAAAAAGATTACAAATAATATTTATTTAAATTTTTTTAAATCTCATATTTATTAGAGATAAAATCTTGAAAGAGTTTATATAAAATAATTTCTTTCATCTTATAAGCCGATTTTTTAAGGATAAATTAGATTAAATTCTAATAGTTTATCATAGTCTATCAATCGGACCCTGAACCACTCAACATTTATATTCATGCAACAAACCTAAAAAAGTAAGAGGTATTGAAAAAATCTTAAAAAATAATTCATCTTGAGTAATAATCTTAAATTTTTTTAGGATTAAATGCATTTTTAATCCTCTCATTTGGATATTTTAAATAATTGATCTTCTATGACAAAATCAGCTATTCAAGTCTTTAAGTAAGGATTGTTGGTTTTTTTTAAGAGAGAGCATTGAATATTGTGAGACTTCTTCTTTTTTAGAGCAACACCTTTGTGAGAGACACATCACATATTCATCAAAAATCTTAAGGTGATAGGTGAGTGAGTTCTCTCATTTATAAATGCTCAAGTATCCACATTTCCAATAAATGTGAGACTATTATCCTCACTACTCACACTTGATACATTCTCAATAAGGATAGTTAGGATATTTGATAATATTTTTAACTAATTTAATATTTAATAATATTTTTAATTAAATTAATATTTAATAATCTTAATTAATTTTTTTAATTAATTAATTAAAATATTAAAAAGATATTTTTGGACTTACTGAACTATATAAACACTTATATTATTAGGAAAAAAAATCAGGAAAAAAAATCAACCTAACACAAAAATACAAAGCACATGGAATATCATGGAAGGATCATAGAACAATAATCAATTTTTTAGATGTTTGTCCCTACTGCTACAAATGCATGAGTACTTCAACAATAGTGTTGCTGGCCACATTTACTTATTATGGGATTATGGCAACCGACGTGGCTAAACACAATGGCAAGGTCCAACAATATTCAATTTAAATACTTCAACATATATAAATGAGTAACAAGTCCATATGGTGAATTTTTTTTTAAAATATTCAAAAATTTCAAAAAAATTTCAAAAATATCCAATTTTTTAAAATAATTACACAAATGGCCAATTTTGGCCATTTTTTACACTTAGGCGCCACCCTAGTTGGCGCCTACCCTTAATGGGTAGGGCAAATCGCCACTAGGAGTGGCGCCTATGCCCTTTCCTATTTTTTTTTTTTTTTAAATGTTATTTTTTTTGTTTTATTAATTTTTTTTATTTATAAATTTATATTTTTTATTAATTATATTAATTTATGTTAACACATATATATAAATAAATTTTTTTACAAGATATATATATATATATATTAATTTATATATATATATATTAATTTTTATATATATATATTAATATAATTTAGGGTTAAATACACTTTACCCCCCTGTAATGTTAGCGAGTTTAGGGTTACCCCCCTGGTAAAGTTATTTTTTCAATACCCCCCTTATGTTATGTAGATTCCTTCATAGAACCCCCTAATATCCAGGTGGCATGGAATCTTGGTTTTTTATTTCAGACGTGGCTTTTTAATTTTTTTATTTTCACATGTGAATCTTCATTAGGTCTCCAGCATGGCATAAACTAGAAATTAGGGTTCCAAATCCATCCCTCTCTCTCTTCGTGAAATCCATCCCTATCCCAAATCCATCCCTCTCTCTCTTCGTGAAATCCATCCCTACCCCAAATCCATCCCTCTCTTCATCTTCGTCCGTGTCCCCTTCATCTGGGTTATGGGTGGCAGCAAGGCATCTTCCACGAGTGAAGTTGGAAACGGCTTACCAAGATGTGGATGCAATGAAACCATGAAGTTGTTGGTCTCCAAGTCAATTGAAAACCCCGGTCGCAAATTTTGGAAATGCAGGAATTATATGGTGAGCAATTTTGAAGCATTTTATTATTTTGAGTTTGATTTCGAAATTAATTGTTGGTGGTGTTTGTCTCAAATTGCAGAATGGGTGCGGTTTATTTTTGTGGGATGATTTGGTCAGTGAGTTTGCAGTGAAAGAAACCAATCCGTCCGGATGCCGCCAATGTGAAGTCAACAAGGCTTATTTGATTGAATTTGCTAAAGAGATTGTTGAGGAGATAGATTGCAGAGTCGGAAAGCTTAACAAGTTAGAAAAACTGAAGAAAAAGATTGCAATGGAAAAGAGGAAAAATTTATGGTTAATGTTTGTAATTGGTCTGTCATGGATGTTGATAGCAGCTATGGTTAAGTTAGTCTAATGAGTCTGTCATGTAATTGTTATGTCATTAGTGTTTTTCAGCAATGTAATGTTGAACTTGTAATGTGTTCATCAATGAAATGTAATCTGTTCATCAATCTTAAACTGTCAGTGCAGCATCATTATTTGATTAAACTTTCAGCATTCAATCTACCAATAATGACAGAAAAAAGTTATATCATAATGAAAGAGCAAAATTGCAAAATCATCAGAAAACTACAGAACAATTTTATAGTCAGTAATTCTAAAGAAAATATGACATAGTAAACATATAAATAAATTGAAATATATTAATGTAGTCTATCTCTTAAACTTTTTCAGTGCAGAATTCAAGGTGAATGTAATTAAATACTTTGGCTTTTTCTTTAGGTCCTGCAGAATTCATGGTTTTGTTGTAAGATTAGTGCACAGACTAGCCATGGCTCTCTGCAGAATTCATGGTTTATGAAAAACAAGAAAAAAATGTGACAGACTAGCCATTGTGTTTTATAGACAATACACACCAATAATGTTAAACTGATACATTAGAATTGATCATCACAGTAAGTGCATATGTTTGTTACAAAAGGATTACAAAATACATGTCTTCAAAGATCAGTTGGCATTACAAAAGAGTTTTCCATAAGGATTACAAAATACATAGCAGAAACATAATAATCAGTCCCTCATTTTGAAGTGGGTATGTCTTCATTTTCTGGTAGGGTAATTGGTTTGTCACTAGATATTCCTTCACCTGTTATGGGTCTTTTAAACCAACTCAACTTGATCCTCTCACTTTGCCTTCTTTTGATGATAGGTTTTTTTTCAACCCTTTTTCTGGATTGTTTTGTGATTGAGGCAGCCACACTAGATCCTGTTTGACTCATAATAGTTGGAACAGGCATATCAGTTGGAGGTGTGGATCAGTTGGAACAGGCACATTTGTTGGAACAGTCATATCAGTTGCAGTTGGGGCAGGCATATCAGATGCAGTTGGCATATCATTTGCAGTTGGCATATCAGTTGCAGTTGGCACATGTCCTTTTTTAGGTTTTCTCTACAATGTAAGACACAATGTATGGTTGTCATCACAATGCATATCACAATGAAGAATGTAAGACAAAATGTATATCACAATGAATTACCTTTCTTTTAAGTGCATTGGGATCCTGAGTGGTAGCCTTACAAGTCATAGCATTGTGACCAAAATTATCACATTTGGTGCACTTATATGCAACACCAGATCTTCTCTTCCTTGCACCATCCTCTCCACTTTCTCTTATCCTAATCTTCTTAGGTCTACCAGGACCATTTTTATATGCAGGTGGTAGAGGTGGTTCCATCTCAACTTCTGGCCACATATCTTGACCATTGATTGGACTTACTGAAAATCCATAACATAGTGCAAACTTTTCTCTTGTGTAACAAGCATCAACAAATTCATCAGGGTTTTGCTTTCTATAACTCAGAGCAGCTACAGCATGCCTACATGGAATTCCTACTAATTCCCAAAAATTACAACTACATGACCTTTTAGCAATGCCAACAATAAATTCATGTGTGTTGTAACTATGTGTAACCTGAAAAGTCTCAGCAATTGACCATGTTGGCAACCAATGACCACTATTGAACACCTCATTATCTAACCTTCTCCTAGGTATTGACATCACCTTATGTGGCCAATTTTCTAGTTTACTTGCAGAGGTGGATAACCTATTCATCAGATATTTTCTTATCCACTCACACATTGTGAGTATAGGTTTGTCCCTAGCAGCTAGAATGGTAGTATTAAAAGACTCTGAGATATTATTCATCAATGTATCACATTTAGGGTAAAAAGAAAAGGCATGCTTACACCAGCTTTTGGTAGGAACAGCCATCAACCAAGTCCAAGCATTGGGATCTGCATTCTTCAATTCATTCATCTTTTGGACCCATGCCTGATAGTATGTGGCTTTAGCAGCTCCCATCATTAAATCTCTAATAAGGGCTCCTCCACCAAACCTTTTCTTGAAATTAGCATACAAGTGCCTAAGACATAATCTATGCTCAATAGTATCAGACAATTCTTCAAATACAGCCACAAGTCCCTGATACAAAATAGAAATTTTTTCAACATTTAGAGAATAGAATAATTTGCAACAGAAAGATAGAGTTAAATACATACCTTCTGTTGATCAGAGATAAATACATATCTTCTATCCTGACCAATGTCCTCCATTAGTAGTTGTATAAACCATCTCCAACTCTCCTTTGTTTCATTTTCAACCACACCAAATGCCAAAGGGAAGTATTGATCATTAGCATCCCTGCCTACAACAATAAGTAACTGTCCACCATACTTGGTCTTTAAGTGACATCCATCAACCCCCACAAATGGTCTGCATCCATGAATAAAGCCTTTCTTACAGCCATCAAAACAGAAATAAAATGACCCAAACCTTGGTTGTATGGATGGACTAGGTCTTTCTACATTTATCTTCACAGTGTTGCCATGGTTTACCCTTCTTAGTTCTTCTGCATACCTCCATATGGAAGCATACTGATTGTCAGCATCACCTTCAATTATCTTCTTGGCAATTAGCTTAGCCCTCCATGCTTTTGCAACAGTAATACCCACAGAATATGTTTGCCTCATATCTTGGATGATGTCTCTTATCCTGACTGTATCAGAAGTTTGCATCCTCTTTACCACATGCTTGGCCACCCACTTTGAGCTAGCAGACTTGTTGTTCAAAACCCTAGCACATGTGTGCTTATGTACAAGTGTTTTTATAGCAAAAGTCTCCTTGTGGCCCACCTTAGAGCATAAGACTAAAAACCCACATTTATGCTTACACACCACCCTTACCCTATCTCCCTCATTTTTCACAAAAGAAATTTCCCTCCCATTAAGCACTGACCACTCACGGATAGCTGCCCTAAAGTCATCAAGTGTGTTGAATTCCATACCCCACTTGAATATAAAGTCTTTGTTTAGATGCTCTTTCCTAAACCTAGCATACTTGGGCCTTTCTTCATCACAAGAATCATCTGGGTCAGAACTATTCAACTCATCACTATAGTATACATCATCTGAATCCATACTCTTATTGGGCTCCTCCATACTGTTATTCGGCTCCTCCCTAATAGGCTTAGTAACATCTATTCCTTCAAAACCATCAAAGTAAGCAGTAGCTCTTTCATCTTCACTGTCATCTAACCCCTCTACCTTCTCCTCATCTAACCCATCAATTCCATTATCAGGGGGGTGGTCATCATCATTCACACATTTAGGTTCCCTATCAGCAGGGTCCATGTTCCCAGTACTATGTTCAACATACAAATCTCCTTTCACATTCATTGCACTAAAGTATAGAGCAAAATCATCAACAGCATCATCATCTTTCCTAATCAGAAAAAAACCATCTTGAATTTCTAAAACTTTTGTCCATACCCTAACACAATCAGCCTTATACCCTAACCTACTCAACAACTTCTCAATGTTATCCATGTTCCAATTTGAAACATGTATCCCATTAACTGTCGTATCCGTACCCCCTCTGTATATAATTTCTTCTTCAAAAACCCTGTAAAATTCACCCCCATGGTGGAGTGTAACACTAAAGTGTTGTGAATCCTGTCAATATATTATACCCACATGTCAAAGATTGTTGATTTCAAAATTTTACCCTACGACATTGATGAACTTCAAATTTTTACTAACCTCGGACTTTGGACACTTCACTGAGCTCGTCTTCACTGAGCTGGATCGCTTCTTCGTATTCGCTGAGGTTGTCTTCATCTTCGTCTTCACTGCGGTCGTCTTTCTCGTTTGCTTCGTTCCCTGCATTCTTCTTCTTCGTCTTCGTCTTCCCCTGGAAATTTCGTCTTCGTCTTCCCTGCTATGTTCAGAACCCTAATTTTCTAAGGGGGTATTTGAAATTAAAAAGTGTAAAATGACACATAATCACTTTAACAAAATTAAAAATATGCCAGGTGTAGGACCTCTTATTAGATTCCATGCCACCTGGATATTAGGGGGTTCTATGAAGGAATCTACATAACATAAGGGGGGGTTTACAAAAAATATTTTTACAGGGGGGTAATCATAAACTCGCTAACATTACAGGGGGGAAAAGTGTATTTAACCCTATAATTTATAAGTAATTAATATTATTTGTAAATTTTTGGAAAAAAAATTAATTTATATACGTATAAAGATATGATAGACAATATTTTTAAAGATAAAGATAAAGATATAAAGATAATAAACAGAAAATATTTTTATTTAAATAATAGACAAGACAAATATTACAAAGATATGATTAATCACATATGATGCGGTCCCTGGTACGATCCGCACGGGGGAGGTCTAGTTACTCGCCTAGACGGTTCACGTGGTGGTGGTGCTTCCCTATTACCACCCCTTGCCCTAACGCGCCCCCTTGCCGCTTGCCGTTGTGGTTGGGTCGAAGTCCCTTCAGTGCTGTAGGAAAGACGGGTCCCCTCTGCGCCCTCGAAGCTTTGTCTCGGTGGGACAAACTGACTACTGCTGGGTGCGCCCTCGAATTGTGGTCTTTGGTAGTTTAGGGTTGAATCGGGTTGGCCAAAGTGCAATGTTTGTTGTGGTGTGTAGTAGTCCTGTTGGTAGTCCTCTTGTATACCCATGTCGGGGCTAGGTGGAGGACTGGAAGAGCTCGGGAAATTGTCGTGATGGAAGTGTTGGGATTGGTGGAAGTGGGGGGATTGATATTGTGGTAGGTGTTGGGACTGTTGATGGTGGTGGGAATGTTGAGTTTGTTGTTGGTAGTCTTCATGGTATTGGGATTGAGTATGTGGTATGTATTGTTGATTTGGTTGGGGGGTGGACATGTGTTGTGGTGGTTGTTGTTGGTAATATGGTGGTGGTGGTTGTTGTTGGTAATAAGGTGGTGGTGGTTGTTGTTGGTAAAATGGTTGTGGTGGTTGTTGTTGGTAATAAGGTGGTGGTTGTTGTTATTGGGAATACTGTGGTGGTTGTTGTTGTTGGGAATACTGTGGTGGTTGTTGTTGTTGGAAATATGGCTGTTGCATCCGGGGATCGTCCAAATAGAACGGGTCAGACACAATAATTTCTGGATTGGTATTTGCTCTATACCAATCCACATATTCCCTTGTCGGCTTCATTTCGTTGGGCGCCACCGGAAATTGTAGAACATAGTGGGCACGGTCTTTCCACATTTTACGAAACTCCTTAGCAAATTCCTTCCAATTTTGGGCATACCACTGGTGGCTGACTTTTTTTAGATGCCAAGGTTCCATAGACATTGGGGGGCCTGGGATTTCTTGATGCATTCCGAATTGAAGCTTGACACGGTCACTTTGGTGCATCTCCACAGTGGTGAACCGCATTATGGCCGTTTTTGCTGTCCAAACAGCTGCATCTTCGGGGTTGGGTTGATGTTCCAATCCCAAATATGACCTCCAAATAAACTGCAAAGAAAAAAGTAAATATGTTATTTATCGAGAATGCATGATATTAATAAATCAGTTAGAAGCTGAGTGATTTAGTGGTAATACATCTTGTGCTCGGAGACGATCCAAGAGTTGACGATAAAATATAATTTTATTTTTGGGGGTAAGACTGTAATCCAGTCCGGTTGTAATGAACCTAAACAAAAAAAGATAAATAATATTAGTTACAAATATTTATAGAATAAATATACAAAATGAAATAAGATCATAAATTTACCTAGTTGCGTAGGGGAAGGAGTAGTCATTAGGATTTTCTGGGGCTAGCCTCGGCAATCTCCACCACCCCCATGTTTGGAGCAAAAAAGCACATCCAGAAAATGTACAGTGCTCATTTTGTGCATTTTTACACAAAGAGATATATAGGAATGCTAATACTGCAGAACCCCAACTATATGTGCTTATTCTATCAATGTCCCCGAGCAAACTCAAGTACATAAAGTTTATGCTATTTCCCGTCCCTTCGGGAAATAGCAAGTTCCCAAACAATAGCATAATGTAAACCCGGGTTTTTATGACTTTTTCTTGTTCGGAGGATTCCTCAGTCAAAGTTATGGAGTCGTGGTACAATTGTAGGCTAGATAATTTAATACCCTGACCCCTTGCTTTGGCAGACCCCTCACCCTCGACCAGATCTACCCCCAACATTTGAACACATATTTGGTTAGGCTGTTGAACATTTCCGGTCACAGGCTTACCATCTATTCTAAGACCTAAAAGCATGTACACATCCTCTAATGTGACGGTACATTCACCAGTTGGTAGGTGAAAAGTGTGTGTCTCAGGTCTCCAACGTTCACACAGAGCCAAAATGAATTTGGCATCAATGGTGGCATTTACGACATGCATAACATGACCAAAACCCGCACGCTCTATGTAAGGTACGCACCATGGGTCTGGATAAGGCATTGGGTGTGAACGTTGACGAAATTTCTTGGGATCCTTTAAAAACAAACAATATAAACAATCATTATATTGGACTTTTAAAAAACTAATTACAAACATACGAAAGAGGCAATGTTGAAGAAAAACTTACGAATGAGGCAATGTTTGCCCTAGTTCCTCTGTGTTCTTGGCCCATGGTAAGAAGAGACATGACTGCAATGCAGGAAGAAGCTTGGTGGATGAGAAGTTTCGCCCGAGTTCTCTGAATAAAAGTGTTAGTGGTTGATGAAAACTTGCAAGAATGACCCTCTATTTATACTCGTTTTCAAGTAGACTGAATATGCAAAAATGTGACAAGTGTAAGGCATGCGTGGTAGTGTTGGCATGCATTGGTGGAATCTGATGATGCAAAAATGTGACAAGTGTGAGGCATGCGTGGGAATCTTGCAGAATAGGTGCAGACTAGGTGGTAGTGTTGGCATGCATTGGTGCAGACTAGGTGGGAGTTGTCTTGTCTTGGGGAAGACTTGGTGGAATCTGATGATGCAAAAATGTGACAAGTGTGAGGCATGCGTGGGAATCTTGCAGAATAGGTGCAGACTAGGTGGTAGTGTTGGCATGCATTGGTGCAGACTAGGTGGGAGTTGTCTTGTCTTGGGGAAGACTTGGTGGAATCTGATGATGCAAAAATGTGACAAGTGTGAGGCATGCGTGGGAATCTTATTTAAAATAAATAATTAAGCTTAAATAAGATTGAATATTATTTTAAACACATAATCACTACGCCAAAAAGGTCTTGTTTGAGGTAGTTTAGTATTGGAAGTGTGATATTCAGACTTGGTGGTGAAGACTTGATGGGGAACAGGCATGCGTGGGAATCTCTGAGACTAAGTTCAGGCTAGGTGGATAGGTTGGCATGCATTAGTACAGACTAGGTGGGAGTGTTGCATTCAAGGGTGTGACACGTGTAAGGCATGCGTGGGAATCTGCCAGACTTGGTGGTGAAGACTTGATGGGGAACAGGCATGCATGGGAATCTCTGAGACTAAGTTCAGGCTAGGTGGATAGGTTGGCATGCATTAGTACAGACTAGGTGGGAGTGTTGCATTCAAGGGTGTGACACGTGTAAGGCATGCGTGGGAATCTGCCAGACTTGGTGGTGAAGACTTGATGGGGAACAGGCATGCATGGGAATCTCTGAGACTAAGTTCAGGCTAGGTGGATAGGTTGGCATGCATTAGTACAGACTAGGTGGGAGTGTTGCATTCAAGGGTGTGACACGTGTAAGGCATGCGTGGGAATCTGCCAGACTTGGTGGTGAAGACTTGATGGGGAACAAGCATGCATGGGAATCTCTGAGACTAAGTTCAGGCTAGGTGGATAGGTTGGCATGCATTAGTACAGACTAGGTGGGAGTGTTGCATTCAAGGGTGTGACACGTGTAAGGCATGCGTGGGAATCTGCCAGACTTGGTGGTGAAGACTTGATGGATAGGCAGTAAGATTCTTGCAGTATAAATATTCACACACATTTTCGCAAAGGTATTCACAATATCTTCACAGCACTCTTCACAAAACCTTGACAATATCTTCACAAAACCTTCACAAAACCTTCACAGAACCTTCACAAAATATGGCATCTTCATCACAATACAAAATCAAAGCTCACGTCAATGGTGAGACTTATGAATGTGATATGTCTGGCTTCCTATTTAGAAACACCGAATGCACTCGTTTTTGTCTAAATAGAGGAGCTGACTTCTCTTATCTGAAGAGGAAGATTGAGTCCAAACTAAGACAACCCGTGTCCCAAATTTTTTATCAACAACCTTTTTTTTCAGAAAACAACTCTGTCAAGTTTTATAAGTCATTGATTCAAAATGACATGGAGACACAATACATGCTTCGTAACCATGAGTACTCTGGTTACGAATACATAGTGTTGTACATTGTGTTGGAACAACCTCAACCAACTCAGAATATTCAATCACAGGTTATTGATCCTGTGATTGATGACGAACAAGATGCTGAGCACCACGTTGAAGACGATGTGGTTGATGATGCTGAAGACGTGGTTGATGACTTGGTGAACCGTCATTCTGAAGACGAAGACCAAGCTCAAATACCTATAGCGCAACGCTACTCACCTCCTGCGCACTTCACAACACTTAACTTGGGCGAGGATGAGCCCTCATCAGATATGTTCTACAACCCATATATGAGGTCTGATGAGGACTTAAAGAAGGGTGACCAATTTCGGACCAAGGAAGAGTGTCTGTTAGCAATAAAGAACTGGCACTTGAAAAATTGTGTTGACTACGATGTTATCAAATCAAATCCGGAAAGATACGTTATTGTTGAAGGTGAGAAAAACAAGAAAGGGGGGTTTGAATTGTTTGAAAAATAAGCGCTTTTCCAAAATGAAAATCACACAATGATTTTATACTGGTTCGCTTATAACACAAAGCTACTCCAGTCCACCCGGCCAAGGTGATTTCGCCTTCAACAAGGACTTAATCCACTAATCTTGAAAGATTACAAACAACACCTAAGAGAGAAGAAAAACTCTTAGTCTTCTCAAGTCTACAGACTACACAAAGTCACTTGAGGAAATCAAACAAATAAAATATACAAGATATGTAATCTAGAGTGCTTCTAAGAAAGCAAGTATTACAGACTTAAGAACAGATTTTTCACTTAATAAGCAAAAGCTTAGTGAAATTCTTTGAGAGCAAAGATGATTTTCTTGAGCGTGAAATAATTCAGTATAGTTTTGGCTAGTTGATTTCTTGTTACTGAATGTTGATTGCATCTCTATTTATATATGAGTTGGAGTAGAGTTGAATCTGGTGGATATTAAACTGAGTTTACTCCATCACTTAAATAGCTTCTGCAGTTTAACTTTTCATCTTTGAAGTGACTACTTACCACAAGTAGTATCTTCTCTCTTGGAAGTGGAGATTAACGTCTCTTTCTCTGTTTAGGAAATCTATTTGAAAAACTTTACTTGACTTGAACGTTACTTCTTCATGATTAGCAAATCCATAATCAGAGTATTTGTGTTTCTGGAGAATCTTGGAATCTTGCTTCTGATGTTGATCTCTTGAGAGTTCAGATGGCGCTGATAACGTTTCTCCAGAATCAGAGCTTCTAGACTTTACTTTATGTTCAGATGCTTCTGATACTTTGCAGTTTTGTCCAGAGTCAGACTTTCTAGACTTTCTTGAACGTGCTTCCACTTTAGATTGCTCCTAATACTCTAGAATTTGTATCTGATCTTGTTGTACATCTGATGACATCATCAGATTCATTTCTTCTTTCTTTAGAACCCTGCACACTTAGAAACTTTTCGTTAGGGTGCCATTTTTGGTTTCATCCTTTGTTATCATCAAAATCAAGGAATCTGTTGTAGAACAATTTTTGTTCTTACAATCTCCCCCTTTTTGATGATGACAAAACAACTTAAAATAGCAGATGAAACATGAATAAAATAAGATCAGATAGACAAAAGCTCCCCCTGAGTTAGTGCTAGGGAGTTCAGAAGTTCTTACCAGAGCTTTCCAAGTAAAGAGATTTCTGAAAACTTTCTGCAATTTCTTAAATTTAATGTTAGAGCTATTTAATCAGAGTTATTTTTATCAGAGCTATTTCTACAATTGTTGCAGAGTGCATAAGGTTTTTAGACAATTTTCATCAGAGCTATTTAATGATTTCTCCCCCTTTTTGTCAGAATCAAAAAGACATTGTAAAAAAAAAAAATTGAATTAAAGAGAAAAACATTTCATTAAAAATAGAAACACAAAACATCAGATTCAAAAAGATCAAGAACAAAACATTAGATCCAACAAGAAGACAGAAGCAAAAACAACAAAATAGCAAGCAAAGACATAAAATCCTAAGTGCCTAAGGGTTCTGAGGCAATTTCTGCAAGATCATGGCAAGCATCTTCTGGATGTTCTCATTGACGGTATCTTGCTTGTCCATTCTGTCTCGGAGGATGTTCTGATCTTCCTTAAGGTCCTTCAAAGTCTGAAGAATCATGGGAACAGCAGTTGAAGACTCCCCCTGAGTCAGAGCCTGCTGAGCTTCAGCTTCTGCAGCAGCTTGAGCTTCTGCATCTGCCAGAGCCTTAGCTTCAGCTTCTTGTTGCCTTAGGATTTCTGCTTCCTGAGCAATTCTTTCCTCTTCTATTCTTCTTGCTTCTTCTGCTTCTCTAGCCAACCTCTCTTCCTCTAGCCTTCTGGCTTCAGCCTCTCTGGCAAGTCTCTCCTGGAGTCTTACCTCAGCATTTCTGATGTAGTCATTTCTGACTTGTTCAGATATGCTCTTCAGCCTAAAGGACTCTGATGTCATCCAGCCAATGACTCTGTTCCAGTGTGTCCTTACAGATTCAGGATCATCACTGATTTCAGAGTTAGTGACCAGAGAATCAACCTTTTGAGCTGAAGCCTCTGCAATCATAAAGATGGCTTCCTTAAGGGTAGGTTTAGAAAGCTCAGGTTCAGGTTCTGGTTCAGAGGTATGAGGTGGAGGGCTGAGATTCAAGGTTTGAGGTTCAGATTCTGGCTCAGGTTGGGGTTCAGATTCTGTTTCTGGTTGAAGATTGGGGGATGAAGCATAAAGAGGGTTTAAGTCTAAGGGTTCAGATTCTGCTTCAGGTGCAGCGGGAATTTTTGGTGGGGTGATATCAGCGGTGTGGGGATCAGATGGTTGAATTTCAGAGGGTAGAGTTTCAGAGGGGATGGTGGTTGTTTGTTGTGGTGGAAGTGAAGTTGTTTCAGGTTCTGTGGTTTGTGGTTGTTGTGAAGCAAGTCTATGAGCATATAGAGTGGCTATTGTTGGAGAGTCAGGATCATAAGGTTCAGGGTCAGAGGAAACAGTAACGTAGGGAGGTGATTCAGGTTCAGAGGATGAAGAAGAAGAAGTGCTTTGGTGAGTTTGTGCAGGTATAGAGGGAGGAATGAAAGTTCTGGCTATGTTTAGAACTGGTGTAGGTTGGGAGGTTCTGATGATTGAGGGTGTAATGTCAGAGGTGGTGAAAATGGGTTGAGAGGAGAGAGGGTTAGAGGAAGCCATCTGAAGATTAGAGGAGATAGGAGGAACAGACTTACCAGTTGAGATTTGCAGAGGAGCTGAAGATCCGCTTCCAGAAGCTCCGTCAAGTCTGGCCTTCTTTGCTGGTGGTGCTATCTTCCTCTCAGAAACACCTCTCTTGTATCTGACTAAATCTTCTTCAGAGTCCAGACAGTCATCGAGGCTGAAATCAGAGACATCAAAACCTTCTTCCAGCAGACGATGAAGATAGAGGGCAACAGCGTCTCTGGGCTCATTCTTGAAGAATCTGGCCAGGCCATGAGGCATCTTCCTCTGATCTTTTAGAGATTCCCAGGATGTATCCAGAGTGGGCTTGACTCTAATCTCTTTGATGATTCCCATGCTTTTGAGGTTTTTGGCATTCAGAGGCTTCCCTACGTCAATTGCCAGATCATCCATACATCTGGTCTTTTCCAGTTGGTCAACCAATCCATGCTCAATGAAGACATCAGAAAGCAATCTTCCCAGAGGGATGTAAGACCTTGGCTTCATATTGTTTCTGGTTTCTTTGACAGAATCCCTCAGATATCTGAACAGGAGAACAGGGAGGTTGATCTGGATACCCTTCTGAATACAGTATAAAATGCATTTTTGATCAGCATTTATGTAATCAGAGGAGTTGGAGGCTGGGCGATGGTGAATAGTACCCAGAATGATCTTTAGCCACACTCGGAGGTTCTGGTGTAGCTCTTTGTTTTTAGAGGGGTTTCCTTCAACATTTGGTTTGAAGATAGTTGGGTTGATGACTTCAGTGATGCGTTTAGACCTGGGAGGAATGTTGTAAATCCCTTTTCCTCCACTTTCCTCCATATTCAACAAGGAGGCAATTGATGCTTCAGTGATAACAATCTTTACCCCTAGAACAAAAGAGACAATGAATTGGTCATCTGCATCAGCATGTCTCCAGAACTCCTTGACCAGAAGAGGGTAGATTGGACCATAAAGCCTGTTGAAGTAGGTTTCCCATCCTTGTTGACGAAGTTCCTTAGTGAGATCAACGCCATTTCTTCTTAGGTTGTCAAAATCAACCAAAGATTCACACAAAACATCCAAACCTTCAAAGGGAGTTGAAAGGTTTATGTGGCGTTCTCGGTCAAGAATGTGGGGTTCTTGATAAACAGGGGTTATAGAAACACCGGTGACGGTTGGAGTTGGAATACTAGAGGTTTGAGCGGTGGAACTAGACTCCATTTGCTGTGAGTAGTTGAACAGTTGTTGTTGTTGAGCATCCATTGTAAAGAAGAAGATGAAGATTGAAGAACTTGCAGAGAATGCTGAGAGAAGGGTTTAGGGTTTTAGAGTGAGTGAAAGTGATAAGTGTGTGAAGTGTGAGAAAAGTGTTTATATACCTAAGTTCAAACACATGCAAAACGACACCTCAGAATGCGTTAGACACAACACTCAAAATAGCACGCTTGGGGGAAAAAATGTTTACAGCTAATAAATGAATGTCTAATCCCAACAGTACGCACACTGCTCAAGGAGATTTCAAACGTTCTGACCTTTGATTTCTTTTGACAGCTGTCTAGAAGTTCTAGGGTTAGACGTTTGAAGTTCCACGTGTTGATGTATCTGATCTTCAGGAATACCAAAGGGTTGGTTTCTGAAGATTTCTAACTCAGATATCTTCTTAACTTGTAGAAATATCAGAGTCAGAAGCAGAAGTGTATTTGTTTTTATCAGAGTCTCATTTTACATGTTCAGAGCCAAATTTTACTCAGGGCAATTTTTAATGTTCAGATTTTCTAATATAAAAAGAAATCTATCTTCAGCTAGAGGCTTAGTAAAGATATCTGCCCATTGATGTTCTGTATCAATGAACTTCAATGTTACTATCCCTTTCTGAACATAGTCTCTGATAAAATGATGTTTTATTTCTATGTGTTTGGCTCTGGAATGTAGAATGAGATTCTTACTTAAACAAATAGCAACAATATTATCACAAAAGATAGGAATGTTACTCTCAAATATCTGAAGATCTTCTAGCTGATGCTTCATCCAGAGCATCTGAGTTGTGCACAGTGATGCTGAGATGTATTCTGCTTCTGCAGTTGATAGAGCAATAGTTGACTGTCTTTTGCTAGCCCAGGAGATCAGATTGTTTCCCAGAAGCTGGCAATTTCCAGAAGTACTTTTTCGTTCTATTCTATCTCCTGCGTAGTCTGCATCACAGTAACCCGAAAGTCTATACTCTGATGTTTTCTCATACATCAGGCCCAGGTTAGGAGTTCCTTTCAGATACTTAAGAATTCTTTTAACTGCTGTTAAATGAGATTCTCTAGGATCTGATTGGAATCTGGCACAAAGACAGACACTAAAGAGAATATCAGGACGAGTAGCAGTCAGATAGAGAAGAGAGCCTATCATACCTCGATAGAGCTTCTGACAAACCTTGTTGCTTACCTCTTCCTTCTCCAAAATGCAAGTTGGGTGCATAGGAGTTTTTGTAGAGTTGCATTCAGTCATGTCAAACTTCTTCAGAACGTCTTTAATGTACTTGCTTTGATGAATGTACGTGACTTCTGGAGTTTGATTAATTTGAATTCCCAGAAAGAACTTTAGTTATTGCATTAAACTCATTTCAAACTCAGCCTGCATTAACTTAGAAAATTCTTGGCAAACAGAGATATTAGCAGAACCAAAAATAATATCATCCACATAAATCTGGCATATCATGAGATCATTATTAAGGTTTTTACAGAAGAGTGTAGAATCAACTTTCCCTCTGATAAAATTTTGTTCCAGAAGAAAATTGCTTAAGCGTTCATACCAAGCTCTGGGAGCTTGTTTAAGTCCATATAAGGATTTCTTAAGTTTAAAAACATGTTCTGGAAAATTTGAGTTTTCAAAGCC
This sequence comes from Lathyrus oleraceus, assembly GCF_024323335.1. Lineage (NCBI taxonomy): Eukaryota > Viridiplantae > Streptophyta > Magnoliopsida > Fabales > Fabaceae > Lathyrus > Lathyrus oleraceus. The sequence continues at coordinate 145,536,765 of NC_066580.1, forward strand.
TGGAGGTTGATTGACATACACTTCTTCTGAAATATAACCATTAAGAAATGCACTCTTGACATCCATTTGATATAGTTTAATAGAATGATTAATAGCAAAAGATACAAGAAGACGAATAGATTCTAACCTCGCGACTGGAGCAAAAGTTTCATTATAATCAATACCTTCTTGTTGACTATAACCTTGAGCTACCAGTCGTGCTTTGTTTCTGACAACTTCTCCTTTCTCATTCAGCTTGTTTCTGAAAACCCATCTGGTTCCAATGACGTGAGTGCCTCTGGGTTTAGGAACGAGATCCCAGACATCATTCTTGGAGAATTGATCCAACTCTTCTTGCATAGCTGCCACCCAATCGTTATCTTGAAGAGCTTCATTACAGGACGTAGGCTCAATCAAAGACACTAGTCCCAGAGGAATATCTTCAGAAGTTCTGAAGGTAGATCTGGTTCTAACAGGTTCATCTTTGTTTCCCAAAATCAAATCTTCAGATACGTTAATACGACTTTTAACTTTCCTTGGAATTTCTGGAGATTTAATTTCTTCAGAGTCTGGAGTGACGGTTGCTTCTGGAGTTTTCTCAGATTCTACCAGAGTGATCTCTAAATCTGCAAACTTTTCAACTAGCTTTGACTTTTCAGGGTCAAGCTTATCATCAAATCTAACATGAATTGATTCCTCCACAATTTTGGTTTCTGTGTTGTATACTCTGTAGCCTTTAGAGCGTTCTGAGTATCCTAACATAATACCTTTCTGTGCTTTGGAATCAAACTTGTTCAGATGTTCTTTAGTATTTAATATAAAGCAAGAGCATCCAAAAGGATGAAAATATGAGATGTTGGGTTTTCTTCCTTTACACAATTCATAGGGAGTCTTTTCTAGAATAGGTCTTATAGAGATTCTATTCTGAATGTAACACGCTGTATTTACAGCTTCTGCCCAAAAGTGCTTTGCTACATTTGTTTCATTGATCATGGTTCTGGCCATCTCTTGGAGTGTCCTATTCTTCCTCTCTACAACTCCATTTTGTTGTGGAGTTCTAGGGCAGGAGAAATCATGGGATATTCCATTAGAGTCAAATAATTCTTCAAAATCTTTATTTTCAAATTCTCCACCATGATCACTTCTGACTCTAACAATTTTAGAGTCAAATTCTTTTTGCACTTTAGAACAGAAACTGGTGAATACAGAGTGAGACTCACTCTTGTGCTTTAGGAATTTTACCCATGTCCAGCGGCTGTAATCATCAACGATTACTAGTCCATACTTCTTTCCATTGACTGATGCTGTTTTCACAGGACCAAATAAGTCAATGTGAAGAAGCTCCAGAGGCTTAGAGGTAGAAACAACATTTTTCTTTTTAAAAGATGTTTTTGAAAACTTTCCTTTCTGACAAGCTTCACACAGAGCATCTGAAGAAAACTTCAGTTTAGGTAAGCCTCTGACTAACTCAAGTTTAGTTAGCTGAGAAAGTTTTCTCATGCTAATGTGGCCTAGGCGTCTATGCCATACCCATTGCTCTTCGTGAACTGACATTAAACATTTAACATTTTGATCTTTTAAATCAGAAAGATTTATTTTATAAATGTTGTTTTTCCTCTTGCCTGTGAAAAGGACAGAGCCATCGTTCTGATTAATGGCTTTACATGTTTTTTGATTAAAGATTACATCATAACCGTTATCACTTAATTGACTTATGGATAACAAGTTATGCATTAATCCTTCTACATAAAGAACATCAGATATAGAGGGAAGAGTACCATTACCAATAGTTCCGGAGCCTCTGATCCTTCCTTTCTGATCTCCTCCGAAGCCTACAAATCCAGCGTCTTTAAGTTCCAGGCTTTGGAACATAGACTTTCTTCCCGTCATATGTCGCGAGCATCCAGAGTCCAGGTACCATGACTGGTGTCTGAACTTTGCTGCATAGGATATCTGCAACATAGATAATCTTATCTTTCGGTACCCAGAATCTCTTGGGTCCTTTCAGATTAGTTTTCCCAGAGTTTCTTGCAACTTTGGGTCTTCTAGCATTTTTAAATTTGTATTCTTGTGTGTGTGTGTAGTGATATGAAAAAGGCGATTTAATTTGGTTACTGGTAGAGGTTTCATCTTCCTTAGGATCATACCCAATTCCCCTTTTATTATTCTGACTTACTCCATAAATCATGGATGCCATAATACTCCTATCTATTCCATTCTTCAGAAATTTTTGAAAGGCTTCTTCATATTTATAAATAATTTCATTTGAAGTTTGTGGTGCTTGAGATAACGTTTCTTCTAATTTTATTTTTGCTTCATCTTTTTCTAACATTAAAGATTTGATTGTATCTTCTTGTGATAGAATTGTTATCTCAAGTTCACTACACTCTTCAAATTTAGCTTTAAGACAGCCTTTAACGTTTTTAAACTTTTGTTTTAATTTCTGATAAGAAGTAAGAGTTTCTGACAAACATGATTCTAAGTCAGATCTAGAAAGTTCAGAAAATACCTCTTCAGATTCTTCATCTGAGCTGCTGGATGTGATAGCCATAAGTGCTACGTTGGCCTGTTCATCAGAGTCAGATTCTGATGATCCAGATTCACTATCGTCCCAGGTGGCCATCAGTCCTTTCTTTGTTCTGAAAGTGTTTTTCTTGAAGCTTTCTTTTCTAGGGTTGTCTTTCTTCAACTTGGGGCATTCATTTCTGTAATGACCTGTTTCTTTACATTCATAGCAGGTAATATCTTTGTTAGCTTTACCTTTTGACGTTGACTCTGATCGATCCCCTCTGGGTCTTGATCTTCTGAAGTTGTTGTTGTTCCTCTTTTTCCAGAGTTGCTTGACTCTTCTGGTTAGTAGGGACAACTCTTCTTCATCATCAGAGTCTTCTGGTTCAGAATCGTCAGTATCTTCAGCTTCTGCCTGGAGAGCTTTGGTTCTGTCAGGTTTCCGTCTTTCAGATCTGGACTTCAGCGCTACTGACTTGTTCCTTTTCTGAGGCTCATCCTCCTCTAGTTCTATCTCATGGCTTCTGAGAGAACTAACAAGTTCTTCAAGGCTGATATTGTTCAGATCCTTTGATAACTTCAGAGTAGTAACCATTGGTCTCCATTTCTTTGGCAGACTTCTGACTATCTTCTTAACATGATCTGCGGTCGTGTATCCTTTGTCTAGCACTTTAAGACCTGCAATAAGAGTTTGAAATCTGGAAAACATAGCTTCTATAGCTTCATCATCTTCCATCTTGAAGGCTTCATACTTCTGGATAAGCGCCAGAGCCTTCGTCTCCTTGACTTGGGAGTTTCCTTCATGGGTCATCTTCAGAGAGTCAAGTATATCCTTGGCTGTCTCTCTGTTGGTGATTTTTTCATATTCGTTGTATGATATAGCATTTAGAAGTATTGTTCTGGCCTTGTGGTGATTTTTGAAGTCACGTTTCTGATCTTCTGTCATTTTGCTTCTGGAAACTTCAGCTCCATTTAAGACTGGAGGTTTGTATCCATCTGTGACAATGTCCCAGAGGTCAGCATCATAACCTAGAAAGAAACTTTCGATTCTGTCTTTCCAGTAATCAAATTTTTCTCCATCAAAAACAGGAGGCTTGGCATTGTAAGAATCTCTTTCATTTGAGTGGGCCATTGTTTTTCTCGTACTGGATCTCTCTACACGGTTAAGTGTTTGATTAGAAAATCAATAACAGAGCCGGAGCTCTGATACCAATTGAAGGTGAGAAAAACAAGAAAGGGGGGTTTGAATTGTTTGAAAAATAAGCGCTTTTCCAAAATGAAAATCACACAATGATTTTATACTGGTTCGCTTATAACACAAAGCTACTCCAGTCCACCCGGCCAAGGTGATTTCGCCTTCAACAAGGACTTAATCCACTAATCTTGAAAGATTACAAACAACACCTAAGAGAGAAGAAAAACTCTTAGTCTTCTCAAGTCTACAGACTACACAAAGTCACTTGAGGAAATCAAACAAATAAAATATACAAGATATGTAATCTAGAGTGCTTCTAAGAAAGCAAGTATTACAGACTTAAGAACAGATTTTTCACTTAATAAGCAAAAGCTTAGTGAAATTCTTTGAGAGCAAAGATGATTTTCTTGAGCGTGAAATAATTCAGTATAGTTTTGGCTAGTTGATTTCTTGTTACTGAATGTTGATTGCATCTCTATTTATATATGAGTTGGAGTAGAGTTGAATCTGGTGGATATTAAACTGAGTTTACTCCATCACTTAAATAGCTTCTGCAGTTTAACTTTTCATCTTTGAAGTGACTACTTACCACAAGTAGTATCTTCTCTCTTGGAAGTGGAGATTAACGTCTCTTTCTCTGTTTAGGAAATCTATTTGAAAAACTTTACTTGACTTGAACGTTACTTCTTCATGATTAGCAAATCCATAATCAGAGTATTTGTGTTTCTGGAGAATCTTGGAATCTTGCTTCTGATGTTGATCTCTTGAGAGTTCAGATGGCGCTGATAACGTTTCTCCAGAATCAGAGCTTCTAGACTTTACTTTATGTTCAGATGCTTCTGATACTTTGCAGTTTTGTCCAGAGTCAGACTTTCTAGACTTTCTTGAACGTGCTTCCACTTCAGATTGCTCCTAATACTCTAGAATTTGTATCTGATCTTGTTGTACATCTGATGACATCATCAGATTCATTTCTTCTTTCTTTAGAACCCTGCACACTTAGAAACTTTTCGTTAGGGTGCCATTTTTGGTTTCATCCTTTGTTATCATCAAAATCAAGGAATCTGTTGTAGAACAATTTTTGTTCTTACAATTGTATGCAAAAATCCGGAGTGTGGATATAGGTTGATGGCATCGTACAAGAAGAAGCATAATGCGTGGGTGATAGGGTCCATATCTCAAGCTCACATTTGCGTCAACACCAACATGGCACAGGATCATCGCAAACTTAGCCATGACATGATCTGCCATTCCATATTACCTCTAGTTGAGGCTGACCCGTCACTGAAGGTCAAAACAATTATCTCCCATTGTGTGGCTGTTTTCAAATATACACCGTCATACAGAAAGGCTTGGTTAGCGAAAACCAAGGCAATTGAACTGGTGTACGGTAACTGGGAGGAATCATACAAACAACTACCACGCTACCTGGCTGCACTACGATTGTATTCACCTGGGACGGTTACTATAATGGAGACCTTGCCTGCACAATCCCCTGACGGAACTCGTCTAGAAGGTAATGGAATTTTCCATAGACTTTTCTGGGCATTCCGTCCCTGCATCATCGGGTTCACATTCTGCAAACCACTTGTTCAAGTCGATGGAACTTGGCTGTATGGGAAATACAAAGGATCGTTACTGATGGCGGTCGCACAAGATGGCAATTCAAATATTTTCCCAATAGCCTTTGCATTGGTGGAAGGAGAAACGGCTGCTGCTTGGAGTTTCTTCCTTAAGAATCTTCGAACGCACGTGACTCCACAAGCTGGCATCTGCGTGATTTCTGACAGGCACGCTTCAATAGACAGTGCATACAATAATCCAGCAAATGGTTGGCATGACCCCCCGTCTACCCATGTCTACTGCATCAGGCATATTGCTCAAAATTTTATGCGGGAGTTCAAGGATAACTTCTTGAAGCAACATTTGATAAACGCGGGGTATGCATTAAACCAACCTGGATTCCAATACTATCGCCGGGAAATAGTGTTGGCAAATTCTGATGCAGGGAGGTGGATCGATAATATCGACAGAGCGAAGTGGACTAGATCATACGACGATGGGGTGAGGTGGGGCTACATGACAACAAATCTTGTGGAATCAATGAACGGCGTGTTTAAGGGCATACGTAACCTCCCGGTAACCGCATTGGTGAGTGCGACCTATTTTCGGATGGCAACGTTGTTCGTAACAAGAGGCAGGCGCTGGAATGAAGTGTTGCAAACGAGTCAAGTATATAGTGATGCCTGCATGAAGTTTATGAGGCAGGAATCTGCCAAAGCCAGCAGCCATCGGGTTACGGAATTCGATCGCCATGGCCACACTTTTAGTGTCAAGGAAACAATTGACCACAACCAAGGGCTGCCCAGACAAGAGTATAGGGTCCTAATACCAGACCGTTGGTGCGACTGTGGTCAATTTCAGGCCTATCGTATGCCTTGTTCCCATGTCATTGCAGCGTGTTCACACAGCCACTTCGATGCATTATCGCTAGTGTCTCCAATCTACAAAGTTGCAACATTGCTCAATGTATACGACAATCCCTTTCCGGTGGTAGCATTGGAGGCGTATTGGCCAGAGTATGACAGGGAAATTGTTTGGCACAACGAATCGATGCGGCGGAATAAAAGTGGTCGCCCAAATAGCAGGCGCATTAGAACTGAAATGGACGTCGCAGAGAAAATGCAGAGGAAGTGTAGCATATGTAGACAACTAGGGCATAATAAGAACAAATGTCCATATCGTGGATCTAGTTCCACAACTTAGTTTTCACTTTCATAAATCTGTGTACCAAAATCATTTTAAATTAAAGTTTACTTTTTATTCCAAATAAAAGATGACACTTGAACAACAAACACAAACATCTAACATTACAACACCAATTACTAAAACAAAAACAAATACTGGAACAAAAACAAGTACTAAAACAAGAACAAGTACTAGAACAATAACAAATACAACAACAACATGACAAACAACCATTAAAATCTAAGAAATTACAACAGTTAACACTATGTCGTCTGATCCATGCATCATTTGGATGCAATCAATGTCGCTTTCAACTTCAACCCACCAACGTATCGTTTCTCCAGTTTCAAATGAGAACCTTGTTCTAAGCCTCTGAATCCTTCTGATGACTTCACCGGATTGGTAATCTCCCTCTAACCAAGACATCAAGGACCTTTTTAGTTGGTCCAACGAACGGATGTTCCAAAATTTCATCTCCATTGGAGGTTTCAAAGGCGAGAAAATAACATGCCCATCCCTTTTTAAGATTACTGGTTCATGATCCGGGCGCCTTGATGATGTTCGCTGCCATGACGACGGTCTTGGGGATGCCATGAACTCAACTTGATACAGAAAGTGATAGGAAACAGTGGTGAAGAAAATGCAAGGAAATAACACTTTATTTATAGGAAAAGATCTGGGTTGTACACCAGTCTACCTAACCCTAATTAGTGTCGCACTTGATTACTTAATCTTATAGGGAATTAGGGTTTCAATTAGGTCATAACTACCAAACTCTAATTATAACCGATCAATAAACCCTAATTATAATTGATAAATTAACCTTAACATGATTAACCCTAATTCTTCCAAAAAATTTTAAATAATAATAATTACTTATAAATTAAATTAGTATATATATAAATTAATATATATATATATATATATATATATATATATATATATATATATATATATATCTTGTAAATAATTTTATTTATATATATGTGTTAATATAAATTAATATAATTTAGAAAAAATATAAATTCATAAATTAAAAAAAATTAAAAAAAAAAAAAAAAAAAAATTTTAAGGGTAGGCGCCACTCCTAGTGGCGACTTGCCCTACCCTTAAGGCGCCAACTAGGGTGGCGCCCATGTAGGAAACTAGGGCAAAAATTGCCCATTTTGATAATTTTTTGGAAAAAATGGATATTTTTGAAATTTTTTTAAAAATTCTGGATATTTTAAAAAAAAATTCTGGTAAAAAGGATGGTTCATAAGTTTAAAACTAAACCAAGATATTTTTGCATGACACTTGAAATATTACAATCGACGTTTCTTTGCAACAATGGCAAAACCTCCTCTTCTTCTGTCGCGGTAACATTGCAACGTTTTTCTTTAAGTTTAAGTTTAGCATGTGAAAACCTTCCTTTTCTACTATTCATTCCTAAAAGATATAAAACACACTATATTGAATTACAGAGTCCTACATCATTTTCTCCTAATATTATAGAATGGTTTATAAAGTTTAAACATGTATAAATTATTATATAAGTGAGTTGGGATGAAAGTGAGTCTTTGATAATTAAACATATGTTGCCATAAAATGAAATTTAAATCTTGAATTTTAATTATTTAAAACCTCCGAACTAAAGGGATTAAAAGTGCATTTAAACCAAATATTTATTAATAAATATAGAAAACAATCTGATTTATTATGAATTATAATTGAAACAATAATATGAATAAATCACAAATAAAAAAAATATACATTTGTAAGTTGAAAGTGATAATAAAGATTTTATTTTACAATTTTAAATGACATCCTTAACGTTTTATTTTTTATTTAGATTCTAATTTTTTATTTATTTATAATTTTCTCTCTTTTAGGTATTTAATTATAAATTGTTAAGATATGTATTCATATTTAGTCTTAAATAAAAATTAAACTTTATGTTTAGTTATTATCGAATAGAGTATTGAATAGTTTTATAAATTTATATGTATAATGTCAAATTTTACTTATATGTGAGATATTAAGAGTTTTGTTGTTTGTTAATAATTTATTTGTCTGAAATTATAAGAAAAGTGTAGAGAATAGATATATAGATTTGGTAAAGAGCGTTGCATTCTCTATTATATTTTTAGATCAATCGAGAATAATTTAACTTTGAGAAATTACGGAATATATACTTTAACATTAAAAATATTTTTCAAGAGTTTCTTTTGTTGCTATGATTAAAAAAAAAATAATTTAAATTGCATGGATCTCATCATCTCTTTTACTTTTGAAAATTTGATTATAAAGAGTTGAACCCCAAACTATTTATCAAGATGCAATAAAAGATTGTTTCATGTTAAATTTTTGCAATGTGATTTTAAAATTAAAATATAAAAAAAAGTAAATACATATGTTTTTAAAAAATATTTTTAAATATTTTAATTTTTATACATTTAATTTATATATTTAAATGAATTTATGTATTTTTTAAATTTAATATATATATATATATATATATATATATATATATATATATATAATTTTATCTCTTTTCTATCACTTATCTCTTTTTTTATCTTATAATATAATATATTTTATCGCTTCTTTTATGAGTAATAAAGATTTGTTTTTCATGGGACAACCAGATACTTTCAGCGTAATTGAATGAAATGATTATGGTAATTTTGGTTTAGTTTTCAATATGTTCATCGAATTGTTTTTGTGCATTTTTTTTTGGTTCCAAACCCTAATTAAAAGATCAAAGATGAACAAGAGAATAATGGGGAGTAAGGGAGAATTAGAGAGAATAATTATTAAGGGTGAAGAATCGTTGTTAATTTTTGATATTGAGAGAGAAGAGTTTTTATTTACAAAGTTTGTAACTAATCTCTCTACAAACTTTGTAACTGTTAGGGCTTGAGGCACTTTTAGTGAGGAGAGAAAGATAGAATAAGGAAATAAGGATTGTATTATTAAATTGAATGAATGATAAAACTGAATTACAAAGTGTCTATTTATATACACATAAGTGACTTGACTACTAAGTAAAATAACAAACTAAATAACAAACCCTAAACCCTAATTAGCTTTGGGTTTGGGCCACACAACTCAACTTGGATTATATATAATATCTCAACATACCCCCCTATATTACAAGTTATCGAAACACATTAATCATTGTCGATCTGAACTATTCTTAATTTCTTTCTCAATGTTAGGAGCCTGTCGATCTTCAATCCTTTGATGAAAATATCGGTCAATTGTGCTTCACTTGAGCAATGTCTTACTTCAAGTTCACCTTGATTCACCTTCTCCCTTAAGAAGTGAAATCTAGCTTCTATGTGCTTACTTTTTCCATGCAAAACTGGATTCTTCGCAAGATTTATGGATGACTTATTGTCGATCTGCAGTATCAAAGGTTTCTTCACTTCGACCTCGATCTTTTCCAGCACAAATTTGATTCAAATTGCTTGACACACAACATATGATCCTGTTATATAGTCAGCCTCACACGAAGAAAATGTCACCGCAGGTTTCTTTCTTAAGCACCATGAGATTGAGGCACCAAATATTTGAAAGAAATATTCAATAGTGCTTCTCCGATCTTCCTTATCTCCACACCAATCAGCATATGAATAACAAGTAACCATAACTTATTTGCCTTCAGAGTCTCGTTGAAATAAAATTCCATAGTTTGTCGATCCTTTTAAGTATCTCAGGATTCTTCTTGTAGCCTTTATGTGTGACACCCTTGGTTCACTCATATATCTACTCACTAATCCGATTGAGAAACATATATCAGATTGACTGTTGCACACATATCTCATAGATCCAACAATTTGTTTGAACAAATTTGCATCGACTTTGTCTTCCTCTCCATGCTTCTCCAGCTTCAAATTTGGTTCGATAGGAGAAGGTGCATGAGTCGAATCATCCATCTTGAATCTCTTGAGTATCTCTTTGACATACTTTTTTGATGTAGCACCATGCCTTGTTTCGCCATTTGAAATTCCATGCCTAAGAAGTATGACAACTTTCCCATATCCAAAATTTCAAATTCCTTCTTCATCAGCTCTTTGAACTTTGACAAGTTCTTTAAGCTATTTCCATTTACTAGCAAGTTATCGACATATAAGCAGATGATTGTTTTATCTTATGCCATAACCTGAACATAGAAACCATACTCAGATTTGCATTTGACAAATCCCATTTCGACAAAGTATGAGTCCATGTTCGTGTTCCATGCCCTAGGTGCCTGCTTGAGACCATATAGCGCTTTGTGCAACTTGTATACTTTGACTTTCTTGCCTCCTTCATAGTATTTGATAAGAATATCCCATGTCTCCTTCGCCGATTCAGCATGATCGATTCTGTCGAAATTAGCCGCATCAACCGCCGATTGGATGTAAAAGGCCGCCTTGCAATCCTTCTTCTTGGCATCCTTGTGAGCGGTTCTCTATGCGTCAGTTGCATCTTCACCAACTGCATGAACACCATTAGTAACCACTTCTAGGGTTTCATGAAAGCCAAATAGATATTGCATATGTTTTCTACATCAAAGCCAATTCTTGTCGTCAAGAGGTTGAAGGGAGTTTGGTAAATTTCTGTTACCATTCATCTTCGAAGCGATTGATAAAAAATAACCCACGATCCTGGAAAAACGATCTATGATGCGTGATTCTTGAAAACACGATCAAGAATATAGCCGAAGCTCTGGATACCAATTTGTTAGTGCTTTAGGCACTTTTAGTGAGGAGATAAAGAGAAAATAAGGAAATAAGGATTGTACTATTGAATTGAATGAATGATAAAATTGAATTACAAAGTGTCTATTTATATACACCTAAGTGACTTGACTACTAAGTAAAATAATAAACTAAGTAACAAACCCTAAACCCTAATTATCTTTGGGCTTGGGCCACATAACTCAAATTGGATTATATCTAATATCTCAACAGTAACTAACTTAACAAACTTTGTAGCTAATCTTACAAACTTTGTAACCACAAAGTTTGTAACTAATATCACAAACTTATAACTAATGTTACAAACTTTGTAACTAATCTTATAGACTTTGTAACTACTTGAATTACATTTCTTCAACACACCACCTCAATTCAATTCTCTTAAGTCTTCCATGCTCATGTGCTTCTTCAATCTCTTGAACACTTTAATTGTCACTCTTTTTATTTAGTTCCAGGTTCAACATGTGGATATACACTTAAATCCAACCATTATCTGATTATAACAACTGTATTCCGATTCATTTTATTCCATTCGACGTCAGACTTATCACTTGGTTTACCTTTTCCCCCTCAATAGGACCATACAAGTATTTGTTGTATAAAATATCTTCCATGAGAGTCTTCTAGAGTGTATAATTAGTAGAATTGAACTTAATCATATTGGGCTCTTGAGCTTTCTCCATTTAAAATGCACAAAACAAGTCAACCAGAGCTCTCGACACCACTTTGTTGGGAAATAATCAAATAATCAGAATATTTTTTCAAGCTGAATACTTTCCCATACCTGTGCAATTTAAATAGACAACCAACAGAACCAATCACAAATCACAATATAATAACAAAAAATAAAATAGCAAAAATATCATATTTTTAACGTGGAAAACTTCCCTCAAAGTGGGAGAACAAAAACCATGGGACCGTCCAGTAAAACCTTCCACAATATGCATAATGGGTATACAAAAGTCTTCCCAGTAACATTAGGGAATACCAATCTTCACCAATAAATAATAAAAGTGGAAAATACACTATAAAGAACTCCTCCAAAAAATGTCGGTATACCAAAATAATTCTAAGAGAAGGTAAAAGTACTCAACAAGAATATAAGTAAAATTAACTAAGTGATAGGAACAACATACTATCACTTGTGATGTTTCCTCTAAAACCCTTATTTAGTTGCTTATTTGTTGTGTTGCTTTAGAGATTAAAAAATCCCTTTGAAATACATGTCAAATGGGTTTAACCCAAATAAATTATACAAATAAAAAAATCTTTTTTTTCTTTTATTCTTTTTCTATTCTTTATTTTTATTTTTCTAAATAAATGATAATACCCACTTAAAGAGTGAACTCACCCTACAAATCTTCCTCTCACGAATTAAGTGGGAAGAAACTGCTCCACCATGCCCGATTTCTTTATGCAGTTAATCATCTTTGTCACAGATAAAGTCTATGTCATCATATTTGAACCATTCTCGTCAGTATGAATCTTCTCAAGTGAAAACAACTTCGTCTCAAATGCATCTCGTATCCAATGATACCACACCTCAATGTGCTTTGATCTGGAATGGAACGTTGGGTTATTACTAAGAAGAATTGCGCTTTGACAGTCACAATATAACACAAACTTCTCTTGCTCAACACCCAATTCTTGTAAGAATTTCTTCATCCACAATAGTTATTTAGACGCTTCAGTTTTTGTAATGTACTCAACCTCAATAGTAGATAAAGCAACACACTTTTATAAACTTGATTACCAAGACGCTGCTCCCCCTACGGAAGTCATCATGTATTCAAAAGTATATTTTCTGGAATCAATATCATCGGCCATATCTCCATTTGTGTATCCATCTAACACATGATCACCACTCCCAAAGCATAAGCACACTCTGGAAGTGCCTCCAATATATTTGAGAATCCATTTCACTACTTTCGAATGATCTTTACCAGAATTGGAGAGACACCAACTAACAACACCAATAACATGAGCAATATTTGGTCTTGTGCGTACCATATCATGTAAGTGCATTATTCCGTTTAGATATATTTTGCATGATGTCAAAACTAGGAAGTAGCGTTTATGTACATTGGACGGTATCATCCAGTCTAGTTGGGCATTTTAGCGTTTTTGCATTAGGAAACATGTCAACATTGTTGAAAATGGTTTAGAAAACATTTTTGCATCAAAATAGTGTGTTGTTTATGAGAAACTTGTTTAAAGTGAAAAATCCTCATTATAGGTCGACACATACGACTACATGTTGACCTATAGATGAATTTTTAAAACTTTAGGTCGACACATAAATGGTATAGGTCGACATGTATGTTGCAGTATTAAAGCCTGCAACTTCTGTCTCATGTGCCGAGTCTTCAGGTCGACCTATAGGCAACACATAACCTTACAGGTCGACACATGACTTGAATAGGTCGACACATGATTCATATAGGTCGACCTATTGGTTAAACTTTTTGAAAAATTTCACTTATTTTCATTCCTTTGCATTTCCTTTTGCCCTAAATCACCCATGCATATAAATACTCAATACATGCATCATTCTTTAGTAAGGTTTCTAGAGTGAGTAAAACCTAGATGAATCCAGAATTTCAAAGCATCTCATCATCTTCAATTCAATCTATGCATACACACAATCAAACTACACATAATCATTTTTTGATTGGGTGCCTCTAGATTAGGATTGGTAACGTTCAATTAGGTTTGTTATACCGAGAATATTGGGTTACGATCTTTGAGGGATTCAAATAAGAAAACCGGTTTAGGCTTTTCCTTCAAGATCTTTAGGGTTTGAAGGTTTGTGTCGAGATTGTACAATTCGTATCTGATCGAGTGAAAGCCTTAATACTAGGTGTGTCGGTAAGGGAGTAGCGATACACAGTGGATCGGATTGACAAGTCCTGGGTTCAACAGTTGTACGCTTGGGATTAATTCATCCGGGTGAAAGCCTTGAGACAAGGAGGTCATGCAAGAAAGTAGCAACAACAGGTGAATTGAAGCGACATTGTTGGTGACTTGATAAAACTTTGATCAAGGTTTTTGGAGGTGCTAGAGTCAAGAACAAACCTAGGGTTTGTGGGATTTTATTTCTCATATATCTTATTAATACATTTGCAAAGTAAGATTTATTATATTAATATCTCAATTCGAATTTGAGTTGAGGGCATACATACCCATGGCGAGGTCGATTGGGGAACTACCTAAAAAAATCCTTGCATACTCTCTCTCTCTCTCTCTCGTTTATTTTTTGGTTCATAAATCGTTAATTACTTCGATATCTTGATCAACATTATTTGGGTAATAACTTTTGAAATCTTTGACAAATTGTGTTGGTATAGTAATCACTTACCATTTGGTAATGATTGGTTGTTAAAAACTACAAACACTACACTAATATCCAAACCTTGTTGATTGCACACAAAATGTTTGATGAATTGTGTCAACTAATCTTTAGTGTGTTGTTGACATTGGCGATAAATAGTTACTATAGTAGAGTATTAAATTTAGTGCTTTAAGTATTGATAAACCAACTTGTGAATTATTATCATATCATTGGTACTCATACGCATATCCAGAGTTTTCAATAGAAGGTTCGGTTAGACGATTTTGGATCCGGGAAATATTTTAAACTTGCTTCTGCGCCATAAAATTTTCTAAATCGAAGTTTTGAATAAATTTTTAATTTGAGATCTATTCACCCCCTTTTAAATCTAGGCCTATCGTCTAACAAGTGGTATCACGAGCTCTGGTTGCTTTCAGTCTTAAGATTTGCTTATTAGATAATGGCTACCGAACCTAAAGAGGTGTACAATAGAGCACCTATTTTCACCGACGAAAATTATGGCTATTGGAAAGCTTGTATGTGTATCAATATCAACTTCATTGATAAGGATGTATGGGACGTCATTTCCAATGGTCCTAATCAAATTACAATAACCAATGATGAAGGTGTCATTGTACCAAAACCGTAAAATCAATGGAATGATAATGATAAGAAGTTATGGTCTCATGATTGGAAAGCACAAAATATTCTCATATCCACATTAGGTGTTGATGAGTATTATCATGTCTCTCATTATGAAACCGCAAAGGCTATGTGGGACGCGTTATAAGTTTCCCTTGAGGGAACTAATGAAGTCAAACAATCTAGGATCAATACTTTGAATCAAGAGTTTGAACTCTTTCGTATGAAGCATGGTGAAACCATTACCGACATGTAAAAGAGATTCACACATCTTATTAATATATTGAATGCTCTAGGTAACCCTATCTCCAATGCTATTGCTACTAACAAGGTTTTAAGATATCTTAACAGGGAATGGAAACCCAAGGTCACTGCTATCAAAGAAGCGAATGATCTTAAAGCACTTGATCTTACTACTTTGTTTGGTAAATTGGAAGAACATGAGCAAGAACTCACTTGCTTGGAAAACATGAAAAAGAATATGAAAGGAAGATGAAAAAAGATAAAGGTAAAGACAAGATGGAAGAGAAGAAGCCCATTGCTCTAAAGACTTCTAGTTTAAAGTTCTCAAATAGTGAGCTTAGTGATTGTGAAACTAAAGATGACGAAGACTCCGATGAATAAGACATGGGGTTGTTCAGTAAAAGGTACAATAAATATATGTGGGAAAAAGAGAATAAGCACTCCGAGAAGAAGGATCATGGCAAATCTAGAAGATTTTAAAATTCCTTAAAGGATGATGAGAAGAAGAAAAGTAAGGGTAGAAGTTCATGCTACCATTGTGGCAAAGAAGGTCACATTAGGCATGAGTGTCCTAAAATAGTTAAATAAAGTGAAAAAGGTAATCACAAAAGATCAAATAAGCATATAAGGGCTTATGTTGCTCGGGAAAGCGAAAGTGGTTCTTCAAGTGGAGAAAGTTCTAGCTCAAGCAACGAATCAAAAAAGATGTGTTACATGACCAACAAAGGAAAGAAAAAGAATGTAAGTCACTTTAAGCCTAAATCTACTAATGACTTATCTTATTCTAAATTGCAAGAATATTTTAAAAATCTACAAAGACAAGCCATAAAAGCTTTCAAAAATCTTGCTTCAAATAAAATAATTTTCTCTCATTTGCAAGCTAAAATGTAAGAAAATGAAAAGAATATGGAAGCTCTAAGGAAATCTATGATAGACATTTTAAAGGATAATTTTAATGATAATAGTACCTCTTGGTTTGAGTGTGAGACTTGTCATATTTGGCAAAAAGAGTCAAAAGATCTTAAAGCCAAGTTGAACAAGACTTTGAAACCCAAAGTCACTTTTGCTATTGACACTTTAAAATATGATATTCCTTCTCATAATCCTTATATAAGGTATAGTTATGTTGAAAAGAGTTCAAATAGAAAAAGAGCATCTTATCATAATGTTTATTGTCATCATTGTTGCATGAAGGGTCATACCATTGCAACGTGTAACTTTAGGAGACTCTTGGTCCCCAAAGGCATTCATAAATGGTTGCCTAAGTGAAACCAAGGTTTCACTAATCATCAAGGACCCAATGAAGATTAGATAGCTAGCACTAGTCGTTAATCTTGTAGGATAAATGTCTTTACACTATGAAGAGAGTATGGGATCTTTTTCGTGGAAGCTCGAGACATAATATTTATAACACTTCTCTATTTCTTGACTTGGTGACAAGGAAGATAGAATGTGTTACTAAAGAGGTTAAATTTTAGTGTTCTTTTAATGGGTAAAAGTGTATTGATTATTACTGATGTTTTATATCCGAGAAGTGTCGGAAAAAGGTATTGTTCTTAATGATGTAGGTTATATTCGACAAGACATACTCAAGTTCATCAAATTAGGGATTGATCAACCTAAGATGAGAAAACGTGAGGAAGAGCAAGATGATTATCATAATTTAACATGATTGAAAGTCCAAGTATTAGGATGATCATCAATTCAATGAGACTCTTGGGTACATTATTAATAACACTCTCAAATACTTGTACAAAGAAAAAGTGGTAAGAGCGTTTTGGTTCTGTTTGTATTTGTGGAACTTGTTGCATTCATTTCAACTTTCTTTCAAAATTTTCTCGTGGAATGCTTGTGTATCCTCCGTCTTCCGTATGGCGAGGTTATATCATTTCAATACGTTTTCTTATTTCATAAGTGAGTATTTCTTTTACCTGTTTATTTTTAAAGGTATATGATGTAGTATGTGTATGGTATGTACAATGTTTGTTAACTTCCAAAAATATCAATGCAACCATTGTGTGTTTCATTTCATATGTTTATAGTGACTTCATATTAAATGTCATCATATGTGATCTATATCTTTTGCCAACTCATGCTTACTATTGTGTTTGCATGTTAATTGCGTTGAAACCATTAAATCATTACATATGCATAGTCTCTTACTCATTAGTCATGCGTAAGTCATTATGAGTCATTAAAAATCATTTCATAAGTCATAAATATGAGTTTTGTCAAGTTTTATCCATAATGCATCGACACATCGTTGCATAGTGTAGCGGTACATTCATGATCATCAAGCTATGGATAAGCTAGACATCAAATAACAGGAGTCGCCACCGCGCTTTTATTGTTTCTAAGGGAAAAGGGAAAAAAGTACGAACAAAACCCAAAAGTAAGAAGTTTTCAAATCAAAACTAATAAAATGTCAGAGATTACAGGTAAGGGGGTTGGTTACACAGAGGGAAGGTGTTAGCACCCAAAGTGTCCTAGGTACTCCTAGGGAGCCCTTTTTGTGTGCATATGTATTTTGGACAAAGTGATGTTTACAAACAAATAGAGTGAGGAGATGAGAAAAGAATTCACTAATTATATTTTTTGTGTTTGACAAGACCTTCGGACTTGTGCCTACGTACCAACATAAAAATGAGGGATCAAAACCTCGTAGCTCGTGGTATCAATTTCAAAGTGGATGCATTGCTTTTAACAAAAATTAAGTTTGAAAGGCACAAAGGCCTAAAAATGGTTTGAATGAGTTAGTTCTTTTTGGATTTTGAAAGTTTAGGTCAAGTATGGTTAAGTCTATTTACAAGTTTGATTAAGAAAAGAAGTTTGAAAATGCAATGGCATAAGGCCAAAGTTTCTAGTTTGCAAAGTGGTCAAAATTTAGAAAATAACAAGTTCAAACAAAGAAGTTTTTGAAAGGAGGAAGAGATTTTGAAATTAAAGAAATAGGGAGGAGATGAAGAGACTAATCCTATGCACAAAATTAAAAGTTAAGAGTTGAAAAGATCTGACCAATGGGTAGCAATCCAATAGACAAGAATGCCATATAGAAACCCAAATTCCCTTGGACATTTGAATCAAGCAACAAACAGTGCATACAATATTTATCTTGAAGAGCAAGGCATCAAATAAAGATAGCCATATCCAATCTTAGCCATTCCATGATCTTCTTCAGATTAAGCCCATGTAACAGATGAATTCCACAAGTCACAGGTTCAAAATAACAGCTTCACAATGATCATGTTGCAGATGAACTCAAAGAGATCTTGAATGATGTATCAGATGAAGTTTCAAATTGCAATCACTTGGTTTCATAAAAATTGGCATTGGCCAAGTCCTTTAGCATAGGAAGGTTGCCTAGATTCTAAGTCCAATTTGTCAAAGATCAAGTCAACAGTCTACACAAAAGTTTTTTTAGGGTTTTTGTTCTTATTATGTACATTAATGGTCCAAGACCACACAAACAAACAAAATATACACAAGCAAGATATATCACACAATATAGTCCAAATGGACAAAAGGGAAAATGACATTAACATAAATATTAAGAATGGTATGAACAATGGCAAATGAAAAGAGCTCGAAAATTAAAGTGCATTATAATAAAGGACTTGAAATTAAATGTTAGTTGTTAATGAGTTAGAAGTTAGCATTGTTTTGCTTTTGCTTTTGTTTTAAATCATTCTTTGGAGAACACTCAACCCACTTTTCACAAGCATGGATCCTTGAGCCAAGACATCTTCCAAAGGAAGGAAAAAAGGCCAAATTTCCACACAATACCATGAAAGAGGGGAGACTTACAATCTCACTAACTAGAATGCTATGCCTTTTGTGTCAAAAATTTAGCTCTATGTTAAGCAATCGTAATTGGACTTATGTAGAAGTCATAACTATTTAAGGCCAGGCAATAAAATTCTGGTGTCAATGCATGTTAGAGACATAGTATAATGGACTATGCTCATGAAACATACCACACACAAAAAGAATATGCAAAAAGAGGTGGCCTAATCTCATCCATACTTATGTTGATTTTGTAATCAACTAGCCTTAGGACTTAGAGATATCATAGACCAAATGAGATGAATGCATAAAGAAGGGGAATGAGATGAAGAATGAAGGGAATGGATCAAAACTCAAATTGGTCAAAGGAGGACTTTTACCAAATTAATATCATTCATTCATTTTGGGAGATGGAATGCACATTCCATCAATCCCCTAAATCCAATGATATTAACTCAACAAAGTCAAATCAACCTTGACCAAGGCCCAACAACATGAGTCAAACTTACACAAATCATCACAATAGGTCAACACAATTATTTGGCATTTATTCAAATTAAAAATACTAAAGTAAGGCATTTAAATTAAATATGGTTTGTCAAATTCCTAAAACCTCTTTATAACACCAAAGAAATGACCATGGATTTATCATAGGTCAAACAAGGTCAAAGGACCTTGGAGAAAATTTTTCAGAATTTTTAAAGACTTAAAAGTATTTTTAAACAATTAAAAATAATCACAAAATCAATTAAATCATGAAAAATATTAATAATGATCCAAAAAATAATTTTAATTCAAAATATGAAAGAGGAAATTATTTAATTTTTTTTGGTGAAACTCTCATATTTTTTGGATCAATATTAAAATTAATATGAATTAATGAAAATAAAACTAATTAAATGAAATTCAAATAATCAGAAAAAACGTGAGCCACTTGATCTCCCTCATTAATTGAGGTGGCAGATGAAGTGGCTAAGCGCGTGCAATCCACCATGCACTTGAGTCAACTGATCACACGTGTGGTAATCAGCATGTACGCTCAGGATTAAAACATTTTGAAAGGATCCTATGACTGGGAGACGTGCCAACGCATCGCCGGAGCTGTAACTCCAATCTTCTTCTCCGGTGAACCTCACCGGACTGGTCCACCCTCAACCATCACCAAAATGAAAAAGAAGGACATGATCTGAAAGAAAAAATAACGTAGAGCACGAATCTGACCTCAATTTTACCTAACTCCACATATATAGAAAGATATGAGGAGTTGAATTTTGAGGTGTGTCAATTGAGTTGCTTCGATTTGACCTCTAAGCAACTCAATCTTCTTGCCTACATTGGTAGGACTTCAGGCAACCAAAGATCCAAGAGAATTGATGAGAATTGAGTGAGAATCAAAGAGATGAAGTTTTCTGAAAATTACCTTCAATGTTATGCAGAACTTGAGGTTGCTTGCTTCAAACACGATTTGATCACACTTGAGAAGCTTGCAGGGAGTGATTAACAATGGTTCAAGGCTTTGGATCATGGAGTTCTTGAATCTCTAACAGTTGAGATTCAAACTCAATTTTCAGATTCAAAATTATTAGGTTTTCCTTTAGAATGAGAGGGTTTCAATGGGGGGGAAAAGTTGGCGCGCAAGGTGTGGTTCAAATGAGCTCAGAGGCCATGTATTTATAGCATGAGGGAGTGATATTTGAACACTTGAAATTTTATCCAAATTTAGCAATGTGAATGGCACGAGTGCATGGGCATGTACAGGCCCATGAGGCAATGCATTAAGGTCCAAAATCAATCATGTTGAATTATGAATGAAGCTTGATTGACAAGGCAATGTGAAATGAAGTTTGCACATTTGATTTCCTCCAATGATGCAGCTCTGTTAAAGCCATGCACAGGCCTAGCAAATCTCATCCAAAATGCATGAACTTGAGTTCTTTGGAACGCTTGGATCAAGGGGAACAAGTTTGATATTGAACATTTCTTCATTTGGAGCTTGGATCATGGTGAAATTTGAGGTGGAAGTTTGGAAATTTCAACATGTTGAAATTTTTTCTAAGTGTCAAGCCATATATCTCAATATTCCACCTTACTTAACTTTTTATGTGAGCTTCAAATGAGAAACGTGTCTTCAAAAAAGTTGTATCTCTTTCAAAGACCTTCAAAATGGTCTCTAATTTCATGTCATTTGGATTTAGAATGATAGAGTTATGCATTTTTGAAGTTTGGAAAAATCACTTGTTCAATGGTATAGGTCAAAAATGACCTATAATGTATCCTCATATCACATGCTCATAAAAGTTGAATTTGCTTCCACTCCAAACATAAAAGTTAAAATAGACATCTTGAATTTGATTGTGGAACTTGGAAATCTTTTATCTCATAAAAATTGAGCAAGTTATGGCCTGGGAAGTTGACTTTCAAATTAGGGTTTAGACAAAATGACCTATAATGTTTCAACATAGAAAACGATTTTCCAAGAAAAACTAGCTCTAGGTCTCAACATGAAAGTTGTTTGGAATGTCATTTAGAGTAACATTTCTCTTGGAATCATTTTCATATGGTGAAAATTGTAGGAGATAGGGTCGAGGGAACCCCAGTTTTGATCAGATGAATTCATCTGGCCAACCACCATCAACCAACTTACTAGCCTTCAATTATCTTGACTTTCTTGGCTCATGGTAGATCATATATGCATAAGATGATGAATTTTGAAGTGTCCCTTGAGGATTTTGATCAATTGATGAGATAGATGGTTGGAGAAGTTACTCAAGATACCAAGTCAAACTAGGGTTTCCAAGGAAAATCACCTCCAAACTCTTGAAGAATACTTGATCAATATCACATGTAGGAATCATTGGGACTCATATATGATGCTTATAACCATTATTGGATCAATCCATGGTTGTGCTCTTTGTCATGAGGGCCTCAAACCCTATATATGAACTTGATAAATCAATGTGATCATGCCCTACCTACAAAAGAGTTAGGCAAATGCAAAGACATATTTTTGTATTTTGGTTAGTAAAATGATAATATACAAGTAAGATACAATCACATGGTGCTTAGTCATCTCTCCCAAAACAAACCCAATGAAATAGGGGTAAGGAGGATGCCAAGGTGTGATCTCAATGCCAATGCATATGATGGAATTGTATGAGGGATCTTAGGGTCAAAATTAGGGTCTTACAGCTGCCCCTATTTAAGGACATTCTAACTGAGGAGGTGAAGGTTAAAATATTTGGCTCGACTCAGTAGAATGTGCTTAAATAACAACATATAGAAACAAATTTTGGTCCGTAAGAGACCTCATGATGCATATGATATGAATGTAAAAATTAATGCTCTGTGGGGAAATACTGCCACAAAGGAACATAAATCAGAGAGACCGAAAGTCCACAGGAGTATAATGCATTCCATGAGGAAAACTAACTTGTGAGACAAAGACTCTTGGGGGGGGGGGGAATAAACGAGATTATGCGTAGGCCAGGCTACGACTTAAAACTGCTGGGGGGACTAGAGGAATTCCATACAAAATGGAAAGACTCAGCCGGGGGGAATAAAACATCTGCAGGGAAAGCGAATAGATCAGGATAACACTGAAGTACTCGAATCATTGCAGGAAAAAAGATTTCACTAAGGAAATACGCACTCAACTCAACTGGGGAAGAAATAAACTTCAACGCAGGAGGAGTAGAAATCTATTATCCACTACCTGACATTGGGTAAGGAGATAATAAAGATCTGACAGAGAAGACATCCGTCATCGGTTAGGATGAACATATCAAGGATGACTCACTGGGAACCACCAGGAATGAGTATTCATTAGCCTTGCTGGGGGAAAACAGCAGAAAGTAGGATTTACAACTACCAGTTACTGGGTAGAAAACCAAGGATGAGAGTATTCGTCATCGGTTAGGATGAACATATCAAGGATAAAATCAACAGGGAAGAAAATCCGTCATCGGTTAGGATGAACATATCAAGGATAGACTTGCCTGGGAATGTCAAAGAGGATACCCGTCATCGGTTAGGATGAACATATCAAGGATATACCAACTGAACAAAAAGTAGGAATTACATCTATCGAATGCTGGATAGAATACCATCAAAGAGAAAACCAGTCACCGATTAAGATGAACATATCAAGGATAGACTCTGTTGAGGAGAGAAAATAGGAATTACATCTATCAGTTACTGGATAGAATACCATGAGAGGATATCCGTCATCGGTTAGGATGAACATATCAAGGATAAACTCTACGAAGGGGACACAAGCAGGATTTACAACTACCGGTTACTAGGTAGAAGACTGCAAAGAGAAGGAAATCCATCATCGGTTAGGATGAACATATCAAGGATTAACTCTCTGAGGAACAAAATAGGGATTACAACTACCTTTTTATTAGGTAGAATACCATGAAAGAGAATATCCGTCATCAGTTAAGATGAACATATCAAGGATAAACTCAGGCAGGGGAAAGAGAGATATCCGTCACCGGTTAGGATGAACATATCAAGGATATACTTTCAGGGGGAATAAATCCACTGGGGACTCTACTGAGAAAAACAGGGATACTTTTGCCGGGTATTGGGCAAGAAGTAACAAACTGCTAACTAAGAAGATTATTACCAATTACTGGGTAATAAACTCATAGGAGACTCAAAGCATCTATCTAGGTAAAAGCTAGAAAGAAACGGTAAATCAAGACTCAACCCAATGAGGATATATCTCAAGGGGAGTGGTTCCATCCAGATAATCGACTGAGGGAGGAAAAACTGAAACAATGATCATCCACGAGGAAATAACTCAGTGGGGAAAAGAGAAAGGTTAAAGTATTTCTGCTTAAGGGGCCGACCTTCTATAATTGAGAGAGGACAAACATCGAACTTGTATGGGGATAAAGTACCACCATAACAGAGCATAAGAATCTCAAACAATGATTCGACAAATATGAATGATGCAAATATGCAAATATGAAATTATATGAGTGTACATTTATAAGTATATGTGATGATTATGCTGACAAAATGATCACAAAGGATACAAAGGTGTCACAAAATTTGAATCATCGGTACAATCCTCGGTCAATCCACAGAAAGGGAAATAACTGCCAGAGAACAGAGAGATCCACATCCCAAAAGCTCTAACCCTAGATGGGGAAGGAGGAGATTTGTTGAGGAAAGGAAACATTATCAAGTCTGCGGGGAATTTTAGGTCAACACCATATCACATGGGCGACAACCGTACAGAGGATAAACACAAGATAGTTGCTCAGAAACCAAGAGGAAACTCTGATTGGGAGTGAGTCGGATGGCGACGGGTGGAGAAACCAACGCGATCTACTGGGGAAATCAGCTTACTCCGCCGAAGATCCAAAATCAAATCTGTTGAAGAATACACAAACTCCGCAGGGGGATACCGAAACTCCGTCGGGGATCAAACACGCCACAGGGAAACTGGATCAATAAACTCGGCTAGAGATACTCGAAGGGTTAAATGCTTTGGGGAACCCTCAATGCTTCACACTAGAGACTTGCTGCTTTTGAAATGCTGTTAATATTTCTTTTAAATTTGTTTTGAAAAATTCTTGCTTTTATATATTTAAGAAAAATGATTTTGATTAAAATTTTAAATTTCAAAATTATCATAATAAAATTTAAAACTATTGGCTGAAGTAAATAAGAGTGACAATAATTGGATAAAAGCTCAACTTTATTTAATGGAATGGTAGTCTGTAAATGACAAGACCCCATAGATTTTTACAAGGTTGAAAATGGTAATTTACATGGAAAAGGGTTACATTGAATACAAATGACCACTAATCCTTCTACCAACTCTTGATATCCACTGTGCTTTTGGCCGCTACCGAGGATGATGAATTGATGTCAACCCTTGTGCTCAAAGTTCTTCACAATCTGAAGATCAGCAAAGTGCAGTTACTTGCCATAATCCCTAATTTTTGCATAAGTTTCCCCAGGGAGGGGTACTTAACTTATCGGGAAAGTTCTTTCTGTTTTATGTCTCTAACTTTTGTCTGGATCGCCCTTTTGGGTTTTCAATCCACCGAGACGCTCATTTTTGCCTAAGCCGCCCTTTCACGTTTTCAACTTAGCGAGTTGTTCTTTTCTTTTTTTAGGCGAAGTATTTCTTGACTGCATCTGCGTTCACAGGACGAGTGAACTCTTCACCATCCATAGTTGTAAGAATCAAAGCACCTCCTGAAAAGGCCCTCTTAACAACATATGAGCCTTCATAATTAGGAGTCCATTTGCCCCTAGAATCTCCTTTGAACGATAAAATCTTCTTGAGCATAAGGTCACCTTCTCTGAACACACGAGGTTTGACCTTCTTATCAAAAACTTTCTTCATTCTTTGCTGATATAACTGACCATGACACATGGCAGTTAATCTTTTCTCTTCAATCAAATTCAACTGATCAAATCTAGTCTGACACCATTCAGCCTCAGTCAACTTAGCTTCCATGAGCACACACAATGAAGGAATCTCAACCTCTACGGGGAGCACTGCTTCCATACCATATACAAGAGAGAAAGGGGTTGCCCTTGTTGAAGTGCGGATGGATGTTCGATACCCGTGCAAAGCAAATGGGAGCATCTCATGCTAATCCTTTTACGTTACAACCATCTTCTGAATAATCTTCTTGATGTTCTTATTCGCAGCTTCAACAGCCCCATTCATTTTGGGTTTGTAGGGAGAGGAATTATGATGTGCAATCTTGAAGTCTTTACAAAGAGCTTCCACCATATTATTATTCAAGTTCGATCCATTGTCAGTAATGATCTTACTTGGTACACCATAACGACATATGATCTGATTCTTGATAAACCTTACAACAACTTGATTGGTTACATTCACATACGATGCCGCTTCAACCCATTTTGTGAAGTAGTCAATTGCCACCAAAATGAAACGATGTCCATTTGAAGCTTTGGGCTCAATCATCCCAATCATATCAATTTCCCACATGGAGAAGGGCCATGGGAAAGAGATAACATTCAAAAGTGTTGGAGGAACATGAATCTTATCAGCATAAATTTGACACTTGTGGCACTTCTTCACAAATTTGCAACAGTCAGATTCCATTGTCAGCCAATAGTAACATGCTCGCAATGCCATTTCCATATTGATTAACAGCTCCATCAAATACCATGCCCCAACGGTAACTAGGTTCTAGCCCTTCTTCAAGCAATGGTTCATCACAATCTTTCATTTTCAAGTACAAGATCTCTTCATCAAGAAAATCATACTGCACTGACTAGTAATCTTCAATTGGTTGGTGAGCCAAATGGTCAGCCAATATACTACCTTTGATCTCTTTTTGAGATTGGTATTCAATGTCATACTCTGATAACAACATCTGCCAACGGAGAATCCTCCCAGTTAAAGCAGGCTTCTCAAAAATATACTTGATTGGATCCATCTTGGATATCAACCAAGTGGTATGATTCAACATATATTGACGCAGACGCTTAGCAGCCCAAGCCAATGCATAACAAGTCTTCTCAAGCATAGAATACCGAGTCTCACAGTCGGTGAACTTCTTACTGAGGTAGTAAATTGCAAATTCTTTCTTTCCAGTCTCATCTTGCTGACCAAGAACACAACCCATACTGTCTTCAAGCACAGTCAAATACATGATCAATGGTCTTCCTTCAACAGGTGGAGATAAAATTGGAGGTTCAAGCAAATATTCCTTGATACTGTCGAAAGATTTCTGGCAATCTTCGGTCCAATCACAAGACTGATCTTTCTGAAGAAGCTTGAATATAGGCGCACACGTGGCAGTCATGTGTGAAATGAATCTGGAAATATAATTCAAGCGGCCGAGAAAACCTCTGACTTGCTTCTCAGTTTTGGGCACAAGCATCTCTATATTGCTTTGACCTTGGCAGAATCAACTTCAATACCCTTCTTGCTGACAATAAAGCCCAACAACTTACCAGAACGAACACCAAAAGTACATTTATTGGGATTCAAGCGGAGTTTGTACTTCCTCAAATGCTGGAATAGCTTCCACAAATGCTCAACATGTTCCTCTTCATCAATTGATTTAGCAATCATGTTATCGACATAAACTTCAATCTCTTTATGCATCATATCATGAAAAAGAGTAGTCATTGCTCTTTGGTAAGTTGCACCATCACTCTTTAAACCGAAAGGCATCACTCTATAACAGAATGTTCCCCAGGGTGTAATGAATGTGGTCTTCTCCATATCTTCAGGTGCCATCTTGATTTGATTATAACCGGAAAATCCATCCATATACGAAAAGACTTTGAACTTAGCAGTATTGTCTACCAACATATTAATGTGTGGCAAAGGGAAATCATCTTTCAGACTGACTTTATTCAAATTTCTATAATCGACACACATGTGGACTTTTCCATCTTTCTTCGGCACAGGCACAATATTGGCCACCCATTGTGGATACTCAGCGGTCATAAGGAAATCATCGTCAATCTTCTTCTTCACTTCTTCTTTGATCTTCACTGCCATATCAGGATGCGTTCTCCTCAATTTCTGCTTGACTGACGGACATTCTGGCTTCAACGACAATCTATGCTCCACAATCTCAGAATCCAACCCAGACATGTCTTGATAGGACCAAGCGAACACATCTGAATATTCTCGAAGAAGATCAATCAACCCCTTCTTCGCATCTGGATACAGTCGAGACCCAATCTTGACTTCCTTTACATCATCCTCGGAACCCAAGTTGACTAACTCAATCTGTTCTTCGAACGGCTGAATGGCTTTTTCATCATGCTCAAGGAGACGAGATAATTCATCACTTACTTCTTCCTCACTTTCCTCCTCGGCCTCAAACACAGGGAATTCAAAATTTGGATAAGAAGAAGGATCAATGTATTCAATGGGGTTAGGAACCAACCTGCATAATGATTTGATATTTTGATTTTAGAGAAGTGAATTTGTGACCAAATATTATGCAGATGGATAATTATATTGTTTATTTATGTTTTTTGGCGATTACCATTTTCAGAATAAAACAAAAAGTAAAAACAAACATCATAGATGTGGATGAATAAAATTAATTTTATTAATGATCAATTTGAAAATGCCCAAGCAATGTTCGCTTCTCCCTCAAGCATAGGAGAAGGATTTTGAAAACATATAAAAGCAATTACTTAGATCGACGCAAAATAATAGGAATATCAACAGTAGTCCAATTGTTGCAAGCCTTTCCATGCGTCACAAAATTGGTGCAGTCTTCCTCTTCGTCATCCTCTAGCACAACAACTAAGTGTTATTCATTGCCATGAATGAACCCTCTGCTACAGAAGCTAAGTTGCATATCCTCAGACCTTGCAATTGATGAACCTCGTTGAAAACCCAGACCGGTTCTGCCTTTGTTGTCGGAGACCTCTACCATGTGCCCCCACTGATCAATATTGCCTTCTTCGACAATCTTCTTTGCATCCTTCAATGAGGACATAGGTGCCCCAACTCTCTTTTCAGCAGCATTAGATAAGGCTTGGAATGGAGTTCCAACCTCATCCTGAGCTTCAACATAAGAGAAAGATGACAGGTGGCTAACCAACAACGACTTCTCCCTGCCAACGATTACAAGCTTTCCATTCTTTACAAATTTGAGCTTCTGATGCAATATGGAGGTAACAGCTCCCGCCTCATGGATCCATAGCCTTCCCAACAAGCAGCTATAGGCCGGGTGGATATCCATTACTTAAAAAGTAATCTGAAAATCACTCGGACCTATCTTAACTGGAAGGTCCACTTCACTTATCACTGTTTTGCGCGAACCATCAAAAGCTTTGACGATTACACCGCTATACCTCATAGGCACTCCTTGATATGATAGCTTTGACAATGTTGACTTTGGAAGCACATTCAATGAAGACCCAGTGTCAACAAGCACATTTGACGAAGCATCACCTTTGCAATTCATAGAGATATGCAAAGCCAAGTCATGATTTCTGCCCTCCTCAGGGAGTTCTTCATCACAAAAGCTGAGATTGTTGCAGGAAGTGATGTTAGCCATAATATGATCGAACTGATCCACTGTAACATCATGTTCCACAAAAGCTTACTCGAGAACTTTCTGCAGTGCTTCTTTGTGCGCTTCTGAGTTCATGAGCAGAGACAACACTGAGATCTTTGAGGGGGTTTGGAGCAGCTGCTCCACCACATTAAACTCACTTCTTTTGATCAATTGAAGTACCTCATCATCATCATTATCCTTCAAATCGCTGGATTCACCAGACTTACCCTTTGAAGCACTAATCGGATCTACAGCAGGCACTTCTACCTTCTTACTAACAACTGATTCTTCTTTATCCTTTGGGAACACCGACCCAACCACACAACCACTTCAGGTCACCTTGGTAACATCAGCAATGCTCACCACATAATTGGTCATCGGCAACGGGACCTCTTGACCATCCTTCATCATTGTAGCATTATACTGATATGGAACAACTTTATCAGATGAATATAGGACTGGACCCGCTAACCGTATAACCAACGACGATATTGATCTATTGTTGACATTGTTACGGTTGCTGCTGTCGTATTGAATTACCAATCTCTTTGGCTGCTTGAAAATGGGCACTATGACATTTACATCATCATCTATATGACGAGATTGAACAATCTGAATCATGCCTTTATCCATCAGTCGCTGGATGTCCCTTTTCACAACTTCATAACCCCTTGAATTAATACTGCAAACAGCACAACCATCATGGTCATGCTCACAATCACTCACCAAGAAAATGTCCTTATGCATCTGCACTAAGGACCTCTGGATAAAACAAACATCAAACACCTTAAACTCGCCAGGACAACCATCCACCATATTAACAGAAGGATTTCCATGGGCGGGTAATGGATTTGCTTTCACGTTCGGCGCACGGTCCTCAAAGGACACCATTCCACTCTTCATTAGCTTCTGAACCTCATAGTTGAGTGGATAGAAATTTTCTATATCATGTTCGGGTGCCCCTTGGTGAAAATCACAACGGAGTTCTGGCTTATACCACCACGGATGTGGTTCTGGAATTTGCGGCAGGTTTCTTGGTTGGATTAGGTTCTTGAGAACCAAGAACGGATAGAGTTCTGCGTATGACATAGGAATTGGGTAAAAAGAGACCTTCTTCCTCTAGAAGTTTTGTTAATGATGATTATTGGTGGTATTGTTATTGTTGTAGGTGTTTGCTCGTTGTTGCGGTTGTTGTTGTTGAATTGGTACTGATTGAGTATTGGAGAATACAAGGATAACTGAAGATACTTGATGATGGTGTTGACGGGGTGGTTAACTCTTCCTGATCTGAGGCCTTCTCTGCCTCCCACTGATTACTGCATTAGCTTCGCTCTCATTCTTCTTCCCAAAGCTACTGCCATACCTCTTACTTGACGATGCTTCCTCTTTTGACAAACGTCCTTCTCAGACACCTTCCTCAAGCCTCATCCCCATGTTTACCATTTTGGTAAAGTCACCGGGGGCACTAGCAATCATACGTTCATAATAAAATGAACTCATGGTCTTCAAAAAGATCTTTGTCATCTCTTTTTCCTCCAAAGGAGGAGTGATCTAAGCAGCCAATTCCCTCCATATTTGCGCGTATTCTTTGAATGTCTTTTTATCCTTCTGAGACATAGACCTCAGTTGGTCTCTATCAGGCGCCATATCCATATTGTACTTATATTGCTTGATAAAATCCTCTCCCAAGTTGTTGAAAGTGCGAATGCTTGCACTGTCCAACCCCATATACCAACGAAGTGCAACACCGGTCAGACTGTCTTGGAAGTAGTGAATTAACAAATGATTGTTGTCAGTTTGGGTAGACATCTTGCGGGAATACATCACCAGATGACTGAGTGGACATGTGTTCCCTTTATACTTTTCAAAGTCAGGCACTTTGAACTTCACCGGGATCTTCACATTTGGCACTAAACACAACTCAACATCATTTTTCCCAAACAAATCCTTACCCCTTAGTGTCTTCAATTCCTTGTGCAACTCAAGAAACTGATCCTTCATTTCGTCCATTTTCTGGTAAACATCCGGACCCTCAGACGGCTCGGAGTGGTAAATTGTGTCCTCTACACGAGGTAAGGTATGCACAACGGAAGGTGGCACAGACATGACCGGGCTAGATGCCAGCATGGAAGCAAAGGTAGGTGCGAAGCCTTCAGGCACAAAGCTGGACGACATTCCCCACGGGAATCCGGCAGACATAGCAAGCGCAAAGTGAGCAACAGCAGGCATGGTAGAGGTAGCCACCTCTGAAATAACATTCCTATGAGAAGGAGGAGTTGCGGGTGTTGGAGAAGATTGGCTCTGGGCAGCTAGCACTGACTCCATCATGACAGTCAGTCGGGCAATCTCGTCCTTCAGTTCTCTGTTCTCTTGCTCGAGATGTTCCATGATTCTGATATGATTGGCGCGAGTGTTGTACCAATGAGTCAGCTTGGCTGAAGCACAGAAGAAACACCAATGAGACATCTGGCGAAAGAGAAACCTGCTTATGCAAATAATGCATAGAATGCAATGCTTGTTTCGTTTATTTTTTATTTTCAAGGAACCTACTATATCATTTGCAAATATATATATTTAACAATAACTGCAACATTTTGATATGACCAAAAATCTCTTTTTATTTATATAATTGGAAGGATTACACTGAGTACAATTTCAGAAACCAAATAAAAAATACAAGAGAAAAGGAGACTAGTCATCCTAAGGATCCCTAACAACATCAGAAGATCTGGCTGAAGACGCGTACTTCCTTCGAATGCGTCGAATCTCAGTCTCGAAAGAAGCCTTCATCTGAGTCTTCTCGAGGACAAGCTGATCAACGATCTTCTTCCAAGCAACGGAAGGCTGAGGCATGCTAGAAGATGAAACCTCTGGCTCTCTCTCTCTCTTTGTCACTCGGTCTTCAAGTAGCTCAATAAGTGTATCTTTGTCCTTAGACTCCAACTGCAACTCTTCATGCTTTTTGCTCAAAGCACGGAAACGCTCTTCCCACATATCCTTCTCTTGCTTCATCTTGGCGACTGCATCTTCCAACTCCTCTACATCTTGGTCAGGGAGAGTTAATGGCTCAACCACAACCATAGACATAAATCTCTCACAAGGATAAGGCATCTTCAACTCCAAAGCTCTTTTCTTCACCCAAAGAGTGTAATCTTCCAAAGTTACACAGTTGCTCGGACCAAGCTCGGATCTTCCTTTCCTATGCACATTATGCCAAGCATGCACAATCTTCTGCTTCAAATGTTGGGGATCTTTACCCTCTTGATAGAAAAGACCTTCTAACAAAGTGTTATTAGGTTTGTCTCTCAAGGGGAACCCAAGTTGACGACGAGCCAAAACAGGGTTGTAGTTAATTCCTGTGTACCAATGAGAGGCACATTAGAGAATTCGCCACAACTATCAATAATATCCAAACTTCCTAAAGAAGGATCATACCAAACTATATCATCATTAGTGAGAGACATAAGTCTCTGAGACCACCGTAGACATTGTTTGTTCTCCACAAAAGTAGGCGTCTGAGGCAAGTGCGAAATAAACCACTTGTACAGAAGAGGAATGCAACAGACAATGGTTCCACCACCCTTAGAATTCCTTAGATGCAAATAGAAATACATATCACCCAACAAAGTAGGCATAGCATTCCCAATCAAGAAAAGTCTAATGGCGTTAACATCAACAAAACCGTCAATGTTAGGGAAAAAAGCTAATCCATAAATGAGCAACACAAAGATAACTTCAAAAGCATCCACGCTACCGGCTTGAGCAAAAGCAGTAGCTTCCTTGATGAGGAAATCAGATGGCAACCCAAATAATCCTCCTGTCTTCACCCAATGAGCCTCTATCTCAAACTTCTTCAAGTGAAAAGCTTCAATAATAAGATGAGATCTAGGAATCTCTTCCAATCCATTAAAAGGCACTCTATTAGAAACAGGTATCCCTAAGAGATAAGAATACTCCTCCAATGTAGGCACAAGCTGATAATCAGGAAAAGTGAAGCAACGGTAGAGAGGATCATAGAACTGCACCAATACACTCAAGAGTCCTTCAACCATATCAGCAGACAAGATAGACAAAAGCTTCCCATGACGTTGCTTGAAGTCCAAGGGATCTAATACAAAAGATGCTAGCTTCCTTAACTCTTTTAAGTCGGGACATCTGAAACTGTACTTCTTAGTGTTCCTTCGCCCACAGTCCATGGTCTGAAAATATTTGCAAATAATACCTCAGTTCCTTGAAATTTTCGTGCGATGAATGTTATGATGCACATGAATGGATGAATGCAACAATCACAAATAAGGGATCACACATAAGGCAAATAAACAAAGGTCAAGGGATGAATCAAGTCACTGTCAAGATCAATCATCCATTTTGGTGGATTATGGTTTACACCTTATCGACAACCAAGTTCCATTGATATTGACAAGACTTGATTGGATCAACCAAGAATCAAGGGTTTGTTGTAAGTCACGAGCATGGAGTCTGGGTAATAACCATCCCAAAGGAGTGAACTAAGGATAAAAACCTATAGATCATGTTCTAAAAAGTTCCCAGAGTCTTAATTCCATCTATCAGATATTACAGGTTAAGATGACTGACTCATCGACCCTTAATATTCTCAAGAGAAACTCGTCTGAGTGTAGTATCACGTAACAACTGTTATCAAGTCTACACTTGAACAGTCTCCGCACTACGTCCTAAATAGGCCAAGAGGGGGTAAATGTTCTACGGTCCTCAGCTTCTCGGACCAAAATTAGAGATAGTAATACCTAACCACAAATACTTGTGTGACATTTCCAAATCCAAAAGGGTATCCACTGAGCAGATGGATCTCAAGCCAACTTGTTGAGGACTACTCCACACAAGTCGAACATGACTATACCATCCTCCTATCTTAATTGTACTCAAGTTCAGGTTAGAACTTATCTCACCACTCAGAGATCACCAAGCACAACAAGCAGATTATATCATACAAATATACATACATCACATATATACAATTATATACACACAAAAAGTAGGCTAAACCCACTGGAGACCACTCCCCAGCAGAGTCGCCACTTAATTTCTGTAGCGGTAAATTCATGATCATCAAGCTATGGATAAGCTAGAGATCAAATAACAAGAGTCGCCACCGCGCTTTTATTGTTTCCAAGGGAAAAGGGAAAAAGTACGAACAAAACCCAAAACTAAGAAGTTTTGAAATCAAAACTAATAAAATGTCAGAGATTACAGGTAAGGGGATTGGTTACACAGAGGGAATGTGTTAGCACCCAAAGTATCCTAGGTACTCTTAAGGAGCCCTTTTTGTGTGCATATATATTTTGGACAAAGTGATGTTTACAAACAAATAAAGTGAGGAGACGAGAAAAGAATTCATTAATTATATTTTTTGTGTTTGACAAGACCTTCGGACTTGTGCCTACGTACCAACATAAAAATGAGGGATCAAAACCTCGTAGTTCGTGGTATCAATTTTAAAGTGGATGCATTGCTTATAACAAAAATTAAGTTTGAAAGGAACAAAGGCCTAAAAATGGTTTGAATGAGTTAGTTCTTTTTGGCTTTTGAAAGTTTAGGTCAAGTATGGTTAAGTCTATTTACAAGTTTGATTAAGAAAAGAAGTTTGAAAATGCAATGGCATAAGGCCAAAGTTTCTAGTTTGCAAAGTGGTCAAAATTTAGAAAATAACAAGTTCAAACAAAGAAGTTTTTGAAAGGAGTAAGAGATTTTGAAATTAAATAAATGGGGAGTAGATGAAGAGACTAATCCTATGCATAAAATTAAAAGTTAAGAGTTGAAAAGATCTGACCGATGGGTAGCAATCCAATAGGAAAGAATGCCATATATAAACCCAAATTCCCTTGGACATTTGAATCAAGCAACAAATAATGCATACAATATTAATCTTGAAGAGCAAGGCATCAGATAAAGATAGCCACATCCAATCTTAGCCATTCCATGATCTTCTTCAGATTAAGCCCATGTAACAGATGAATTCCACAAGTCACAGGTTCAAAATAACAGCTTCACAATGATCATGTTGTAGATAAACTCAAAGAGATCTTGAATGATGTATCAAATGAAGTTTCAAATTGCAATCACTTGGTTTCACAAAAATTGGCATTGGCCAAGTCCTTTAGCATAGGAAGGTTGCCTAGATTCTAAGTCCAATTTGTCCAAGATCAAGTCAACAGTCCACACAATAGTTTTTTAGTGTTTTTGTTCTTATTATGTACATTAATGGTCCAAGACCACACAAACAAACAAAATATACACAAGCAAGATATATCACGCAATATGGTCCAAATGGACAAAAGGGAAAATGACATTAACATAAACAATTAGAATGGTATGAATAATGGCAAATGAAAAGAGCTCAAAAATTAAAGTGCATTATAATAAAGGACTTGAAATTAAATGTTAGTTGTTAATGAGTTAGAAGTTAGTATTGTTTTGCTTTTGCTTTTGTTTTAAATCATTCTTTGGAGAACACTCAGCCCACTTATCACAAGCATGGATCCCTGAGCCAAGACATCTTCCAAAGGAAGGAAAAAAGGCCAAGTTTCCACACAATACCATGAAATAGGGGAGACTTACAATCTCACTAA
Organism: Lathyrus oleraceus; assembly: GCF_024323335.1. NCBI lineage: Eukaryota > Viridiplantae > Streptophyta > Magnoliopsida > Fabales > Fabaceae > Lathyrus > Lathyrus oleraceus. Next base: position 145,572,569 of record NC_066580.1, read on the forward strand.
CTAGAATGCTATGCCTTTTGTGTCAAAAATTTAGCGCTATGTTAAGCAATCGTAATTGGACTTATGTAGAAGTCACAACTATTTGAGGCCGGGCAATAGAATTTTGGTGTTAATGCATGTTAGAGACATAGTATAATGGACTATGCTCATGAAACATACCACACACAAAAAGAATATGCAAAAAGAGGTGGCCTAATCTCATCCATACTTATGTTGATTTTGTAATCAACTAGCCTTAGGATTTAGAGATATCATAAATCAAATGAGATGAATGCATAAAAAAGGGGAATGAGATGAAGAGGGAAGGGAATGGATCAAAACTCAAATTGGTCAAAGGAGGACTTTTACCAAATTAATATCATTCATTCATTTTTGGAGATGGAGTGCACATTCCATCAATCCCCTAAATCCAATGATATTAACTCAACAAAGTCAAATCAACCTTGGCCAAGTCCCAACAACATAAGTCAAACTTACACAAATCATCACAATAGGTCAACACAATTATTTGACATTTATTCAAATTAAAAATACTAAAATAAGGCATTTAAATTAAATATGGTTTGTCAAATTCCTAAAACCTCATAAAAACACCAAAGAAATGGCCATGAGATTTATCATAGGTCAAACAAGGTCAAAGGACCTTGGAGAAAATTTTTCAGAATTTTTAAAGACTTAAAAGTATTTTTAAAAAATTAAAAATAATCACAAAATCAATTAAATCATGAAAAATATTAATAATGATCCAAAAAATAATTTTAATTCAAAATATGAAAGAGGAAATTATTTAAATTTTTTTTGGTGAAACTCTCATATTTTTTGGATCAATATTAAAATTAATATGAATTAATGAAAATAAAACTAATTAAATGAAATTCAAATAATCAGAAAAAACGTGAGCCACTTGATCTCCCTCATTAATTGAGGTGGCAGATCAAGTGGCTGAGCGCGCGCAATCCACTATGCACTTGAGTCAACTGATCACACGCGTGGTAATCAGCATGTACGCTCAAGATTAAAACATTTTGAAAGGATCCTATGGCTGGGAGACGTGCCAACGCACCGTCAGAGCTGTAACTCCGGTGGACCTCACCGGACTAGTCCATCCTCAACCATCACCAAAATAAAAAAGGAGGACATGATCTGAAAGAAAAAATGGCGTATAACACGAATCTGTCCTCAATTTTACCTAACTCCACATATATAGAAAGATATGAGGAGTTGAATTTTGAGGTGTGTCAACTGAGTTGCTTCGATTTGACCTCTAAGCAACTCAATCTTCTTGCCTACATTGGTAGGACTTCAGGCAACCAAAGATCCAAGAGAATTGATGAGAATTGAATGAGAATCGAAGAGATGAAGTTTTTTGAAAATTGCCTTCAATGCTGTGCAGAACTTGAGGTTGCTTGCTTCAAACACGATCTGATCACACTTGAGAAGCTTGCAGGGAGTGATTAGCAATGGTTCAAGGCTTTGGATCCTAGAGTTCTTGAATCTCTAACAGTTGAGATTCAAACTGAATTTTTAGATTGAAAATTATCAAGTTTTCCTTTAGAATGAGAGGGTATCAATGGGGGGCAAAGCTGGCGCGCAAGGTGTGGTTCAAATGAGCTCAGAGGCCATGTATTTATAGCATGAGGGAGTGCTATTTGCACACTTGAAATTTTGTCCAAATTTAGCAATGTGAATGGCACGAGTGCATGGGAATGTACAGGCCCATGGGGCAATGCAATAAGGTCCAAAATCAATCTTGTTAAAGTCTGAATGAAGCTTGATTGGAAAGGCAATGTGAAATGAAGTTTGCACATTTGATTTCCTCCAATGATGCAGCTCTGTTAAAGCCATGCGCAGACCTAAAAAATCTAATCCAAAATGCATGAACTTGGCTTCTTTGGAAAACTTGGATCAAGGGGAACAAGTTTGATGTTGAACACTTTTTTATTTGGAGCTTGGATCATGGTGAATTTTGAGGTGGAATTTTGGAAATTTCAACATGTTGAAAATTTTTCTAAGTGTCAAGCCATATATCTCAATATTCCACCTTACTTAACTTTTTATGTGAGCTTCAAATGAGAAAGGTGTCTTCATCAAAGTTGTAGATCTTTCAAAGACCTTCAAAATGGTCACCAATGTCATGTCATTTGGATTTATAATGATAGGGCTATGCATTTTTGAAGTTTGGAAAAATCACTTGTTCAATGGTATATGTCAAAAATGACCTATAATGTATCCTCATATCACATGCTCATAAAAGTTGAATTTGCTTCCACTCCAAACATAAATGTTGAAGTAGACATCTTGAATTTCATTTTTCAACTTGGAAATATTTCATATTATAAAAATTGAGCAAGTTATGTCCTTGGGAAGTTGACTTTCAAATTAGGGTTTAAACAAAATGACCTATAATGTTTCAACATAGAAAACGATTTTCCAAGCAAAAATAGCTCTAGGTCTCAACATGAAAGTTGTTTGGAATGCCATTTAGAGTAACTTTTATCTTGGAATAATTTTAATATGGTGAAAATTGTAGGATATAGGGTCTAGGGAGACCCAGTTTTGATTAGATGAATTCATCTGGCCAACCACCATCAACCAACTTGCTAGCCTTCAATGCTCTTGAATTTATTGGCTCATGGTAGATAATATATGCATAAGATGATGAATTTTGAAGTGTCCCTTGAGGATTTTGATAAATTGATGAGATAGATGGTTGGAGAAGTTACTCAAGATACCCAGTCAAACTAGGGTGTCCAAGGCAAATCACCTCCAAACTCTTGAAGAATACTTGATCAATATCACATGTAGGAATCATTGGGACTCATATATGATGCTTATAACCATTCTTGGATCAATCCATGGTTGTGCTCTTTGTCGTGAGGGCCTCAAACCCTAGATATGAACTTGATAAATCAATGTGATCATGCCCTACCTACAAAAGAGTTAGGCAAATGCAAAGACATATTTTTGGTATTTTGGTTAGTAAAATGATAATATACAAGTATGATACAATCACATGGTGCTTGGTGATCTCTCCCAAAACAAACCCAATGAAAGAGGGGTAAGGAGGATGCCAAGGTGTGATCCCAATGCCAATGCATATGATGAAATTGCATGAGGGATCTTAGGGTCAAAATTGGGGTCTTACACATAGGTCGACGCATAATTTGATTTTGTTTGTATTTATCAAAAATGCTTCAGGATGTTTCGACACATTCGTGGATAGGTCGACCTATGGAATCAATTTTGCTATTCTTGATTAAATGTTTCAGTATGTGCCGACACATAACCTTAACAAGTCGACACATTAACTCGGAGGTCAACTCATATTCCATCTTTGATAAAAATAATAATTTCATTTCACATTCATGCACTAAAAAATCTCAAGTCTCCAAGCTTTATCTCATCTCATAAAAGTCATTCATTTTCGTCAAATCTTGTTTATCTCTCTCAACCCATTTCATCTTCATTCACATTTTCATCAAATCTCTTCCATTCATATTATTAATTCTCTTACTCTTTCAAAAACTCTCTTTTCACCTTAAGTCACAAAAAGTTCTAGATTCTCACTTGTTTTTGGATTATTTTCTCATTATTGTGTGTTGCTGTGATTGTGTGTCTTGCTTGAGTGTGTGGTTATTCAAAAATATTTCATACTCATTCATTGTTCGTTCGAACTTTTCATCAAACACCCGGTGTTCATACCTTTGCTTCAATTTTTTTAATGGCTTCAAATATTTCTAAGTCCAAGAGTGATGCTAAGGGTAAAAGCAAGGCTACTACCTCTATTACTGCTATTGAAAATCCATTTACCTTGGTTTCCAAGAAGTATGCCAAGGATTTTGAGTTAAAACATCGAAACTATCTTGTAGTGAAACAATTTATGTGGAAGCAGGTTATTATTGGCTGTTTGGATATACCTGATGTTGTCAAGCTCGTTGAGCATCAACAAATTGACTATTTCCTACAACTTGCTCAAGATTACAATGAGGATCTTATTCGTGTATTCAACTCAGGTCTACATGAAAAACAAGATTCTTGCTTCAGGTTTTTGATAGGTAATAAAGTTTATGAATTTACATATGATTTATGGAAAACTTTGTTTGGAATTACTGTGGGTGATGCTGATGAGGATCACGAGTTTGATCCATTGGTAACAGATCTTTACACTCACGTAGATTTTAGTTAGAATGTTCATTTGAATGAGATACTCAAGGCTCCTCGTGCTGAAGACTGTTATAATCCTATTACCACCTGTCATTTGAAAATGGTGCCATGAATTCTTCTATGGGTGGTGTCTTGTATCTTTCGACCAAAGAATGGCGGGTTTTCTAGAATTGACAATGCTGAGATTCATTTGGTATACATTCTGCTGCACAAGGTCAAAATTAACTGGCCTCACGACTTTGTATCTCGTATGTTCTCTATCAAAAAATGCAACAAGGACACTTCATTCTTCTATCCTTATATGATTGCTAATATTCTAAACTACTTTGACATTGGTTTGCCAAATCTCACCTACAAATCTCCTGGTTTGTCTCACGAATTTTCTCACCATACACTAGTTAAGATGAACTACTTTGGGGATGTAAATCACCGTGTATACTATCTACGCTTAAGTAAGCATGGCAGGAAGGTGTACAATTTTGACGATCCTATTGAGTGTGGTGATGACGCAACTGAAGCTCCCTTGAATGATGAGTAACCTATGGGGGTTCATCATGATGTTATAGAAGGAGATGCTGTAATGCATGATGATCCTAGTGGTGATGATCATGGTGCATGTTTTGGTACTAACTATGCTGATACTACCTCTATTATGACCATGCTTTAGGATATGCAACTGAAATAAGACGAGAGATATGATGAGGAGTGCAAGTGGCGAGAGTCCTTGAAGTTGTATAAATGGAGCAGTTACGTCTGATGCAACAACACATGTCTGCTTAGGATTCCAACTTTGAGGCATTTGCTTCATACGTGATTGAGGCATTGGTGTCCTTACGCACTGACATGAATGAAAATCATGAATCCATTTTGGCTAGAATCAATCACATTATTTTTGTACATGAAGATGACTCTCATTATTATGAGAGTCTCTACAGGGAAATTTGTGATGTTATTGATTCTCAATACCGCAATGACAGATAGGGCTGGAAAAAGGGTGCACCAAGAGGAAGTGGGAGAAAATAGATTGGTGTTTAAATGATGTGTTGGGAGATTGGTCTTGTGGTGTCCGGTTATGTAGGGTGTCTTTTGTCTTTCTGCATTTTATTAATTCATGTTTAGTGTCTTTATGCATGTGCCTTTTAGATTATGGTTTGTTTGGCTCTTGGTTTATGTATTAAAGATGGCTCTTTAACTGTTTGGATTTAGACAATGGTTGTTGTATTAAGTACTTATGGTTGTTTTCATTGTTATGTTGTTTATTTAGTTTGTGTGTTATCATATATGTTATATACATGCGAGCATATTTCTTGTCTTTGCAAATTGCCTCTGTATTCTCTACTATGTATATGTGATTCTTCTAATTGTATGCTTGGTCTCTTTTTGGTGTTGCAAAAGGGGGAGAAATATGATGCACACATTCAAGGGGAGCTTTCCATTAACAAGAACACATTGCCTCAAGTTTTGCCATCATAAAAAAGGGAGAGTATGTGAGTGCATTCTTCCGTTTAGATATGTTTTGCATGATGTCAAAACTAGGAAGTAACAGTTATCTACATTGGGCGATATCATCCCGTCTAGCTGTGCATTTTAGTGTTCTTGCATTAGGAAACATGTCAACATTGTTGGAAATGGTCTAGAAAACATTTTTGTATCAAAATAGTGTGTTGTGCATGAGAAACTTGTTTAAAGTGAAAAATCCTTATTATAGGTCAACACATACGACTAAAGGTCGACATATAGATGAATTTTTAAAACTTCAAGTTGACACATGGATGGTATAGGTCGATACGTACATTGTAGTATTAAAACCTGCAACTTCTGTCTTTTGTGTCGAGTCTTCAGGTCGACCTATGGGCAGCACATAACCTTCCAGGTAGACACATGCTTCCAACAGGTCGACACATGGCTTGAATAGGTCGACACATGATTCATATAGATCGACTTATTTTTTTTTTTTAAATTTCATTTGTTTTCATTCGTTTTGCATTTCCTTTTGCCTAAACCACCCATGCATATAAATACTCCATACATGCATCATTCTCTAGTAAGTTTTCTAGAATGAGTAAAACCTACATCAATCCAGGATTTTAAAGCATCTCATCATCTTCAACTCAATCTATGCATACACACAATCAAACTACACATAATCATTTTTTGATTGGGTGCCATCTAGATTAGGATTCATAACGTCCAATTAGGTTTGTTGTACCGAGAATATTGGGTTATGATCTTTGAGGGATTCAAATAAGAAAACTAGTTTAGGGTTTTCCTTCAAGATCTTTAGAGTTTGAAGGTTTTTGTCAAGATTGTGCAATTCATATCTGAATGAGTGAAAGCCTTGAGACTAGGTGTGTCAGTAAGGGAGTATCATGAAACGATGGATCACATTGACAAATCGTGGGTTCAACAATTGTGCGCTTGGGATTAATTCAGTCTGGTGAAGTTTGAGATAAGGAGGCTGTGCAAGGAAGTAACAACAATAGGTGAATTGAATCAGCATTATTGGTGACTCGATCAAGCTTTGATCAAGGTTTTTGGAGGTGCTAGAGTCAAGAACAAAATCTAGGGTTTGTGGGATTTGATTTCTCATCTCTTGTATTGATACATTTTCAAAGTAAGATTTATTATATTAATATCTCAATTTGAATTCGAGTTGAGGGCAAACGTACCCATATCGAGGTCGATTGAGGAACTATCTAAACAAATCCTTGTGTACTCTCTCTCTCTCTCTCTCTCTCTCTCTCTCTCTCTCTCTTCTATCTATCTATCTTGTTTATTTTTCGGTTTATAAATCGTTAATTACTTTGATCTCTTGATCAACATTGTTTTAATAATAAGTTTTGAAATGTTTGACAAATTGTGTTGGTATAGTAATTGTAAGACCCCAATTTTGTCCCTAAGATCCCTCATGGCATCATATCATATCATATCATATCATTGCCTCAAGGATCATTGTGCACCTTTGCTTGCTTCCCTGTGGGTGGGTTGTCTTTTGAGTTTGGTTCTTGATCACCAAGCATGTTGTGCATTTGTATATCATTGCTTTTCATTTGTTTACTAACCCAAAAGTACAAAAATATTGTCATCTAACCTTGTTACTTGCAGATGAAGCAACACTAGGTCAAGCCAGTCAAAGGCAATTCATTGAGCAATAGATGGTGGCCATTCCGAAGAATTTGGGCACCATGATCATTCACAAGAGTTCATAAGAGTTGTGATATCATTTTGAATCAAGATCTCAAGTGGAAGAGGCTTGAATTTCATCAGAGCATAGCTAGGTCAGCTGAAACCCTAGAAAAGTCAACACAAGTCAACTGCGCATTCAATCATGGATTTGAAGGTGGGAGATGGTTAGAGAGACCTCATTCATGTCCATACAAGTCTCATTTAACATTTCAAATATCAACCTTGAAGGATTTGAGGTCAGATAAAAAGTTTCCAAAAATAGTAAGTGACCTGTAATTTCAAACTGCCAAAAAATGGAAAGGTCTTCTCCTCAAATTTACATCATCAAGCAAGCTTCAAATCAAATTTTGTCCAACATGAAAGTTGAAGATCTTGCTCTCACCTTTCCAAAACGTCCAAGAACATGCATTTCTCATTTGTGGTTGAAAAGTTATGGATCAATCATTGCCAATGGATTTTGAACTTCAAGCTTGCATAACTTTCACACCAAAAGTCCAATTGAAATGGTTCTTTTTGTGACATTTCCATCTTGATATGCTCTATCATAATCATGCATCACATTTCATCAATTCTCATCACAAAAATATTGCATTTTTCACTTGAATTTAATTTGAATTTTGGAGGGAAAGTGTGAATTTGAAAAATGTGCATGATTTTCAATTCCAATCAATCTCATTTGCATCAAAATAGATTTTTAAACTTGCTCCAAGTGAAATTCGCACTGTTCCATTGCCTTGCATGAGCATAAGGGTGATTTTGGCAATTTGCATAAACCATTCCATTTCACTAATCCTTGGGTTTTTGGTTAAACATGATTAACAAGTTTGATTAGCAGGTGGTATTTAAGCATAATCCTAACAGAATTCATCAACAACAACTTCAGAATTTCAGATCTAAACTTTTGCTCTCAAAATTCTCTCAACTTTCTCTTCGTTTTTCTTCATAGCTTTTGCATTGTTCTTGTTCTATTGATCATCCATAAGCATTATTGAAGTGGATTGAAGCTAGATCCTGCAGAATTCTTGAAGAATCGAGACTGTTGAAGTTCATGCTCTCTCATGGCAGTTGAAGATTCCAGTCGTATCAAGCATTGTTGAGCTGAAATCCTTCATCCATTCATTCAAGTGTTGTTGAACTGTTGTTTCAACCTTTCCAAGCCTGAGAAGCACGAATCCAACTCTGTTGCATCATTGAGGTCAGTTTTCGATGCTCATGATTCTTGAAATTGTTGGATGCATCTTGTAGATCTTTGAACATAGGTTATGCTGAGCTTTAGATCGTGAGTTTTCATTGAGTATTGAGGTAGTTATGATGATTACAAGTTTGATATGTGAAACTTCCATTGCTCGATTCTCTGAACATGTTTAGAATTAGGTTAGATCAAGGCTGGATTATTGATGTATGTTGAATGATGATTCGATTGATGTATGTTTCATGAATTTCTGTGGTGATTGGATCTTGATGATGATGAACATGATGAACACGTGATGAACAACTAGGGTTTCTATTTCCAGATTCACTTTGATCTTGCCTGGCCGTGTTTGCATGTGAATCTTTGTTTATGCTCATGTATTGGTACACCTGGCTACATCGTGGCTTTTTGATTGGTCTGTGTTGTTTTGTGCTGCCACACAAGCATAAGTGAAACGGTGCGTTTCGTTTATGAGAGCGCCAAATTCAAATCCATGCGCGGTTCGATTCCGGCTGTTGGACATTTCACATATTTGCTTTTTGTAATTTCTCTTTTATGCTTTCCATGTTCACATGCCTTATCTCATGCATTTTTAATTTTCCTCTTCATTCAAAAAATCATAACTCCAAAAATACTTATCCAATTGACATGAAATTTTTTGCACAATGATCTTCATGATGTCTTCTATTTTCTGGATATTTTTACAGAATTTGTGCATGGGTGAAATTGTTTTTTGTCTAGGGTTTATGTTTGCATGTCATACCTTGCACCTTGCTTGCTATTTTCTTTGTGAAATGATGATGATTGATCCAATGAAGCTGAAAATTGACATGCATAAACTAGACATCCTAGTGGTCATTTTGGTATATAGTTTGCATTTTCTCATTTCTGGATGTTGAGTTATGATGTGATTAATGGAGGTGAGACAATGTGTGTCACACCATTTCTTGTCCAATTTGATGATTTTATTTACCATGCCAAATAAATGTTAAATGATCTAAATTTTTGCATGATGCTACTTCTGGATGTTAGGATTTCTTGTGAATATTTGTAGAATTTTTGGATCCATTTCCAATTTGTTTGAGATTTTCTTTGCTGGTTGGTCATAATTGGACGTTTGATGAGTGTTGAACTTTCATGATTTTTGAAATTCTTATGCCTTATCATATGAGCTTGAAATTTTGTACATTGATTTTTGACACATTGAAGTTTGTCTTGGCTTTGGTTTGAGTCATTTATCTTATGTAATTTCTGTTTTAGGATTGCCTTAAGTTGATGTATCAATTTGTGCTTCCTTTGAGCTTGTTTATGCTTACCTTGACTTGATGATTTTAATTGACATGCTTATACTTGTCCAAATGCCATGATTTTTGGTGTGTTGATCATTTGATGTGTGCTGTTTAGCCATGATTTTTCTTGAGATTTATTGAGCCATTCTGGAATTTATATGCCTTTGATCATTCTGTTGCTTCTATGTGATTCCAACTTGCATGCTTTGATATGATTTGTTTATGAAATGAAATTGGTTGATGCCTTTGACATGAGACCACTTGGATATTGTTCTTGATTGATTAAACTTGATTCTGGTCAATTTTCATGTTCTGTTTTAAATTTTTTCTCCTTCTTTGACCCTAGGCCTTGTCCTAGGGGTTTGCTTCTCATGTTTGAGTTTGTTTTCAGGACAAGAAGCATATGGCCTTGAGGAGTTTGATTCATTTGCTCATTTGGATTGATATTTGATTGATGTTGATTAACATTAAGTTGTTTTGTAGGTGGATTAGCTCCTTTGAGTTGAGCTTGTGCTTCGCTTGATGCATTGTTTGTGTACAGTTGGCTGTCTGTTGTCTGTTGACTTTCTTTCTTGAGTTGTATACTGATTGTGTTGGATTGTTTTCAGGTACCTTAGTTGCTATATTTCATTGTGAACTTGCTTTTTCTTTGCTTGATAGCTTAAGCATTGAGGTATAATCTCTCTTCTTCATGTAGTCTGGAAGACCTGGTCTGTTACTTGGCCAGGCACCTGTCTGAAGTCCTCCTTAAGAGGCAATGTTTGTGATTGTTTATCTTTGTCCTCAAGCAGGAAAAGTCCTTTGATAAGGCAATTGGTAGATAAAAGAGATGTGTAGTCCATCTCCTACTATTCTGTGTGTCTTCCCTTTGCTCACATTACATGTTGTAGCATTGTGGATCTTAACCCAAGATCTATAGAGTCATTAACTTGTGGAGAGAGTTCCAACTTTCTGAACTCCCACACCTTCTATCATTTGAAGCTCTCCCTGACCAGGGATAAGAGCAATGAGGCACACCCCTCATATCCTTTCATCTGCTTCACCTTAACTCTCAATGTTAAGGTTAAGAGCACCACTTACCCCATTCCAGTTGACTTTAAAGTCTAACCCTTGCTTGAGCCAAATTGCTTGTATATAGTGTGTGCTATCTGATTTTGTTTGACTTGATTGCTCGATTCATTCGTGCAGGCTTGCTTGTTTGCCTTTGTGCATTTATCATCATTAATTGTTCATTATTGCATGATCATCATTTCATATCCTTGTGATTTGTTTGAGTTTGCCCATAAAGGAATCAACTGTAAGTCCATTCATTGGCCATTGTTCCTATGATATGGAAGGGATTGAGTGTAAGACCATTTCATTGGCTACTTATGTCCATTTTGCTTAGTGCTTCTGTTTGTTTGTTGCATGTGAGGATACAATTGTAAGTCCATGTTGTTGGCATTTGTACTCCTATGATCATCCTTTGGAGGTTGGTATAAGCCCAGATAGATTGGCATCTGACATCCATGTTTTGTTTTGTTTTAGGAGATTGGTGTAAATCCATTGATTGGTATCCGGTATCCGCCTTTGTTTGTGAGATTGGTATAAGTCCATTGATTGGCATCCGGTATCACCTTGCTTTTATGTGCTTACTTCTTTTGTTGCCTCATTCCAAAGGACACACTTGAATCATCTTCTATATGATTTCAAGAGGTGAACTTCTAGGAAGTTTTACACTCCTTCATCTACATCCTTTTTGTTTCAAAACCCCTTTTCACTTGTTGACTTTTGAAACTCGTAAATACATATTGTGCAAACATTTTCATGTCTTTTCAAATTAGAAACTTGGACCTTAAGTCCTTGACTTTTCAAACTTCACTTTTGATAACACTTCTTTTTGAATCGAATACTAATCATACTTTGACCATATTTTGTGAATACTCATAATCAATTAACTTCACCCATTCAATTGTTTTTGTGGCTTTGTCCATTGTTGATATGTTTTCATACATTAGCCATAGGTTTCAATTCTCATAGTGGTTGATGTAAATCTCACCACATCCTTAGTGAGTTGATTGTAAGTCTTCCATACTTATTATAGGGTTAACCCCTCACTAGTATGTTGAAGCTATCCTTGCATGGTGGATTGTTGGTCTTGGTTGAGTTTTCTCCCGTTGATAATGAAAAGCCTTAGTGCTCTTGTTTTAAAATGAACCCACTCATGCTTTGGAATTTTTTTAGCCGAACTACGGCGTTTTGATCCTTTACCTTTTCATGGAAAGGTACGTAGGCAACGGGTTCATCCGTTCAAACACAAAAATAATAAAATTGTACATTCTTTTCTCATCTTCCCAATCATGTTTGCACAATATGTCATAAACAAATAAACATTTTTATACAACAAGTGTGAAAAGGGCTCCCTAGGAGTACCTAGGACGTTTTGGGTGCCTAACACCTTCCCATTGCGTAATTAACCCCTTACCCAGATTCTCTGATCTTTTCATTAGTTTTCTATGTGTAAAACTTCTTAGGCTTTTGTTCGCTTTTTAGCCAATCCTTTGGATAAATAAAAGTGCGGTGGCGACTCGATTCTTTGTATGCTTTGCTTTTGATTTAATCAATAAATCATAAAGTGACGAATACACCGCTACAGAAAAGTGGCGACTCTGCTGGGGATAACATTAGACCTTCCCTGGTGGTTTTGCCTACTTTTCACCCTTGTTGTATGATATATTATTTATGTGTTATTTGACATATTTTTGTACAATTTGGGATAACTGTATTGATTGTAATGTTTGAATTGCTTGATATACAATTGCTGTTTGCTTTGGTGATCTCTGTGAGATGAGTTCTATACCCGAACTCGAGTGCACTCTAGGATAGGAGAATGGCATAGTCTTGTTGACTGGTGTGGAGTATTCCTTAGCCAGTTAACTTGCGAGTCCATTCACTTGGTGAAGGTCATGTTGGATTAGTAATGTCACACAAGTTATTTGTGGTTAGGCATTATTCTTTCAATCATGTGCCTTAGAAGCCAAGGACCGTAGTTTACCAAACCCATCTTGGCCTATTTTTAGGACGTAGTGCGGAGGTCGTTCAGATGTCAGATCTGATGCGATTGTTACGCGATACTACACTCATAAGAGTCTCTCTTGAGAATATTTTTGGAATACGAGTATTCTTTCCTCCGATAATATCCGAAAGATGGGACGATGATTATGGGAACCTCTGGTAGAACATGTCTGGCAGGTTTAAACCCTAGTACACTCCCTTTGGGTGGTTCTTAACCGAGACTCCATGCTCGTGACTCTCAGCAAACCCTTGATTCATGGTTGAGTCGTTCAAATATCCTTAATATCAATGGAACTTGGGCGTTGATAAGGTGAAAACCATAATCCGCCAAAATGGATGGTTGATATTAAGGATGATTGAGCCGGTTCATGTATCGTTAATATCAATGGAACTTGGGTGTTGATAAGGTGAAAGCCTAAATCCACCAAAATGGATGATTGATATTAGGGATACAATGAGCTTTCCCATGACCTTTGTCTGGTGTGACTTGCTTGATCCTTGAGTGTGATTGTTGCATTCATGCATTCATGCATTCATCTGCATTCATGTCATCAGAAAGAAGAAAAATTTTCAAGGAACTTAAAGGGTTTATTTGCAAAATTTTCAGACATGGAAAGACCGAAAAGGCATACAAAGAAGTACAGCTTTAGACAACCCGATGTGAAAAAGTTAAGGAATCTGACATCCTATGTATTAGATCCCTTGGGTTTCAAAGCTCGCTATGGGAAGCTTCTGCCTCTGTTGACTACTCAAGTTGATGAGGGTCTGATGAGTACTCTGGCTCAGTTTTATGATCCTCTGTATCATTGCTTCTCATTCCCGGACTTCCAGTTGCTGCCTACCTTGGAGGAGTATTCTCATCTTATTGGGATCCCGATTCTGGATCAGGTGCCGTTCAGTGGCTTGGAGAGTATTCCGACTGCTCGAGAGATTGCAAACTTGTTGCACATAGATGAATCTTTGATTAAAGCTAATCTGACTACCAAAGGTGGAATTTAGGGTCTTCCTTCTGATTTCCTCATTGCTCAAGCTACCGTGTATGGGAAGGCCATGAGTGAGGATGCCTTTGAGGCTTTATTTGTGCTGCTCATCTATGGGTTGGTCTTATTCCCCAACATCGATAAATTTGTGGACATGAACGCCATTAGGATCTTTTTAGTTCTTAATCCCGTTCCAACTCTGTTGGGTGATACCTATGTCTCTTTGCATCTGAGGAATGCAAAGGGTGGATGAGTTATTGTGTGCTGTCTGCCTTTGCTGTACAAGTGGTTTATTTCGCACTTGCCGCAGACGCTTGCTTTCAAGGAGAACAAGGGATGTCTACGATGGTCTCAGAGACTCATGTCTCTCACTAATGACGATATCTCTTGGTATGATCGCGTGTATGATACTGTGCAGATCATTGACTACTGTGGTGAATTCCCTAATGTGCCTCTTCTTGGTACATGTGGTGGGATCAACTACAATCCTATCCTAGCACGTCGTCAGCTTGGGTTCCCCCTAAAGGATAAACCTCATAACATTCTGTTAGAAGGTGTATTCTTTCAGGAGGGTAAAGATCCCCAAGGCCTGAAATCCAGATTTGTCCGCGCTTGGCGTAAGATCTGCAAGAAGACTAGGAATGAGTTGGGTCCGAAGAACTGCATTGCTTTGGAGCCATATACCTCTTGGGTCAGACAGAGAGCCGCTGTATACCTCATGCCGTACGATCATCCGAGACCTACACCATTGGATGTGGCTGGGCCTTCAACCCTCCCCACCCAAGATGTAGAGGAGTTGAGAGAAGAAGACCTTTCACGTGCTTGGATCCGTGAAAGAGAGGAGTTGCTTCAGCAAATCAAGGAGAAGGACGCTCTGATTGAGTTTCTTGAACATCAGGTGATCGACGATCCGAATGATACTTGGACTTCTCTGCTTCCTCAGTCTTCCAAGTTCTGGAAGAGGAAGTATGATCAGCTTGCTAAGGAGAAAGCGGATATGGAAGCAGCCTATGAGAGAGAGATCAAGAAGTTGTGTGCATCTCGTCTTCCAGCATCCCGAGCTTCTAGGGATCCATAGGATGTCTATTTTCCTTTTCCCTTGTAATAATCGAAAATGCTGTACTTCTTTGTCTCGAATATATATTTGATGAGATATTTTCCATATGATATTAAATGCTTTAAATATTCAAAATTTGCAAATAATACCCTAAGGGTTCTTTGAAAATAAAACAAAGCATATGCACAAACATTGCATGCATCATTTTTGCATAAGCAGGTACCTTGTTCTTGGTCTTCTTGTCTGTGGCCTAACTCTGTGCTCTTCATTTATTTTGAAGACAAGCTGACTCACCAGTACTATACAAGAGCAAATTCTGCCAGAGTAATGGATCAACTTGAGCAAGAGAACCGTGAATTGAAGGAAGAAGTCGCTCGTCTGAGTGCTTTGATGGAGCAGTTTCTGTCTGCTCAGAACCAACCTTCTTCACCTCCTGCAACTCCTCCCCAGAGGACGGTTATATCAGAAGTCGTTGCTCCGACTGTGCCAGCTGCTAGTGCTCACTTTATGCCGCATGCCATGCCAGCCGGGTTTCCTTGGGGTATGCCTCCGGGTTTCAGGCCAGATATTCCAGCTCCAACTTTTGCTTCTATGCCGGCATCTAGCCCGGTCCTTGCTGCTGCTCCTCCTGTCGTGCATACCATTCCCAGGGTAGACGACACCATTTATCATTCTGAGCTGTCTGAGGGCCCAGATGTCAATGAGAAGATGGAGGCAATGAATGATCAGTTCCTTGAGCTGCGAAAGGAATTGAAGACTCTCAGAGGGAAAGATCTGTTTGGCAAGTCTGCTGCTGAACTTTGCCTTGTTCCTGGTGTTAAAATTCCGATCAAATTCAAAGTGCCCGACTTTGAAAAATATAAGGGGAACACCTGCCCTCTTGCTCACCTGGTTATGTACGCCAGGAAGATGTCTACGCAAACTGATAATGATCAGCTTCTGATCCATTATTTCCAGGATAGTTTGTCCGGTGCGGCTCTTCGCTGGTATATGAGCCTGGATAGTGCAAACGTCCGATCCTTCAATGATCTTGGCGAAGCCTTCGTCAAGCAATACAAGTACAATGTTGATATGGCGCCTGACCGTGATCAACTTAGGGCCATGTCCCAGAAGGATAAGGAGACATTTAAGGAGTAAGCCCAGAGGTGGCGAGAGTTGGCTGCTCAGATCACTCCTCCGCTAGAAGAGAAAGAAATGACTAAGATCTTTTTGAAGACTCTTAGCTCATTCTATTATGAGCGGATGGTTGCGAGTGCTCCCTCTGATTTCACCGAGATGAAGAACATGGGGATGCGTCTGGAGGAAGGAGTCCGTGAAGGACGTTTGGCCAAAGATGAGAGCTCTTCTAAACGGTATGGGGCGTTTAAAAAGAAGGATGGGGAGGCACATGCTGTGCAATCCCATACTAAATCCAGAAGACCCTCTGTTCAGAGGAAGCCTGCACGCCGTGCAAATAATCAGCACCAGGTGGCTCATATAGCACCTGTTTTCAGAGACAATGCTCAATATCAGCAGCCTCAGCAACATCAGCATCAACAACAACCTCAGTATCAGCAGCAACACCGTCCACAGCAACAGGCTTACCAGCCTCGTGGCAGTACCAACAATCAAGCTAATTTGAATTATGATAGGAAGAAGATCAGCTTCGACCCGATTCCTATGTCATATGCTGAGTTGTATCCTTCCTTATTGGAAAGGAAGCTGGTTACTCCCAGGGATCCTCCTGCTGTGCCTACAGATCCTCAGTGGTGGTATAAGCCCGACCAACACTGTGTTTATCACTCCGGTGCTCCGGGACACAACATAGAGAACTGCTTTCCATTGAAGACTAAGGTGCAAGACCTTATGAGATGTGGTATCCTGAGCTTCGAGGACTCAGGCCCCAATGTTACTAAGAACCCATTGCCCGAGCATGGGAAATCTGTGAATATGGTCCAGGGGTGCCCTGGGAAGTACAAAGTCAAATATGTCAGTCATATTAGACAGTCATTGGTCGAATTACATCGCTTGCTGTGTCAATACAACCATATGGAGCATGACCATGGCAGATGCCGCATCTGCTCGGTTAATCGTTTGGGGTGTCGCCAAGTGCGAAGAGAACTTCAAGAGCTATTGGACGAAGGAACCATAGAGATTCTTCAAAACCGGAATGTTGATGAGGATGAACCAGAAGTCAATGTGATTTCTCCTGTGTTCAAGTTGCCTGAGCCTGTTGTCATTCGTTATGATGGCAGCAAGTCGAAGGTCTCTCCTTCTCTGATAATTAAGCCTGCAGGCCTTGTGCCTTATTCATCTGATAGAGCTGTTCCTTTCAGATACAATCCCGTTGCTGTTGAAGATGGGAAAGAAGTGCCGTTGCCTTCGACCTCTGTCACTAATATTGCTGATGTTAGTGGGTTGACCCGGAGTGGTCGTGTGTTTTCTGCGCCTAAGCCGCATGTTGCTTCTGATACTGTTGAGCGTCCGGTTGGGACGGCTGTGAATGTTCAAAATCCGGCACCTGTTGCCAAACCCTCCTCTGTACAAAAGACTCCTGATTCTTCTGTTGGCCCGAGTGGCACTGTGAATGAAGAATGTGATGAGATGCTGAGGCTCATCAAAAAGAGTGAGTACAACGTTGTAGACCAGCTTCTACAAACGCCATCCAAAATCTTCGTTCTATCCTTGCTGCTGAATTCAGAACCCCATAGGGAGGCTCTGCAGAAAGTTTTGGATCTGACGTATGTTGATCATGATGTCACTGTAGAACAATTTGATGGTATAGTTGCAAACATCACTGCTTGCAACACTTTGAGTTTCTGTGACGCTGATCTCCCTGAGGAGGGAAGAGACCACAACATGGCTTTACACGTTTCTATGAACTGCAAATCTGATGCCATGTCCAACGTGCTGGTGGACACTGGATCATCTTTGAATGTATTGCCAAATACCACACTCTCTCGATTGTCATATCAGGGTCCTCCTATGAGGCAAAGTGGTGTTGTTGTGAAGACTTTTGATGGGTCGCGTAAGACTGTGATTGGGGAAGTTGATCTCCCAATCAAGATTGGACCTAGTGATTTCCAAGTTACCTTCCAGGTTATGGATATCCACCCATCATATAGTTGTCTCCTTGGTAGACCATGGATTCACGAAGCTGGCGCCGTGACATCCACCCTACACCAGAAGCTGAAGTTTGTCAAGAACAAGAAACTGGTTGTGGTAGGGGAGAAAAGGCTCTCCTGGTTAGCCATTTGTCTTCTTTCTCGTATATTGACGCTGAGGAAGAAGTTGGAACTCCTTTCCAAGCTTTATCTATTGATGAACCAATTGAGAAGAAGTCTCATTCATTTGCTTCCTACCGCGATGCGAAACTGGCCATTGAATGTGGTGCAGTTGTTGGTTTGGGGAAGATGATTGAGCTTGAAGACAATAGATCCCGGGCTGGCATTGGCTATTCTTCTGGGGAATTCAATGAGAAAGGTTTGTTCAAGAGCGCGGGATTCATCCATGCTGATCAACCTGAAGAGGCTGCTGCTATCTTGGAAGAGGATGCAGAGGATCTGAGCAATTTCATCATACCTGGTGGTGTCTGCCATAATTGGGTCGTTGTAGATGTTCCTACAGTCATCCATAGATCAGAGTAATGGTTCATTTTGTTTAAAACCCTTCTCCCATGCCAAAAGGAGAAGTGATGACATTGTTGGCAGCATATATGCAATGATATTTTCATTCAATTAATGCATTGTTAAACATTTGTTGTTCCATTTGTTTTCACTTTTTGCTTTTGCATGAAATCAGTGATCACAAAAAACCCATAAAAACAAGAATAAAAACAACATTTTTCTTCTGCATAATGGTTTGTTTGTTTAAATTCTAAAGTTTTTATTAACCAAAATCATTATGCAGGTTGATTCTAAAACCCATTGAACATAATGATCCAACGCCATCTCCCAATTTTGAATTCCCTGTATTCAAGGCAGAGGAAGATGATGTTGAAGGGATTCCTGATGAGATTACCCGTCTCCTTGAGCAGGAGAAGAAGATCATTCAGCCGCATCTCGAAGATCTGGAAACAGTCAACTTGGGGTCTGAAGATTGTGTTCGTATGGTGAAGATTGGGGCACTTCTTGAAGAGTCTGTCAAGAAGAGATTGATTGAGTTGCTACGAGAATATTCCGATATCTTTGCTTGGTCGTATGAAGACATGCCGGGTCTAGATACAGATATTGTGCAACATTTTCTGCTTTTGAAGCCTGAGTGCGTGCCTGTGAAGCAGAAGCTCAGAAGAACTCATCCAGATATGGCAGTGAAGATCAAAGAGGAAGTTCAGAAGCAAATTGATGCGGGGTTTTTGGTGACTTCTACATATCCTCAATGGGTGGCCAATATTGTGCCTGTGCCTAAGAAGGACGGAAAAGTCCGTATGTGTGTTGATTACAGAGATTTGAATAAAGCTAGCCCTAAAGATGATTTCCCTCTGCCACACATTGATATGTTGGTAGACAATACAACTAAATTCAAAATCTTTTCCTTTATGGACGGATTTTCCGGTTATAATCAAATCAAGATGGCACCCGAAGATATGGAGAAGACAACATTCATCACACCTTGGGGAACATTCTGTTATCGAGTGATGCCCTTCGGTTTGAAGAACGTCGGAGCCACGTATCAACGTGCTATGACTACCTTGTTTCATGACATGATGCACAAGGAGATAGAGGTCTATGTTGATGATATGATTGCTAAGTCCCGAACGGAAGTTGAACATGTTGAGCATTTGTTGAAGCTTTTTCAGCGTCTGAGGAAGTTTAGACTTCGTCTGAATCCGAACACATGTACATTTGGAGTCCGTTCCGGCAAGTTGTTGGGTTTTGTAGTCAGCGAGAGAGGTATTGAGGTTGATCATGCAAAGGTCAAAGCAATACAAGTGATGCCTGCACCCAGAACTGAGAAGCAAGTCCGAGGTTTTCTTGGCCGCTTGAATTATATTTCCAGATTTATATCCCACATGACTGCCACATGTGCGCCGATATTCAAGCTCCTCCGGAAAGATCAGCCTCATGATTGGACCGAGGATTGCCAGAAAGCTTTCGACAATATCAAAGAGTATCTGTCTGAACTTCCGATCTTGTCTCCACCTGTGGAAGGAAGACCTCTGATTATGTATTTGACTGTGCTTGAAGACTCGATGGGTTGTGTACTCGGTCAACAAGATGAATCAGGGAAGAAAGAATCTGCTATCTACTACCTCAATAAGAAGTTTACTGATTGTGAGTCTCGATACTCAATGCTTGAGAAGACGTGCTGTGCTTTGGCTTGGGCTGCTAAGCGTTTGCGCCAGTACATGATAAATCATACAACTTGGTTGATATCCAGAATGGATCCAATCAAGTATATTTTCGAAAAGCCTGCTTTAACTGGGAGGATTGCCCGTTGGCAGATGTTGTTGTCTGAGTATGATATCGAGTATCGAGCTCAGAAAGCTATCAAAGGTAGTATCTTGGCTGACCATTTAGCGCACCAGCCGATTGAAGATCATCAGTCTGTTCAGTACGACTTCCCAAATGAGGAGATTCTGTATTTGAAAATGAAAGATTGTGATGAGCCTACACTTGATGAAGGTCCGGAACCTGGTTCCAGATGGACGATGGTGTTTGATGGCGCTGTAAATCAGTATGGAAATGGAATTGGGGCAGTAATCATTACTTCTCATGGCACACATAATCCGCTTATAGCAAGGCTAACTTTCAAATGCACGAATAACATGGCTGAGTATGAGGCCTGTATTATGGGATTGGAAGAGTGTATTGATTTGAGAATCAAACATCTTGATGTGTATGGTGATTCGGCCCTAGTTGTTAATCAGATCAAAGGTGAATGGGAGACGAATCAGCCAGGTCTCATTCCGTATAGAGATTATGCGAGGAGGATTTCAACATTCTTTACAGAAGTTGACTTTCATCATATTCCTCGAGAGGATAATCGGATGGCAGACGCTCTTACTACGCTTGCTTCCATGATGGTGGTCAAGTATTGGAACGAGGTGCCCAACATTGCCGTGATGCGCTTGGATAGACCAGCTCACGTGTTTGTAGTTGAAGAAGTGAATGATGACAAGCCTTGGTATTTTGATATCAAGAATTTCCTCCAGAACCAGGTCTACCCGCCTGTGGCATCTGTGAAAGATAGGAAAACTTTGAGAAGGTTGTCAGGCAGTTTCTACCTCAGTGGTGAAGTGCTTTATAAGAGAAATTTTGACATGGTTTTGCTCAGATGCGTGGATAGACACGAAGCAAACCTGTTGATGACTGAGGTCCATGAGGGTTCATTTGGTACTCATTCCAATGGACATGCCATGGCTAGAAAGATGTTGAGAGCAGGCTACTATTGGCTGACAATGGAGTCTGACTGCTGCAAATATGTGAAGAAATGCCACAAGTGTAAGATTTATGCGGATAAGATTCATATTCCTCCGACACTTCTGAATGTGATTTCATCACCATGGCCTTTCTCTATGTGGGGAATTGACATGATCGGCATGATTGAACCGAAAGCGTCCAATGGACACAGGTTTATTCTCGTAGCAATTGATTACTTCACCAAATGGGTTGAAGCTGCATCTTATGCGAATGTGACTAGGCAGGTGGTTGTGAAGTTTATCAAGAACCAGCTGATTTGCCGTTATGGTGTGCCAGATAAGATCATTACTGATAATGGATCTAATCTGAATAACAAGATGATGGATGAGTTGTGCGCTGAATTCAAGATTGCACACCATAACTCCTCTCCCTACAGACCCAAGATGAATGGGGCTGTTGAAGCTGCTAATAAGAATATCAAGAGGATTATCCAGAAGATGACAGTTACGTACAAAGATATGCATGAGATGCTGCCGTTTGCTTTGCATGGTTATCGTACATCTGTCCGCACTTCAACAGGGGCAACCCCTTTCTCTCTTGTTTATGGCATGGAGGTTGTTTTCCCAGTAGAGGTGGAGATCCCATCAATGAGAGTTTTGATGGAAGCCAAGTTGACTGATGCTGAATGGATTCAGAGTCGTTATGACCAACTGAATTTGATTGAAGAGAAGCGATTGACTGCCATGTGCCATGGTCAATTGTATCAGCAGAGAATGAAGAAAGCATTCGATAAGAAGGTCAAGCCTCGTGTGTTCCGAGAAGGAGACCTCGTGCTTAGGAAAGTCTTGTCTTTCGTGCCCGATTCCAGGGGCAAGTGGACTCCAAACTATGAGGGTCCATATGTTGTTAAGAGAGCCTTTTCAGGCGGTGCTTTGATGCTTACAACAATGGATGGGGAGAATTTCACTCGTCCTGTGAACTCAGATGCAGTCAAGAAATACTTTGCCTAAAAAAAAAAGTATATGCAAATGAAAAAACAGAATAGCTCGCTAAGTTGAAAACCCGAAAGGGCGGCTTAGGCAAAAATGAGCGTCTCGGTGGAGAACCCGCAAAGGGTAATCCAGGCAAAAGTTAGAGACATAAAAAAGAAGAAGAAGTATATTTGCATCCCGCTAGATTGAGTACCTCACCCTGGGGCAATCTAGGCAAAAATAAGGGATTTGGCAAGTAACTGTATCCTGACAAGACTTTCTGTTCCGCAGCTGTCTTTTCGTCAGAAATTCTCGATTCATCGTCGATTGAAGCTTCGAATACATCGAGATTCAAATTGGTAGAGAAAGGATCATTATGTTCAATGTAGCCCTCTTCCAATATATATCACTGATTTCAAATCTGTACAGATCTATGGAGTCTTGCCATTTGCAGGCTACCATTCCATCAAATAAATTTGAGCTTTTTATCCAATTATTTGCACTCTTATTTGTTTCAATTCAACAAATGTTTTGCATGTTTTAATTGATAAAATGTCATTGTTTTAAACAAATAAATTTTTTCAAAATTGTTGTTTTAAACAAAGTGAACATTCACAATGATGAAAGGATACTTAAGAATTTCTCAGTGCTCTCCCGAGGGTGGCATGATTTCCAACAGGTAAGACATTTGTTCATATTCCTGGCATTGGTTGTATCCTCTTTCTCCTGCTTTGTTGTTGGGGTTGTTCCCCAGGCAGAGTTGTTGTTGTGGGTTGTTCCCCAAGCAGATGTTGTTGAAGACTTCGTTTTTTCTCCAGCAGTAGTCTCCCCCAGTGCGGTCGCTAGCAGAGTTGATTGTTTCTCTCCTCAGCATGGCGGCTTTCTTTTTGAAGATTCAAGGGTTGGTGGATTAATATCCCGGTACTTTACATTTTTCCCCAACATTGTCGCAAGCAGGGTTGTTGCTATCTTTCCTCAGCACAGTCGCTAGTGGAATCTGTGATATATCCCGAAGCAGAGCGCTTGTGGAAGACTTCGTTTTCTTCAGCAGTACCCTCTTCCCCGGCCAAGTCGCCAGCGGAGTTGCTATATCTCCCCATCAGTGCGCTTATTCCTTCAGCAGGGCAGTGATTGTGTTCCCCCTCAGCAGTTGTGGATGTTCTCCTCAGAAGAGTCAGCATTTAGTGATTGATCCCAGCTCTCTTCCATATCCCCAGTGGGTTCTTCAGTGGATTCCCCAGTGGAGCCGTCCGTAGATTTGTGGTTTGGTGGATTGTATTTGTGCAAAATCCCCAATAGAGTTGGTATCCCAACAGAATCAGGATTGTATTTATGGTATTCCCTCAGAGTCTCCGTCAGAGCGGGTATTCTCGACAGAGTTGCTGTTGTGGTAGCTTCTGCTTGTTGAAATCTCTGTTTCCCCAGTTTGGCTGGTGATCTATCATCCAGAGATTGGGTTGATTCCCTGATTGCTTTGATCCTCAGTAGAGTGACTTGTTGCAGAATCTACTTGTGTGATCTGTTTTTCCTTCAGTGGGTGTATTCCCGTTGGAGTGGATATTTGTGTTCTTCCCAGGTAGAGTTGCTTGTGAAAAAGTTTCTACGTGGATGATCTGTTCTCTCTTTGTGGGTTGTTCCCCAGTGGAGTTGTGTGGATTTGCTTTCATATTAGTTCTCGCTTGTGCAATGAACTTTTAACATTGAGGATCCCCCTGCAGATATTTCGGGACTTCTTCTTCTCCCCAACAGATTGGTCTTTGTGGCTGTCGTTGCCTGTTGTGACTTTCTGTACTCCAGTTGGGTTGTTGTTGATCCATTACTCAGAGATTTTGTGCGTCGTTGATATCTCTGATCTTTTGCTTCCCGCAGATCTTTGCTTTTCAGCATGTGGATCTCCAGTAGATTGGCTTTCCAGTTGGTTTTCCCCTGGAAGTATAGTACCGGGCGTTTGATTCCTGGACTCTGTTTGTGTTAGATATGTCTGTTTTGTCAGCATTCATCAAACATAAATCACGCATATTCATGCATAATCATAAACATTCAGATATTCATGTTGCATTTTTGCCATTTATCTTTTGTTTGTTGTTCTCCTGCTATGGGTGATATAGATCTCCAGTAGATCTTCCCAAGCAGATGTCGGGTGTTTAAATCTCTCCATATAGAGTCAGCCCCATAAACAGAAAGTGTCTGTCTTTCCTTCTGCAGTTCCCTACTGAGATATATCCTCGGGGATGACGGTTTCTTCCGTTTCCTCCCAACACATATATTGGGATGGATTTTCCTATTGAGTTATATCCTCATAGGATGAGTCTTGATTCAGTCTGTCTTTTCGGTTTGATCCCGAATTGGCTATTTGTCATCTGTTTCTCATGCTTCCCTGTGGAATAAATGAATAATTTGCCCAGTAACCGACATTATTTCTTTTATCCCCAGCGGAACCTTTTTGGGCCTCTACCCTTATTCCGGTAGTTGTAAGTCCTACGTTTCCTCTTCTAGGCGGAATTTGTGGTTATATACCTTTTATTCCTCAGCAAGAGTCGATTTGGTTTTCTACCCAATATTCGGTAGTTGTAAATCCTAATTTTCCTGCTCTTCAGCAGTTTATGGTTTGTTATAAACTCTATTTTTTGTTCCCGTGCGGATTTATGATTCTTTAATTCCCCACGCGGAGTTGTGGTTTTCTACCCAGTATTCGGTAGATGTAAACCCTAATTCTTTTATCCTTATCAGAGTTGTTGGCTACTACCCCGTATTCGGTAGTCATAAGTCCTATCTCTTTTCCCCTAGCAGAGGTAATCTTTGAGGTTCGTTCTGATTGATGGTGGATTTTGTGCTGTTGTGGTTTTATTCCCAATGGAGTCTGTGCTTTTTGTGGATAATTGCCGGTTGCTAGCAATTTTTATCCCCAGCCAGAGTTTGGTATTCTACCCCGTATTCGGTAGATGTAAACCCTAATTTCTCCCTTTGCAGAGTTAACCTTGTTGTTCATCCTAACCGATGATGGTTACTCTTGATGGTTATCTTCATTCAGTTTTGATGTTGATATTCCTTCTTTACTTCTGGGCAATTGCCGTATGCTCGCAATTGTATCCCTAGCAAGTCTTCTGGATAATTGCCGTATGCTTGCAATTTTATCCCTTTTGAAGTCGCCAGTGGGTCCTTTCACCGTTTGCTAGTGATTTGTTCCCCGGATTATTGATTGTTTATCAATACATCCCCAGCTAGTCGTTGTGGATTATTGCTGTTTATGCAATTCATCCTCAGCAGATCGCCTTTCATTTACCCATTTGCTTGGTAATGACTGTTTCTCCCTTTGATTGGTCATCATTATATACCTAGTTAGTATCCCGATGCCTTTCTTTTCGGTCGATTTATCCTTTGTTAGCCCAGTAACCGGTTGTGGATAATCTTCCATGCGAGTATGTTATCCACGTTCTGACGGTAAAGGGTAATATATCTCATGCACTCTTCAGTCGAAGCCTTTTGTGTTTCCTCAGTCGAGTAAGATTCGTTATTTCCCTTCGCGGAATCGAATATTTGTTGCTTCTTGGATAATTGCCGAATGCTTGCAATTTATCCCCTTGAGTTGTCTTTCATTTACCCGTATGCTTGGTAACGATTGTCTCTCCTTTGGTTAGTCACCTATTATATACCCAGTAACCGGTATCTCTGGTGTCTTCCTTTTCGAGTATATTATTCACGTTCTGACGGTAATGAATTATATATCTCTTTCACTCTTTGGTTGGAGTCCTTTGTTGATTTTCCCCCATTAGAGTAAGATTCGTATTCTTTGAAGAATCGAATATTCCATCCTTTAACCAGTTTGTGTTTCGGATGATGAGTGTTTTGGCATATATACCAATTCACGTTTTCGGTAGGTCACCTATTATATACCTCGGTATCCCTGGTGTTTCCTTCCATACGAGTATATTATCTACGTTCTGACGGTAATAGATAATATATCTCATGCGAGTATTCTATCCATGTTCTGACGGTAATGGATATTATATCTCATGCGCTCTTTGGGTTTGTGTCCCCAGTTGAGTAAGATTCGTCTTCCCTTTGTGGATTCGAATGTCCATCCTGTAAGTCGATTTGCTTTTTCAAGCCCTCCTTTCGGATGATGAGTGTTTTGGCATATATACCAATTCACGTATTGGTCGGTCACCTATTATATACCTCGGTATCCCTGGTGTTCCTTCCTTTCTGCTCCCTATTATGACCTTGGTCCCCTGTGGAGTCAGATTTTTCTGAGTTGATGTACCTTTTTTCAGGTCTTTCTCAGATGTTGGTTGATTGATATCTCTCACCCTTATACCGGTCTTAGATATTCATTCTTCCTGAGTTTGTTACCCTTATACCGGTAACACCTCATTCCCTTGTTGCTTTTCCCCAGGAGTCTCTTTGTTAGACCTTTCCCGGTGGAGTTTCTTGTAGTGATTTTTCCCCTTTTGCTGTATTGGCATTTTTCCCAATATATGCAATTTTTCCCCGGCAGGAAGGTTCTTTGTGAATCGTTCCTTGGTCCGAGTCCGGATTTTTATCCGAAGTATCCTTTGTGGATAGTTTGAGTCAGCTTGTGTCTTTCCAATGGGTGTATCTTCCTTTGGAAACCCTCTGATCCCCAGTTTGAGTCCTTTACTTCCCCAGTAAAGTCTCCAGTCTGATTTCTGTTTTCCCTAATTCAGAGTCGTGTCCTGCTCAGGCATTTCTTTTTCTTTTTATCCCCAATAAGAGTCCCTGCAAGAGTCTTGTTAAAGTTTCTGTTCCGGGTGAGTGTATTACTCCGATGGATTGTCTTTTCTTCTGTGTGAACCATATCCCCACAGAGTTTGTGTCTTTTGCATGCATACATTTGCATCATGAGGTCTCTTAGGGACCAAAATTTGTCTTATTACTGTTATTTAAGCCCATTCTACCGCGTCGAGATGAAGATTTCTAAACTTCACTTCTCCGGCTAGAATGACCTTAAATAGGGGCATCTGTAAGACCCCAATTTTGTCCCTAAGATCCCTCATGGCATCATATCATATCATATCATTGCCTCAAGGATCATTGTGCACCTTTGCTTGCTTCCCTGTGGGTGGGTTGTCTTTTGAGTTTGGTTCTTGATCACCAAGCATGTTGTGCATTTGTATATCATTGCTTTTCATTTGTTTACTAACCCAAAAGTACAAAAATATTGTCATCTAACCTTGTTACTTGCAGATGAAGCAACACTAGGTCAAGCCAGTCAAAGGCAATTCATTGAGCAATAGATGGTGGCCATTCCGAAGAATTTGGGCACCATGATCATTCACAAGAGTTCATAAGAGTTATGATATCAGTTTGAATCAAGATCTCAAGTGGAAGAGGCTTGAATTTCATCAGAGCATAGCTAGGTCAGCTGAAACCCTAGAAAAGTCAACACAAGTCAACTGTGCATTCAATCATGGATTTGAAGGTGGGAGATGGTTAGAGAGACCTAATTCATGTCCATACAAGTCTCATTTAACATTTAAAATATCAACCTTGAAGGATTTGAGGTCAGATGAAAAGTTTCCAAAAATAGTAAGTGACCTGTAATTTCAAACTGCCAAAAATGGAAAGGTCTTCTCCTCAAATTTACATCATCAAGAAAGCTTCAAATAAAGTTTTGTCCAACAAGAAAGTTGAAGATCTGACCGATGGGTAGCAATCCAATAGGCAAGAATGCCATATATAAACCCAAATTCCCTTGGACATTTGAATCAAGCAACAAATAATGCATACAATATTAATCTTGAAGAGCAAGGCATCAGATAAAGATAGCCACATCCAATCTTAGCCATTCCATGATCTTCTTCAGATTAAGCCCATGTAACAGATGAATTCCACAAGTCACAGGTTCAAAATAACAGCTTCACAATGATCATGTTGTAGATAAACTCAAAGAGATCTTGAATGATGTATCAGATGAAGTTTCAAATTGCAATCACTTGGTTTCACAAAAATTGGCATTGGCCAAGTCCTTTAGCATAGGAAGGTTGCCTAGATTCTAAGTCTAATTTGTCCAAGATCAAGTCAACAGTCCACACAATAGTTTTTTAGTGTTTTTGTTCTTATTATGTACATTAATGGTCCAAGACCACACAAACAAACAAAATATACACAAGCAAGATATATCACACAATATGGTCCAAATGGACAAAAGGGAAAATGACATTAACATAAACAATTAGAATGGTATGAATAATGGCAAATGAAAAGAGCTCAAAAATTAAAGTGCATTATAATAAAGGACTTGAAATTAAATGTTAGTTGTTAATGAGTTAGAAGTTAGTATTGTTTTGCTTTTGCTTTTGTTTTAAATCATTCTTTGGAGAACACTCAGCCCACTTATCACAAGCATGGATCCCTGAGCCAAGACATCTTCCAAAGGAAGGAAAAAAGGCCAAGTTTCCACACAATACCATGAAATAGGGGAGACTTACAATCTCACTAACTAGAATGCTATGCCTTTTGTGTCAAAAATTTAGCGCTATGTTAAGCAATCGTAATTGGACTTATGTAGAAGTCACAACTATTTGAGGCCGGGCAATAGAATTTTGGTGTTAATGCATGTTAGAGACATAGTATAATGAACTATGCTCATGAAACATACCACACACAAAAAGAATATGCAAAAAGAGGTGGCCTAATCTCATCCATACTTATGTTGATTTTGTAATCAACTAGCCTTAGGATTTAGAGATATCATAAACCAAATGAGATGAATGCATAAAAAAGGGGAATGAGATGAAGAGGGAAGGGAATGGATCAAAACTCAAATTGGTCAAAGGAGGACTTTTACCAAATTAATATCATTCATTCATTTTTGGAGATGGAGTGCACATTCCATCAATCCCCTAAATCCAATGATATTAACTCAACAAAGTCAAATCAACCTTGGCCAAGTCCCAACAACATAAGTCAAACTTACACAAATCATCACAATAGGTCAACACAATTATTTGACATTTATTCAAATAAAAAATACTAAAATAAGGCATTTAAATTAAATATGGTTTGTCAAATTCCTAAAACCTCATAAAAACACCAAAGAAATGGCCATGAGATTTATCATAGGTCAAACAAGGTCAAAGGACCTTGGAGAAAATTTTTCAGAATTTTTAAAGACTTAAAAGTATTTTTAAAAAATTAAAAATAATCACAAAATCAATTAAATCATGAAAAATATTAATAATGATCCAAAAAATAATTTTAATTCAAAATATGAAAGAGGAAATTATTTAAATTTTATTTTGTGAAACTCTCATATTTTTTGGATCAATATTAAAATTAATATGAATTAATGAAAATAAAACTAATTAAATGAAATTCAAATAATCAGAAAAAACGTGAGCCACTTGATCTCCCTCATTAATTGAGGTGGCAGATCAAGTGGCTGAGCGCGCGCAATCCACTATGCACTTGAGTCAACTGATCACACGCGTGGTAATCAGCATGTACGCTCAAGATTAAAACATTTTGAAAGGATCCTATGGCTGGGAGACGTGCCAACGCACCGCCAGAGCTGTAACTCCGGTGGACCTCACCGGACTGGTCCATCCTCAACCATCACCAAAATAAAAAAGGAGGACATGATCTGAAAGAAAAAATGGCGTATAACACGAATCTGTCCTCAATTTTACCTAACTCCACATATATAGAAAGATATGAGGAGTTGAATTTTGAGGTGTGTCAACTGAGTTGCTTCGATTTGACCTCTAAGCAACTCAATCTTCTTGCCTACATTGGTAGGACTTCAGGCAACCAAAGATCCAAGAGAATTGATGAGAATTGAATGAGAATCGAAGAGATGAAGTTTTTTGAAAATTGCCTTCAATGCTGTGCAGAACTTGAGGTTGCTTGCTTCAAACACGATCTGATCACACTTGAGAAGCTTGCAGGGAGTGATTAGTAATGGTTCAAGGCTTTGGATCCTAGAGTTCTTGAATCTCTAACAGTTGAGATTCAAACTGAATTTTCAGATTGAAAATTATCAAGTTTTCCTTTAGAATGAGAGGGTATCAATGGGGGGCAAAGCTGGCGCGCAAGGTGTGGTTCAAATGAGCTCAGAGGCCATGTATTTATAGCATGAGGGAGTGCTATTTGCACACTTGAAATTTTGTCCAAATTTAGCAATGTGAATGGCACGAGTGCATGGGAATGTACAGGCCCATGGGGCAATGCAATAAGGTCCAAAATCAATCTTGTTAAAGTCTGAATGAAGCTTGATTGGAAAGGCAATGTGAAATGAAGTTTGCACATTTGATTTCCTCCAATGATGCAGCTCTGTTAAAGCCATGCGCAGACCTAAAAAATCTAATCCAAAATGCATGAACTTGGCTTCTTTGGAAAACTTGGATCAAGGGGAACAAGTTTGATGTTGAACACTTTTTTATTTGGAGCTTGGATCATGGTGAATTTTGAGGTGGAATTTTGGAAATTTCAACATGTTGAAAATTTTTCTAAGTGTCAAGCCATATATCTCAATATTCCACCTTACTTAACTTTTTATGTGAGCTTCAAATGAGAAAGGTGTCTTCATCAAAGTTGTAGATCTTTCAAAGACCTTCAAAATGGTCACCAATGTCATGTCATTTGGATTTATAATGATAGGGCTATGCATTTTTGAAGTTTGGAAAAATCACTTGTTCAATGGTATATGTCAAAAATGACCTATAATGTATCCTCATATCACATGCTCATAAAAGTTGAATTTGCTTCCACTCCAAACATAAATGTTGAAGTAGACATCTTGAATTTCATTTTTCAACTTGGAAATATTTCATATTATAAAAATTGAGCAAGTTATGTCCTTGGGAAGTTGACTTTCAAATTAGGGTTTAAACAAAATGACCTATAATGTTTCAACATAGAAAACGATTTTCCAAGCAAAAATAGCTCTAGGTCTCAACATGAAAGTTGTTTAGAATGCCATTTAGAGTAACTTTTATCTTGGAATAATTTTAATATGATGAAAATTGTAGGATATAGGGTCTAGGGAGACCAAGTTTTGATTAGATGAATTCATCTGGCCAACCACCATCAACCAACTTGCTAGCCTTCAATGCTCTTGAATTTATTGGCTCATGGTAGATAATATATGCATAAGATGATGAATTTTGAAGTGTCCCTTGAGGATTTTGATCAATTGATGAGATAGATGGTTGGAGAAGTTACTCAAGATACCCAGTCAAACTAGGGTGTCCAAGGCAAATCACCTCCAAACTCTTGAAGAATACTTGATCAATATCACATGTAGGAATCATTGGGACTCATATATGATGCTTATAACCATTCTTGGATCAATCCATGGTTGTGCTCTTTGTCGTGAGGGCCTCAAACCCTAGATATGAACTTGATAAATCAATGTGATCATGCCCTACCTACAAAAGAGTTAGGCAAATGCAAAGACATATTTTTGGTATTTTGGTTAGTAAAATGATAATATACAAGTATGATACAATCACATGGTGCTTGGTGATCTCTCCCAAAACAAACCCAATGAAAGAGGGGTAAGGAGGATGCCAAGGTGTGATCCCAATGCCAATGCATATGATGAAATTGTATGAGGGATCTTAGGGTCAAAATTGGGGTCTTACACATAGGTCGACGCATAATTTGATTTTGTTTGTATTTATCAAAAATGCTTCAGGATGTTTCGACACATTCGTGGATAGGTCGACCTATGGAATCAATTTTGCTATTCTTGATTAAATGTTTCAGTATGTGCCGACACATAACCTTAACAAGTCGACACATTAACTCGGAGGTCGACTCATATTCCATCTTTGATAAAAATAATAATTTCATTTCACATTCAT
Source organism: Lathyrus oleraceus (assembly GCF_024323335.1). Lineage (NCBI taxonomy): Eukaryota > Viridiplantae > Streptophyta > Magnoliopsida > Fabales > Fabaceae > Lathyrus > Lathyrus oleraceus. The sequence goes on from NC_066580.1 coordinate 145,604,633, forward strand.
GCACTAAAAAATCTCAAGTCTCCAAGCTTTATCTCATCTCATAAAAGTCATTCATTTTCGTCAAATCTTGTTTATCTCTCTCAACCCATTTCATCTTCATTCACATTTTCATCAAATCTCTTCCATTCATATTATTAATTCTCTTACTCTTTCAAAAACTCTCTTTTCACCTTAAGTCACAAAAAGTTCTAGATTCTCACTTGTTTTTGGATTATTTTCTCATTATTGTGTGTTGCTGTGATTGTGTGTCTTGCTTGAGTGTGTGGTTATTCAAAAATATTTCATACTCATTCATTGTTCGTTCGAACTTTTCATCAAACACCCGGTGTTCATACCTTTGCTTCAATTTTTTTAATGGCTTCAAATATTTCTAAGTCCAAGAGTGATGCTAAGGGTAAAAGCAAGGCTACTACCTCTATTACTGCTATTGAAAATCCATTTACCTTGGTTTCCAAGAAGTATGCCAAGGATTTTGAGTTAAAACATCGAAACTGTCTTGTAGTGAAACAATTTATGTGGAAGCAGGTTATTATTGGCTGTTTGGATATACCTGATGTTGTCAAGCTCGTTGAGCATCAACAAATTGACTATTTCCTACAACTTGCTCAAGATTACAATGAGGATCTTATTCGTGTATTCAACTCAGGTCTACATGAAAAACAAGATTCTTGCTTCAGGTTTTTGATAGGTAATAAAGTTTATGAATTTACATATGATTTATGGAAAACTTTGTTTGGAATTACTGTGGGTGATGCTGATGAGGATCACGAGTTTGATCCATTAGTAACAGATCTTTACACTCACGTAGATTTTAGTTAGAATGTTCATTTGAATGAGATACTCAAGGCTCCTCGTGCTGAAGACTGTTATAATCCTATTACCACCTGTCATTTGAAAATGGTGCCATGAATTCTTCTATGGGTGGTGTCTTGTATCTTTCGACCAAAGAATGGCGGGTTTTCTAGAATTGACAATGCTGAGATTCATTTGGTATACATTCTGCTGCACAAGGTCAAAATTAACTGGCCTCACGACTTTGTATCTCGTATGTTCTCTATCAAAAAATGCAACAAGGACACTTCATTCTTCTATCCTTATATGATTGCTAATATTCTAAACTACTTTGACATTGGTTTGCCAAATCTCACCTACAAATCTCCTGGTTTGTCTCACGAATTTTCTCACCATACACTAGTTAAGATGAACTACTTTGGGGATGTAAATCATCGTGTATACTATCTACGCTTAAGTAAGCATGGCAGGAAGGTGTACAATTTTGACGATCCTATTGAGTGTGGTGATGACGCAACTGAAGCTCCCTTGAATGATGAGTAACCTATGGGGGTTCATCATGATGTTATAGAAGGAGATGCTGTAATGCATGATGATCCTAGTGGTGATGATCATGGTGCATGTTTTGGTACTAACTATGCTGATACTACCTCTATTATGACCATGCTTTAGGATATGCAACTGAAATAAGACGAGAGATATGATGAGGAGTGCAAGTGGCGAGAGTCCTTGAAGTTGTATAAATGGAGCAGTTACGTCTGATGCAGCAACACATGTCTGCTTAGGATTCCAACTTTGAGGCATTTGCTTCATACGTGATTGAGGCATTGGTGTCCTTACGCACTGACATGAATGAAAATCATGAATCCATTTTGGCTAGAATCAATCACATTATTTTTGTACATGAAGATGACTCTCATTATTATGAGAGTCTCTACAGGGAAATTTGTGATGTTATTGATTCTCAATACCGCAATGACAGATAGGGCTGGAAAAAGGGTGCACCAAGAGGAAGTGGGAGAAAATAGATTGGTGTTTAAATGATGTGTTGGGAGATTGGTCTTGTGGTGTCCGGTTATGTAGGGTGTCTTTTGTCTTTCTGCATTTTATTAATTCATGTTTAGTGTCTTTATGCATGTGCCTTTTAGATTATGGTTTGTTTGGCTCTTGGTTTATGTATTAAAGATGGCTCTTTAACTGTTTGGATTTAGACAATGGTTGTTGTATTAAGTACTTATGGTTGTTTTCATTGTTATGTTGTTTATTTAGTTTGTGTGTTATCATATATGTTATATACATGCGAGCATATTTCTTGTCTTTGCAAATTGCCTCTGTATTCTCTACTATATATATGTGATTCTTCTAATTGTATGCTTGGTCTCTTTTTGGTGTTGCAAAAGGGGGAGAAATATGATGCACACATTCAAGGGGAGCTTTCCATTAACAAGAACACATTGCCTCAAGTTTTGCCATCATAAAAAAGGGAGAGTATGTGAGTGCATTCTTCCGTTTAGATATGTTTTGCATGATGTCAAAACTAGGAAGTAACAGTTATCTACATTGGGCGATATCATCCCGTCTAGCTGTGCATTTTAGTGTTCTTGCATTAGGAAACATGTCAACATTGTTGGAAATGGTCTAGAAAACATTTTTGTATCAAAATAGTGTGTTGTGCATGAGAAACTTGTTTAAAGTGAAAAATCCTTATTATAGGTCAACACATACGACTAAAGGTCGACATATAGATGAATTTTTAAAACTTCAAGTTGACACATGGATGGTATAGGTCGATACGTACATTGTAGTATTAAAACCTGCAACTTCTGTCTTATGTGTCGAGTCTTCAGGTCGACCTATGGGCAGCACATAACCTTCCAGGTAGACACATGCTTCCAACAGGTCGACACATGGCTTGAATAGGTCGACACATGATTCATATAGATCGACTTATTTTTTTTTTTAAATTTCATTTGTTTTCATTCGTTTTGCATTTCCTTTTGCCTAAACCACCCATGCATATAAATACTCCATACATGCATCATTCTCTAGTAAGTTTTCTAGAATGAGTAAAACCTACATCAATCCAGGATTTTAAAGCATCTCATCATCTTCAACTCAATCTATGCATACACACAATCAAACTACACATAATCATTTTTTGATTGGGTGCCATCTAGATTAGGATTCATAACGTCCAATTAGGTTTGTTGTACCGAGAATATTGGGTTATGATCTTTGAGGGATTCAAATAAGAAAACTAGTTTAGGGTTTTCCTTCAAGATCTTTAGAGTTTGAAGGTTTTTGTCAAGATTGTGCAATTCATATCTGAATGAGTGAAAGCCTTGAGACTAGGTGTGTCAGTAAGGGAGTATCATGAAACGATGGATCACATTGACAAATCGTGGGTTCAACAATTGTGCGCTTGGGATTAATTCAGTCGGGTGAAAGCTTGAGATAAGGAGGCTGTGCAAGGAAGTAACAACAATAGGTGAATTGAATCAGCATTATTGGTGACTCGATCAAGCTTTGATCAAGGTTTTTGGAGGTGCTAGAGTCAAGAATAAAATCTAGGGTTTGTGGGATTTGATTTCTCATCTCTTGTATTGATACATTTTCAAAGTAAGATTTATTATATTAATATCTCAATTTGAATTCGAGTTGAGGGCAAACGTACCCATATCGAGGTCGATTGAGGAACTATCTAAACAAATCCTTGTGTACTCTCTCTCTCTCTCTCTCTCTCTCTCTCTCTCTCTCTCTTTCTATCTATCTATCTTGTTTATTTTTCGGTTTATAAATCGTTAATTACTTTGATCTCTTGATCAACATTGTTTTAATAATAAGTTTTGAAATGTTTGACAAATTGTGTTGGTATAGTAATTGTAAGACCCCAATTTTGTCCCTAAGATCCCTCATGGCATCATATCATATCATATCATTGCCTCAAGGATCATTGTGCACCTTTGCTTGCTTCCCTGTGGGTGGGTTGTCTTTTGAGTTTGGTTCTTGATCACCAAGAATGTTGTGCATTTGTATATCATTGCTTTTCATTTGTTTACTAACCCAAAAGTACAAAAATATTGTCATCTAACCTTGTTACTTGCAGATGAAGCAACACTAGGTCAAGCCAGTCAAAGGCAATTCATTGAGCAATAGATGGTGGCCATTCCGAAGAATTTGGGCACAATGATCATTCACAAGAGTTCATAAGAGTTGTGATATCATTTTGAATCAAGATCTCAAGTGGAAGAGGCTTGAATTTCATCAGAGCATAGCTAGGTCAGCTGAAACCCTAGAAAAGTCAACACAAGTCAACTGTGCATTCAATCATGGATTTGAAGGTGGGAGATGGTTAGAGAGACCTCATTCATGTCCATACAAGTCTCATTTAACATTTCAAATATCAACCTTGAAGGATTTGAGGTCAGATAAAAAGTTTCCAAAAATAGTAAGTGACCTTTAATTTCAAACTGCCAAAAAATGGAAAGGTCTTCTCCTCAAATTTACATCATCAAGCAAGCTTCAAATTAAATTTTGTCCAACATGAAAGTTGAAGATCTTGCTCTCACCTTTCCAAAACGTCCAAGAACATGCATTTCTCATTTGTGGTTGAAAAGTTATGGATCAATCATTGCCAATGGATTTTGAACTTCAAGCTTGCATAACTTTCACACCAAAAGTCCAATTGAAATGGTTCTTTTTGTGACATTTCCATCTTGATATGCTCTATCATAATCATGCATCACATTTCATCAATTCTCATCACAAAAATATTGCATTTTTCACTTGAATTTAATTTGAATTTTGGAGGGAAAGTGTGAATTTGAAAAATGTGCATGATTTTCAATTCCAATCAATCTCATTTGCATCAAAACAGATTTTTAAACTTGCTCCAAGTGAAATTCGCACTGTTCCATTGCCTTGCATGAGCATAAGGGTGATTTTGGCAATTTGCATAAACCATTCCATTTCACTAATCCTTGGGTTTTTGGTTAAACATGATTAACAAGTTTGATTAGCAGGTGGTATTTAAGCATAATCCTAACAGAATTCATCAACAACTTCAGAATTTCAGATCTAAACTTTTGCTCTCAAAATTCTCTCAACTTTCTCTTCGTTTTTCTTCATAGCTTTTGCATTGTTCTTGTTCTATTGATCATCCATAAGCATTATTGAAGTGGATTGAAGCTAGATCCTGCAGAATTCTTGAAGAATCGAGACTGTTGAAGTTCATGCTCTCTCATGGCAGTTGAAGATTCCAGTCGTATCAAGCATTGTTGAGCTGAAATCCTTCATCCATCCATTCATTCAAGTGTTGTAGAACTGCTGTTTCAACCTTTCCAAGCCTGAGAAGCACAAATCCAACTCTGTTGCATCATTGAGGTCAGTTTTCGATGCTCATGATTCTTGAAATTGTTGGATGCATCTTGTAGATCTTTGAACATAGGTTATGCTGAGCTTTAGATCGTGAGTTTTCATTGAGTATTGAGGTAGTTATGATGATTACAAGTTTGATATGTGAAACTTCCATTGCTCGATTCTCTGAACATGTTTAGAATTAGGTTAGATCAAGGCTGGATTATTGATGTGTGTTGAATGATGATTCAATTGATGTATGTTTCATGAATTTCTGTGGTGATTGGATCTTGATGATGATGAACATGATGAACACGTGATGAACAGCTAGGGTTTCTATTTCCAGATTCACTTTGATCTTGCCTGGCCGTGTTTGCATGTGAATCTTTGTTTATGCTCATGTATTGGTACACCTGGCTACAGCGTGGCTTTTTGATTGGTCTGTGTTGTTTTGCGCTGCCACACAAGCATAAGTGAAACGGTGCGTTTCAGTTATGAGAGCGCCAAATTCAAATCCATGCGCGGTTCGATTCCGGCTGTTGGACATTTCACATATTTGCTTTTTGTATTTTCTCTTTTATGCTTTCCATGTTCACATGCCTTATCTCATGCATTTTTAATTTTCCTCTTCATTCAAAAAATCATAACTCCAAAAATACTTATCCAATTGACATGAAATTTTTTGTACAATGATCTTCATGATGTCTTCTATTTTCTGGATATTTTTACAGAATTTGTGCACGGGTGAAATTGTTTTTTTGCCTAGGGTTTATGTTTGCATGTCATACCTTGCACCTTGATTGCTATTTTCTTTGTGAAATGATGATGATTGATCCAATGAAGCTGAAAATTGACATGCATAAACTAGACACCCTAGTGGTCATTTTGGTATATAGTTTGCATTTTTCTCATTTCTGGATGTTGAGTTATGATGTGATTAATGGAGGTGTGACAATGTGTGTCACACCATTTCTTGTCCAATTTGCTGATTTTATTTACCATGCCAAATAAATGTTAAATTATCTGAATTTTTGCATGATGCTACTTCTGGATGCTAGGATTGCTTGTGAATATTTGTAGAATTTTTGGATCCATTTCCAATTTGTTTGAGATTTTCTTTGCTGGTTGGTCATAATTGGACTTTTGATGAGTGTTGAACTTTCATGATTTGTGAAATTCTTATGCCTTATCATATGAGCTTGAAATTTTGTACATTGATTCTTGACACATTGAAGTTTGTCTTGGCTTTGGTTTGAGTCATTTATCTTATGTCATTTCTGTTTTAGGATTGCCTTAAGTTGATGTATCAATTTGTGCTTTCTTTGAGCTTGTTTATGCTTACCTTGACTTGACGATTTTAATTGACATGCTTATACTTGTCCAAATGCCATGATTTTTGGTGTGTTGATCATTTGATGTGTTCTGTTTAGCCATGATTTTTCTTGAGATTTATTGAGCCATTCTGGAATTAATATGCCTTTGATCATTCTGTTGCTTCTATGTGATTCCAACTTGCATGCTTTGACATGATTTGTTTATGAAATGAAATTGGTTGATGCCTTTGACATGAGACCACTTGGATATTGTTCTTGATTGATTAAACTTGATTCTGGTCAATTTTCATGTTCTGTTTTAAATTTTTTCTCCTTCTTTGACCCTAGGCCTTGTCCTAGGGGTTTGCTTCTCATGTTTGAGTTTGTTTTCAGGACAAGAAGCATATGGCCTTGAGGAGTTTGATTCATTTGCTCATTTGGATTGATATTTGATTGATGTTGATTAACATTAAGTTGTTTTGTAGGTGGATTAGCTCCTTTGAGTTGAGCTTGTGCTTTGCTTGATGCATTGTTTGTGTACAGTTGACTGTCTGTTGTCTGTTGACTTTCTTTCTTGAGTTGTATACTGATTGTGTTGGATTGTTTTCAAGTACCTTAGTTGCTATAGTTCATTGTGAACTTGCTTTTTCTTTGCTTGATAGCTTAAGCATTGAGGTATAATCTCTCTTCTTCATGTAGTCTGGAAGACCTGGTCTGTTACTTGGCCAGGCACCTGTCTGAAGTCCTCCTTAAGAGGCAATGTTTGTGATTGTTTATCTTTGTCCCCAAGCAGGAAAAGTCATTTGATAAGGCAATTGGTAGATAAAAGAGATGTGTAGTCCATCTCCTACTATTCTGTGTGTCTTCCCTTTGCTCACATTACATGTTGTAGCATTGTGGATCTTAACCCAAGATCTATAGAGTCATTAACTTGTGGAGAGAGTTCCAACTTTCTGAACTCCCACACCTTCTATCATTTGAAGCTCTCCCTGACCAGGGATAAGAGCAATGAGGCACACCCCTCATATCCTTTCATCTGCTTCACCTTAACTCTCAATGTTAAAGTTAAGAGCACCACTTACCCCATTCCAGTTGACTTTAAAGTCTAACCCTTGCTTGAGCCAAATTGCTTGTATATAGTGTGTGCTATCTGATTTTGTTTGACTTGATTGCTCGATTCATTCGTGCAGGCTTGCTTGTTTGCCTTTGTGCATTTATCATCATTAATTGTTCATTATTGCATGATCATCATTTCATATCCTTGTGATTTGTTTGAGTTTGCCCATTGAGGAATCAATTGTAAGTCCATTCATTGGCCATTGTTCCTATGATATGGAAGGGATTGAGTGTAAGACCATTTCATTGGCTACTTATGTCCACTTTGCTTAGTACTTCTGTTTGTTTGTTGCATGTGAGGATACAACTGTAGTCCATGTTGTTGGCATTTGTACTCCTATGATCATCCTTTGGAGGTTGGTATAAGCCCAGATAGATTGGCATCTGACATCCATGTTTTGTTTTGTTTTAGGAGATTGGTGTAAATCCATTGATTGGTATCCGGTATCCGCCTTTGTTTGTGAGATTGGTATAAGTCCATTGATTGGCATCCGGTATCAACTTGCTTTTATGTGCTTACTTGTTTTGTTGCCTCATTCCAAAGGACACACTTGAATCATCTTCTATATGATTTCAAGAGGTGAACTTCTAGGAAGTTTTACACTCCTTCATCTACATCCTTTTTGTTTCAAAACCCCTTTTCACTTGTTGACTTTTGAAACTCGTAAATACATATTGTGCAAACATTTTCATGTCTTTTCAAATTAGAAACTTGGACCTTAAGTCCTTGACTTTTCAAACTTCACTTTTGATAACACTTCTTTTTGAATCGAATACTAATCATACTTTGACCATATTTTGTGAATACTCATAATCAATTAACTTCAACCATTCAATTGTTTTTGTGGCTTTGTCCATTGTTGATATGTTTTCATACATTAGCCATAGGTTTCAATTCTCATAGTGGTTGATGTAAATCTCACCACATCCTTAGTGAGTTGATTGTAAGTCTTCCATACTTATTATAGGGTTAACCCCTCACTAGTATGTTGAAGCTATCCTTGCATGGTGGATTGTTGGTCTTGGTTGAGTTTTCTCCCGTTGATAATGAAAAGCCTTAGTGCTCTTGTTTTAAAATGAACCCACTCATGCTTTGGAAATTTTTTAGCCGAACTACGGTGTTTTGATCCTTTACCTTTTCATGGAAAGGTACGTAGGCAACGGGTTCATCCGTTCAAACACAAAAATAATAAAATTGTACATTCTTTTCTCATCTTCCCAATCATGTTTGCACAATATGTCAGAAACAAATAAACATTTTTATACAACAAGTGTGAAAAGGGCTCCCTAGGAGTACCTAGGACGTTTTGGGTGCCTAACACCTTCCCATTGCGTAATTAACCCCTTACCCAGATTCTCTGATCTTTTCATTAGTTTTCTATGTGTAAAACTTCTTAGGCTTTTGTTCGCTTTTTAGCCAATCCTTTGGATAAATAAAAGTGCGGTGGCGACTCGATTCTTTGTATGCTTTGCTTTTGATTTAATCAATAAATCATAAAGTGACGAATACACCGCTACAGTAATCACTTACCATTTGGTAATGATTGGTTGTTAAAAACTACAAACACTACACTAATATTCAAACTTTGTTGATTGCATGCAAAGTGTTTGATGAATTGTGTCAATTAGTCTTTAGTGTGTTGTTGACATTGGAGACAAATAATTACTATAGTAGAGTATTCAATTTAGTGCTTGAAGTATTGATAAACCAACTTGTGAATTATTATCGATCGGAAAATAGCAACTGTACTATTTTGCCTGTTATAGTAATAAAGGGGAAATTCTGCGAATGTCGATCAAGGACTGCAAGTTAATATTGAGTTCAATTCATCGTTCAATTAAACAAAAATTATAATTGGGGTTTTTAAATTCAAAATTATAAAAATAATGGCAAATGAAAATAATAATAAAAAATAAGGGTTTGCAAGGTATGAGGAACAATGCCAGGGAAGGTGTATGATTTATCCCTGTAACAACTCTGAGTCACTATTGCATCAACAAATATCAATTACCACCAGTTCTTAAGGGTATTTTCTCCCGAGTCCTTGGTGAGAAAACCTTTAATCATTATGCCCTAATTTCTATGTCCATAGGCAATTAGGGTGAAGTTAAGCTTTATTATATCAAGAATTCTCTGATTCATACAGGGCGTCCCTAGTCCTAGGTGATATATACTGCAGAGTAATCTAATGAAAATCTTACCAATGGCGATCCAGCCTAATCGATAACAACACAACAATCTCGATTGGTCTGAAAGAGAAAGCATTAAGCACATCAAAAGATTACCGTAAAACAATATTATAAATGCAATCGTAAACTCAAAGTCATTACAATTCTAAATCAGGGACAACCCCTAGAATTGGGGGGTTTAGCTACACATATTGTTCAAAACAAATTCAAGATAAAAAATACACATTACAAGTAATTGGATGACTTGGATCTTCAATCGCTCCCGCTCATGAAAACCTGCTGCTCTCCGAATTCCTTGATCTCTGTAATCCTTGCTTGTCTGACAATACTGTGTTCGCCTCGTTCCAAGATGAGTTTTTCTCTTGTAGAAACTCTCCTAATATAGTAAAAATCCCTTGGCAGAAAGTGGAAATCTCCAAAACGTCCCTGCAGCTCAAGCCCGGTGAAAAAGCCCAAAAACTAGAAAATTAGTGTTTTGGGCTGACACGGCCGTGTCAGGCTGACACGGGTGGCCGTGTCAGGCCACTATTTTGGGCATTTCTTGTACTTTCTTGGCCTTCCTCCTGAGACGGCCCGTGTCAGGTGACACGGGTGGCCGTGTCAGGCCTCCTGAATTGGGAAATCTTATTTTTTTGAATACCAGAACTTTCCACTTTCTTGAATTGAGTCCATTGGATCTTCTCTGTGGACCTGGAGGGCATAAACACGACAACCGAAGCGTAAAATCACGAAAACACAAAATAAAACTGAAAATTAATAAAATTGCTTAAATAACTTACAGGAATGAAAATTAACTTTTAAGGTACCATAATGCGTACAGTGTCTCAAAATCCTTGGTTTCTTATCGGATAAGCAACGAAAACATAGTGAAAATGGTGACCGGTCACAACCCCAAACTTAGCTCATTGCTTGTCCTCAAGTAATGTCCTATACGACAAAGTGTCACTTCCCAAAATTTATATTCTTACCATGATACTGCTGAGATATTTCGCCAACGCCTTCACTCTCCCTTTTATAGTTCCTGCTTTTCCTAATGAGTTTTCTGCCGCACTTCCTCATCGAGGTACCGCTTCACCTGTCAGCTTACATCACACTCTCACCAAGTCTCTCGGGGTTAAAGTGTTTTCACTCCCAATTTAGAATATGCAATATCAACTCATAAGTTTGAATAGTTTCTCCTTTCATATCAACTATACACAACACACACCTTTTGAGGTCTTTCGGGTTGTAACGGGGCTTGGGTTATGGTGTGGTAAATACAAACAAAACGGAAAACAAGTGGTTTTGGGTTCAAAGCCAATGTTCATATTCTTTTCACTATGTTTTATTCTTTTCTTTTTCAATTGCTCAGTTTTTCTCTAATATTCTCTTTTTTTTTTCAACTGAGTGCTCTTCCTTCGGTGAGTGCTTCTTTCGAACCATCGACTATATTTCGTTTTCTCAAATTTTTTATGATCGTTTTTCTTTTTCTTATTTTTTTTCGTACTCACCTTGGTTTTTGATACTTATGGGGTTTACCCCAAACTTAGAATTTAACAGAACTTAATGACATCACATTGACTCTGAACAGGGTAAGAAAGTGTTTTGGACCGTGGGTTACATTTATGTGGTTAGAAAAATAAAGGTTACAGGCTCAAATGGGGTTTACCCCAAACTTAGAATTTAACACAACTTAATGACATCACATTGACTCTAAACAGAGTAAGTGTAGCGGGGTTTTCGTTACTTTTAGGTTTATTGACTAAACCAAAAGTCAACATACAATTCGAGTCGCCACCGCACTTTTATTTATCCAAAGGAAAGGCTAAAAAGAGAACAAAAGCTAAGTAATAAGTTTTTCAAATCAAAAACTAATAAAAATATCAGAGATCTAGGTAAGGGGGTTGGTTATGAAATGGGAAGGTTATACGCATCCAAAACATCCTTAGTACTCTAAGGGAACCCTTTTTGCAAATATGTGTTGTAGGTTGGTATTTGTGAAAAGATTTATGCAAAAGATTGGAGGGATGGGAAGAGAATAAATTATATTTACAAATTTTGTTGTTTGAATGGAGGAACCCATTGCCTACGTACCATCACAAAGGAGGATCAAAACCTTGTAGTTCGTGGTAAAAATTTCAAAGATTGGTGAATTGATTTTAATCAAAAGCCTTAAGGTCTTTTGTTATCAAAGGGAGAAAACTCAACCTAAACCAACAATCCACCATGTGAGGAAGGCTTCAACGTGCTAGTGAGTGGTTAACCCTATAATAAGCATGGAAGGCTTACAATCCAACACTAAGGATGAGGTGAGATTTACATCAACCACTATGATAACTCAAACCTATGACTAATGTTTTTGAAAAGAGTGTAAAAAGTGGCCATTGGAACCACACAACAACTTGAAATGGGTTATATTTACAAGTTATATTTATTTACAAAATGAGGTCAAAGTTGGATTGAAGTTTATTTACAATGAGTATTTATGAAAATGGTTTTGAAAAAGTCAAAGGCCTAAGGCCTAGGTTTCTAATTTGAAATAAAGTCAAGGTTTTGAAAATGATTTTTGGCTTGGTTAGAGGGGGAGAAGAGAGAAGGGTTATTCCTAAAGCATACACAGATAAGAGGGGAGAGATAACCCTTGGAGTTCCTTTTCTTGGAGTCATAGAGATGACTCAAGATGCTCCTTTCCTTTGGATTTAGCACACAAAACAAGCAATCAATAATTTGAATTCAAGCTCCTAGGATCTCCATTTGGCTTTGCTCTTATCTTGGCTACTCATGACAATGGTCCTCTTTTTTCAATCTTAAGATGGGATTCCTATCACACAAATGCACATATCAAAAAGATCACAACATAATAAAGGGAATGGACAAAGAATAAGTTTGAGGATAAGTCCTTTGAGGTCAACTTTGAATTTTAGCATTCTAAAGGCATGATGCCTAGTTGCTCTTCAACACATTTTGCATTCTAAATGCATGAGGCCTAGTTGCTATTGAACTCCTTTAAGCATGGGTGAATCCTAATTCTAAGTCCTTTCTTCTTTTGTATTTTGGTTCACATCAAAACAAACACAAAATAGCAATATATTTATATACAATAATGGGCTAAAATGAGTAAAAGAAAAATGACATAAACATAAAATATGTGCTCAAGTGAGCAAAATGAAAATCAAGATGAATAATGAGCAAGAAATAAATCACATTAAAAGTAAATGACAAGAATTTAAAAGCTCAAATTAAACTTAGTAGTTATTAGAGTTATGTTAGCTTGTCATAAGACAATGTAGCGCTATGTTAAGCAATCGTAAGTGGACTAATATTGTAGCCACACCTATCCGAGTCCGATCAATAAGAATATAGGCAAAGAACACAAGTTAGAGGTCATGACTAGTAAGCCAAGCTCCATAAACTTGCCATGCCAAACAAAAGGGGAAGGGCCTTGTATTGACTTTTGGTTATTTGCTTGACCAAGAAGTAACCTATCTTTGACACAAAATAACTCACTTGATCATGGATCAAGTTGAATTTGGTTTGGATCCAAGAAGATTAAACTTCTATTTGTCAAGACCAACCTCAAGACTTTAACTCATTGGCCATTGAGGGAAAGAAAGGGATGAAGATGAAGGGGAGGGGGTAAGAAGACAACAACCAATCCCAATTGATCAAGGGATAACTCATCCTTGATCAAATTCATTCATCTTTCTAGGTGATGATCCTTAAGGATTCTCAAACCACAAGATCCAATGAATTTGATCAAAGTTGAATCAATTCAACCTTGATCAACACCAAACAGAAGAGGAATGAATATAACAAGTCAAGAAGTCAAGAATATTTTTTTGGTAATTTTTGAATTAGAAGAAAATACAAATAAAAAGCAAACAAACTAGGTTGAACCTCCAATTCAATTCAAAACAACTTCAATAAGTCCAATTAAATTTTCATAGATTCAACATAGTCAAACAAACTTTGACTAATTTTCTCACAAATTTTTAAAGTCAGAAAGTAATTAAAATCAATTAAAAAATAACCAAAAATAGCATAATATGAATTAAAATCTCAAAACAAACAAGAAATTGTTGAGACTATTTTTTATTGACTTATCATGATCCATAGATGCTATGAAAATATTTTTGTATTTTTTAAAAGTCACAAAGTATTTTAAAATGAATTAAAATTATTAAAAACCAAATAATTCATGAAAAATATCAAATGAGGTCACAAAAATAATTAAAAATCATAATATGAAACTAGATTTTTCAAGAAATTTTTTAGAGTTGGTCTCATATTTTTCTGACCTCTTATGATTTTTTTTATGAATTATTGAAAACAGAATGAATTAAAGAAAATAAAAGGAAAATGAAATAAGCGAAAAAAAGCTGAGCCACCAGATCCAATTCATTAATTGAAGTGGCAATGGTACATGGTCTGGATCTGAGGATGCATGATGCACTCTAGTCAACAGCGCAACACAATGCATTAATAAAAGTAATTGGAATGGATGCACGAGATTAGATCGTGAGAGAGAGATCCAAAGGCTGGGATCAACACACGTGGTGGTGGCGGTGGAAACCACCATCTTCTTCGATCAATCAACAGATTCCGGCCAGAAGTTGCAGGAAAATGGATCTTATCAAAAATGAAAAACAAGGGTATGGAAATGAAGCTCGTGTGATGTAGATCATCATTGTACCATTAGATTCCTCTCATTCTTCCTATATTGAGAGAAAGATGAAGGAGAAAATCATGGTGTCCACACGGATTGCTCTTGAAATGGAAAATTGAATGCACCAAAAGCTTGCCTCAAGTATGTGGACTTCAGAGAACCACAAAAACACAAGAATACTACATTGAATTGTGAGTTTCAGATCTAAATAATTTGAGTTTATACCTTCAAAATGGTGAGTTTCTGGCCACGAATTCTTCAAGCTTTTTGCTCCTTTTTTATCTCTGATTGTAGGGAAGATGATTGGCTAAGGAATCTAGCTTTGAAACTCAACTAGTGTTGCTGAATTTCAAGCTCGAAAATACTGAAAAAATGGTGAATGATCCCTCAAGCTGGCAATCATTTGGCTGATTCAACATTTCTTTTGTAGTTTCCTTGCATGTTGATTATTAATTGCTTTTAAGCATTGTTGTTTTCTTTGAATTGGTAAGATTAATGAAATATTTATGCATCTTTTGAATTAATCCATTCGTATTCACTCGTTTTTCATTCATGTTAAAAACAAAAATACCCCTCTCATTCACTTTTGTTTATCAAAACGTTGTGTTAACAAAGATTGGACGGAGGATGATGAAAACAAAACACCTGAAATTGTTGTGGTATGCTTTTGAATAAAACGTTGTCGATGATGTAAGGCATTGTTTCAAATCCCCAAACACTGAAGAGATAAGGAGTTAATCCCTAGATAAACACTTTGAGCCTAGAAGTTGGTGTTTATTTCGGATCTAAAACCCTTAATCTTAACCTGGGGCAGGGTAGTTGTGTTCAGATAGTTTGGTCGTGCATTTGATCTTTCAAAAAAAAATCGTCCATATGTACACCCTCCGATTAGGTTCAACCACATGTTATCCTTCGCACACATGTTGAAGTGTCGAAGAGGTTGAGAAAAGCTAAATTTAGTGTTGATTGATCCTCATCCACCAATAATGTGGCAGTCAACACGTTTAAAAAAAACAGAAAAGTCCGCTAAGTCAAATACCACAAAATGACTTAGGCAAAAGTTAAGGCATCCCGGTGAACCGAAAGCTTTAAAGAAGCGGTCCAGGAAAAATTAGGGATAAAAGAAATAAATCAAAAGAGGTCATTAAATCCTCAACAAAAGACGAAATAAGGTGACTGCCATTTCAAGAAAATCTCATCTTGAATCCTCATTTTCACTTTCGCACCTTCGAAGTCGAATGCGTGTATTGAATTAACTGAACATAGGAACTGGAGATCATCAAGAAGAAGGGGTGGGTAAAAAATAAATTTTGAGCCTTATATCCTTTTGTTTCAAAAAAACCGTGAACCAGGCCACGTTACAATCCTTAAAAGACCTAATTGAGGCAAAGTTTATTCTGAAAGCATACTATAACAAGGTTATGTTAACCTGACTCCAAACGATTTTTGTTAATCATTTGATGGCACCAACTTGCATACTGTGAATGACTTGATCACCATTGTGTTCTTATCAACGACTCGTTCACTGTATTTCACCCATTCATATCAATAAACTTTGATTTCAAATTTTTGCATAAGCATTGAATTAAAATTACCATTTTTGAATGAACAATCTTATTTGCGAGTCAACACTTAAGAATCAAAGAAATTCCAAATACAGTTGAGGAACTTGATAAAGTGAAAGAAGTCTAGTCAGGGGCAAATCACTTTGAGCATCAGTTAATTCGAGCTAATCACCCTAAGGGTCATCCAACCAAGAGTAATTTGCTTCAAGACTCAGACCGGGGCAAGCCACCTCAGAGCTCAATAAGTCCAACTATCCAAGGAAAGTCAATCAAGAGTCTACCATTCCAACATTTGGTTAGTCAAGTTCAGACCATTGCAAGTTTCAAACACTTAGGGCAAGCCATCTTGAGGTAGTCTCATGGCAAGTTGTTTCCAAACTCACTTTCAAGGTGAACATTTCCAAAGACCCAACAGACTGGGGCAAGATGAGCCACAGAGGGGCAAAACCTCTTTCTTCATGCTTTCAAACTGCTCAAACAAATTCTGCCATACGTCAAGAACTTTTGAGTTTAAGATGAGTGCCCGAAAATTATGCTAGCACGATTCGTTAAAAGGATCCCATTTGCTAAGTTGTGGCTGCCAAGCTGGATAGAATTCTCCTTTGACAACATCTATCATAAAATATTTGGTTGAGTTCTCGGTGTTGAGGAATCATGATCTCCATAAACAATCTTTACAAACTCCCTGTCCACTCAAGTGTCATCATTTTCATATCATGATCATTCATATATCATGCATAAAAGAAAATCCAAACCATGCATAGCCGAAATGTACTTTGTGCTCATTTTGCATTGACCCATGTCTTGTTGTTGATCCTATATCCTTTGACCTCTAATTCCAGTTTGTATTTGGTGCCCTTAAACCATCATCTGGTTTTCACAGTCATTTTCAAGTCCAACCCAGTTGGCACCTATCAGAAAATTTTCCATTAGGTTCAATTACTTTTTGGATTATCCGATGAATTTCCGGATTACTCCTTTGTTTATTGATGTATTTCCATAACTTGTCTGATGTGCTTCCAGATGTTTCCCCACCTATCGGATGTATTCTTGAATATGTTTGTTTTGAATTCTGATGTATTTCCAGAATTTCCTTGATGTATTACCGGATGTGTCTGTATTCTGCTGTATTTCCATAATATCACTTATAATTATGATGCATTTCCAGAATTCATTTCTTTTACTCTCTGATGAATTCCCAGACATGTCATTTTTGTTCTGACGCACTTCCAGAACCCCTATTCCACTCCCTGGAATTATTTCAAGACTCATTGGTGTCTCCTAAAATTCAGTTGTTACTAGGCATTATTCCAAGCTCAGTGGTCACTAGAACTCATTTTAAACCCAATTTTTGTTGGCATCACTGTCACTCCATTTGTAAATACAATCGTGATTGGTATCTAGAGTTTTGCCAACATCATTTCAAGTCCAATTGTTGTTGGCAAACTCCGTTAGAAGCTGGTTGTAATCCATTGCTTACAGTCAAAGTCCAATTGTTGTTGGCAAAATATGTTAAAAGCTGGTTGTAATCCATTGCTTACAGTCAAAGTCCAATTGTTGTTGGCAAAATCTGTTAAAAGCTGGTTGTAATCCATTGCTTACAGTTAAAGTCCAATTGTTGTTGGCAAAATCTGTTAAAAGTTGGTTGTAATCCATTGCTTACAGTCAAAGTCCAATTGTTGTTGGCAAACTCCGTTAGAAGCTGGTTGTAATCCATTGCTTACAGTCAAAGTCCAATTGTTGTTGGCAAAATATGTTAAAAGCTGGTTGTAATCCATTGCTTACAGTCAAAGTCCAATTGTTGTTGGCAAAATCTGTTAAAAGCTGGTTGTAATCCATTGCTTACAGTTAAAGTCCAATTGTTGTTGGCAAAATCTGTTAAAAGCTGGTTGTAATCCATTGCTTACAGTCAAAGTCCAATTGTTGTTGGCAAAATCTGTTAAAAGCTGGTTGTAATCCATTGCTTACAGTCAAAGTCCAATTGTTGTTGGCAAAATCTGTTAAAAGCTGGTTGTAATCCATTGCTTACAGTCAAAGTCCAATTGTTGTTGGCAAAATCTGTTAAAAGCTGGTTGTAATCCATTGCTTACAGTTAAAGTCCAATTGTTGTTGGCAAAATCTGTTAAAAGCTGGTTGTAATCCATTGCTTACAGTCAAAGTCCAATTGTTGTTGGCAAAATCTATTAAAAGCTGGTTGTAATCCATTGCTTACAATCAAAGTCCAATTGTTGTTGGCAAAATCTGTTAAAAGCTGGTTGTAATCCATTGCTTACAATCAAAGTCCAATTGTTGTTGGCAAAATCTGTTAAAAGCTGGTTGTAATCCATTGCTTACAGTCAAAGTCTAATTGTTGTTGGCAAACTCCGTTAGTTTGGTTATAATCCATTGCTTACAGTCAAAATCCAATTGTTGTTGGCAAACTCCGTTAAAAGCTGGTTGTAATCCATTGCTTACAGTCAAAGTCCAATTGTTGATGGCAAAATCTGTTAAAAGCTGGTTGTAATCCATTGCTTACAGTCAAAGTCCAATTGTTGTTGGCAAAATCTGTTAAAAGCTGGTTGTAATCCATTGCTTACAATCAAAGTCCAATTGTTGTTGGCAAACTCCGTTAGTTTGGTTGTAATCCATTGCTTACAGTCAAAATCCAATTGTTGTTGGCAAACTCCGTTAAAAGCTGGTTGTAATCCATTGCTTACAGTCAAAAGTCCAATTGTTGTTGGCAAAATCCGTTAAAAGTTGGTTGTAATCCATTACTTACGGTTAAAAGTCCAATTGTTGTTGGCATGTACAGAGAGTTTGATTACCCTATCTCTCCTGATGGTTCCGTGAAAGTCATGTATGACTCATCATCTTGAGGAATTCCCAGAAGCTTGGAGGTTTTTTCGTGTTAGAAAACTCCAATGATGTTGGTTTTGTTTAATTTCTTTGTAAAGAATTATCATAGCCTTTTGCGTGGATGATCTACTTATAAGAAGACTCCCGTTTATCTTTGTTTTGCATAAATTCCCTGTTGGGAATCTCCAAAATCTTTGATTGGATGAATTTCTTGTGAGAAATCTCCAGAGTTGTCAGATATATTCTAAAGTGTCAGGTCATGTATGAACCTGTTGATGAAACTTGCTTTGTATGTTTCCCAATATTGTCAGGTCATGTATGAACATATGGATGTATTTTTCTTTGAATTTTCCAGTGTCGTTGGGTCATGTATGAACCTGTTGATAAAACTCCCTTTGTTTTTTCCTAAGTGTCGTCAGGTCATGTCTGAATTTGTGAGTGAAACTTTCTTTGAATATCCAAATGTTGAGGTCACATATGAACCTATTGATTAAAAATTCTTTGGTTTTCTAATTTTCTTAGGTCATGTTTGAACCTATTGTCGAAACGCTTTGAATTTTCCAATGGTGTTAGGTCAGGTATGAGCCTGTTGATGGAACTTTTCTTTGTACGTTTTCTAGTATTGTCAGGTCATGTTTGAACCTGTTTATGGAACCTTTTTATATCCCCTAACATTGTCAGGTCATGTTTGAACCAGTTGTTGAAAATTCTTTGAATTTTCCGGTGTTGTCAAGTCATGTATGAACCTGTTGATATACTCTTTTTGAATTTTTTCTGAGTTTGTTAGGTCATGTCTGAACCTGCTGTCAGAACTTCTTGATATTCCCCAGCATTGTCAGGTCATGTATGAACCTGTTGTTGAGCTTTCATTCCAGAATTACCAGGTCATGTATGAACCTGTTTTGAAGAATCTTTCTCTATGATTATTCCAGTATTACCAGGTCATGTATGAACCTGTTTTGAAGAATCTTTCTCTATGATTGTTTCGGTGTTGTCAGGTCATGTATGAACCTGTTGTAGAAATTTTTCTTATTCGGGTTTAGTAAGTCATATGTGAACTTACTGTCAAAACCTCTTGTATTCTAAGTGTCGTTTATCAAATTTCACTTTGAGTACTCCCCGGTGTGTGTCTGACTCTCCAACAGGATTGTTTTCCTCAGCGAGTTTGGTTTTTACCATTCGTCTGTCTCCCTGTGGACCATCGGCATTCCCCACAGATTGGTCTGTCTAGTAGCATCTCCTGTTAAGGGTTCACCATATCCCTAGCAGATAAAAATTACAAAAAGGAGAATCTTTCACCCATGCATATCATCTCATATCATTTTCATTTCAGGATCAAAATCCGGGTCTTCTTAGTATTTAATTATCTCCCACTATGATCACATGGAGAGTGTATTGCTTCATATTCTCTAGTTGAAGATACTTAAATAGGGGCAACTGTCACACCCCAATTTTGACCCTGAATCGTTGATTCAACACATTCATCATAGCTATTGCATCTCTACATAGCATACCATGCATTCCATACCGCATAGGGCCTAGAATATCAGTCGAAATAATTTTTTGGGATCTACAGGCGAACCGGTTGAATTAATCGCCAGATGTGCGTCAAATCAGTAGACGAGAAATTTTAATATCAAGCTTGCAAACACCATTTTTATTAATCTATGTTTCGTGTAGTTTAATCTGGTATGCTCGATTTATTTTTCGGCTACATTTTCGGTCATCTTTTGACCCGCCTGAGCCATTCAATCGGTCAAAATTTATTTCAAAATTAAAAGAAATGCTGTATTTTTCCAATAAGTTTATTTCGCACTGATCATTTTGGTGCATTCATTTTAATTTTTCAAACATTTTTGTGTCCGACTTTTATTTATTTTGAGTCCTTTTATATTTATTTCTTTGACTAAATTTTCAAAATAATTATTTAGAATTAGTTGTAATGTCATTTCGGTTTTGTGTAGATTATTTTAATATGTTTGATTTTATTGACTTTAATTATTTATTTTATTTTATTCTACGCTAAAATTATAATAGATGGTCATTTTCGTCATTTATAAAATTTAGAAACCTTAGTTTAAGTAGTATATATAGTTTAGGATGTTGGAGTTAGGAAAAGGAGTCCAAGGACCTAACGGCCGCCCCCAATTAGTTCTCTCCTCACTCAAATTTTCGAAATCAGAATAATAAGAGGGGAGAGAGTGACCACAAAAAAAACAGGCATCACATGACCGTTGAGTGAGATTTTCTTCTTTCTTCTTCTTTAGTAACAAAAACCCAAATCCACCGTCACCATGCCGCAACCACCTACCTTCAAACCTCTCCATCCGTCGCCAACCTTTCATCTACTCTGTGATAACCACACAATCCTTCCACCAGGAACTACCGCGTCCACCCCGCCGCGAGATCTCTTCACACACGAAACCCCACTTCTCCACATCACACAACTCAAAACCCTTCACAGTAACAAACTCCGCCGCGTCAACATCTCCGTTCGACTCTACCCCCAAACCTTTGTAACCTCACCGCCAAGCACAACAATTCCTCCTCTGTGAGTCTCTACCACCGCCAGCGTCACCTCCTCCATCCGCTTCCTTCAACCGCTCTTACCCCGTTACTTCCCCTAACGAATACAGTCTCTTCTTCGCTAATTGCGCTCCTCAAACCTCAGTTTCTATGGTCGTTCGCACCGAGATTTTCAATCTCGAATCGGACGGTTCCAAGGACTATCTCTCCGCCGGACAAACTCAACTCCCTTCCATGTTCTTCCTCTTCTTTCTCGCATACCTAACTTTCTTCGTCTTCTAGGTTTACATTTGTTACACCAATAAACATTCCGTTCACAGAATTCATCTTTTAATGGCGGTTTTGCTTCTCATGAAAGCTTTGAATCTTATCTGTGCTGCAGAGGATAAGCATTATGTTAAGGTCACTGGTTTACCTCATGGATGGGATGTGTTGTTCTATATTTTCCAGTTCATTCGTGTTGTTGTGTTGTTCACTGTTATCGTTTTGATCGGTACTGGTTGGTCTTTTCTTAAGCCGTTTTTGCAAGATAGGGAAAAGAAGGTGTCGATGATTGTGATCCCTCTTCAAGTTTTGGCTAATTTGGCTTCTGTTGTGATTGGTGAGACTGGTCCTTTTATCAAAGATTGAGTTACTTAGAGTCAGGGGTTTTTGCTTGTTGATATTATTTGCTGTTGTGCTATTATTTTCCCTATTGTTTGGTCTATAAGATCGCTTAGGGAAACGTCGAAAACCGACGAAAAAGCGTCTAGGAATCTTGCGAAGTTGACACTTTTTAGGCAGTTTTATATTGTTGTTATTGGGCATCTGTATTTTACGAGAATAGGTTGGTTTACTTTTTTCCCTTTCAATGCCTTGCCACGTGTCCCTTCGTGATAGGTTGGACCTGGATTTCAAAATGAATGTTGGATATGATGCGCCGTCCCACCCCACATATTAGATCCATTTTCTTATTATTATTTTTTTTTCACTTATTTAATTTAGGTTATATTTGCTTCATTTTAGGATTTTTATGCGATTGGGCTTTAGGCCCATATCTTTCCATTGCCACCCCATATTTCAGATCCATTCTCTTATATTATTTATTGACTTATTTAATTTAGGTTATACTTGCTTTATTTTGTGGGTTTTATGCGATTGGGGTTTAGGCCCATATTTTTCCACTGACATCCCATTTCCATGAGTAAACCCTCATCATTTAATGTATTTTTTAAAAATATTTTTGTTATAGTTAATTAATTGGTTAGAAGTTCATTTGATGAAGACGTTCAATTTTCATTTAATTAGTAAATTACTTGATGATTGGCTTGATCGATTTTCATGTGTTGGGTATTTTATTTAGATATTATCTATCCGCGTTCACTTCATACACGTAAATATTCGTATTTTAGTTTCACTGATGTTGCACTCGGTCCTACTAACAATTTCAATTTTAAACTTTTTTCACCATATTTTCAAAAATTAATCCACATAATTTCTAAACTGGTTTCAATCATTTTCAAATAAATAATTCCAAACTTTCGTACATTGATCATATCAATTTAATTTCAAACCATTTTCTTAATAAAATTGGAAGAAAAAGATTATCCTGGATGGAATATCCAGTCATAATCCCGAACATTAGGCTCAAGCTGTAAGAGCTTGCAAGCCATGAATATCCGTCTTCTCTTCCCCACACTCCATTCTTCAAATCGTTTTCTTAACAAAGTTGGAAGAAAAAGATTACCTGGATGAAATATCCAGTCGTAATCTCGAATGCTAGGCCCAAGTTGTAAGAGCTTGTAAGCCATAAGTGTTCGCCTTCCCTCCAAAACATTCGTAAATATTTGAACCATTTTCTTAACAAATTGGAAAGAAACAGACTGCCTGGGTAGAATATCCAGACGTAGTCCCGCGTATTAGACCCAAGCTGTAAGAGCTTGCAAGTCACAGGTACTCGTCTTTCAAACTCCAAAATACTTAATTCCTATCTTAACCTCTTTCGATAAGATGGAAATGGAACACGGTGTATACTGTGCACTCCTGAGATTTGACTCTCGCTGTCATTATCAATGTGGTTTCTTCAAACCCCTTTCTCAATCAAATTCAAAACACATAATCTTTATTAAACACTTTTTCAATAAATATGGAAATGGACCATGGTGTATACCGTGCACTCCTGAGACTAGGATTCGAGATGGATATCTCGCTCATCCAAGTTCTCGCCATTACTCAAAGATACATCCGACCAATCAAACTCTTTTTGGCCGCCGTGCGATTGATCAAAAAACCTTTTTCATAAACGAAAGACATATTGTCTTAAGGTGATGCAAAACAATGTTTCGGCCACGATCGTTGAGTCGAGATAAGTGACGTTTTCCGAATGCTAATTTGTAAATCCATTCGATGTGTGGTATACGTCCGCTCCTCATCTGTTTTGGGTAAAACAATGTTTTCATCGATTAACACAATATATCTTTCGCTAAAATCGACCAACAAATAAACATTTTCTACCCAGAACTACGTAAGCCTTGATTTCTCTATTTGAGATACGTAGGAGCAGGATTTGTAAATCTTGTCAGGCCCACTAATAAAAAACTTAGGTTTAGTCCTTCGTCAAAAATCCAAAAAATATTCTCCTCTCTTCTATTCTTTCTTTCCCACCTAATAACTTAAAGCCTAACATTTCAAACTAACATTAATGCACACAACTAACCTAATGGTTCCCGTTGAGTACAACGGACGTGAGGGGTGCTAATACCTTCCCCTTGCGTAATCGACTCTCGAACCCTGATTTGGTTGCGACGGCCATAATCATTGTCGTTTTGTATTGAGTTTTATCGATATTTCCCCTTTCCTTTTTAGGAATAAATAAAGTTCGGTGGCGACTCTGTTCAGTCCATTATTGCGAGCGTGCGATTACGTTTCGCTTAAGTCGTATTCATTTTTTGAGGTGCGATAGATAACATAGGTAGAATTCCCTTATTCTTTGCATGCTAACATTAGGTAGATGTTCCCCTCTATAAATCCTAACACATAGGTCCACATTGCATGACAACTCTAGGGCAGAGCTTCCCCACTTTTAGACCTTCCGTGCGTCTCCGATCTTGTGGCATGTCAGTCCGTTCTATTGCAAAGAGGTAACTGCCTAAGACTCGATTCAGCGAGCTGCGACACCTACTGCTAGGACGTTGAACATATTGCCCACTTTCCTTTGACACAGCTGGTGTCCTCTTCTGTAAGTCCATGTTCAGATGGCAATCCTTAACCCCTAGTTAGTCGAACTACGACAACTCTGATTCTCATGTTCAGATGAGATACGTAGGCACGAGACCCGATGTCTTGTCGAGTTTGACTGACGACTAACAACTAATCCTTGTTTGCTTTCGCCCTTGCTGCGATTCTTTTCTCTCGCCCTCGTTGCGATCGAGACCTTCCCTTTCTCTTGCCCTAGTTGCAATCGAGACCCTTGTTCCCGTAGTTAGCTGAACTACATTTTTGCTCTAATTCTCATTCCAGATGAGATACGTAGGCATAAGACGTGATGTCTTAGCGAGCACACTTCTCTTTCACCCATAGGTAGCCGAGCTACGAAGACTCTGATTCTCATACTCAGATGAGATACGTAGGCAGTGGATGCGACATCCTTGCGAGTCACTTTCTTTTAACCTTCTTTTAGCAGATAGTACATTAGATATACCTACACCCTTTAGACTAGAACAACAAGAGTGGATCCCGTAGAGTACTACGGACGTGTAGGGGTGCTAATACCTTCCCTTCGCATAATCGACTCCCGAACCTAAGATTTGGTTGCGAGACCTTGTCTTTTCCTTCTCTTCAGGTTTTCTTCGATCGTTTCCTTTCCCTCCTTTGGGATAAATAACGAACGGTGGCGACTCTTCTGTTTTCTTTTTTTCGCTGGTTGTTTTTTTCACACCAGTTGCGACAACCGTGTCATCCTTGGCCAGTTCAATATTGGGCCCATAGACATTTATCCTGTTACGCAGGATGGGCAAATTCTATCTAGGTCACTCATGTCCCTTAGCATGCTTCGTGGAGTACCCATCAACTGTCTTTATGGTCATCTAGTTACGGACAATGTTTGATCAACAAGAAGGCACTCGACTCTACATCTAGGGTCCATAGTGGTTTCAGGTCGAAGGGTGGTATACACCATTATCACCATGAGAATAACTTATGACACTTTGCATAACATTCTATATAGTATTCTCATAGCGGGTCAATCCAGTATAAATATTACTCTTAATATTCATACCTATGTTTAAGACTTGATAACTCCTTATCCATGATCCATGAGATGTGATCATCAGTCTATATACATAATAGTCTTAATGATTTAATGTTATCCCACTTCACAATAAAGCTCGACTATGGATACTTTAAGAATAGTGTTCTTATGTTTAATGTGATCTCATGATTAAGTCACACTTGATACATTAAACGGGTTATCTATTCTAGGGACTTTATTAGACAAACATAATAAAGAAAAAGCCTTTTATTATTAATAAATAATTCGATACAAGTACCAAAAGTATTGGCCTCTAGGGCTTACACCAACAATCTCCCACTAGCACTAGAGCCAATCAGGCATACCCCTAATGCCCATAGATCTAGTATGGCCATCATGCTTCTGCTGCGCAAGAGGCTTTGTCAGTGGGTCAACAATATTGTCAAGTGTAGGTAATTTGCATATTTTCACATCTCCTCTATCTATTATCTCTCGAATAAGGTGATAACGCCTAAGTATGTGTTTGGATCGTTGGTGAGATCTAGGTTCCTTAGCTTGTGCGATAGCACCATTATTATCACAATAGAGACCAATGGGATCCACAATGCTAGGAACTATGCCAAGTTCACTAATGAACTTTTTGATCCAAATAACTTCCTTTGCTGCACTTGAGGCAGCAATATACTCGGCCTCAGTTGTAGAATCAACAACTGTATCTTGCTTTGAACTTTTCCAACTCACAACGCCACCATTTAAGCAAAACATATAACCAGATTGCGATCTAAAGTCATCCTTATCTGTCTGAACCTAGCATCGGGTATCCAATTACAGCCAGCTCTTCCTGACCTCCATATATCAAGAATGAGTCCTTAGTCCTTCTCAAATACTTAAGGATATTCTTGACAGCTACCCAATTAGCATCACCAGGATCAAATTGGTACCTACTCGTTGCACTTAAAGCATACGAGACATCTGATCGAGTACATAACATGGCATACATGATAGATCCTATTGCAGATGCATATGGAATCTTATTCATGCGATCCCTTTCTTCCTTAGTTGACGGGGATTGTGTTTTTGATAGACATAAGCCATGTTGCATATGTATGAATCCTTTCTTGGAATCATGCATATTAAAGCGTCTTAACACTTTGTCTATGTATGTACTCTGACTTAGGCCAAACAGGTTTTGTGACCTATCTCTATAGATTCTGATTCCTAATATATTAGATGCTTCACCTAGGTCCTTCATAGAAAAGCATTTCCCCAACCAAGACTTTACTTGTTGCAGGGTAGGGACATCGTTTCCAATGAGTAATATGTCATCTACATATAATACCAGGAAAACAATCATGCTCCCACTAACCTTCTTGTAGACACAAGGCTCATCTTCGTTCTTGATGAATCCATATTGTTTTACTGTTTCATCAAAACGAAGATTCCAGCTTTTGGAAGCTTGCTTTAATCCATAGATTGATCTTTGTAACTTACATATCTTTTGGGCTTCTTCTGGTATGTCAAATCCTTCAGGCTGTGTCATGTACACATCCTCGAGAAGATTCCCATTAAGGAAAGCAATTTTGACATCCATCTGCCATATTTCATAACCATGATATGCAACGATAACAAGTAAAATCCGAACAGATTTAAGCATTGCAACTGGTGAAAAGGTTTCATCATAGTCAACCCCATGAATTTGTTTATATCCTTTTGCAACCAGTCTTGCCTTATAGGTATGTACCTTACCATCCATGTCAGTCTTCTTTTTGAAGACCCACTTGCATCCTATAGGGTTAACTCCTACAGGAGGCTCTACCAAGGTCCAAACTTGTTTTGTGTACATGGAATCCATTTTAGATTTCATGGCTTCTAGCCACTTCTTAGTCTCGGGACCAGTTATGGCCTCTTGGTAGGTCACAAGCTCATCTTGATCCACGAGTAATACATCACCTTGATCAGTTATGAGATATCCATATCTCTCAGATATGTGACGCATCCTTCTTGACTTACACTGGTCTTGTTCTACTTGAGCAGGTTGCTCTTCCACAACTACTTGTGTTTCCTGCTCTAATTCCTCCATAGGTGTATTAATGCTTTGTGATTCTTGAATTTCTTCAAGCTCTACTTTCCTCCCACTGATTCCTTTGGAAATAAATCCCTTTTCTAGGAAAACTCTAGTTCGAGCGACAAACACTTTGCCCTTAGAAGGATTGTAGAAGTAATACCCTCTTGTTTCTTTAGGATACCCCAAAAATAAGCATTTGTCAGATTTGGGCTCAAGCTTAGTTGAAATTTGTCGTTTCACATAAACTTCGCAACCCCAAATCTTCATGTAAGACATATGTGGTTTCTTTTCACTCCATATCTCATACGGTGTCTTCTCAACCTTTTTGGATGGAACACGGTTAAGTGTGTAAGCTGTTGTCAATAGTGCATGTCCCCAAAAGGAGTTTGGAAGATTGACGTGACTCATCATGGATCGGACCATGTCTAACAGGGTTTGATTTCTTCTCTCAGATACACCATTCCATTGGGGTGTTCCAGGAGGAGTAAGTTGGGATAGGATCCCACATTCTTTTAGATGGTCATCAAACTCTAGGCTTAAATACTCGCCACCTCAATATGATCGAAGAGTTTTAATATTCTTACCTAGTTGGTTTTGTACTTCATTCTTGAATTCCTTGAACTTTTCAAAGGACTCTGATTTGTGTTTCATTAAATACACATAGCCATATCTACTGAAATCATCAGTAAATGTGATGAAGTACTGAAAACCTCCTCTGGCTGGTATGTTCAGTGGTCCACATACATCAGTATGTATGAGGGCTAAAAGATCATTAGCTCTTTCACATTTTCCTGTGAATGGAGACTTTGTCATCTTTCTAATTAAACAAGATCTGCATGTCTCATATGATTCATAATCAAAAGTGTCCAAGAGTCTATCTTTATGGAGTTTGGAAATGTGTTTCTCATTTATGTGGCCTAATCGACAATGCCAAAGGTAAGTTAGATTTAACTCATTAGGTTTCATCCTTTTAGTATTAATGTTATAAATAGGCATTTCAAGATCAAGGACATATAGTCCATTGTTCATTTGTGCAGTAACATAGAATATATCATTCAAATAAATTGAGCAACAATTGTTCTTTATTATAAATGAAAAACCAAACTTGTCCAAACAAGAAACAGAAATAATATTCCTGCTAATTGCAGGTACATAATAACAGTTCTCTAACTGAATTATTAAACCACTAGGTAAAGTCAATACATAAGTTCCTACGGCTAAAGCAGCAACCTTTGCTCCATTGCCAACTCGTAGGTCAACTTCACCTTTTGCCAAATCTCTACTCCATTTTAGCATCTGCACATTGGTACAAATGTGAGAACCACATCCATTATCTAATACCCATGATGCAGAAGTAGATAAATTAATTTCAATAACAAAAATACCTGAAGTTGAAGTCTCTACTCCATTCTTCTTATCTTCCAGGTACTTTGGGAAGTTTCTGTTCCAGTGTCCGGTCTTACCGCAATGGAAGCAGGTGCCTTCCTTTGCTATGCCTCCACTAGGCTTCAAAGCAGCAATAGTGGGTTTGGGTTTGGAAACTTCCTTGCCTTTCCCTTCATCACCCTGCTTGGTGGGTCTTTTGTTCTGTTTCTTTCCATTTCCGATCATCAGAATGGACTTCCCTTTTGACTTCAGATTCTTCTCAGCAGTTCTTAATATGGCTAGCAATTCAGGAAGAGATTTGTCCATATCATTCATATTGAAATTCAAGAAAAATTTACTGAATCTATCTGGCAACGATTGCAAGATCAAATCAGTCGCAAGTTCCTTTCCGAGGGGAAAATCCAACCTCTCAAGGTTTTCCACATACCCAATCATCTTGAGCACATGGGAACCTACAGGGGCTCCCTCAGCTAACTTGCCTTGAAAAAAGGCTTTTGAAACTTCAAACCTTTCATGCCTCTCTATAGAGGCATCATAGAGAGGCATCATTGCTTTTGAAACTCCCTATTCCTTGATCTATTTGCTTGGCTATTGTGTTGTCTGAAGTCCTCTCTATAGAGGCATCATTGTTGTATGCTCAATTTTCAAAATCAAGCAAGTTCATGATGAACACCATCAAGTTTCAACCTCTGATTTCTCTCACTATGGAGATCTAGAGTAGAAATGGATGGCACAGGGGTGATGTACATCACCCCAGCTTTAATTTGGTACCTGGATCGTGAGTTTTGGTTGAGTTTGGAGGACCTGCAACTCTGGCCGGAGCTTGTATGCTCGCCGGAGAAGACGGTGGCGCTGGCCACCGTCCACCATGCCAGATTGAATCTGGACCATTGGATGCATCTCCCACGTTTTAATCTCAGCCATGCGTTTGGATTACTTGCTTTAATTCCAGGTGTGACGCGTTTGACTTGGACTCACCATGAGCGCGCGTCTCACATCCGTCTGATCAGCCACGTCAATTAATGAGGCTTGATCAGACGCTTGTGGTTTTTTTGATTTTCTTATTTTCTGATTTTATTTCTTTTATTTCCTTTATTTTCAAAGATTCATAACTTCTCCATTTTAATTCCAAAAAATATGAGACCAATTGCATTCTTCTCCATTTAAATTCTAGTTTCTAAAAGTGATTTTTAAAATTTTTTATCTTGTACATTTGATATTTTTGTGAATTTTCTCTTTTCTGGTTATTTTTAATTCATTTTAAATAGTTTTTAATATTCAAAAAATACAAAAATATTTTCTCAACCTATTTGAATGATGATGGATCTATGAAAAATATTCTCATCAATTTACTAGTTGATTTGAGATTTATTTGAGATTTTAGTTCAATTAGGTTATTTTTATTCATTTTTAATTGATTAAAAATAGTTTCTGACTTTTAAAAATGCTGAAATTTTTTGTCAAACTTTGTTTGACCTTGTTGAACTTAGGATAAATCACTTGGACTTTTCAAAGTTAATTTGAAGTGATTTTGAAGTTTGACCTTTCTTTAATATTTTAATTCAAGTTTATTTTAAATATTAAAAATGCCAAAAAATATTTTGTTCATTTCTTGACTTCCAATCTTCATCTCACTTCTATTTTGATTGTTTGACCATGATCTTCAATGTCATTGGTCAACACTTGTTGATTGGTACATTTTATTTCATTTAATGCACTTTATTCTCTCCTTTTCCATTTTCCATTATTCATCTTCTTCTTCTTCTTTCTTCTTTTTGATCAATGAGTTGAAGGTTGATAAGTTAGCATTGATTAGGGAGGTTTAATCTTCCTT
Source organism: Lathyrus oleraceus (assembly GCF_024323335.1). NCBI lineage: Eukaryota > Viridiplantae > Streptophyta > Magnoliopsida > Fabales > Fabaceae > Lathyrus > Lathyrus oleraceus. The sequence goes on from NC_066580.1 coordinate 145,635,484, forward strand.
GATTCAAATCTAATTCATCTTGATCAAATGATCAAGTGAATGGCTTTGCATTAAGGATAGGTTGCTTCCTAAGTCATGCAAAGGACTTAAACCAATACAAGATCACTTCCCATGTTCTTTTTGGCATGGCAAGTTGTTGGAACTTGGTTCACTAATCAAGACTTCTAACTTGTGTTGTTGCCTACATTATTATTGACCGGCCTCAGATAGTTGTGACTTCTACATAAGTCCAATTACGATTGTTTAACATAGCGCTAAATTTGCCTTATGGCACATTAACTACTAACATTAACTATTAACCATTAACATTTACTTTTTGCACTTTACATTTATGCAATTTATTATTCTTGTACATATTATCCATTTGCTTTTTCCTTTGCTCATTGGAGCACATGTTTATGTTAATGCCATTTGCCTTTTGCTCATATGAGCACATATTTGTGCATATACTTTTGTACTTGTGTTTTGTTTTGATTGTTGTGGACCAAATGCAAAGAATTTGACAAAATGGACTTAGACTTTAGGACTTTCCCTATGCAAATTGGAGTCAATGAGCAACTAGGCATTGGGCCTTTAGAGTGCTATAAAAGTCAAAGAGCAACTAGGCATTGGGCCTTTAGAATGCTTAATATTGAAGATGACTTTGAAAGGACTAACTTCTAAACTCCTCTTGTCCATTCCTCATTTATTTTTATAGAACTTTTTGATGTGTGTTTTGTGCTAGGGATTCCAACATTGAGCCAAATGGAGGAACCATTGCCATGAGTTTCTAAGAGAGAGAGATCCAAGATGCATTGAGGAGCTTTCCAAGGGTTCATTTGATTGTTGATTGCTTGAGTTTATGCTTATGTGATTGCTTATTCCAAAGGATGGGAGCTACTTGGATCATCAATATGATCTCAAGAGAGGAACTCCATTGTGGTCTTATTCTTTATCCCTCACCTCTTGTATGCTTAGGACTTTAGCCATTCTTCTTCTTCTCTCCACTCTAACCCAAGCCAAAAATTTTGTGCAAACATTTAACAATTGTTTTCAACATTAGAAACCTAAGCCTTATGCTTTTGATTTTCAAACTTTCTTTTCTTAATACTTATTTGAATTGAACTTCTAAGCCCACTTTGACCATTTTGTAAATACTTTTCATTGGTAAATACAACCCATTCAAATGTCTTTTTGTGGTTTTAATGGCCACCTTCTTAATCAAATTTTTCATAACCCTTAGCTATTAGGTTTGAGTTATCCTTGAGGTAGATGTAATACTCACCTGTATCCTTAGTGATGGACAATGAGTCTTCCATGCTTATTATAGGGTTAACCCCTCACTAGCATGTTGAAGCTATCCTCACATGGTGGATTTGTGGTTTTAGGTTGAGTTTTCTCCCTTGGATAACAAAAGACCTTAAGGCTTTTGGACCAATCAATTCACCAATTTGTTTTGAGATTTTTACCCCGAACTACGAGGTTTTGATCCTAATCTTTTTTAAGATGGTACGTAGGCAATGGGTTTATCCATTCAAACACAAAAATGTAAATAACTTGTACATTCTCTTCTCATCTCTTCAATCATGTTTGCACAAACAAATTTTCACAAAATACCAACCTTATAACCAATGTGAAAAGGGCTCCCTAGGAGTACCTAGGATGTTTTGGGTGCCTAACACCTTCCCATTGCATAACCAACCCCCTTACCCAGATCTCTCACCTTTTTACTAGTTTTTGATTCGATAAAACTTTTAGGTTTTTGTTCGCTTTCTAACCATTCCTTTGGATAAATAGAAGTGCGGTGGCGACTCGACATGTATGATTTACCTTAGATTTAGTCAATATCTCTAATGGTAACGAATACCCCGCTACAGGAAAGTGGCGACTCTGCTGGGGAAGTTGTTGACCTAGTGGGTTTTGTCTACTTTTCATATTGTGTTGTATTATGTTGTATATTGTTTTGTGACATATTTTTGTGCAATTTGGGATTACTGTATTGTATGTAATTATTGATTTGCTTGAATATTAATTCCTTGTATGCTTGGTGATCTTTGTGAGATGAGTTATATACCCGAACTCGAGTGCACTTAGGATAAGAGAATGGCTTAGTCTTGTTGACTTGTGTGGAGTTATTCCTTAGCAAGTTGACTTGCAAGTCCATTCACTTGGTAGAGGTCATGTTGGGATCAATAATGTCACACAAGTAGTTGGGATCAATTGCATAACCAACCCCCTTACCCAGATCTCTGACTTTTTTACTAGTTTTTGATTCGATAAAACTTTTAGGTTTTTGTTCGCTTTCTAACCATTCCTTTGGATAAATAGAAGTGCGGTGGCGACTCGACTTGTGTGATTTACCTTAGATTTAGTCAATATCTCTAATGGTAACGAATACCCCGCTACACAATCCTAATCATTCTTATGCCTTAGGGCACCATCCACATCTTTCATGATCCATATCATCTACCTTCTATCATAAACCATTCACCCCAGTGACACACTGCTTCCTTTGAAACCAAATGCAGTTTTCTTTGGAATCCCATATATACCTTTTTAGGACACTTGTCCACCTTTGCACCAAGAGATGTTTGCTATGGAACCAAACACTTATTTCCTTATTTTTGGTCATGATAATACAATGGGTATGCCTTTCTCCCTACACATCTTAGTCTATACCACCTTACTCTTGGGTTTCAAATACCATTTACCCCTATGGATTCCAATATACCCTTACCTTTGGTTCCAAACTATACCCATCTTGTCACTCTTACCAAATCTTCATTTCCGTGACTTTGGTTACTTTTCTCTATCATTCCATTCATATCCATGATGTATTCATATTCTACCTTCATTCACTTCATGTGATATATTGTGGGTTTGAGCCAAATACACTATTTCTTTGAGCATTATCATGTGTCTGCTTGTGAACCAAAAGTTGTTTGGCTTATGGCCAGACACTTAATTCTCTTTGTTCCGGTTATTGCAATACATTAATACCATTACTTAGGCCCCTCACTTTTTGGTCCATACCGGTTTTACTCTTGGGTTCAAATTCCATCCCCTTTTCGGAATTAAACGAAATTATTCTTTGGTTTGGACCATACCTTGATCACACAATTATTTTCACCTCCCACCATTAGTTCTATGAACTACGGAGCTCTGAATTTCTTATTGCAGTATAAAGATACGTAGGAATAAGGGCCCCAACCCTTACCAGGCACTTTATCTATTCTATTCTTTTCCCTTATTCTTTCGCGAGTAACCCTTAAATATAACACCCATTCGAGCAAGAACGATCAAAACGGTTTCCATGGAGTACCATGGATGTTAGGGGTGCTAATACCTTCCTCTTGAATAACTTACTTCCTTACCCATATATCTCTTTCCCCGGGTTTTAATGATGTTTTCCCTTTCCTTCGGGAATAAATAAAGTTCGATGGCGACTCTGTTGTATGTTCGAGCGTGCGATATGTTCGGATATATTTCTGCTAGACTCAATAAGGACATGGAAATATTTGTATGAGGCATTCTTGAATCAATATAAGTATAATCTAGATATGGCTCCTATGAGATTGCAAATAAAAGATCAGTCATAAAGGTCTAATGAGACGTTTAAAGAGTATGCGCAAAGGTGGCGCAAGATGGATTCAAGGGTCAAGCCTTCTTTGTCTGATATAGATTTGGTAGATACTTTATAGGAACTCTCCAGGGTTTGTACTATTAAAATATGGTTGGTAGTTTATCTTCCAACTTTGCTGATATTAGTCGTGATTGGAGAAAGAATAGAAAGTGGGCTCAAGTCAGGAAAGATCACCAACAGTAATACTAATCAACAATCTATAGCCATGAAGCCTCCAAATGGTTATGCAAAGAGGAAAGAAGGAGAAACACATGTTGTGACAACAAATGTTCCTCAATACCAAGCTCCTATGGCCCCGACGTCGTACTTTCCTTATCCATATGTAATTGTCACTCAGTTCCAACAACAACCTTTCCAGAATCAACCGCAGATCCATCATCCTCTCCAGGCTCCGCAACAATAACAACCTCCTCAAGGGCAGGCTCCACAAAGACAATATCAGAATAACAGAAATCAGAATTTGAATCGCCGTAATCAGGGTCAGAACCATAATCAAAATCAAAGGCGTCCGCAGTATACAAAGATCCATGTGTCGTACACTCAGTTATTACCCTACCTGGTGCATGTAGGGGCCATTATTCCTAAAGAGATCCCACCGGCAGTGTTTCCTTATCTGCTAAAACACAACCCTAATGTGTCATGTGCTTTCCATGAAGGTTATATTGGGAATTCAACCGAAGACTATTTTGTGTTCAAAAATTGAGTGCAAGAACTTATTGATCAAGATATTCTTTCTCTCACTGAGGAGAAGCCAAATGTGAAGACCAATTTGTTGCTCAATCATGGTAGTCCGAAAGTTAACACAATTCTTGAAGAAGAAGAAAGAACACAAATGGTCAGTCTAGTGGGTGATTTGAAGACTTCATTATCAGTTATCTCAGCAAATTTGCAGAAGCATGGTTTTTTGGCTGGTGTTCATGACAACTGTGACATATGCAAGACCGATCCAAATAAGTGTGAAGAACTCAAGGGTTGTGTCCAAGAGTTGATGAATCAGAGGGTCTTACAGTTTGCAAGAGCTAGAGCTGTGGAAGAAGTTTTTGTCATTGAGCCAATCGAGATTATGTACCGAAAGAAGAAGATTGAGGCTCCAATGAAGAAAATACAACCCATCAACATATGTGTTTCCTCTCCATTTCCTTACCAAGATTCCAATGTGGTGCCCTGAAAATATGATGCAAATATCTTTATGGGTGGAAAAGAGATTCAGTTTTTTGATAAGGAAATTATCGGCATAGCATATACATATGGGATGACCTAGAGCGGTCGTGTGTTTGTGCCAAATTATACTCCTAAAAGTATCCAAGCACCAGTGGTGGTTTCTACCCCTCCTTCCCAGGAAGGGACGTCTATATATTTCCCACTATTCTAGTTAGGACACCTAGGTCCATCATGTCAAACGGTACTTCTAGTAGCACAGCTGAAGCAGCCACTTCTAAGGGTAAATAAGTAATCAAAGAACAAGAGCAGCTTGAAAATACTGCAGAAAAGGGACAAGAGTTTCTTAAGTTGATTAAGAAGGGTGATTTCAAGATTATTGACCAGCTGGGTCAAACTCCTTCGAAAATTTCAATCTTATCGTTACTACTCAGGTCAGAGGCTCACTGCAAGGCTCTGCTAGAAGTTCTTAACATTACCCATGTGATGCAAGACATTACAGTTGATCAATTTGATGATGTAGTGGCTAACATAACTACAAGATGGTACCTGGCTTTTAATGAAGTGGAATTGACAGCCGAGGGGCACAACCATAACAAGGCTTTACACATCTCTGTTGCTTATGCAAATACCTTGGTATCTAGAGTCCTGGTTCATACAGGATCTTCACTCAACATCTTGCCAAAGAACACATTGAGTCAATTGAAGTTTGAAGGATCAGAGATGCAGGCTAGTGCACAGGCTGTACGAGATTTCGATGGATCAAGGAGAGAAGTCATTGGAGAGGTAGATTTGCCAATTTGTGTGGGTCCTCACCAATTCACTATCACTTTTCAAGTTATGGACATTCATCCCGCTTATAATTGCCTATTGGGGAGGCCGTGCATTCATGCTTCCAGTGTAGTAACGCCCATTTTACATCAGAAGTTGAAGTTCATGTTTGAAGACAAGCTCGTAATTGTCTATGGTGAGGAGGACTTTATGATTAGTGAGTTGTCATCCTTTCGGTATGTTGAGACAGAGGAAGGGATATCTGAGGCCCCTTTCCACTATTTGGATTTTGAGGATGTCATCTCTACTTCCATTAATCAAATCCAGTTAGCAGTTATGGTGTTATCCTCAATAAATAGTTCTAAGAAGACTCTTGAGAAGGTCCCTCTCTCTGGTTATGTCAAAATTATGAAAGTAGCTGAAAAACACGACCACTTTGGTCTTGGTTACCATCTTACTTCTCGTCATCCTAGTGCAAGGGGGAGTAAGAGGTTCAATCCAGTTCGGTTCAGCAGTGCAGGTTACCAATATGATCTTTCTGTGGCAGTGGTAGATGGTGCAAGCTCTAGCAAGCCAACAGTCTCCAGTTTTGTCCGCAAGTGTCCTCCTGGATTCAAGATAGACAAATGGACAAATATTGTAGTCTTTGTGGTCTTTTCAGAAAATATGTAATGTATTTTGTTTTTCTCATCCCTTTCCGTTGTCTAAGGCATGTGGATAGCTTGTAAGGATTTCCATTGTTTTTAAACACATTATGAAATCAATGAAAGGCAATTTTTTTACATTCAAATTCAAGATCCCTTTTCTTTCTGTTATTTTTACTTTTTCATTAAAATAAAATGGCAAAAGTTTTGTTTTCTTTGTCATACTTTTTTCAAAAGCTCATTCTAAAATAAGCTCATACACATGCAGAGCAAATAATTCCATTAAAAATAACTTGGTTGAAATTCACTATAAATCTGGGTTTTTGATCAACCAAGCTGAAGAGGACAGTGAGGAAGATTGTGAAGTACCGGTTGAACTTTCATGGCTTCTTGATCATGAATAGAAAGATATTTAGCCACATAAAGAGCTGATAGAAGTGATCAATCTAGGTTCTGATGAAGTCAGAGGAGAAGTCAAGATATGGGTGTCCCTCGCAGAGCATGTACACAAGGAGTTAGTCAAGCTACTTCGTGAATATATTTATGTCTTCGCCTAGTATTATCAAGATATGCTTGAGTTGGATACCAATAATGTTGAACATCGCTTACCACTCAAGCCCGAATATCTCCGGTTAAACAGAAGCTTCGCAGAACCAAACCCGACATGGCACTGAAGATTAGAGAAGAGGTTAAAAGCAGTTTGATGTTGGTTTATTATCCATTGTTGAATATCCTTAGTGGGTTTCTAACATTGTCCTGGTTCCTAAGAAAGATGGGAAGGTTAGAATGTGTGTGGATTACCGAGATCTTAACAAAGCGAGTCCAGCAAATGACTTTCCTTTACCTCATATTGATCTTATGGTAGATAACACTACTTAACAATCATTCTTTTCCTTCATGGATGGGTTTTCAGGGTACAACCAAATAAAGATGGCTCCAAATGATATGGAGAATAAGACTTTCATTACACCTTCGGGAACCTACTGCTACAAAGTCTTGCCATTTGGTTCGCAAAATGCAGGGGCAACATATCAACGTGCTATGATGACTTTCTTTCATGATATGATTCATAAAAATATTGAAGTTTATATATATGATATGATTTCCAAATCCAAGACTGAAGACAACCACTTGGACCATTTGAGAAAGCTATTTCCCAGACTCTGAAAATGCAAACTAAGGTTGAATCCTGTAAAGTGCGCCTTTGGGGTCCGATCCAACAAGTTGTTCGGGTTCATTGTGAGGCATAAGGGTATTGAGGTTAATACTTATAAAGTTAGACTAATTAAAGACATGCCATCTCCCAAAACATAAAAGAAAGTCTGAGGTTTCCTTGGACGGTTGAACTACATTTCAAGGTTCATCTCTCATTTTACTGCTACTTGTGAATCAATTTTCAAATTGCTAAGAAAGAATTAAGTGATCATGTAGAATAATGATTGTTAAGAGGCATTCGACAAAATAAAAAAGTACTTGCAAGAACCACTGATCTTGAAGCCAGTTGTTCCTGGTAGGCCACTATTCATGTATCTTACCGTGTTAGATGAATCAATGGGCTATGTATTGGGTCAACATGATGACACCGGCTGAAAAGAGCATGTAATCTACTACTTGAGCAAGAAGTTCACCGAGTGTGAGACCAGATACTCACTATTGGAGAAAACTTGTTGTGTTTTAGCTTGGGAAGCTCGACGCCTAAGACAATATATGATTTGCCATACAACTTTGTTGATATCCAAAATGGATCCAATAAAATACATTTTTTAAAAGCCCGTTGTCAGTGGAAGAATTGCCCGATGGAAAATTTTGTTAACTGAGTATGACATCCAATATGTAACCCAGAAAGCTATTAAGGGGAGCATCTTGTCTGACTACCTTTCCCATCAACTCGTGGAGGGTTATCAACCGATGAAATTTGACTTTCTTGATGAGGACATCATGTTCATTCGAGATTGCAATATTCCAGGCCCTGACGAAGGAACCGAACCAGGATCATGATGGACGCTCATATTCGACGGTTCCTTTAATACAAAAGGTCATGGGATATGGGCAATTATCACATCTCCGACTGGTTTCCATATCACGTTCACCGCTAGATTATGCTTTGACTGCACCAATAACATGGCAGAATATGAGGCATGTATCTACGGTATCGAAGCAAACATTGATTTGAGAATTAGGATTCTTAAGGTGTATGGGGACTCTACTTTAGTGATCATTCAAGTTCGAGGAGACTAGGAAACTTGGGATAAGAAGTTGATTCCATACAGAGAACACGAGGAGAAACAGATTCCCTATTTTGATGAAATCACTTTTCATTATATCCCAAGGGAAGAAAATTAGTTAGTTGATGCTCTAGCTACTCTGGCATTCATGTTTAAAGTCAAGTGGAATAATGAAGCACCTATCATCCGTATTGACCACCTGGATGAACCAAAGCATTATCTAGTAATGGAGGCCAAATCTGACAATAAGCCTTGGTTCTATGACATCAAGAGATATCTGGAAAAACAAGAGTATCCCGAGAAAGCATCCATCACTGACAAGAAGGCTTTGACAAGATTTCCTTCTAAGTTCTTCCTGAATGGGGATGTGTTATACAAGAGGAATTATGATTTAGTGTTGCTCAGATGTGTGGATAGACACGAAGTAAGCACGATCATAAGGTTCGTCCATGAGGGTTGTGAAGGTGTACATGCTAAAGGGCCCGTCATGGCCAAAAAGATCCTTCAGGCTAGTGATTATTGGACAACCATGGAGGTCGATTATTACAACTTCATCAAGAGATGTCACAAATGCCAGTTATTTGGTGACAAGATCCATGTTCCTCCGACTCCATTAAATGTTTTGACTTCTCCTTGTCCCTTCTCCATGTGAGGTATTGACATGATTGGTATGATCGAACCGAAGGCTTCTAATGGTCATCATTTCATCCTAGTTGCCATTGACTACTTCACAAAGTGGGTTGAAGTTGCTTCCTATGCTAATGTTACAAGACAAGTGGTTACACGATTCATAAAGAAAGAAATAACATGTCGCTATGGTGTTCCTAGCAAGATTATTACTAACAATGTCAGTAACTTCAACAACAAAATGATGAGTGAGTTGTACCAAGAATTCAAGATCGAGCATCATAACTCTTCACCATACCAGCCTAAGATGAATGGCACCATCGAAGCAGCTAACAAGAACATTAAGAAGATTGTCCAGAAGATAGTCAAGATGTATAAATATTGGCATGAGATGCTTCCTTTTGCTTTGCATGACTATAAAACTTCAGTGCACACTTCTACTAGGGAAACCCCTTATTCGCTTGTATATGGAATGTATGTTGTTTTGCCTATTGAAGTTGAAATTCCCTCTCTAAGAGTCATTATGGAAGTAGATCTCGATGAAGCTGAATGGGTGTAATCCAGATATGATCAGTTGAATCTCATTGAAGAGAAGCGTTTGACGGTCGTCTTCCATGGTCAACTGTACCAAAGACGCCTCAAAAGATATTTTGATAAGAAGTTTCATCCTCGTGTGTACCAAGCTGGTGAACTCGTCCTCAAGAGATACTCTTCTATACATTTGGATCCTCGAGGCAAGTGGACTCCCAACTATGAAGGACCCTTCATTGTCAAAAAGGCCTTCTCATGAAGGGATTTCATTCTCACCATAATGGATGGGGATGACTTGCCAATGCCGGTGAATTCAGATACAGTAAAAAACTATTATGCCTAGAAAAAAGTGATGAATACAAAGCCCGTTAGATTAGAATCTCCAAGAACCAATCTAGGCAAAAATGGCTATCCTGATGGACCCCAAAAAAAGAAATGTCCATGCAAAAGTTAGGGACAAAACAAAAAAATATACAAGCCCGCTAAGTTGAAAACCCGAATGGGAAACTTAGGCAAAAATAGGTATCCCGATGGAAAAAAGAATAAAAATTTCATGCAAAAGTTAGGGATAAAGGCCTTTGACTATATCTTTTGAGCTTATCTCACCATCAGCTTGACCTCAGACAGTATCTAATCAATCCAATCATCGCCAATCGAAGCAAAGTGTTGGAGCCCAGTGCTACAGTAAATAACAGTCAATGTTATAATCAGTGGAAAATCAAACAAATTTCCCCATTTCCATTTACCTTGTTTTTAAATTTTTGAAATCTCCTCTTTAAGGATTTTTGCATTCTTGTACATATCTCATATGTACAAACTTTTCATAATCATTAATATTCAGTCGTTACTCAATTACTTCTATTTTTATTTTTCCATTTTTTGTTTGCAAAATAACTGCCAATCTTGATTACATAATGCTATAAAACTTTGAGAATAATAAAAGTTAAATCAAGAGAAACACTCCATGCGTTGCTTTGAATATTGAAAGTTCCCTAGTGGGCGATCGGTAGTCTATAGTAAGCACTTGCTACACAAACACATAATTGTTCGGTTAGGTCATACATCTTTCTTCCTCAGAAGATCCAGATGGGAGTCCTCAGCCAGTTGGAATTTCCCATAAGCAATAGTGTTATACCCTAAAATTTGTCCTTCCTTTTTCATCTTTTCACTCAACCCTTGTTTGGGGAATCATCTGTATACACTTATGTTGCATTCATGTGCATCATTCATTCATTAATACTTGGTAGTTGACCATTATAGATTCAAATCTCTATGGCTTACAAAGTTAGGGTTTGTGTGTGGATCAAACCTTAAGGGCATGACTTGGCTATTCATCTGATCATAGGGGAAGTAAAACCCTAATTTGCTTGATCTTGGAGAGATGGATTCAAGGAGATATCATCATGGAACTCCTCAGGTCATTGAAACCCTAATTCCGTGATGATATGATTATGGGACCTTGTGGGTGTTTTTTAGGCTTTGTCTTGGCTGTAAAAACCTAATGGAGGACTCATACATTGAAGATTTGCTTGTGAAGCATCTTTATTCATTTAAAGGTATTGATTGAGTAGTATGCCTCATTGAAACCCTAATCAAGGAAGGTATGGTCCTAATGTGCCTTGTGACTTGTCTTTTCATCTGGTGATAAGGGAAAACCTAATTTCTTGATCTTGGATTCAAGAGACTTCATTATGGCATGCCTCAGGTCATCAAAGCCCTAATGTTGTCTCCTTTTTATTGGAGGGCCTCCTAACCCTAGTTTCATCTGGTTCTTCACCCATTATGGTTTGATTCTCTTACTTGATCAAAGTTCACACAATAACCTCTTATTCATGATTCATTCATGTTGTTGCCTTGGGTTTTAATTCTATACATTGGTGCTATCCCAAATTCTTGGCCTCACAAACTTCATCTACTTCCATTCATTCATCTGATCATGGTCATGCTATTAGTGCTTGGTGCATGGTTTTGTTTATGCCCTAGTACATTGCATTCTATTGGCCTTTCTAAGGGATTTGTGGTTTTCTTTCATGTGTCATTTATGGTCTTTTATGTGATTTTATTCAATCTATTTCAAACATGTCCAATCCCGTTCATTAAGTCCATTTCATTACAAGTCATGTTCATTCAAATTCAAATTCAAGTAACATGTTCATATACTAAATCCATTCATTTTTCATTCAAATAGTCAATTTTATCCATTATCATTCATAAATGTTCATTACATACAAAAATCCAAAAAAGTACATATTAACCCATTGTTGACTTTGGTCAACAGTTGACTTTTTGGTCAACTTTGACCAGAGTCAACTCAAGTTCTTTTTCATCCTAAACCACTAGGCATCCTAAAACCCTAAGTCCTATATCTTATTTATAAATCCAATCTTGATGCCATTTGTACATGATGCTATAAGTTTCAACTTGATGTCATCTTGTTTCATTGTTCAACCACCATTACCATATGTTCATGGCATGGAAGAGACTTCATGAACCTAGTAAAACAATGATCACTAGCCAAAGGAAGCTAGTCAGAAATATTGGCAAAACATGAGGCAAAGTTAGAATTGGAAAAGCATACCATGCACACAATGCATAAGCCACGAAACATTGCTAACAAACCATCATATGCAGAATCAAAGTCAGGATGCAGTGCCATAAACCATAACACACAAATTCCTGTAATGATCCCAGGAACATATGTATTATATAATGAGCATGATGCATAACCACTTCACTGAACCATAGCCATATCACATGAAGGCAAACCAAGGTCAGAATTGCAAACAAGCTTTGGCTAGGCTCTCCTTGCAAATCATAAGTTAGAATTAATACATGGTCAAGATGCAGAACCATGGGCCAAATGGAGTATATGCAAGACTAGTCCAAAACTTGTAGCCACACTACAGATCTGCTACATCAGGTGACAGGAAATAGGGTTTGACAAAAATTTCCTGCTAAGCAACATTCTGCAAAATATTCCAGCAAACCTCATTTCAATCAAATTTCTTTTCACAAGTTCACAACATTAACATAACTAAATGAGACCACAACAGTTAACCTGATGCAACACACACGAAATCTTTCACACTAACTGAACACAAACTAATTCGTTTTCACTCATTTCAAATGCTAACATATTTTCTAATTTGTAACTAACATGTAAATTTCATATTAAATTTCATGTGCATTTCCAACTGAATTGAAGGGACCTAAACTCTATAAATAAGATCACTTTTCACTCATTCACTTCATGTTTTCACACTCCACAAATCAAGAATCTCATAAATTCACTCTACACTCAAACTCTCTGATTTCTCTTCCTCCTAACACTGAAATACTCTCCATCAATCTCGAATCCCAATTTTCCATTGTTGAATCTCAGAGCTCGCTTCACTCTACCTACCATCCTATCAAACTGCACACACTTTCAGTTACAGAAGAGGCTTTAGAAGAAAGAGAAATCAAGGAAATGAAGCACGAGAAGGTGCAGAAGAATTATCTGACATTTCCAGCATTGTGCTCCGGTAAGTTCACATTAAATCTTCATCATTGCGCTTCGTTTGAGTTACCACTATGTAAGAGACTCCATGAAGATCCAAAGCTCTAACATCTAGGGCTCTGAATCTCAACGAGCGTTGTTTAATTTTGATTAGAGGATCTAGGGTTCTTCCTTTCGCCGCTTCAATTTGCATGATGGAGGTTAAATTAGGCTTCGACATGGTGATTTTTGGACTCAGAAGGGGGAAAAGAAGGGATTGATGTTAATCTTTTAAGGTGGCAGGCCTATGTCGCCGCCAGAGCCTACCTCCAGCGCGACAGAGTAGTCTGAGCTTGATGGAGGGAAGTATGAGTTTTTGAACATGTAGTGATGAGGGTAAGCCTCACGCGGTCTCTCTCCTTTTCAAATGATGTGGATCTTGGGCTCCCAGGCCCAATGTGTTTACTACTCACACCACCTGTCATGGCTGCACCCTCCAACTTCACAAGGAAATGTTTTGTTTGGGCTTTAGCATGAAGGCCCACATGCATTGCTGTTTAGCACACCTGTACAGAGCCATACCCCCTTCCAGGCTCATTTCCTTTTGTTTTTTTTTTTTATCATTTTATTAATTTTTTTTTGCATTGATTAATTGTTTTTGCATTGATTAGGTTAATTAGTGATTAGTAATTAGGATTAACTTGATTAACATGTTAGATTTTTTTAGAATTTAATTAGGATTAGAATATTATTTTTTAGTTAGAATTAATTGTTTTAATTAGAGATAATTATAATAATTAATTTTAATTAAATTTTAATTCTAGTTTTAATTCCTTAATTGATTTCCTATGTGATTTTGACCATTTTAACATTAAGGTTTTATTATAGAGTTCATGCTCCCTTAGGTTAGGGCTTGACTTAGGATAATTGATCATTTTTTATGGATTCTCATGTGGTATTTTGATAGATAATTAATTTGATCCTAAGTGTTGCATGATCCCTTAATTAGGTTTTACACATTCCATTTAACCTTTAGATTAGGTTGTACATAATTAACCCTAATTCAATCTCTTTGGTTTAAGTTGATCAAAAGAAATTTTGATTAACTAAATCCTTTGATTTGTGTATAATCCCACAGTCTATTCATGTGATCAAAAGTCCCTAGATCACTTGATAGGGCTATTTCTGTAATGTTGTGGATCTCAAGGCCTCAAGTTCAGACTTTCATGCAAGGCATCCCAGACAAATCAAGCAGTGGATTATATAAAGCATGTCAAAGGTGCTTCTTCAAGAGCTTGTCGATCAAGATTTAAATTGTGTGACATGAGCCTTAAGAAATAGGAAATGAATGAGAGTGGAAAATTCCATTAACTCATTTTGAATATCTTTGGGTACGGGATGAATGACTCAGTTACTCATTGTATTCACCTATATTCATAGACTTTAGCATAATTCAAATCACATGATTGTCAAGTCACACTTCATAAGCAACAGTGCAATAAGCAGAAGACTCTATCAGCAACTTATCAATCATTATTCAAGTTGTATTCCATGAGCTTTAAGTAACAAAGAATGATGAGTGTGGAGAATTCATATCCCTATCTAGGGTATCCTTGGGTACAGGATGAATGACCTAGTTGCTCAAGGTATTCGCCTTTGTTCATAGACTTTAGTGCAATTCGAATCGAATGATTGATAAAGTCTTCATCATCACAAGGAGAAACAAGGATTCTTCTTCGGAAACTTTAAAGTTATGATGAGAATCACATGTCACAAGCCTTAAGTAGTAAAGAATGAATGAGAGTGGAGAATTCTATTAACTCATTATGAATATTTTTGGGTACGGGACAAATGACCCAGTTGCTTATCGTATTCACCTTTACTCATAGACTTTAGTATGGTTCATATCAAATGAATTCCAAGTCTTCTTCAACTTCCATTATCATTTATCATTTCTCTTGCCTCAGTCTCTTGCTGTCTTTGTTCTGGTCGTAGTGGGTTGAACTACAAAAGCTCTGACTTTCTCATTTCACGGTGAGAATACGTAGGCACGAGGATTCAGATTCTCCACAAGCTATTTTATTTATTATTCTTCATCAATCAATACCATCTTTTTGAAATCAAATACTTTACTTCTTTGGATTCCATCCATATCCTTTTGGGACGATTTAATTGAGTCCACCTTGTGAACCAAAAGTTGTTTGGCTTATTTACAAACACTTAATAACTTTTTTGGTTATTCCAATACAGTGACACTGTGCCTTAGGTCCCTCACTTGTTGGTTTACCTTTACTCTTTGGTTCAGAGTTCATTCCTTCATGGATCTAATATACCATTATTCTTGGGTTTCAAATTGCTTGTTCCCTACAATGATATCTTGTTCCTTGTACCAAACATCGTTCTCCTTTGGGTCCCATACCTATCCTTTTAGGACGATCTAATAAAAGTCCACCTTGTGAATCAAGAGTTGTTTGGCTTATTTTCAAACATTTAATTCACTTTGTTTTGGTCATTCCAATACAGTGATACCATGCCTTAGGCTCCTTACTTGTTGGTTTGCCTGTTTACTCTTTGGTTCAAAGTTCATTTACCTTTATGGGTTCCCATGCCACCATTCTCTTATGCTGCAAGTTATATTTTTCATCACTCAAATGAAGCTTGCATTATGGGGCTTGAAGAGGCCATTGATCTCAGAATCAAGTATTTAGATGTCTTTGGAGATTCAACTTTGGTTGTGAATCAAATCAAAGTTGAATGGGAGACGAATCAACCTGATTTGATACCATATAGAGATTATGTAAGGAGGATTTCAACTTTCTTTACACAAGTTGAGTTTCATCATATCCCTCGAGATGAAAACTGGATGGCAAATGCTCTTGCAACGTTGGCGTCTATGATTGTAGTGAAGTATTGGAATGAAGTTCCCAATTTTCCTATGATGCGTCTTGATAGGCCAACTCATGTGTTTGTTGTTAAAGAAATCAAAGACGAAAAGCCGTGGTATTACGACATCAAGTGTTTCCTTCAAAGTCAGATTTACCCGTCTGGGGCATCTTTGAAAGATAAGAAGACTTTGAGAAGATTAGCCGACAATTTCTACTTGAATGGTGGTATATTATACAAGAGAAACTTCGACATGGTTCTGCTCAGATGCGTGGATAGACACGAAGTAGACTTGTTGATGATTGAAGTCCATGAAGGTTCCTTTGGTACTCATTCCAATGGACATGCAATGGCAAAGAAGATGTTGTGAGCAGGTTACTATTGGCTGACAATGGAATCTGACTGTTGCAAGTTTGTGAATAAATGCCACAAGTGTAAAATATATGCTGATAAGATTCATGTTCCTCCTACACTATTGAATGTTATCTCTTCCCCATGACCTTTCTCCATGTGGGGAATTGATATGATTGGGATGATTGAGCCCAAAGCTTCAAATGGACATCGTTTCATTTTGGTGGCAATTGACTACTTCATAAAATGGGTTGAAGCGGCATCATATGTGAATGTAACCAAGAAAGTTATTGTAAGGTTTATCAAGAATCAGATCAGATGTCGTTATGGTGTGCCAAGTAAGATCATTACTGACAATGGATCGAACTTAAATAGTAATATGGTGGAAGCTCTTTGTAAAGACTTCAAGATTGCACATCATAATGCCTCTCCCTACAGACCCAAGATGAATGGGATTGTTGAAGCTGCGAATAAGAACATCAAGAAGAATATTCAGAAGATGGTTGTAACGTATAAGGATTGGCATGAGATGCTCCCATTTTCTTTGCACGGGTATCGAACATCCATCCACACTTCAACAGGGGCAACCCCTTTCTCTCTTGTATATGGTATGGAAACAGTGCTCTCCCTAGAGGTTGAGATTCCTTCATTGCGTGTGCTCATGGAAGCCAAGTTGACTGAGGATGAATGGTGTCAGACCAGATTTGTCCAGTTGAATTTGATTGAAGAGAAGAGATTAACTGCCATGTGTCATGGTTAGTTATATCAGCAAAGAATGAAGAAAGCTTTTGATAAGAAGGTCAAACCTCGTGTGTTCAGAGAAGGTGACCTTGTGCTCAAGAAGATTTTATCGTTCAAACCAGATTCTAGGGGCAAATGGACTCCTAATTATGAAGGCCCATATGTTGTTAAGAGAGCCTTTCCAGGAGGTGCTTTGATTCTTGCAACTATGGATGGTGAAGAGTTCACTCGTCTTGTGAACGCAGATGCAGTCAAGAAATACTTCGCCTAAAAAAAGAAAAGAACAACTCGCTAAGTTGAAAACCCGAAAGGGCGACTTAGGCAAAAATGAGCGTCTCGGTGGAATGAAAACCCGAAAGGGCGTTCCAGACAAAAGTTAGAGACATAAAACAGAAAGAACTTTCCCAATAAGTTAAGTACCCCCACCCTGGGGCAACTTATACAAAAATTAGGGGTTATGGCAAGTAACTGCACTCTGCTGATCTTCAGATTTTGAAGAACTTTGAGCACAAGGGTTGACATCAATTCATCATCCCCGGTAGCGGCCAAAAGCACAGCGGATATCAAGAGTTGGTAGAAGGATTAGTGGTCATTTGTATTCAATGTAACCATTTTCCATGTAAATTACCATTTTCAACCTTGTAAAAATCTATGGAGTCGTGTCATTTACAGACTACCATTCCATTAAATAAAGTTGAGCTTTTATCCAATTATTGTCACTCTTATTTACTTCAGCTAATAGTTTTAAATTTTATTGTGATCATTTTGAAATTTGAAATTTTAATCAAAATCATTTTTCTTAAATATATAAAAGCAAGAATTTTTCAAAGCAAATTTAAAAGAAATATCAACAGCATTTCAAAAGCAGCAAGTCTCCAGTGTGAAGCATTGAGGGTTCCCCAAAGCAGTTAACCCTTCGGGTATCTCTAGCTGAGTTTATTGATCCAGTTTCCCTGCAGTTTGTTTAATCCCCGACGGAGTTTCGGTATCCCCCTGCGGAGTTTGTGTATTTTTCAGCAGATTTGATTTTGGATCTTCGGCATAGTAAGCTGATTTCCCCGGTAGATCGCGTTGGTTTCTCCACCCGTCTCCATCCGACTCACTCCCAATCAGAGTTTCCTCCTGGTTTCTGAGCAACAATCTTATGTTTATCCTCTGTACGGTTGTCGTTCATATGATATGGTGTTGACCAAAAATTCCCCGCAGACTTGATAATGTTTCCTTTCCTCAGCAAATCTCCTCCTTCCCCAGCTAGGGTTTGAGCTTTTGGGATGTGGATCTCTCTATCCTCTGGCAGTTATTTCCCTTTCTATGGATTGATCGAGGATTGTACCGATGATTCAAATTTTGCGACACCTTTGTATTCTTTGTGATCGTTTTGTCAGCATAATCATCACATATACATATACATGTACACTCATATAATTTCATATTTGCATATTTGCATCATTCATATTTGCCGAATCATTGTTTGAGATTCTTATGCTCTGTTATGGTGCTACTTTATCCCCATACAAGTTCAGTGTCTGTCCTCTCTCAATTATAGAAGGCTGGCCCCTTAAGCAGAAAGACTTTAACCTTTCTCTTTTCCCCACTGAGTTATTTCCTCGTGGATGATCATTGTTTCAGTTTTTCCTCCCCTAGTTGATTATCTGGATGGAACCACTCCCCTTGAGATATATCCTCATTGGGTTGAGTCTTGATTGACCGTTTCTTTCTAGCTCTTACCTAAATAGATGCTTTGAGTCTCTTAAGAGTTTATTGCCCAGTAATTAGTAATAATCTTCTTAGTTAGCAGTTTGTTACTTCTTGCCCAATACCCGGCAAAAGTATCCCTGTTTTTCTCAGTAGAGTCCCTAGTGGATCTATTCCCCCTGAAAGTATATCCTTGATATGTTCATCCTAACCAGTGACAAATATCTCTCTTTCCCCTGCTTGAGTTTATCCTTGATATGTTCATCTTAACTAATGAAGAATATTCTCTTTCATGGTATTCTACCCAGTAAAAAGGTAGTTATAATCCCTATTTTGTTCCTCAGAGAGTTAATCCTTGATATGTTCATCCTAATCGATGACGGATTTCCTTCTCTTTGCAGTCTTCTACCCAGTAACCGGTAGTTGTAAATCATGCTTGTGTCCCCTTCGCAGAGTTTATCCTTGATATGTTCATCCTAACCGATGACGGATATCCTCTCATGGTATTTTATCCAGTAACTGATAGATGTAATTCCTATTTTCTCTCCTCAACAGAGTCTATCCTTGATATATTCATCTTAACCGGTGACGGATATTCTCTTTGATGGTATTCTATCCAGCATTTGATAGATGTAATTACTACTTTTTGTTTAGTTGGTATATCCTTGATATGTTTATCCTAACCTATGACGGGTGTAAGACCCTAATTTCGTCCCTAAGATCCCTCATGGCATCATAACATTGCATTTGCAAAGCCTCAAGGATCATAAGCATCTTGGTTCCCCTTGCCTTTGGGTGGGACTTCTTGTGAGTGGTTTGAGATCACCAAGCATGCTTGAATTGTATATTATTGCTTTTATCATCTTTATTCACTAACCAAAAGCACAAAAATATGTCACTAACATATTTTGTTTGTAGCTTGAGCAATCACAAGGTCCAAAGCTCCCAAGAGATCATTGGTGCAAAGACATGGTCAAGAGAAGATGAAAGAAAGCATGGTAATGGTTCCCAAAGCTCTCATCCATCAAATATGCCTCCCAAGCATCTCAATTCATCATTTTGATCAAAGCAAGTCAAGGGGTTTGAGGTTTGTTTCCCAAGGAAACCCTAATTCATCTGGTCATCAACTGTGCCTTGCTCATGAAGCAACCTCAACCCATGGTCAAATACAATCAAGGGAAGTTATTTAATTCATCATATCATGCATATTTGAACTTGTTTGAGTGTCCTCAATCATCAATTCATCAAGATATGAGTTGTGGACTTGAGAAGTTGATCAGTTAATTCATCTGACTATTTTGAAATACACTGAGACCTAACGTTTTATGTGTTGGTCAAATGGAGATGACCCCAAGAGAAACAATGTTATTAAGGACAATATGAACAACTTTCATGTTCATCAAAAATTGATTTGAAGCTTGGAAGGTCATCTCCCATTCCAAGACATTATAGGTCATTTTGACTGAAACCCTAATTTTGGGTCAACTTCCCAAGAACATAACTCATTCATTTTTTATGATTTTGAGGTGGGATCAAATGCATTGGAAAGCTTAAGATTTCTAATTCAAATGTTATGTTGAACAAAAGTTCAAAATCTCAAAAGAAATACATGTGATAATGCAAAACATTATAGGTCACTTTGGACCAAATGCATTGAAAGGCAAAAAAGTCCAACTTCAAGTGCCCATAACTCCTTCATCAAAAATCCAAATGATGCAAAATTTAAGTCCATTTTGATTGTATTGCAGAAGACCTACAACTTTGATGTTGGAAGTTTTTCCATTTGAGGCTTGCATCATTAAAACAGGGGGGCTTGAAGTTGGTTCAATTTGGCAAAATTCTTAAAGGCATGTTTTGCACTATAAATTTCATGGCCCGTTTTCATAAATTTCCACACACCAAATGAGTTTTGGTCCAACATAACATTTGTTCCTTATGTCAAGACCTTTCCAACCATTACCCACATGCCTATGTTTCAATTTTTCAAGTGGCATTTTCGAAGAGGTGAAGTTTTAGGCTTAATTATGCATAACATGTTGAAACTCATTGCACAAGCCATTGCATTGCCATCTGCACGTCCATTTCAAGTTGTTTGGTCATCAGCATGCAAATGAAATTGAGTTTGGGCCTTCTACATGATCATGCAAGCCCGTGCAAGGGAAATCCACTTGCCATGCACACGAGGAAACTCACTTGCTCAGCCAATTCCAGCTATAAATAGAGGTGCATACCTCCATCAAATCTCAACCTGAAGGCGCCTGATATGCTGCACAATTGAATCCCTAGCCATACCTAAAGGAACTAGTTCACATTTCTTCAAAATTTCAGATCTGAAATTCAACTGAATTTGGTTGAATCTTCAGATCTAAAGTTCCTAGACCTTCCTCATATGATCCATTGAACTTCTGTTTTACAAAAGGAACCGAGGAAAGGAGCTCAAAACTTTACAATCCAAAGGTGTGCTTCAACTGGTTTTTTCTTCGAAACTCCCTATTCCTTGATTTATTTGCTTGGCTATTGTGTTGTCTGAAGTCCTCTCTATAGAGGCATCATTGTTGTATGCTCAATTTTCAAAATCAAGCAAGTTCATGATGAACACCATCAAGTTTCAACCTCTGATTTCTCTCACTATGGGGATCTAGAGTAGAAATGGATGGCACAGGGGTGATGTACCCCAACTTTAATTTGGTACCTGGATCGTGAGTTTTGGTTGAGTTTGGAGGACCTGCAACCTTGGCCGGAGCTTGTATGCTCGCCGGAGAAGACGGTGGCGCTGGCCACCATCCACCATGCCAGATTGAATCTGGACCATTGGATGCATCTCCCACGTTTTAATCTCAGCCATGCGTTTGGATTAATTGCTTTAATGCCAGGTGTGACGCGTTTGACTTGGACTCACCATGAGCACGCGTCTCACATCCGTCTGATCAGCCACGTCAATTAATGAGGCTTGATCATACGCTTGTGGTTTTTTTGATTTTCTTATTTTCTGATTTTATTTCTTTTATTTCCTTTATTTTCAAAAATTCATAACTTCTTCATTTTAATTCCAAAAAATATGAGACCAATTGCATTCTTCTCCATTTAAATTCTAGTTTCTAAAAGTGATTTTTAATATTTTTTATCTTGTCACTTGATATTTTTGTGAATTTTCTCTTTTCTGGTTATTTTTAATTCATTTTAAATAGTTTTTAATATTCAAAAAATACAAAAATATTTTCTCAACCTATTTGAATGATGATGGATCTATGAAAAATATTCTCATCAATTTACTAGTTGATTTGAGATTTATTTGAGATTTTAGTTCAATTAGGTTATTTTTATTCATTTTTAATTGATTAAAAATAGTTTCTGACTTTTAAAAATGCTGAAATTTTTTGTCAAACTTTGTTTGACCTTGTTGAACTTAGGATAAATCACTTGGACTTTTCAAAGTTAATTTGAAGTGATTTTGAAGTTTGACTTTTCTTTAATATTTTAATTCAAGTTTATTTTAAATATTAAAAATGCCAAAAAATATTTTGTTCATTTCTTGACTTCCAATCTTCATCTCACTTCTGTTTTGATTGTTTGACCATGATCCTCAATGTCATTGCTCAACACTTGTTGATTGATACATTTTATTTCATTTAATGCACTTTATTCTTTCCTTTTCCATTTTCCATTATTCATCTTCTTCTTCTTCTTTCTTCTTTTTGATCAATGAGTTGAAGGTTGATAAGTTAGCATTGATTAGGGAGGTTTAATCTTCCTTGATTCAAATCTAATTCATCTTGATCAAATGATCAAGTGAATGACTTTGCATTAAGGATAGGTTGCTTCCTAAATCATGCAAAGGACTTAAACCAATACAAGATCACTTCCCATTTTCTTTTTGGCATGGCAAGTTGTTGGAACTTGGTTCACTAATCAAGACTTCTAACTTGTGTTGTTGCCTACATTGTTATTGACCGGCCTCAGATAGTTGTGACTTCTACATAAGTCCAATTACGATTGCTTAACATAGCGCTAAATTTGTCTTATGGCACACTAACTACTAACACTAACTATTAACATTAACATTTACTTTTTGCACTTTACATTTATGCAATTTATTATTCTTGTACATATTATCCATTTGCTTTTTCCTTTGCTCATTGGAGCACATGTTTATGTTAATGCAATTTGCCTTTTGTTCACTTGAGCACATATAATTGTGTTGTGCTTGTGTTTAGTTTTGATTGTTGATTGACCACAATGCAAAGAATTGGACAAATGGACTTAGACTTTAGGACTTTCCCTATGCAAATTTGGAGTCAAAGAGAAACTAGGCATTGGGCCTTTAGAGTGCTATAAAAGTCAAAGAGCAACTAGGCATTGGGCCTTTAGAATGCTTAATGTTGAAAGATGACCTTGAAAGGACCAACTTCTAAACTCTTCTTGTCCATTCCTTGTTTGTTTTGCTAGAATATTTTGATGTGTGTGTTTTT
The DNA here is from genome assembly GCF_024323335.1 of Lathyrus oleraceus. NCBI lineage: Eukaryota > Viridiplantae > Streptophyta > Magnoliopsida > Fabales > Fabaceae > Lathyrus > Lathyrus oleraceus. The sequence continues at coordinate 145,658,679 of NC_066580.1, forward strand.
GTGCTAGGGATTCCAATATTGAGCCAAATTGAGGAACCATTACCATGAGCTTCAAAGAGAGAGAGATCCAAGATGCATTGAGGAGTTTTCCAAGGGTTCATTTGATTGTTGATTGCTTGAGTTTATGCTTATGGGATTGGTTATTCCAAAGGATGGGAGCTACTTGGATGATCAATATGATCTCAAGAGAGGAACTCCATTGTGGTCTTATTCTTTATCCCTCACCTCTTGTATGCTTAGGACTTTAGCCATTCTTCTTCTTCTCTCCACTCTAACCCAAGCCAAAACTTTTGTGCAAACATTTAACAATTGTTTTCAACATTAGAAACCTAAGCCTTATGCTTTTGATTTTCAAACTTTTTTTTCTTAATACTTATTTGAATTGAACTTCTAAGCCAACTTTGACCATTTTGTAAATACTTTTCATTGGTAAATACAACCCATTCAAATGTCTTTTTGTGGTTTCAATGGCCACCTTCTTAATCAAATTTTCCATAACCCTTAGCTATTAGGTTTGAGTTATCCTTGAGGTAGATGTAATACTCACTTGTATCCTTAGTGATGGACAATGAGTCTTCCATGCTTATTATAGGGTTAACCCCTCACTAGCATGTTGAAGCTATCCTCACATGGTGGATTTGTGGTTTTAGGTTGAGTTTTCTCCCTTGGATAACAAAAGACCTTAAGGCTTTTTGGACCAATCAATTCACCAACTTGTTTTGAGATTTTTACCCCGAACTACGAGGTTTTGATCCTAATCTTTTTTAAGATGGTACGTAGGCAATGGGTTTATCCATTCAAACACAAAAATGTAAATAACTTGTACATTCTCTTCTCATCTCTTCAATCATGTTTGCACAAACAAATTTTCACAAAATACCAACCTTACAACCAATGTGAAAAGGGCTCCCTAGGAGTACCTAAGATGTTTTGAGTGCCTAACACCTTCCCATTGCATAACCAACCCCCTTACCCAGATCTCTGACTTTTTTACTAGTTTTTGATTCGATAAAACTTTTAGATTTTGGTTCGCTTTCTAACCATTCCTTTGGATAAATAAAAGTGTGGTGGCGACTCGACTTGTATGATTTACCTTAGATTTAGTCAATATCTCTAATGGTAACGAATACCCCGCTACAACGGGTATCCTCCTTGACATTCCCAGGCAAGTCTATCCTTGATATGTTCATCCTAACCGATGACAAATTTTCTTCCCTGTTGAGTTTATCCTTGATATGTTCATCCTAACCGACGACGGATACTCTCGTCCTTGGTTTTCTACCCAGTAACTGGTAGTTGTAAATCCTACTTTCTGTTGTTTTCCCCTAGCAAGGCTATTCTTACCCAGTAACCGATAATGAATACTCCTTCCTGGTGGTTCCTAGTGGGTCATCCTTGATATGTTCATCCTAACCGATTACAGATGTCTTCTCTGTCAGATCTTTATTATCTCCTTACCTAGTGTCAGGTAGTGGATAATAGATTTCTACTCCTCCTGCGTTGAAGTCTATTTCTTCCCCGGTTGAGTTGAGTGTGTATTTCCTTAGTGAAATCGTTTTTCCTGCAATGATTCAAGTACTTCAGTGTTATCCTGATCTATTCGCTTTCCCTGTAGATATTTTGTTCCCCCCGGCTATGTCTTTCCATTTGGTATGGAATTCCTCTAGTCCCCCCATCAGTTTTAAGTCGTAGCCTGGCCTACGCATAATCTCGTTTATTCCTCCCAGAGTCTTTGTCTCCCCAGTGAGTTTTCCTCATGGAATGCATTATACTCATGCGGACTTTCAGTCTCTCTGATTTTTTTTTCCTTTATGGCAGTATTTCCCCCTAGAGCATTAATTTTTACATTCATATCATATGCATCATGAGGTCTCTTAGGGACCAAAATTTGTTTCTATATGTTGTTATTTAAGCCCATTCAACTGAGTCGAACCGAAGATTTTAACCTTCACCTCCTCAGTTAGAATTTCCTTAAATAGGGGCAGTTGTAAGACCCCAATTTTGACCCTAAGACCCCTCATGCAATCTCATCATATGCATTGGCATTGGGATCACACCTTGGCATCCTCCTTACCCCTCTTTCATTGGGTTTATTTTGGGAGAGATCACCAAGCATCATGTGATTGTATCATACTTGTATATTATCATTTTATTAACCAAAATACCAAAAATATGTCTTTGCATTTGCCTAACTCTTTTGTAGGTAGGGCATTATCACATTGATTTATCAAGTTCATATTGAAATTCTAGATAACAGACTTTCGATGTCACACGGGTTGTTATGACATCCAATTCTGCGCAGACAAGAATTATGCAGAACTTTAAAAAGTAAGTGCAGTGAATAACACAAGTAATTGTTTACCCAGTTCGGTCCAACATGACCTACGTCTGGGGGCTACCAAGCCAGGGAGGAAATCCACTATTAGTAGTATTAATTCAGACCTTAAACCAACTGTTTAACCCTATCACTTAATACCTACCCAATGCAATTTCAATCTTACACTAAGATCAGAGTTCCTACTCACTCCCCCTCAATCACCTCAGTGATTACAACCTTTAATTACAATTAAAGACACTTGTGAAGTCACACTTCAAACAACTCTTGATTGTGCTTACCAGCTTTAATCAAGATACACAGCACTCACGCTTAAAAGCTTAGAGTGACACAACACGTACAACTCAATGAACACCCTATACCAATGCAATCATCTACGTGATAATAGCTTGGCTTACAAGATACGTCTAATACAAGACACACAAAAATACAGCAGTGAAGTATGATGGACACACTAAATCTTCACGCCTAAAATCCCCAGTTCTGAATGAAGGATTGCCATCCTTTTATATTGCATCACTTCGGCCTTGTACTTGTATTTTCCTAAAATTAAGGTCACGCGAGTTCCCCTAAATTCCACATCTAGGTTACTAACAAATAGGCTATTTGTTAGGTTCATTAATTGTAGCTTGGTTGTTGGTTTCCTGGATTTTCTCTCAGCTGTTGAATCCCTGAAGAATAGCCTGAGAAAAGGCTGAAACAGAAAAACTAAACAACCTAAAATATAGCATACGCTGTCAGGAATGAATGTCACAACATTCAGTTTGACATCCAAATCAAGGACCATATGCTAAGTCTGTTTTTCCTGAAAACAGACTGTACAAATTTGCTGAACTGTACAGGACCAATCTGTCCATACCTCAGTATCAACGTACATTAATAAATGTCAAGACATCCAATTTGACATTTACACAATTAGCCTTATGTCAGGTCTGTTATCCTCCTGAAGAACAGACTGAGATACATACTGAAGTGTAGCAGAAAACCACTCTACGTATTGTTCAGTATATGCTGTCAATGATGAATGTCATAACATCCAGTTTGACATTCAGACAGTAGGCCTTTTACCAGGTCTGGTATTTCCTTGATAACCAGACTGAAAATAAATACCGAGTTCAAACAGAACACCAACTGTTCTATTCCTCAGTATCTGTTGACAGGGATGAATGTCATAACATTCAATAAATCCTGTATTAGCTAATCCTGCAGTATACTACTCAAGTATGTCATGACATCAGTCAAGACATCAGAGTACAACTAAATATTCTAACATACAATGCAGTCAAACAAACACCTCCACAGCATGTCATGACATCAGTCAAGACATTAGAATCCAGCTAGTGTTTTACCATACAATGCAGCCAATTAAACACCTATAAACTCCCCCTTTGGAATTTTTTTGGCTAAAACACTTTGGTCTCACAACAGAGTCCATAGCAGCGGAAAACACACATCTAGCAGGAAATTAACCTAGCTAATACACTCAGAGTAGCATCACACTCACACATATGGAAGTTAAATAAAAACTTCACATTGCAGCACACATACAGAAGTTAAATAAAAACTTCTAACTGCAGCACACATACAGAAGTTAAATAAAAACTTCTAACTGCAGCACAACCTCTGGAGTAGAGGATCTTGAATATCTGTTGTCCTGGGGCATCACAGGTGTTACTCCTCCTTTTTGTCAAAAATGTTGCCAAAGCAACACTTTAAATTACAGACCAACATAATTACACAAATGACAGAATTACAGACTTGATTTTACTTCACAGTTTCAATCAAGACATCACCCACTTGATCTTGCTTCACAGCTTTGATCAAGTAGTCACACACTCTTGCTTTACAGCAAGTACGCCCATATCAGATGCCATGACTTTGAGTCTGACATCTTGAACCACTCCAGCAAGAACACATTCTTGAAGTCTGGCAGACACCTAGGCCGACCTGTGTTAAGATATCCCCTTAACATCCTGTTACTATACTTACAGTAAGTAACATAGCTGTGAACTGTTGTCCAGTCATAGCCCACTTTCAATTGTTTAATAGGTTGAGATATTAAACAATACATCCCAAACAACATTGGTTGCTATAAGTCCTCAGAGAGGCATATTCCCAGTTTACCTCTTAAATTTTCAAACTGAGTAGCATCCAGAGCCTTTGTAAATATGTCAGCCAGTTGTAGTTCAGTGGCTACATGTTCCAAGGTAATCACTTTGTCTTCCACCAGATCTCTGATGAAGTGATGTCTAATGTCAATATGTTTGGTCCTGCTGTGTTGGATGGGATTCTTGGAAATATTGATGGCACTGAGATTGTCACAGAACAATGTCATGACAGTTTGTGAGACATTGTACTCAGTAAGCATCTGTTTCATCCACACCAGTTGGGAGCAACTGCTTCCAACCGCTATGTATTCAGCCTCTGCAGTGGACAGAGATACACAGTTCTGCTTCTTGCTGAACCATGATATGAGATTGTTTCCCAAGAAGAAACATCCTCCTGATGTGCTTTTTCTGTCATCAGCACTCCCTGCCCAATCAACATCACAATACCCAGATAGGATAGGCTCAAAGCCATGAGAGTATAGAATACCATAGTCACAAGTCCCATTGACATACTTGAGAATCCTCTTGACTTGATTCAAGTGGCTTACTTTAGGCTCTTCCTGGTATCTAGCACACACTCAAACTGCATAGGAAATATCAGGTCTACTTGCAGTTAGATATAGTAGACTACCTATCATGCTTCTATACAAGCATTGATCAACACTGGGACCTCCATCATCTTTGGTTAACTTTAAATGCGTAGGTGCAAGAGTTCTTTTGTGCCTAGCATTATCCATACCAAACTTCTTAACTATGCTTTTGGCATATTTGCTTTGGGAGAGAAACATAGAATCTTCCATTTGGTTAACTTGCATCCCAAGAAAATAAGTCAGTTCCCCAACCAGACTCATTTCAAACTCAGATTGCATCTGGTGAACAAAATGTTTCACCATTAGCTCTGACATTCCACCAAAGACAATGTCATCAACATAAATTTGGGCAATCATGATTTTGCCATCTTTCTCCTTCACAAATAAGGTCTTATCTATCCCACCCTTTCTGTACCCATGAGAGGTCAGAAATTCAGTCAACCTTTCATACCAAGCTCTAGGTGCTTGCTTCAACCCATACAAGACTTTCCTCAACTTGTACACATGTTTAGGTTGGTTAGGATCACAGAACCCTTTAGGTTGTTCCACATAGACTTATTCATTTAAGTAGCCATTCAAAAATGCACTCTTAACATCCATTTGGAACAATTTGAACTTCAGAATGCAGACCACTCCTAACAGCAATCTGATTGACTCAAGTCTAGCAACAGGTGCAAACGTCTCATCAAAATCCACCCCTTCAACTTGAGTATATCCTTGAGCCACTAGTCTTGCTTTATTCCTAGTGATTACTCCTTTCTCATCAGACTTGTTCTTGTAAATCCACTTGGTACCAATGATGTTAGTCCCTTCAGGTCGTGGAACTAGCTCCCATACTTCATTCCTTTTAAACTGCTCCAGTTCATCTTGCATGGCATTGATCCAATATTCATCAGTCAGGGCTTCTTTCACATTTTTTGGTTCAACCTTGGATACAAAACAGGAATTTGAGCTAATTTCCCTTGATCGGGTAGTCACACCACTATTGGGATCTCCTATGATAAGATCCTTAGGGTGGTCTTTCTGAATTCTGATAGATGGCGTTTTGGTGGGTGCATCTACCTCACATTCAGGAGGAGTCTCCTGTACTTCTTCAGACTTGACAGGTATGTCTGTTGGAGAATCAAGGAATGTTCCAACATCCTCTATGACATCGATTCCTTCCTCTTTATCATCCACAATAACATTTATGGATTCTATCAGGACATTGGTCCTGTAGTTGAACACTCTGTAAGCTCTGCTGTTAGTTGAGTATCCTAGGAATATACCCTCATCACTTTTGGGATCCATTTTCCTTCTCTGTTCACGATCTGTGAGAATGTAGCATTTACTTCCAAAAATATGAAAGTACTTCACAGTGGGCTTTCTGCCTTTCCATATTTCATACAGAGTGGAAGAGGTTCCTTTTCTCAAGATAACTCTATTGTGAACATAACAAGCTGTATTCATAGCTTCAGCCCAAAAGTGCAAAGGGAGCTTCTTTGCATGAATCATAGCTCTGGCAGATTCTTGAATAGTTCTATTTTTCCTTTCAACTATCCCATTCTGCTGAGGAGTTATAGGAGAGGAGAACTCATGACTTATTCCTTCAGACGAGCAAAACTCATCAAACTTGGAATTTTTGAACTCCGTACCATGATCACTCCTAATTCGGACAATACCACAGTCCTTTTCCCTTTGAAGTCTGAGGCACAGTTCTTTGAAGACATGAAATGCATCTGACTTTTCTCTGATGAAGCTTATCCAAGTGTATCTGGAATGGTCATCAACCACCACATATGCATATCTCTTTCCACCCAGACTTTCAACCTGCATAGGTCCCATTAAGTCCATGTGCAACAGTTCCAGAATTCTGGAAGTTGTAGGATGTCCCATCTTCGGGTGTGACATCTTTGTTTGCTTGCCAATCTGGCATTCTCCACAGACTCTTCCTTCATCAATAAGAAGCTTTAGGATTCCTCTAACTGCTTCCTTGGATATGATATTTTTCATTCCCCTTAAGTGGAGATGACCAAGGCGTCTATGCCACAGCTTCACCTCCTGTTCTTCCTTGGCTGAGGAGCACATTGTGGAAAGGTTTGAGAGCTTAGGTTCCCACAGATAACAGTTATCTTTGGATCTGGATCCTCTCATAACTTCTTGATTATCTCCATTTGTCACAACACATAGCTCCTTAGTGAACTGAACATAGTATCCTTGATCACACAGCTGGCTTATGCTGATGAGGTTGGCAGTCAGTCCTTTTACTAACAGCACGTTATTCAGTTCTGGGACTCCAGAGCAGTCCAGCTTACCCACACCTTTTATTTTTCCTTTAGCACCATCACCAAAGGTCACATAAGTGGTAGTGTGAGGTTGTATATCCACCAATATATTCTCCATACCAGTCATATGTCTTGAGCAGCCACTGTCAAAGTACCAGTCTTCTTTGGTGGATGCCCTTAGAGCTGTGTGAGCTAACCTAGCATACCATTGTCGCTTCTTGATGGGGACATTGTGCCTATATGTCTTATGCTTAGGTCTGACATGAGGGGCTTGGTTAGGATAACCATGCAGCCTGTAGCAGAAGACTTTTATATGGCCAAACCTACCACAGTGATGACATCTCCATCCCTGAAATTTCTTCTTCTGATGGTTACTCATCCTGGTTCCCTGATGCTGAGACATCGGGTGTGACCTCCGCTTGAATTTCTGAACTTTAGCTTTTGAGCGTTTGAGTTCAGCTGAGGATTTTTTCACAAAGCCTAAACCAGACATGGTTCCAGACTTCTGTCCCACCTTTAGGATCTCTTCCAAGGAGTCTGTTCCTTTATTGAGCATTCTGATGGATTTCGTCATTTGCTCCAGCTTGGAGGTCAGCAAGATTATCTCACCATTTAGACCATCTATGACTGTCAGATGCTTCTGTTTCTCATCCTCCATCTCCTTAATGAGCTTCTTCTGCTTTTCTCCTTGTCCACGCACTTCTGCACTGGTGACACATAGCTCCTTATATGATGCAACAAGTTCATCAAAGGTCAGTTCATCTGCACTTGAGTCATCATCAGTGGCACAAACACCAGTTAGTGCACTGACATGTTTAGAAGATTCTCCTTCAGATTCACTCTTAGAATCTCCCTCTGACAATGTTACATATAGCCCCTTCTTTTGCATCTTGAGGTAAGTAGGACATTCAGCTCTAATGTGTCCATAACCTTCACAACCATGACACTGGATCCCCTTGCCTTGGTTGAACTTTTCTTCAGAAGTTGATCTTTTCCTGATGTCAGACGAGATGTTCTTGACATTTGGTCTACCTCTTTGATCAATCTTCTTCACGAACTTGTTGAACTGTCTCCCAAGCATGGCTATGGCTTCTGATATGCTTTCATCACCTCCAGTATATCCTGCTTCTGACTCCTCTTCAGTATTTGATACAAAAGCTACGCTTTTGTTCTTCTTTTCAACATTCTCACACAAGCCCATTTCAAAGGTTTGGAGAGAACCAATGAGCTCATCCACCTTCATGTTGCAGATATCTTGAGCCTCTTCTATTGCAGTGACCTTCATGGCAAATCTCTTAGGTAATGACCTGAGAATATTTCTTACAAGTTTCTCTTCAGCCATTTTCTCACCTAAGCCACCAAAGGTGTTTGCAATCTCAAGAATATTCATGTGAAAGTCATGAATAGTCTTATCCTCTTTCATCCTCAGATTTTCAAACTTGGTGGTCAGCATCTGAAGTTTGGACATCTTCACCTTGGAGGTACCTTCATGAGTTATCTTGAGGGTATCCCAAACTTCCTTAGCCAGCTCACAGTGGTGCACCAGTCTGAAGATGTTCTTACTGATTCCATTGAACAATGCATTCAAGGCCTTAGAATTTCCAAGGGCTAATGCCTCTTGCTCCTTGTCCCACTTGTAACACCTCAAAATTTGCCCTCCTCTCTTGGGACTAGCTTGAGCATATTGCATAGCATTTGTAGGTCATTAGGCATTGCATATTTGCATATCATGTGGCTACATTGAGCGAGTCATCCTCCTAAGTCTTGATCAGAAGATAAAGAGTTTAGAGTTCAAGCCTGAGGGTTTATGGACTGGATCATTGATCATCTGAGGATGTGTGGTATAAATTAGGGTTTCTTGGTTCTCAAGGAGATTGAGCTTTATCTTGGTTGAAATGGTACATCATCATCATCATGGTCTTGATATCATCCAAGAGATTGATCATATACCTTGAGATTAGGGTTTTGACCACTGGTCAACCCTAATCAGTTGTATTGGGCCAATCAGGGCTTGTGAAGGAGATGGGGTCTACAATGGATATGGGGATCATTTTGTGATTATATTGAGCTTGTGGAGGCTAGGGTTTCATCATTGAGTCATTTTATCAAGAGTTTGAGGCTCAATTGGATTAGTGCATAGCCAAATTCATCTATCAATTAGAAAAGTCAATTATGGTCAACTGGGCTTGAGTTGATGGATTTGGAGGTGGGAGATGGTTTGAGACGCTTCATTCATGTCCAAAAAGGTTTATTCATCATGTCAAACATCTACCTTGAATATTTTGAAGCCATATCAAGAGTTTCCCAAATGGAAAGTGACATGTAATTTGAAAGTTTCCAAAAAGATGGCAAGTTTTGGACCAACTTCAACTCAACTTTCCAACATCAAAAAAGCTTCAAATGGAATTTTGTTGAACATGAAAGTTGTAGATCTTTCTCTCCCATTTCCAAAAAGTCCAAGATTGTGAGAATCGGATGAACGGTTGAGGAGATATGATCAAAATACCACCGAGCGTGCATGGCAAAATTTTCCATGTATCGATGCATACGAATTTCGCATCGATGCATGCAAGGCAAAGTGCTATGTATCGATGCATATGAGTTATGTGTCGATCCATACTGTTAAAAAGTGCTATGTATTTGTCGCATCACGCGAAAAACCGGCGGGAAAACAAGAACAACAGAGCCGCCACCGTGCGTTATTTATCCCAAAAGAGGGAAAGGAAACGCTCAGAGTAAACCTGGGAAAGAACATGGTCTCGCGACCAAAGAGAATGGGATCGGGAGTCGGTTATGCGAAGGGAAGGTATTAGCACCCCTACGCATCCGTCGTACTCGACGGGATCCACGCACAATAGAAAGGAAAATGGTTGCTAAACACTGCTCAAACTCACACACACTGGCTGAAAGAGACACAAGAAACTGACTGAAACTGACTCGGCAGGATATCGCATCCTGGGCCTACTTAGTCTATCAGGCATAGACATCAGAGTCGAAGTAGTTCGGACTGGGAAAACGTCACATGCTCGCTAGGATATCGCATCCTATGCATACGTATCTTCTCGGACGAGAGAAGAATCAGAGCATTCGTAGCTCGGCTGACACGCACACAAACAAACACAGACAAAGGCAAACATGGAGCCTGAATGCCAATCACTGGGCTTACATCAGCATCCGAACCAAAACGCACTCAAGAAGGCAAACATGGAGCCTGAACGCCAATCACTGGACTTACATCAGCATCCGAACCAAACACACGCACACTGGAACCCAAATGCCACTCGATGGACTTACATCAGCTTCCAAGCACACAACAAGACAAAACAAAGACACAGGCGCCCGGAGAGATCAGCTCATCTCCTGCCTACGTACCTCATCTGGTATGAGGATCAGGGCGACGTAGTTCCCCTACGGAGGGACACAGGACTAGCCTAACCAGATAACAGAGGGAGACACAACACTAGGGAGACTACGACTCGAGCCTAGATGTTATCATGCAAAATCATCCCTAAGTTAAGGTTTCTAGCTAACTGGCACAGGGAGCCAGCCTATCCTAATCATGACTTGCACAGGAAGCAAGCCACACACACACTTAACTTGCACAGGAAGCAAGCCAAGCAAAACCTAACTTGCACAGGAAGCAAGTCCAAACTAACCCTAACTTGCACAGGAAGCAAGTCAAACAAACATACAAGCACAGATAGCACACACTATACACAAGCAAGTGGCTCAAACAAGGGTTAGGTTTTAGTCGAGGGGTCATATCAACCTCAACAAACAAACCTCTGGAACTGGGTAGATGTTGCTCTTAACCTTGCCATTGAGGGGCTAAGGTGAAGCGGATGATAGGTGAGTGAAGATAAGACTTCACAGCTCTTATCCCTGGCCTGGGAGAGCTCAAGACAAGAATGTGTGGGTTCAGAAAGTGGGAACCCTTCTACACATTTAAAACTGACTCAACTGTACAATTGTACAAGATCTTGGGTTTGTATCTACAATGCATCAACACAGTGGTGTGAGCAAAACAGAAGACACACTGAATAGCAGGGGATAGGTTGCTTATCCCTTGGGTTCTGCCAATTGCCTCTTCACTTAGGAGGTCTTTGACTCTATGCAAGGACAAAAGTAAACAGTCACAAACATCGCCTCTTAAGGAGGACTTCAGACAGTTGCCTGGCCAAGTAACAGGCCAGGTCTTCCAGACTACATGAAGTAAAAGAATCATACCTCAAGCAAGTTGCTATTTAAAGCAAAGCAAAGCAAAAGTTCACAAGGAACTAAAAGCAACTAAAGTACCTGAAATCAGTCAAGCACAGTTAGTATACAAGTCAAAGTTAAATCAGAATGAAACAAAGGTTAACAGTCAGCACAAGCAGATAGGTGTGCAATGCACAAGGTTCAAGGCATGTGAGCCAAGCAACCTACAAAACAAGCATGTTAGTCATGATAAACAAACACACTCAATCAATTTGTATTGGTCTCATTGAAGCATTTGTGGCTTAACCTGAAAACATGAGCTCAAAGGTGAGTAACAGGACCACTAGGACAAGCCTAGGGTCAAAAGAGAATGAGAAAGTCAAAACAGCAAAGGGCAAGCATCCAAAATCATGTTCAAACAATTAAGAAACAAAACCAATTGGGTTCACATTCATATCAATCATCATCATCATTTCATGAACAAATTAGGTCAAGGTATAGCAAACAGAAGCTCATAGAAGTCAACAGCAAGACTTAACTCAAAAACAATCTTAAACATTTCCAAAAATCACCAAATAAATCATGATCAATCACAACCCATAGCATGGTAAGCATGTCAAATTTCATCTTATTTGGACAAGTGGAAGGCAGTCAATGAAAATCAGAAAGTCAAAGCAATTTTGAACATGCTCAAAGAAGTCAACCAAACATGCATCAACTTAGAAAAATCATAAATCAGATATGGTGTATGATAAATGAATGGGACTAAAACCATGGCAAAGATGAGGATGTCTAGTTATCTCATGTAACATTTCATGTCCATCTAATAAAGTATGAGAATTTCACAAATGAAATGGGAACATGTGTCACAAAAAGTCAACATATGACTAAACAGGGGAGAAAATCTCAAACAATTAGGAAATGCCACAAATAAATCCAAGAAAATTCACATGTGAACTAGACATACAAGAGTAGGTTCATGCAAAAAATCAATTCATTTGGAGGTCAAGAAGCATGGTAATGAAAATCATGAAGTTGGACATCAATGGTGTGACACAAATTGTCACACCCTAATTCAAAAAATCATAACTCACAAACCAGCAATGATAAATTCACAAACTCTACACCAAAATCACCATGAGTGTGTCTAGTTTAAGCACAAAAAATTTGGGAGCCATTGGATAAAGTATCACCATTTCACAAATGTTTTGGCAAAGTGTACAAAATATGAGCACATGTCACAAACCCTAATACCAATTAAAATTCACTCATCCAAAAAATCAGCAAAAATCATGATAAAAAAGTAGAGATCCAGATGAACACAATGCAAAAATTCCCATGAAATTTGGATTAAACATGATGATGTTGTGATTTTTGCAAAATGATGTATCAATTGAAAAAAACCATTGAAGAAATAAACATCATTAATTAAATAATTTGGTCACAATGGCAATTTTGTAAATATTTGGTCCGGTTATTGAAACGCCGCGTTTAGCACAGGGAAATAGAATGTTTTGATTGGTCATGGGGCACGAGTACAGTAACAAGGCATGCAAAACAGAAAACACAAAGGCAAACGCGTTCTGGGCTGGCATTTAGGGTTTTCAACAGTAACCTCTTCATCTTCCACAATCACTCATGAACAAATTCTCCAGATTTTGGAATTAAGCACAACAATGGAATCAGCAAACCACACACATCCAGAATCCAACAATAATTTTCATTAAATCGAGCTGGATAATAAGAAACAAGCAAAAACAAGTTTGAATCATCAACATTCATTTCAACATAACTTGCTAAATACTAAACCAATTTCAACCATTCAAAGCTCATAATGATCAGGGAAAGGTGATCTACAAAGTGTGTATCATGGTTTTGGAAAAGGTGAGAGTCGAAATTTTACCAAAATGGAAGAGCAGTCGAGATACAGATGTTGTTTGGTGTTTTTGGCCTGAAACAGATCTTCCTTATGGTTCAGAATGATGGATGCTTGAAGTAATCGAACTCAGCAAGGCTTGGGAATGTCCAAATCCAGTTTCACCATTGTTGGTCCATGGAAAAACAGAACATGAAAGGTGCTGCACAGTTGGGATTTGCTGCTTCAAAAGAGCTCCAGATGATGGCTAGGTGAAGAAACCAATAAGAGTTGTTCGAGTGTTTTGGAGTTTTTGCTCAGAAATTCCAATTTTGTGAAAATGCAAATTGAGAGAGAATGAGAGTTTTTTGTGGTTAGATGGCTGCAGCTAGGGTTCACAATGACAGAAAATCATCTTTTAATTCTCTGTTTGAAGGTACAAATCAAAGTCCATGGATATGTGGGATAGAGTTGTTGAGAAATGTACTTTTTTTCCAATTTTCAAGCAACTAGGTGATGGGTGTATGTACTTGCACGAATTTGACTTTGAACATGCTGCAAATAACATTCCAAGCAAGTTCCAATTGGCCAAAATGATGGAAAAGGTTTATTTTAAAAAGTCAAAATTTCACTTCACTTGAAATTAATTCAAGTAAGTCAAAAGATGCCATTTTGATCCATAAGGTTTTGGTACATGAAAGTTACATTTTTGGAAAGAGGGGATCAAATGTGACTTGTAGGAAAAAACCCCACCCAAATTGGCCAAATGGTTTGAGAGATATGGCCTTTTGAAGTTCAAGAATTTCTGAAAACGATTCGATCATAACTTGCCAACCATACATGGGAATTGAGAGTTCTTGGACTTTTTGGAAATGGGAGAACAAGATCTTCAACTTTCATGTTGGGCAAAAATTCATTTGAAGCTTGTATCATGATGTAAGTTTGAGGATCAAGACTTTCCATTTTTGGCAAGTTTCAGTTACAGGTCCAGTTTCCATTTTTGGAAATTTCTGATCTGGCTTCAAATTCTTCCATGATGGTGTTTGACATGATACATGAGGCCTATATGGACATGAATAAGCTCTCTCAAACCAATTCCCATCATCAAATCACTGATTAAATGGACAGTTGACTTTTAGGGTTTCTGACTGATTGTGCATTGACTGATGACTTCTGAACATCCAATCCTTGACCTAAACACTTCAAATGGATCCCCAAGTCATGTGAACATGTTGGGCCAACCCTAGGGCCTTGGCTCAATGGAATTTGTACTTGCTTGCTTGACTGACTGATCTCCTGACCAGTTTGACCTAATTCTCTTGATTGGCTTGCACTTGAGGCAAATGGGACAATGCAATGCTATGCAGTGGATCATGTTATGCTATGACCTAATATGAGAATGTATGTACAATGATAGGTGCAAATTTGAGGTGCTACAGCTGCCCCTATTCAATCAGCTGGGAACCCGAACGGATGAGAGCAACGGCTGTCAGACTTTCAGGGTAAACAGGGATTGAATACCAAGAACCGTAGAATTTGCACTCTGCTGGATATGATACAAGGAGAACCACGTCATTGACTGATGACGCCTGCAATTGACAACTTCAGAAAGGCGAAACCATTTACCGATGGTTAGAAACTGGAAACTTGATACTTACCGATATCAACTTCAGCAAGACCATTTACCGATGGCTGCTGGGAAGCAACTTCTGAAAAGCGAAACCATTTACCGATGGTTAAAAACTTGATATTTACCGATATCAACTTCTGATGTAAAAGGAAGCAAAACCATTTACCAATGGTGGCTTCAAAGAAACTTGACATTTACCGATATCAACCTCAACCCGACCATTTACCGATGGCTATTGCAACTGGAGATCTGATATTTACCGATATCGAGAAAACGGGGCCATTTACCGATGGCGGATAAAACTGGGCATTCAATATTTACCGATATCGAAGCATACGGGGCCATTTACCGATGGCGTCTCCACTTGAGGAGGAACAAAATCTTTGTGGTGTAATCAGACAAGACGTTTACCGACGACTTCTGGGGATCTTGATTTTATCAACAAGGAAACAAAGCATGACCAGACATTTACCGGTGACTAGGATGAGACTCGACGTTTACCGACATCGAAAGATGATGTTTACCGACATCAAAACAAACGAACAGACATTTACCGATGACTGGGGAACACTTCACTAAAGGAAAACAAATATTTGCAACTGGAAACCAGATAGGACATTTACCGATGACTCTACTGGGGATTTCTAGCTGGGGATTATCAGACATTTACCGATTACTGCAGAAAAGACTCGACGTTTACCGACATCGAAAGATGATGTTTACCGACATCAAAAAAAATGACCAGACATTTACCGATGACTGGGGAGAAAACCCGATGTTTACAGACACCGAAACAATGGTGTTTACCGACACCAAAAATGATGACCAGACATTTACTGATGACTGGGGAGAATACCCGATGTTTACAGACACCGAAACAATGGTGTTTACCGACACCAACAATGATGACCAGACATTTACTGATGACTGGAGAGAATACCCGATGTTTACAGACACCGAAACAATGGTGTTTACCGACACCAAACAAAGAAACACACGCGGGTGTTAGTATGACACTTACCGGTATCACAAGAACGACTTTTTAGATATGTCAAGGCAAGGTTGACCACTTGCTGGGGGTCTCACTGGGGAGAAACAAACTTTCTGTCACCAACGGGTGAGGTAATAAACCCTTGTGAGGATATCAATCCTGAATGCTGTCAAGAGCAACTGTAGCAGACTTGCTGTGCTGATGTTGAATGAAATGATCCGCCTCTGCCGGGGATACGGTCTGGTGAGGTTAATACATGAATGCATATGTTTGAATTTTTCTATGGCGTAATGCTCCATATTGAATGGGAATGCTATGCAGTTTGAGGATGCAATGATCACTACATGCAAGATGCAAAAAGGATGAAAAACTCCGGCTGGGAGAGCCAAAACTGATCGGGTACTCCAACTCTGCGGGGAGACTCTGCAGGGAGAGCAACGACTTCTCACTCATGTTGGAGAATAGCACTGCTGCTGGGGAAAGGTAAACTCCGCTGGGGATATCCTTCAGTCCACAGATAGGATAAGTGTTGGAGATAAATTTCAATGAACCTGCCTCACTCGGGGAGGAAATCGGCAAATACAGGCCTGCTGAGGATAGGCAATCCTTAGATCTGTTGGGGAATAGAAGGCACTATCCACAGACGTCTCCGCAGGGGAACATAGCTCTGATAGCTTCCAAACTTGCTTGGGGAAAATATCTGTTGAGGAAACGTCCTCACAGATGCCAACCTGAAAAACAGCACAACAAAATGCCCCCAGGGGATACATGGACAAGATACGCTCAAGTGTCCTCAACATTCAAAATGATTTTCAAATGTTTCATCATCCTGCAAGCCATTGTTTAGCCTTCATGTTCTTATATGCAATGCTTATCAAAAATTCGGACATTTTTGCAAACAAAACAGTAAAAATAAAAACAAAAGAGCTATTTATCTGAATAACGACTTTTATTGATTGAAAATGTGCCTGAAAAGGCAAATACATTGGGAAGCAATTCCTAGAAAGAGGTAATTGCGCGCAAAAGGAAAAATCTATCCTAATGGCAACGTGAACACGGCATCCACTATTTCCCAATTCTGTTATAACTCACAGATCATCAGTTTTCCTCCCAACTCCTTGCTTTCTGAGAAGAATGACTGAACGGATCACATCTTTCGAGATGGCAGATGGCAAAGCTTGATGAAGTATAGACAACTCAGACTGTAGTCTTCGCTTTAATCCCTCTTTTGCCTGGATCGCCCTTTCGGGTTTTCAATCCACCGGGATACCCATTTTTGCCTAAGCCGCCCTTGCGGGTTTTCGACTTACCGGGTGTACAAATTCTTTTCATTTTAACCCTAATTTTTGCCCGAACCTTTTCTTTCTGTTTTTGGTTCGCCGGGATGCCCTTTTTTTGCCTGGACTCTTTTTCTTTTTGTCCAGCGGGTCAATTTATGCGAAGTATTTTTTGACTACATCTGAGTTAACAGGAGACGGAAAATCTTCACCATCCATAGTTGTAAGCATCAAGGCCCACCGGAGAATACCTTTTTCACAACATATGGACCTTCATAATTAGGAGTCCACTTGCCCCTGTTATCTGCACCGGGAGGGAGGATCCTCTTCAAAACTAGATCACCGATCTGATAGCTTCGAGGACGCACTTTCTGATCAAAGGCTCGCTTCATCCTTCTCTGATACAACTGTCCATGACATACAGCTGCTAGCCGTCTCTCCTCGATAAGGCTCAACTCGTTAAACCTTGTTCGAATCCACTCGGCTTCGTCCAGCTTGACATCCAATAAAACTCTCAGAGAAGGAATCTCCACTTCAACAGGTAGGACAGCTTCCATACCATACACAAGGGAGTAAGGGGTTGCCCCGGTCGACGTACGTACTGAGGTACGGTACCCATGCAAAGCGAAAGGCAGCATCTCATGCCAATCCTTGTACGTAACGACCATCTTCTGCACAATCTTCTTGATATTCTTGTTCGCCGCTTCTACAGCACCATTCATCTTCGGTCTGTAAGGAGAAGAATTGTGATGTTCAATCTTGAAATCTTTACAAAGCTCTTTCATCATCTTGTTGTTGAGATTCGAACCATTGTCAGTGATGATTCTCTCCGGAACTCCATAACGACAGATGATTTCTTTCTTGATGAACCGGGTAACCACTTGTTTGGTAACGTTAGCATAGGAAGCTGCTTCCACCCATTTGGTGAAATAGTCAATCGCTACCAAAATGAAGCGATGTCCATTCGAAGCAGTAGGCTCAATCTTCCCAATCATATCAATGCCCCACATGGCAAACGGCCAAGGCGAATTCATGACATTCAGAGGGCTTGGTGGTACATGCACCTTATCAGCATAGATTTGACACTTATGGCACTTCCGAGCATACTTGAAACAATCGGATTCCATAGTCATCCAGTAATAACCCGCTCTCAACAATTTCTTAGCCATTGCATGTCCGCCGGCATGAGTACCGAAGGAACCTTCATGAACTTCCTGCATTAACATGTCCGCCTCGGGTCTGTCCACGCATCTGAGCAAGACCATGTCAAAGTTTCTCTTATACAGCACATCATCCTGATTCAAATAGAAGCTTCCAGCTAGCCTTCTCAGGGTTTTCTTGTCATTCTTCGACGCACCTTCAGGATACTCCTGAGTCTTGAGGAAGTTCTTGATGTCATAATACCACGGCTTCTCATCAATCACAACAGACTCGGCTGCAAACACATACGCAGGCCTCTCGAGTCGATTCACCGCAACATGTGGCACATGATTCCACCAATGAACTTTGATCATAGACGACAAAGTTGCCAAAGCATCAGCCATTTGATTCTCATCCCGGGGGACATGATACAACTTCACCTTCTTGAAGAACGTCAGTATTCTTCTGGTGTAATCTCTATACGGAATCAAATGCGGCTGGTTCGTATTCCAATCTCCGTTGACTTGATTGACCACTAGAGCTGAATCTCCAAATATATCAAGAGTTTTGATCCTCAGATCAATGGCTTCTTCTATCCCCATGATACAAGCCTCATACTCAGCTTCGTTGTTGGTGACGTCAAACGTCAATCTGGCAGAAAAAGGTATATGAGCACCTTTAGGATTGATCAATACTGCCCCAACACCGTTACCGTTCATATTCACAGCCCCATCAAACATCAGTGTCCATTTGTCATCCGGATCCGGTCCTTCCTCGACAAGAGGCTCTTCACAATCTTTCATCTTAAGATACATGATGTCTTCATCAGGGAATTCAAACATCATAGGCTGATAATCTTCAATCGGTTGCTCGGCGAGGTAGTCTGACAGAATACTACCTTTGATGGCCTTTTGTGACGTGTACTGAATATCATATTCTGTTAGAATCATCTGCCAACGAGCAACGCGTCCGGTGAGAGCCGGTTTCTCAAAGATGTACTTCACTGGATCCATCTTAGAAATCAATAAGGTAGTATGGTTCAACATATATTGCCTCAGTCGGCGAGCAGCCCAGGCCAAAGCACAGCAAGTTTTCTCGAGCAGTGAATATCTTGTTTCACAGTCGGTAAACTTTTTGCTAAGGTAGTATATGGCATGCTCTTTTCGACCAGACTCGTCATGTTGTCCCAATACACACCCCATCGAGTTCTCAGTCACTGACAGGTACATTATCAGAGGTCTCCCTGGAACTGGAGGTATAAGGATTGGAGGTTCCTGTAAATACTCTTTAATCTTGTCAAAAGCTTTCTGACAATCATCATTCCACTTGATCGCCTGATTCTTTCTGAGCAGTTTGAAAATTGGTTCGCACGTGGCTGTTAGATGAGATATGAACCTTGCAATGTAGTTCAATCTCCCTAAAAACCCACGGACCTGCTTTTCCGTTTTCGGTTCAGGCATCTCTTGAATAGCTTTGACTTTCGCTGGATCAACCTCAATCCCTTTCTCACTGACAATGAAGCCTAAAAGCTTCCCTGATCTCACCCCAAACGTACACTTGTTCGGATTCAACCTCAGCTTGAACTTTCTCAACCGGTCAAACAGCTTCTGCAAATTAACCAGGTGCTCCTCTTCTGTCTGCGACTTCGCAATCATATCATCTACGTATACTTTAATCTCTTTGTGCATCATGTCATGAAAAAGAGTCGTCATTGCCCTCTGATAGGTGGCACCAGCATTCTTTAGCCCAAATGGCATCACCTTATAGCAGAACGTGCCCCAAGGTGTAATGAATGTCGTCTTTTCCATGTCCTCTGGCGCCATCTTGATCTGATTATATCCGGAGAAACCATCCATGAAAGAGAATACCGAGGATTGAGCCGTATTATCAACCAATACATCAATGTGAGGTAATGGGAAATCATCTTTCGGACTCGCTCTATTCAAATCCCGGTAATCGACACACATTCTGACTTTGCCATCCTTCTTCGGCACAGGAACGATGTTGGCCACCCATGGGGGATAACTTGTAACAGCCAAAAAACCTGCATCCCACTGCTTCTGAACCTCTTCCTTGATCTTAGTTGCCATGTCAGGACTCGTTCTACGAAGCTTCTGCTTGACCGAAGGACATCCTTCTCTAAGAGGTAATCGATGCACCACAATGTCTGTATCTAACCCAGGCATATCTTGATATGACCAGGCGAATATCTCCACATATTCTCTCAGCATCTCAATCAGCCTCCTCTTGACAGAGTCCTCTAAAGCAGCCCCAATCTTGATTTCTCTTTTGGCGTCCTCAGTACCCAAATTAACAACCTCCAACTCCTCCTGATGAGGTTGGATGACCCTTTCCTCCTGCTTCAGCAATCTGACCAATTCTGCAGGAAGTTCACAGTCTTCCTCACTCTCCTCTTCAGCTTGGTAGATGGGATTGTCGAAATCATACTGAGCCATAACAGAACTGTTCATAGTGAATGCCATAAGATCGCTTCTGCATGTTTAATGCTTTGTTTTAGAAAAAGAGTTCAATAAAGTCACAAAAAACAAAAACATTGCCATTTTTATTGTTTTGAAAAAAAGATGAAAACAAAAAATAGAAAGACAGGGATCACAAAGTTTGATTTCAAAAAATGTCCTTCATTAATGATAATCATTAAAACATGATGAGGCCCTACAATGAATCACTACGCCTTGGGCAGATCGTAGGATTTTCATGCAAAATGAAAAAACAACAGAAAATTACTCTGTCAGAAGAGTAACTTGAACCACTTCTTCAGCCGTCCAGTTGTTGATAGATCCCCCTGGTGCACACGGGCGAACCCAGTTGTCCAGATCACAATCACTGTCACAGTCTTCACTACCGGTTGCAGAGACGTCGCCATGATTCATCAGCCCAGCGCTGGTAAAGGTACTCGGACCCGCTTGACCATTCTGCTCTGCCTGGAGAGGCTCGTAACCAACGCCAAATTTGTCTTCTTTGACAGGCAAATCCACCATCTTGCCCCATCCTTCAGCTTTGCCAGAATTAACAACCTCCTTAGCCTGCTTGTAAGAAGTAATTGAAGCACCTGGCTTCCTCTGCTCAGCGTACGCCACTTTCTCAAGAGCCACAGTCTCAAACGCCTTGCATAAGGTTTCGTGGATCTCGCCATCCACCTCAACATATTTGAACGAGGATAGATGACTCACCAGAATCTCTTCTTCACCGCACACGGTCACAATCTGACCGTTCCAGACATACTTGAGCTTTTGATGGAGAGTCGACGAGACTGCCCCTGCTGCATGAATCCATGGACGCCCCAATAAACAACTATAGGCGGGCTGGATGTCCATAACATAGAAGATGATATCGAATACCTCAGGACCTATCTTCACAGGCAAGGTAACTTCCCCACACACAGAACGTTTGGATCCGTCGAAAGCACGAACGATCAGGTCACTGGGAGTAAGCACAAACCCTTCCACATCAATCTTCTTCAGAATCTGCTTAGGCAGCACATTCAGCGACGACCCGGTGTCTACCAATACGTGAGACAACACTGCCCCCTTGCACTCCATGGTGATGTGCAAGGCTTTGTTATGGTTCCGCCCTTCAGGCGGTAAGTCCAGGTTGGTGAATCCTACACCATGCCTGGTGCTCACATTGGCCATCACACCCTCCAGTTGATTGACAGAAATCTCCTGAGGCACGTAAGCCAGATTCAACATCTTCAGCAAGGCATTACGGTGTGCCTCAGAGCACAACAACAGTGAAAGTATAGAAATCTTGGACGGAGTTTGATTCAACTGATCTACAATCTTGTAGTCACTCTTCTTGATTATCTTCATAAACTCCTCCACGTCCTTCTCAAATGACCCCTCGGGCGCTTCCTTCTGGACAGGTTCTTCCTCAACCACAGCTTGCTTACCCTTTGCTTTGGCGAGAGCCTCAGCATTATTGTCCCTCAAAGGCTGCGGTGCGAACAGACGACCGCTTCTGGTAAAACCTCCTGGACCCCCTACATTATCCACAGCCGGACCAACAGTTGCAGGAACTCTATTCGGTAAACCAATTGTCACTGGAGTTTGATTCACTGGTCTCGTCTGACTTTCAGCCCTTCTGTTACTGCGGTAAGCATTATCATACTTCCACGGCACGACTCTACTATTCTCAACAGCCCTTCTTCCAGACGCAGCGATAGTAGTTGGAGCACTGATGGTTACAGGCACGGAAATGGTAACTGGGGTACCATTTGTTGCAGGTGCACTAACGACCCTTTGTCCACGTTCTTCAGACGGTTTAAAGTAAATGGTGATAGTTGACACTGTTCCACGATCTTTTACAGCCCTACTGAATTGCAAACAACCCTCATCCATCATACCCTGGATACCGGCCCTTAACTGGTCGCAACCATTCTCAGATTCTGCACAGCCCAAACAATCCTCATCACAGCCCGAGTAGACACCCCCATTCAGCAGACGGCCCTTCACAACTAGCAGAGAAGTCTGAACATCATCAACATTAACAACCAGATCTTCAGCTTCTTTCCCCTCAATATTGTTCACTCTATGCCCACCATGCTGAGGCATAGGGTTGTTTACGACGTTAGGCACTGGAGCGAAGTTGATTGCCTTGGCATCGATCAAATCTTGGACCTTGTGCTGGAGAGCCCGACACTTCTCAGTATGATGCCCTGGTGCCCCAGAATGAAAGTCACAACGGACGTTGGCGTCGTACCCAGGAGGCAATACTGTAGGCGGAGCCATTGTACGCAACTCAACCATCCCCAACCTGAGTAGTTCGGGCAGCAGTTCGGCGTACGACATGGGTAGCGAATCAAAACGTCGATCAGGCATCCTTTGTCTGGGCTGATACGACGTTGTTGTTGTTGTTGTTGTTGTTGTTGCGGTTGTTGAACTCTTTGTTGTTGTTGTTGACGAGGTTGAGGTGCCGGAATGGTTACTGCAGCAGCTTGACGGTATTCAATTCTGTTCTGATCTCTGCGGTGTTGAACAGCATTAGTTTCACCCTCTCTTCGACGAGGTGCCCCAGCAAATGGCTTCTTAGAAGAAGAGGAACCAGCATCTTGGATCTTCCCAGTTTTAATCAAGCTCTCAGTCCTCTCTCCACAAATGACAACATCAGAAAAACTACCGAATGGGCAGCTCCCCATCCGGTCCATAAACACACCCTGAAGAGTACTGATAAACATGTCTGTCAACTCCCTCTCCAGCATAGGAGGTTGAACTCTAGCAGCCAGTTCACGCCACCTCTGGGCGTACTCCTTGAAGCTTTCATTGGATTTCTGACAAAGACTCTGCAGCTGAGTCCGGCTCGGTGCCATGTCCATGTTGTGTTTGTATTGCCTCAAGAAGGCCTCACCCAGATCCCTCCAGCATCGGATCAAATCTCTCTTTAATTCCATGTACCAGTCCAAAGAAGCCCCAGATAGACTATCTTGGAAAAAATACATCCACATCTTTTCATCATCGGTATACGCAGAGATTTTTCGATAATAAGCCTGCACATGGGTGCGAGGGCAAGAAGTACCGTTGTATTTATCGAAGGACGGTGCTTTGAACTTGTAAGGGATTCTCAAACCTTCCACCAACCCCATATTGGTAACATCAAAACCGAGAGAATTCTGACATTCCATAGCTCTAATTTTCTCAGCAAGGGCATCAACTTTACGATCCCTCTCATCAACCCTTCCCAGAACGTCTTCGTCTTCACTGAGCAGAGTGAACATATCCTCTTGTCTGTCAACAATCGGAACAGGATTACGGGCCGGGGCACGGACTGCTCTGGCATTAGCGGCATCTGGAACAATAGGTTGACCGTTGATTCGAATACCCCCCAACTCATCACCTGTAGCATAGTTGTTGATGGGTACAGCAGCAGCAACATTATTATCATTGACCGGGCCTCCCTCTGGCGGAGCATGGTTGACCGGTGGAATTGCAGCCTCTTGTCTCTGAACCATGGCTCGAAGCTCTTCTTGACCTTGTGCAACCCCTTGCATCATATTCATAAACTGGGCCATGTTAGCCTTCATCTCAGCCAACTCAGCTTGAACTTGATCCATACCTCTCTGTTGATTCAGTCTTGTTGAGTAGCGGTGCGGACGTTGATCAGCTATCCTGCCTGAACAGGAACCAAGAGTGAGAAGTCACGACCAAGAACACCTGTTATGCAAAATGATATGAGTATGATGCTAATGATGCGTATGATGCACATGATATGTTCATTTCTCAGGCATTCAAAGAGCCTGAGTCATCCTCAAAAGATGGCAACCTGCAGCAAGAACAACACAGAAGCACAGAAACAACATACGCAAGAGTGATGAGTACAAAGTGAAACCAACAACCTCATCTATATGAGCAACAAGATCATACAACAAAGTCGACAAAGAAAATCCAAACAATCGGAGTACAACAATGAATCCCATCCAACAAGCCTGGAGGTGATTCTCAACATACATATCAAAGATACAAGCTAAGACAGACGGCCTCCCGGAATGAGAGTCTTCAAGTACTGACACTGGTCTATCAACAGGTCACATTCTGAACATTCTGGCAAAAGAGTGATCTTCTCCTTCAGTTGTCGTCTAAGCTCTACCACTTCTCCTCCAAGGTGGTTCTCTGATGCCTGTCTCAAGTCTACTTCCTTCTTCAACTGGATGTCTTTATCTCTGAGTTGCTTCTCCAAGTCTCTGATCTTCTTCTGATAGCTGGCCTCAGCTCTCTGCAGCCTCAAGCACTCCCGGTGTTCTGCACCTAACATGCTCTCCACCTCCTCGTAGGATCTCTTCTTGCTTCTCAGTCTGCTAGCATCTTCTTCTCGCACTCCTCTGAGTTGATGAGCCAAGTTCAAACTATCAGCTTTGGCTTTGTACAGCTCCATCTGGGTATCTTGCTCCTTCTTTCTCAAACAGCGATTCTCCATCAAGGCTTGCTTGTAGTGCTCCGCAGGCACACTCTCAGCAAGGATCAAAGGTGGTTGATCCTGCAACGGCTCCATCCTATCGTAGGGTAAAAACAAAGTTTCTACTCTCTCCTTGACCCAATCAGTGTAATCGGGCATAGCAACGGCAAACTTCTTCCCTAAGACAGATCCATCCTTCATACCAATAGACTTCCAAGCTCTTCCTACCTGCTCCAATCTATCCGGGTCACTCTGCTTCTCAAAATACACACTTTCTGCTACCTCAGCCTCAAGTGGTCTTCCCTTCATCACAAACCCCAACTGGCGGAGAGAAAGAACCGGGTTGTAATTGATGCAACCCCTAGTCCCTACGAGTGGCACATTACGGAATCCTCCACAGCTCATAATGACGTTACGCACATCCATCCGGTAAGATTGCCACCTGATATCATAGGAGGTAAGAGACATAACCCTCTGAGTCCACTTATGCGTGCTCTGAGCATCCACAAAAGGTCCATTGACTGGCAGGAGAGACAAGAACCATCTGAGCAAAAGCGGGAGACAACACCTGATAGCCCCACCCTTACCATGCCTACTGTGAACAGCATAGTATGTGTCAGCTAACAGAGTAGGAACTGGATTTCCTCCAATGAAAATACTGACTGCAGCATAGTCAACAAAATTTGGCATACTCGGAAACAAGACGATCCCATAGATCATGACGGCCAACTGAGCATGAAAGGCTTCCCAACTTCCCTTCTCTGCTTCTTCTCTAGCTACCCTCAACAGAAACTTCAAAGGCAATCCTACAACATCCCCACTGGACTTCCAACTATCACTGACTTCCTTGATACCCAAATGGAGAGCTCTGGCAACAACTCTGAAATCAACCTCCTTGGGCACATCCAAAAAAGGAACCTGATACCGGACCGGGACACTCAGCAGAATGGAGTACTCCTCAAGAGTAGGCGCCAACTGATAATCTTGAAAGGTGAAACAATGAAGCTCTGGGTCGTAGAACTGTAGAAGAGTCTGCAACGGCACCGGATCGACTACCATCTTCAATAGTGTCAGAATATCTCCATACTGGTCATCAAACCCCTTCTGGTTACCACTGGTCATAAGGTTACTCAACTCAATCAGAGACGTCAAAGGTTCACGGTGAAAGCTGTAGGAACAAGTCTTCCGCTTCAACTCTGGGACTGTTGCCATCTCTATCAGTGAACAAGCTCTGGAATGTACCTGAGAAATGATATGCATGCAGGGATTAGTTTTTTTTTCTTTTTTTTTTTTTTTTTTTTTTTTTTTTTGTATCTTTTTTTATTGCGTTTCTTTTGAAAAATAAATATGCTATGATGCAAATGATGCAGACACGATTGGTTGGCTGTGTCTCTCAGAACACAGGATCAAAGCTTCGGCTTGAACTCGGAACCACAAATTCATCTGAAACCCAAAGTCATCTGAGACCCCAAAATTCTGAACCAATAGTCACCAACAGGATCACAAGTCACCAACAAGTCACCCACAAGTCACCAACAAGTACCTGTACCTGTAATAATGATCATTCCCTCCCCACTCACGGGTGTCGTCTAGGCCAGGGTAAGGTCGAGAGAAACGCAGCATAAATAACCTTTCGCAGAACATCATCATATACACACCCGAAGTATGTAACGATAATGCCCCACCAGGGTCTGAACTGCTCGTGATATCAATGTTCCGCTAAGTGGCGCAATACCACCCGCTTCCCATGAATCACTCTATTCCTAAGTATCCTAGATTTCACTCATAGCCTGGGTATTGGGCCTTTTACCTCATGTAACTCCCACCCCAACAGAGAGAAACAGACAACCAGCCAGGTGAATAGATGAATATGAATGCAAACATTAATGCAAACATAAATGCAAACAATAAAATATATACAAATGAATGCAATAAATACAACAACAAACAGCAACCAAAACCCTAACCTAGAGAGCGCTTGGAGAGACTCGCTTAGGGAAGATGGACCAACACAGGTCAACTTCTCTATTATCCCCAGCAGAGTCGCCAGCTGTCGCATCACGCGAAAAACCGGCGGGAAAACAAGAACAACAGAGCCGCCACCGTGCGTTATTTATCCCAAAAGAGGGAAAGGAAACGCTCAGAGTAAACCTGGGAAAGAACATGGTCTCGCGACCAAAGAGAATGGGATCGGGAGTCGGTTATGCGAAGGGAAGGTATTAGCACCCCTACGCATCCGTCGTACTCGACGGGATCCACGCACAATAGAAAGGAAAATGGTTGCTCAACACTGCTCAAACTCACACACACTGGCTGAAAGAGACACAAGAAACTGACTGAAACTGACTCGGCAGGATATCGCATCCTGGGCCTACTTAGTCTATCAGGCATAGACATCAGAGTCGAAGTAGTTCGGACTGGGGAAACGTCACATGCTCGCTAGGATATCGCATCCTATGCATACGTATCTTCTCGGACGAGAGAAGAATCAGAGCATTCGTAGCTCGGCTGACACGCACACAAACAAACACAGACAAAGGCAAACATGGAGCCTGAATGCCAATCACTGGGCTTACATCAGCATCCGAACCAAAACGCACTCAAGAAGGCAAACATGGAGCCTGAACGCCAATCACTGGACTTACATCAGCATCCGAACCAAACACACGCACACTGGAACCCAAATGCCACTCGATGGACTTACATCAGCTTCCAAGCACACAACAAGACAAAACAAAGACACAGGCGCCCGGAGAGATCAGCTCATCTCCTGCCTACGTACCTCATCTGGTATGAGGATCAGGGCGACGTAGTTCCCCTACGGAGGGACACAGGACTAGCCTAACCAGATAACAGAGGGAGACACAACACTAGGGAGACTACGACTCGAGCCTAGATGTTATCATGCAAAATCATCCCTAAGTTAAGGTTTCTAGCTAACTGGCACAGGGAGCCAGCCTATCCTAATCATGACTTGCACAGGAAGCAAGCCACACACACACTTAACTTGCACAGGAAGCAAGCCAAGCAAAACCTAACTTGCACAGGAAGCAAGTCCAAACTAACCCTAACTTGCACAGGAAGCAAGTCAAACAAACATACAAGCACAGATAGCACACACTATACACAAGCAAGTGGCTCAAACAAGGGTTAGGTTTTAGTCGAGGGGTCATATCAACCTCAACAAACAAACCTCTGGAACTGGGTAGATGTTGCTCTTAACCTTGCCATTGAGGGGCTAAGGTGAAGCGGATGATAGGTGAGTGAAGATAAGACTTCACAGCTCTTATCCCTGGCCTGGGAGAGCTCAAGACAAGAATGTGTGGGTTCAGAAAGTGGGAACCCTTCTACACATTTAAAACTGACTCAACTGTACAATTGTACAAGATCTTGGGTTTGTATCTACAATGCATCAACACAGTGGTGTGAGCAAAACAGAAGACACACTGAATAGCAGGGGATAGGTTGCTTATCCCTTGGGTTCTGCCAATTGCCTCTTCACTTAGGAGGTCTTTGACTCTATGCAAGGACAAAAGTAAACAGTCACAAACATCGCCTCTTAAGGAGGACTTCAGACAGTTGCCTGGCCAAGTAACAGGCCAGGTCTTCCAGACTACATGAAGTAAAGGAATCATACCTCAAGCAAGTTGCTATTTAAAGCAAAGCAAAGCAAAAGTTCACAAGGAACTAAAAGCAACTAAAGTACCTGAAATCAGTCAAGCACAGTTAGTATACAAGTCAAAGTTAAATCAGAATGAAACAAAGGTTAACAGTCAGCACAAGCAGATAGGTGTGCAATGCACAAGGTTCAAGGCATGTGAGCCAAGCAACCTACAAAACAAGCATGTTAGTCATGATAAACAAACACACTCAATCAATTTGTATTGGTCTCATTGAAGCATTTGTGGCTTAACCTGAAAACATGAGCTCAAAGGTGAGTAACAGGACCACTAGGACAAGCCTAGGGTCAAAAGAGAATGAGAAAGTCAAAACAGCAAAGGGCAAGCATCCAAAATCATGTTCAAACAATTAAGAAACAAAACCAATTGGGTTCACATTCATATCAATCATCATCATCATTTCATGAACAAATTAGGTCAAGGTATAGCAAACAGAAGCTCATAGAAGTCAACAGCAAGACTTAACTCAAAAACAATCTTAAACATTTCCAAAAATCACCAAATAAATCATGATCAATCACAACCCATAGCATGGTAAGCATGTCAAATTTCATCTTATTTGGACAAGTGGAAGGCAGTCAATGAAAATCAGAAAGTCAAAGCAATTTTGAACATGCTCAAAGAAGTCAACCAAACATGCATCAACTTAGAAAAATCATAAATCAGAGATGGTGTATGATAAATGAATGGGACTAAAACCATGGAAAAGATGAGGATGTCTAGTTATCTCATGTAAAATTTCATGTCTATCTAATAAAGTATGAGAATTTCACAAATGAAATGGGAACATGTGTCACAAAAAGTCAACATATGACTAAACAGGGGAGAAAATCTCAAACAATTAGGAAATGCCACAAATAAATCCAAGAAAATTCACATGTGAACTAGACATACAAGAGTAGGTTCATGCAAAAAATCAATTCATTTGGAGGTCAAGAAGCATGGTAATGAAAATCATGAAGTTGGACATCAATGGTGTGACACAAATTGTCACACCCTAATTCAAAAAATCATAACTCACAAACCAGCAATGATAAATTCACAAACTCTACACCAAAATCACCATGAGTGTGTCTAGTTTAAGCACAAAAAATTTGGGAGCCATTGGATAAAGTATCACCATTTCACAAATGTTTTGGCAAAGTGTACAAAATATGAGCACATGTCACAAACCCTAATACCAATTAAAATTCACTCATCCAAAAAATCAGCAAAAATCATGATAAAAAAGTAGAGATCCAGATGAACACAATGCAAAAATTCCCATGAAATTTGGATTAAACATGATGATGTTGTGATTTTTGCAAAATGATGTATCAATTGAAAAAAACCATTGAAGAAATAAACATCATTAATTAAATAATTTGGTCACAATGGCAATTTTGTAAATATTTGGTCCGGTTATTGAAACGCCGCGTTTAGCACAGGGAAATAGAATGTTTTGATTGGTCATGGGGCACGAGTACAGTAACAAGGCATGCAAAACAGAAAACACAAAGGCAAACGCGTTCTGGGCTGGCATTTAGGGTTTTCAACAGTAACCTCTTCATCTTCCACAATCACTCATGAACAAATTCTCTAGATTTTGGAATTAAGCACAACAATGGAATCAGCAAACCACACACATCCAGAATCCAACAATAATTTTCATTAAATCGAGCTGGATAATAAGAAACAAGCAAAAACAAGTTTGAATCATCAACATTCATTTCAACATAACTTGCTAAATACTAAACCAATTTCAACCATTCAAAGCTCATAATGATCAGGGAAAGGTGATCTACAAAGTGTGTATCATGGTT
The DNA here is from genome assembly GCF_024323335.1 of Lathyrus oleraceus. Lineage (NCBI taxonomy): Eukaryota > Viridiplantae > Streptophyta > Magnoliopsida > Fabales > Fabaceae > Lathyrus > Lathyrus oleraceus. Next base: position 145,689,454 of record NC_066580.1, read on the forward strand.
TTGGAAAAGGTGAGAGTCGAAATTTTACCAAAATGGAAGAGCAGTCGAGATACAGATGTTGTTTGGTGTTTTTGGCCTGAAACAGATCTTCCTTATGGTTCAGAATGATGGATGCTTGAAGTAATCGAACTCAGCAAGGCTTGGGAATGTCCAAATCCAGTTTCACCATTGTTGGTCCATGGAAAAACAGAACATGAAAGGTGCTGCACAGTTGGGATTTGCTGCTTCAAAAGAGCTCCAGATGATGGCTAGGTGAAGAAACCAATAAGAGTTGTTCGAGTGTTTTGGAGTTTTTGCTCAGAAATTCCAATTTTGTGAAAATGCAAATTGAGAGAGAATGAGAGTTTTTTGTGGTTAGATGGCTGCAGCTAGGGTTCACAATGACAGAAAATCATCTTTTAATTCTCTGTTTGAAGGTACAAATCAAAGTCCATGGATATGTGGGATAGAGTTGTTGAGAAATGTACTTTTTTTCCAATTTTCAAGCAACTAGGTGATGGGTGTATGTACTTGCACGAATTTGACTTTGAACATGCTGCAAATAACATTCCAAGCAAGTTCCAATTGGCCAAAATGATGGAAAAGGTTTATTTTAAAAAGTCAAAATTTCACTTCACTTGAAATTAATTCAAGTAAGTCAAAAGATGCCATTTTGATCCATAAGGTTTTGGTACATGAAAGTTACATTTTTGGAAAGAGGGGATCAAATGTGACTTGTAGGAAAAAACCCCACCCAAATTGGCCAAATGGTTTGAGAGATATGGCCTTTTGAAGTTCAAGAATTTCTGAAAACGATTCGATCATAACTTGCCAACCATACATGGGAATTGAGAGTTCTTGGACTTTTTGGAAATGGGAGAACAAGATCTTCAACTTTCATGTTGGGCAAAAATTCATTTGAAGCTTGTATCATGATGTAAGTTTGAGGATCAAGACTTTCCATTTTTGGCAGGTTTCAGTTACAGGTCCAGTTTCCATTTTTGGAAATTTCTGATCTGGCTTCAAATTCTTCCATGATGGTGTTTGACATGATACATGAGGCCTATATGGACATGAATAAGCTCTCTCAAACCAATTCCCATCATCAAATCACTGATTAAATGGACAGTTGACCAACAGTTGACTTTTAGGGTTTCTGACTGATTGTGCATTGACTGATGACTTCTGAACATCCAATCCTTGACCTAAACACTTCAAATGGATCCCCAAGTCATGTGAACATGTTGGGCCAACCCTAGGGCCTTGGCTCAATGGAATTTGTACTTGCTTGCTTGACTGACTGATCTCCTGACCAGTTTGACCTAATTCTCTTGATTGGCTTGCACTTGAGGCAAATGGGACAATGCAATGCTATGCAGTGGATCATGTTATGCTATGACCTAATATGAGAATGTATGTACAATGATAGGTGCAAATTTGAGGTGCTACAGTATTGATACAAACAAGTTATGTGTCGATCCATACTGTTAAAAAGTGCTATGTATTGATACAAACAAGTTATGTGTCGATCCATACTGTTAAAAAATGCTATGTATTGATACATACGAGTTATGTATCGATCCATACTGTTAAAAATGTGTTATGCATCGATGCAGGAGCTTTTGTATCAATACATAACTCTGTTTTGAGCTCTCATACAACACTGTTCACGTCCATATTACTTCATGCACCATTTTCATGCACAAGGGTGAAAATCCCATTTTGTCAAAACACCTCCATTTTAATCATTTCCATTTACCAATTGGTTAATCATGTTTAGAGGGTGATTAGTAGAGAGTATTTAAACCAAAACCCTAACAGAAAATGATAATCACATTTTCACTTTTCAGATCTAACAAACTTTTCATCACAATTCTCTCAATTTTCTCAAAGCTTTTTCACACTTTTTCATCAGTTTTCATTGCAAATTCATCATCCATCGTGTGCATTCTTGCTTGATCCTTCTTCTGCAGGACCTTGTGTACATCTGTTTCAATAAAATCGTGGCCAAACATTGAAGAATTGGAACTGTCATCATCGAGCTCATCCATGGCTTCTTGATCATTCTCAAGGCTGGTGCATAATTGAGCTGAGATACATACTTCATTCAACTCCTACATCATCAAGTATCATCTGTTTTGGCATTAGAGACCTCGAATTCACCAAATTCACCAACTGCATCATCATAAGGTCAGAATTCGATTGCAACCATTGCTTAAATCATGATATGGCTTGTGTAGATCTAAGTTTGTAGAGTACGTTGCAACTTGTGGTTTTGATTTCCATGCTGAATTGAATGAGATATTTGGATTTGAACATTTGAATGTGAAACTTATTTCGCTCGATCCGTGAAGCATGAGTAGATTTAGGTTGAATGCTTGTTATATTCATGATCTAGGTTGAACGCTGGTCATTTTGATATATGGCACGATAATTTTGGTGAATTTTTGTTCATATTGATTTCTGGAGATGATGAGTTTGGATGAACACTTCAAGAACACGTTCAGAAACGTGTTTGATCTTGTTTGCCTGGCCTGCGTTTGAATTTGGTGTTTACCGCGCCTTAGAGCCAATAACATACTGCCAGCGAATAAATGGAAACGCTGCGTTTCATTTTCTTTACCACGTATTTACAATTTTGCCATTTTCTGAATATTATTTCATTTTATTTCATTTTCCTTTTCCAATTTTATTTCATTTTGATCTTGCATCTTAAAAAATTCATAAGTCATTCATTTTTAATCCAAATTTGATGATACTTTTTTCACCATTCTCCTTGTGATGTGTAGTTTTTTTTGGTGATTTTTAATATTTTTATGCACGTGTGAAAAATTATTTGGCTAGGGAATGTTTGAATGTGTCCTTTGTACACCATGCTCACCATTTTGATCATAAAATCTTGATGCTTCATTAGAAATTCATGAAATTTTTTGTGCATGTTCTAGACATCTTAAGGAGCACTTGGATATGTGGTTTGCAATTTTTTGAGTTCCTGGTTGAGGAGATATGATTTTTTGAATAGGGGTGTGACAATTTGTGTCACACCATTCATTGTGCAATTTCATGATTTTATTTGATGTGCTTAGGGACATTGGATTGAGTTGAATTTTTGCATGATTGAGCATATGGATGTTGAGAGGACATGTGAAGTTTTCTGGAATTTTTGGTGACATTTCCTATTTGATTGGAATTTTTCCCCCTGTTTGGTCATTTGTTGATTTTTTGTGATACATGTTTGTATTTGCTTTGTGAAATTCTGGTTATTAATTGGATGGATGTGAAATTTGGTATGAGCATTGTAGACATCTTGAAGAGCATCATGGTTTTAGTCCCATTCATTTATCATGTTTTGTCCCTGTTTTATGATTGATGGAAGTTGATGCTTGTTTTGATGCCTTGTGTTGGCTTGCTTGAATTTGTGTTGACTTCCTGATTTTAATTGACTTACCTCCCTTGATCCAAATGAGCTGAAATTTGATATGCTATTCATTGAATGTGTTCTGTTTAGACTTGAATTTTTGTGGAATTTATTGAAATGTTTTGATGTTGATTTTATTGAGATCATTCTGTTTGGTCCTTTGAGGTTGCAAATTGCATGTTTGATGCCTTTTCTTTCATGAAATGATAATGGTGAATGATATGAGCATGGGACCAATTGTATTTGTTTCTAAATTGTTTGATTGTGGTTTTGGATAATTTTCACTTGCTGTTTTGGATTTTTTATCTCCTTTTGACCCTAGGCTTGTCCTAGTGGTCTTGTTTCTCATATTTGAGTTTGGCTTTTCAGGTTGAGATGCAAATGCCTTAAGGAGATTGCTGCAAGTTAATTGAGTTTGATTTGGTTAATTGTTGTGAACTAACTTGTTTTATTTTGTAGGATGCTTGGCTCACTTGAGTTGATTGTGCTTTGCACATTGCATTGTTGATTGAACATTGACTGTTGGTTCTTGTCTGTTTGTTTTGACTTTGTGATTGGTATACTGATTGTATTTGATTGATTTCAGGTACATTAGTTGCTAATAGTTCTTTGAGAACTTGCTTTGTGCTGCTGCTTGGTTGTATAAACCAATTGAGGTAGACTCTCTTGTCTCCATGTAGTCTGGAAGACCTGGCCTGTTACTTGGCCAGGCAACTGTCTGAAGTCCTCCTTAAGAGGCGATGTTTGTGATTGTTTATTTTTGTCCCCAAGCAGGAAAAGACCTTGATTAAGGCAATTGGCAGAACCCAAGGGATGTGCAATCCATCCCCTGCTATTCTTGTTGAGTCGTCCCTCTGCTCACACCACTGTGTTGATGCATTGGGACATTAACCCAAGATCAGTTGAGTCAGAGTTTTGAGTGTAGAAGGGTTCCCACTTTCTGGACCCACACTCCTTTGTCTGAAGCTCTCCCTGGCCAGGGATAAGAGCTGTGAGGCACACCCCTCGCTTCCATTTCATCTGGCTTCACCCTGACTCTCAATGTCAGGGTTAAGAGCTAACACCACCCTTGTACAGTTGGCTTGCTCTGGCAGCCTCACCTTTGTTTGAGCCTCACTTGACTGGATATAGTGTGTGCTACTTGTGAATGTTTGCTTTATTTTGATTATGCTTGCATGCTTTGCTTTTTCCTGGTTAGGATTAGCTTGCTGTTGTGCAAGTAGATAAAAACCATAACATAGGGCAATGATGCATGATAACATCTAGGCTCGAGTCCAGCTCCCTAGTCGTGTCTCCCTTTGTTATCTGGTTAGTCTTTCTCCCCTGTTGAGGGGAACTACGTTGCCCTGATCCTCATACCAAATGAGGTACGTAGGCGGAGATCGCACGAGATCTCTCCGGGCAAAACCCTTTTTCTTCTTGTGTGCGTTTGCTTGACAGTTGTTAGGCTCGAGTTCCCGACTCCCTAGTAACTTGTTGCTTGTTTCTTCTTGTGTGTGTAGGAGACGGATGTAAGCCCAGCCATTGGCATTCCGTATCCTCTTGTTGTGTGCTTGGAGTCCGGTATAAGTCCATCAAGTGGCATCTGGTTTCCAGTGTGGGTTTGTTTGGTTCGGAAGCTGATGTAAGTCCAGCTATTGGCGTTCGGGTTCCATGTTTGCCTTTTTGTGCGTGTGTTTGTTTCGGCGTGCGTGAGCCGAACTACGGTCGCTCTGATTCTCGTTCCAGACGAGATACGTAGGCGTAGGATGCGACGTCCTATCAAGCCCTCTCCCCTTTTCCCACCTGTGTTTCTTGTGTGTGTGGTGTTTGTTTTAGCAACCTCTTTCTATCTTTTGAGCGTGGATCCCGTCGAGTACGACGGACGTGAGGGGTGCTAATACCTTCCCCTCGCGTAACCGACTCCCGATCCCATTCTCTTTGGTCGCGAGACCATGCTTTTCCCAGGTTTACTCTGAGCGTTTCCTTTCCCTCTTTTGGGATAAATAATGCACGATGGCGGCTCTGTGTTGTGTTTGTTTTAGCCCGCCGGTTGTTTTTCGCGGATGCGACACCACTCTTCTTCAGGAATCTGCACACTGACTCCATCTTCACCTGTCTTCGTTGGATGTTCCCATCCTTTGTTGACAGCTCTCCAGACTTTGCTATCTAGAGACCTTAAGAAGGCTATCATACGAGGCTTCCAGTCATCATAGTTAGAGCCATCCAACATGGGTGGTCTATTTGAGTGTCCTATATCCTTGTCCATGGTACTAGAAAGTAACTTCCCTAGATCTCACCCAGAAATTAACAGGCAGGGTGCCTGCTCTGATACCAATTGAAATTCTAGATAACAGACTTTCGATGTCACACGGGTTGTTATGACATCCAATTCTGCCCAGACAAGAATTATGCAGAACTTTAAAAAGTAAGTGCAGTGAATAACACAAGTAATTGTTTACCCAGTTCGGTCCAACATGACCTACGTCTGGGGGCTACCAAGCCAGGGAGGAAATCCACTATTAGTAGTATTAATTCAGACCTTAAACCAATTGTTTAACCCTATCACTTAATACCTACCCAATGCAATTTCAATCTTACACTAAGATCAGAGTTCCTACTCACTCCCCCTCAATCACCTCAGTGCATACAACCTTTAATTACAATTAAAGACACTTGTGAAGTCACACTTCAAACAACTCTTGATTGTGCTTACCAGCTTTAATCAAGATACACAACACTCACACTTAAAAGCTTAGAGTGACACAACACTTACAACTCAATGAACACCCTATACCAATGCAATCATCTACGTGATAATAGCTTGGCTTACAAGATACGTCTAATACAAGACACACAAAAATACAGCAGTGAAGTATGATGGACACACTAAATCTTCACGCCTAAAATCCCCAGTTCTGAATGAAGGATTGCCATCCTTTTATATTGCAGCACTTCGGCCTTGTACTTGTATTTTCCTGAAATTAAGGTCACGCGAGTTCCCCTAAATTCCACATCTAGGTTACTAACAAATAGGCTATTTGTTAGGTTCATTAATTGTAGCTTGGTTGTTGGTTTCCTGGATTTTCTCTCAGCTGTTGAATCCCTGAAGAATAGCCTACGAAAAAGCTGAAACAGAAAAACTAAACAACCTACAATATAGCATACTCTGTCAGAAATGAATGTCACAACATTCAGTTTGACATCCAAATCAAGGACCATATGCTAAGTCTATTTTTCCTGAAAACAGACTGTACAAATTTGCTGAACTGTACAGGACCAATCTGTCCATACCTCAGTATCAGCGTACATCAATAAATGTCAAGACATCCAATTTGACATTTACACAATTAGCCTTATGTCAGGTTTGTTATCCTCCTGAAGAACAGACTGAGATACATACTGAAGTGTAGCAGAAAACCACTCTGCCTATTGTTCAGTATATGCTGTCAATGATGAATGTCATAACATCCAGTTTGGCATTCAGACAGTAGGCCTTATGCCAGGTCTGGTATTTCCTTGATAACCAGACTAAAAATAAATACTGAGTTCAAACAGAACACCAATTGTTCTATTCCTCAGTATCTGCTGACAGGGATGAATGTCATAACATTCAATAAATCCTGTATTAGCTAATCCTGCAGTATACTACTCAAGTATGTCATGACATCAGTCAAGACATCAGAGTACAGCTAAATATTCTAACATACAATGCAGTCAAACAAACACCTCCACAGCATGTCATGACATCAGTCAAGACATTAGAATCCAGCTAGTGTTTTACCATACAATGCAGCCAATTAAACACCTACACATATCTAGGGTTTGAGGCCCTCATTACAAAGAGCACAACCATGGATTGATCCAAGAATGGTTATAAGCCTCATATATGATTCCCAATGATTCCTACATGTGATATTGATCAAGTATTCTTCAAGAGTTTAGAGGGGATTTGCCTTGGAAATCCTAGTTTGACTGGGTATCTTGAGTAACTTCTCCAACCAGCTATCTCATCAATTGATCAAAATCCTCAAGGGACACTTCAAAATTCATCCTATTATGCATATATTATCTGCCATGAGCCAAGAAAGTCAAGAGAATTGAAGGCTAACAAGTTGGTTGATGGTGGTTGGCCAGATGAATTCATCTGATCAAAACTGGGTCTCCCTAGACCCTATCTCCTACAATTTTCACCATATTAAAATTATTACAAGATAAAAGTTACTCTAAATGACATTCCAAACAACTTTCATGTTGAGACCTAGAGCTATTTTTGCTTGGAAAAATCGTTTTCTATGTTAAAACATTATAGGTCATTTTGTCTAAACCCTAATTTGAAAGTCAACTTTCCAAGGCCATAACTTGCTCAATTTTTATGAGATGAAATATTATCAAGTTAAACAATCAAATTCAAGATGTACAATTCAACTTTTATGTTTGGATTGGAAGAAAATTCAACTTTTATGAGCATGTGATATGAGGATACATTATAGGTCATTTTTGACTTATACCATTGAATAAGTGATTTTTCCAAACTTCAAAAATGCATAACTCTATCATTCTAAATCCAAATTACATGAAATTAGTAACTATTTTGAAGGTATTTGAAATAGCTACAACTTTGATGAAGACACTTTTCTCATTTGAAGCTCATATAAAAAGTTAAGTAAGATGAAATATTGAGATATATGGCTTGACACTTAGAAAACATTTCAACATGTTGAAATTTCCAAACTTCCACCTTAAAATTCACCATGATCCGAGCTCCAAATGAAAACGTGTTCAACATCAAACTTGTTCCTCTTGATACAAGCTTTCCAAAGAACCTAAGTTCATACATTTTGGATGAGATTTGCTAGGTCTGCGCATGGCTTTAACAGAGCTGCATCATTGGAGGAAATCAAATGTGCAAACTTCATTTCACATTGCCTTGCCAATCAAGCTTCACTCAGACTTCAACATGATTGATTTTGGAACTTAATGCATTGCCTCATAGGCCTGTACATGCCCATGCACTCGTGCCATTCACATTTCTAAATTTGGACAAAATTTCAAATGTGCAAATATCACTCCCTCATGCTATAAATACATGGCCTCTGAGCTCATTTGAACCACGCCTCGTGCGCCGGCTTTGCCCCCATTGAAACCCTCTCATTCTAAAGGAAATCCTGATAATTTTCAATCTGAAAATTAAGTTTGAATCTCAACTATTGGAGATTCAAGAACTCCAGGATCCAAAGCCTTGAACCATTGCTAATCACTCCCTGCAAGCTTCTCAAGTGTGATCAGATCGTGTTTGAAGCAAGAAACCTCAAGTTCTGCACAACATTGAAGGTAATTTTCAGAAAACTTCATCTCTTCGATTCTCACTCAATTCTCTTGGATCTTTGGTTGCCTGAAGTCCTACCAATGTAGGCAAGAAGATTGAGTTGCTTAGAGGTCAAATCAAAGCAACTCAGTTGACACACCTCAAAATTCAACTCCTCATATCTTTCTATATATGTGGAGTTAGGTAAAATTGAGGCCAGATTTGTGCCCTACGCCATTTTTTCTTTCAGATCATGTCCTCATTTTTTATTTTGGTGATAGTTGAGGGTGGACCAGTCTGGTGTGGTCCACCGGAGAAGAACATCGGAGTTACAGCTCCGGCGGTGCCGTTGGCACGTCTCCCAACCATAGGATCCTTTCAAAATGTTTTAATCTTGAGCGTACATGCTAATTACCACGTGTGTGATCAGTTGACTCAAGTGCATGGCGGATTGCGCGCGCTCAGCCACTTGATCTGCCACCTCAAATAATGAGGGAGATCAAGTGGCTCACGTTTTTTCTGATTATTTGAATTTCATTTGATTAGTTTTATTTTCAATAATTCATATCAATTTTAATGTTGATCCAAAAAATATGAGAGTTTCACCAAAAAATTTCAAAAAATTTCCTATTTCATATTTTGAATTAAAATTATTTTTTGGATCATTATTAATATTTTTCATGATTTAATTGATTTTGTGATTATTTTTAATTGTTTAAAAATACTTTTAAGTCTTTAAAAATTCTGAAAATTTTTCTCCAAGGTCCTTTGACCTTGTTTGACCTATGATAAATCTCATGGCCATTTCTTTGGTGTTTTGATGAGGTTTTAGGAATTTGACAAACCATATTTAATTTAAATGCCTTATTTTAGTATTTTTAATTTGAAATAATGAAAAATAATTGTGTTGACCTATTGTGATGATTTGTGTAAGTTTGACTCATGTTGTTGGGCCTTGGTCAAGGTTGATTTGACTTTGTTGAGTTAATATCATTGGATTTAGGAGATTGATGGAATGTGCATTCCATATCCCAAAATGAATGAATGATATTAATTTGGTAAAAGTCCTCCTTTGACCAATTTAAGTTTTGATCCATTCCCTTCCCTCTTCATCTCATTCCCCTTCTTTATGCATTCATCTCATTTGGTCTATGATATCTCTAAGTCCTAAGTCTAGTTTATTACAAAATCAACATAAGTATGGATGCGATTAGGCCACCTATTTTTGCATATTCTTTTTGTGTGTGGTATGTTTCATGAGCATAGTCCATTATACTATGTCTCTAACATGCATTAACACCAAAATTCTATTGCCCGGCCTCAAATAGTTGTGACTTCTACATAAGTCCAATTACGATTGCTTAACATAGCGCTAAATTTTTGACACAAAAGGCATAACATTCTAGTTAGTGAGATTGTAAGTCTCCCCTCTTTCATGGTATTGTGTGGAAACTTGGCCTTTTTTCCTTCCTTTGGAAGATGTCTTGGCTCAAGGATCCATGTTTGTGATAAGTGGGTTGAGTGTTCTCCAAAGAATGACTTAAAACAAAAGCAAAGGCAAAACAATACTAACTTCTAACTCATTAACAACTAACATTTAATTTCAAGTCCTTTATTTTAATGCACTTTAATTTTTGAGCTCTTTTCATTTGCCATTGTTCATACCATTCTAATTGTTTATGTTAATGTCATTTTCCCTTTTGTCCATTTGGACCATATTGTGTGATATATCTTGCTTGTGTATATTTTGTTTGTTTGTGTGGTCTTGGGCCATTAGTGTACATAATAAGAACAAAAACCCTAAAAAACTTTTGTGTGGACTATTGACTTGACCTTGGACAAATTGGACTTAGAATCTAGGCAACCTTCCTATACTAAAGGACTTGGCCAATGCCAATTTTTATGAAACCAAGTGATTGCAATTTGAAACTTCATCTGATACATCATTCAAGATGTCTTTGAGTTCATCTGCAACATAATCACTGCGAAGCTGTTATTTTGAACCCGTGACTTGTGGAATTCATCTGTTACATGGGCTTAATCTGAAGAAGATCATGGAATGGCTAAGATTGGATGTGGATATCTTTATTTGATGCCTTGCTCTTCAAGATTAATATTGTATGCATTGTTTGTTGCTTGATTCAAATGTCCAAGGGAATTTGGGTTTCTATTTAGCATTCTTGCCTATTGGATTGCTACCCATCGGCCAGATCTTTTCAACTCTTAACTTCTAATTTTGTGCATAGGATTAGTCTCTTCATCTCTTCCCCATTTCTTTAATTTCAAAATATCTTCCTCCTTTCAAAAACTTCTTTGTTTGAACTTGTTATTTTCTAAATTTTGATCACTTTGCAAACTAGAAACTTTGGCCTTATGCCATTGCATTTTCAAACTTCTTTTCTTAATCAAACTTGTAAATAGACTTAACCATACTTGACCTAAACTTTCAAAAGCCAAAAATAACTAACTCATTCAAACCATTTTTAGGCCTTTGTGCCTTTCAAACTTAATTTTTGTTAAAAGCAATGCATCCACTTTGAAATTGATACCACGAACTATGAGGTTTTGATCCCTCATTTTTATGTTGGTACGTAGGCACAAGTCCGAAGGTCTTGTAAACACAAAAAATTTAATTAATGAATTCTTTTCTCATCTCCTCACTCTATTTGTTTGTAAACATCACTTTGTCCAAAATACATATGCACACAAAAAGGGCTCCCTAGGAGTACCTAGGACACTTTGGGTACTAACACCTTCCCTCTGTGTAACCAACCCCCTTACCTGTAATCTCTGACATTTCATTAGTTTTGATTTGAAAACTTTTTACTTTTTGGTTTTGTTCGCACTTTTTCCCTTTTCCCTTGGAAACAATAAAAGCGCGGTGGCGACTCTTGTTATTTGATGTCTAGCTTATCCATAACTTGATGATCATGAATTTACCGCTACAGGCTGCAAGCTAAAAAGCCCACTTAAGTGTATGTGGCCCATATCTTATGATATGCCAAAATCACTTAAGCACGTGGTACCTTACCGTATTTCATTTTCTACTTAAGTGCACCATACCTTACGATGTTATATAATTCACTTAAGTGCATTGTATATTACGGTGTTCCTTATTTACTCTATCTCTCATCAATCCGTCCTTTTGTGTGTGACCCTGTAGGTTCTCGCGATATTGGTAATTATATTAAATCACATATTTAACATAATAAACTGTGAGCGGTACCTAGCAACACATCACTGCTACCCAAGACACAAAAATGCCAAGTGGTCTGACAAATCCTTTTGTGATAATACTTATGTATACAATTACCCTTTTGATCTTATGTCTATATTGAACACAAGGCATAGACTGTGTCATCATTATCCAGTTTAATATTGGGCCCGTAGACATTTATCATGTTACGCAGAATGGGCAAATTCCATTTAGGTCATTCATGTCCATCAGCATGCTTCGTGGAGTACCCATCAACTGTCTTTATGGTCATCCAGTTACAGACAATGTTTGATCAACAATAAGGCACTCGACTCTACATCTAGGGTCCATAGTGGATTCAGGTCGAAGGGTGGTATACAACATTATCACCATGAGAATTGTAACAGCCCAATTTTAGTAATTAGTTCGTATATTATTATTATTATATTATATTTAATTATTTGGAGTGTTAAGTAATTAATCGGTTGTTAGGTAGTATAATGATCGAGTATATTAATTAATTTGGTGTGTTAATTAATTATTTAGTTGATATAATTAAATAATCGAATTAACTAACTTGGTGTGTATAGTGAGTGGTTTAATTTATTTAAATTTAAATAAGAGATATTTAAATATTAGGTTTTATTGGACCTAGTAATTAAATTAGATGGATATAATGATTTAAGCCCAAAGAGAATACTAATATAAATAGTAAGAGGTGAGGAGAGTGAGAGTTAGAATTCAGTTGATCATTGAAGGCAATAGAGAAAGAGGAGAGGAAAAGTAAAGAGAAGCTAGGGTTTCCATCAAATTGAAGAGGTAAGGGGGGAATCCTTATTATTATGGGTTAGTATGATTGGGTCAATGGGTAGATGTATGTTTAGGTTAAAATCCCTAATTTGCATGATTTTAGGATTGTTAGGTTTTGATGATTATGCTTGATTGTGGTGATTGATTGTGTTAAAACTGCAAATTAACGTTATATATTTGGATTATTGTGTGAGTTATAATTTTCTGAATATTTGGTTTTTTACGGAATTGAAATCGGAGGTCCGGAAGTCCTCCAACAGTGAAAACCGCGGAAAATTCTGCATGCTGTCCGTCACACTCGCGGCCTGTTTTTATGTTTTATTGTCGAAATCGTTTTGGTCATAACATTTGATCCGTAAGTCCAAATAGAGTGTCGTTCGAAGTGTTGGATAGCTGAAACAGAGGACTATAACTTTGTTTCAGGAATAAAATAATTTTGGAGATTATTTCATGGACGTTCTGGGGGTTGAAGAAGATGAAAATTATGTTGGAAAATTTAATAAACAATAACTTTTAGTAATGCCTTCGTGCACGGTTTTGATCATAACTTTTAACTCGTAAGTCCGATTTTGGTGGCGTTTGAAGCGTTAGAAAGCTAATGCTCATACCTAAAACATGGTATTGATTGTTAATATGTTTTAATAATATTCACATGCCTACTGTATTGATAAATATATTGGGTTATACGTTTGGTTGATGAATCGTTGCATTGTTGTAATATGATTGCGTGATAATTATGTTGTTATGTCGATGATGTTAAGATGTTGATGAGTTGTTGTTATTTATTGATATTATTCATGTGGTAACATGAATTGGTTATTGCATGATGAATGGTGTGATGCATAATTATGAATGATATATTGTTATGAATGTGTATATGTGCCATTGGTGGATTGTGAATGATATATTGTTTGAATGTGTATATGTACCATTGGTGGATAATTCATAGAGTTGAGTTATGATGATATGTGGAATGTTCAGATGGTAGAGATGATCTTAATTGCATATGTGTTGGTATGTGTGCATTCATTCATAGCATGGTCGACTTCATTGTGGAAGTGGTGAAACTGTGGGTTCACATGAGCACTCATTGATCCTTAATTGGAAATAGGTGAGGTAGATGTAGCACTCATTGATCCTTAATTGGAAACAGGTGAGGTAGATGTAGCACTCATTGATCCTTAATTGGAAACAGGTGAGGTAGATGAGCACTCGTTGATCCTGAATTAGAAATAGGCGAGGTAGATGAGCACTCGTTGATCCTTAATGGAAATAGGCGAGGTAGTAGATGGTACCACATGCATAGAGTCACATGTCTTGCATTGAGTCACATTAGAGTCATGTGATAGTTGAATGTTTGCATGGTTGTGATTGTGATGTGTGTATGAGATGTGGTAATTGAATTTGGTGATGTTTGGATACTTAACTTGGTGAAATATGTGATTATGTGATAATTGTGATTATGTGTATATTTAAGAATATTGCATTGAATTTTAGTATTAACTTCTTGAGTGTTAATGTATGTTTGAAACATGTGAAATAAATGTTAGTTAATATTATTGACATGATTATCCAAGGTGTGATGAATTCCTTTAATTATTGATTTAATCATTGTGCCTTATTATGCTATTTCATAATGATTTGAATTCTCACCCTTTCTGTTTGAATGTTACCTTTACATGGGTATCGTGCAGATACTCCAGAGTAGTATCACTGAAGTAAGAGGACGGTAGCTCGCTCGAGATTAGCTGGAGAGTTTCCGTATTTTAGTTTGACGATTAGGTAATGAGTCAATGCTCTGGTCATGTAACACTGGGTAGATTGGTAGTATCGAACTCATATCTCATTAGAGATGCAGTATGTTATTACTTGAGTTACGTTATCTTGAGATGATTGTTGAGAGATGATCATGGTATGAGACATGGATCATTTTATGAAATACATGAGTATTCTTTATTTTCCGCTGCAAACGCATATGCTTGAATATTCATGATAATTGAGATGTGTTATTTTAAATGACCAGGTGTATTGTTGGTTTTTGAAAGCTTTTAGTTTTTAAAAACGTCGATGTGACGCCTTTTTGTTTATATGCGTGCTTATTTACTCTGATTATATGCTAAGTAATTTGGGGTAGAAAAAGGGGTGTTACAAGAATAACTTATGACACTTTGTATAACATTCTATATAGTATTCTCATAGCGGGTCAATCTAGTATAAATATTACTCCTAATATTCATACCTATGTTTAAGACTTGATAACTCCTTATCCATGATCTATGAGATGTGATCATCAGTCCATATACATAATAGTCTTAATGCTTTAATGTTATCCCATTTCACAACAAAGCTCGACTACAGATACTTTAAGAATAATGTCCTTATGTTTAATGGGATCTCATGATTAAGTCACACTTGATACATTAAACGGACTAACTATTCTAGGGACCTTATTAAACAAACATAATAAGGAAAAATCCTTTTATTATTAATAAATAATTCGATACAAGTACCAAAAGTCTTGGCCTCTAGGGCTTACACCAACACATCATTTCATCATACATTGTCATTACATCATAATAAAAAATTTGCACATTCATTTTCCAGGAATCCAAGAGCCAAGTTTGTTGATTGAGTACTCAAGACAAAGTATGACTTATGACAGAAGAGGCATTCACAATTACAAGCTTGTGGAGTCGCGGTTGAAAGTTTTGAGAGGACTAGGGGCACGTATGATTCTTGAGTACAAAGAAGAGTTCAAAAAGACTTATGGCAATCTCCTAGGAATTCGTAATACTGAAGTTAACACCATTGTTGTGCACACTCTTGTGCAATTTTATGATCCTATGTTGAGATGTTTTACCTTTCAATATTATCAGTTAGCACCTACTCTGGAAGAATACTCTCATATTTTGGAGATTGGGATTAAGAATCGAGTTCCTTTTGTCTGCACTAAAGAACTCCCCAAGTCTCATATCCTTGATGAAGCCCTTCATCTAGATAAGAAGGAAGTAGAGTTGTATCTTAAGCTTAAGGGTGGAATTCATTGTTTTACCTCGAAGTTTCTGGTAGATAAGGCCACTACTTTTGCCGATGTTGGAAGCTGGATGGCTTTCAATGCTGTTCTAGCTTTACTCATCTATGAGATTATATTGTTTCCTAATATTGAAGACTTTGTGGATCTGGATGTTATACATATTTTTCTAACCAAGAATTCTATTCCTACTATTCTTGTTGATACTTACTATTCTATCCACGTAAGGACTCGGAAGAAGAAAAGAACTATTGTATGTTGTATTCCTTTATTGTATAGATGGTTTATTTCACATGTACACAACAAAGGTCCTTTCATTGAGAATAAAGAAAATCTGAAGTGGTCTCAAAGGATCATGTCCTTGAATGCTGAAAATATTTCCTAGTACTCTAGAAGCTACGACAATGTCAAGCTCATCCTCAATTGTGGTGACTTTACTAGTGTACCTCTTCTTGTTACAAAAGGTGGAATCAACTACAATCCGAGATTGGCACTACGTCAGTTGGGATACCCTATGGTGGACAAACCTGATTCCAAGCATGTGGAAGATTTTGCCTTGTATGAAGGGGTCGATAATCCAGAGTTACTCAAGAAGATTATCAATGCTTGGGGAGAGATATGTCCTAAAGAAAGAGATGAAATGGGTAAGAAGAACTACATAGCCAGGGAAGCTTATACCAGATGGGTTAAGGATATGGTTAAAGAGATATTGTTGCCATTTCCATCAGAGTCGTCTATGAGCATCAAAACTCCCGAACTTATTGTTAATCATATCTCTGAAGTTGACAAGTTGAAGGGAATTATCAAGGAATTAGAGAAAGAGAGCGCGGATCTCTGATCTAACCTTGGTAAGATTAAATTGGAGAAAGAGAAAATGAGGCTCAATCTGAATCAAAAAAGGGAAAGGTCACTTCAAGCGGATAATGAGGTTCAAGTTGAGTTGTACAAGAGAAGGAAGGTAGGCAAAGAATTGAAGGGAACTTGTGCCAGTCTATCAGCCTAGAAGAAGCAGTTAGGAAAGACTCAATATCAAGCCTGCAAACTGGAGATCAACTACAAGGATCAAATCAAGAAACTTCAAGACCAATTGGAAGTTTGCAAGAAGGGGTTGAAATATGAACAAAGTTGTGTCAAGCAGATCGAGGTTACTCTTTATCAGTGCCAGAGTGAGCTAGACCAAAGGTTTGAAGAGATCCGAGTGTTGAGGGATCCAACACATAAGGATATGGAGAATACCAATATGCTCAAACAAGAGACTGGTCATTGGGAGAGGTGCGGGGGTCAACTTCAAAGGCTCATGGATCAGAAGGAGACATTTTTGCGAGATCTCTTGGATAGACCTAATCACACCTTATTGCACAAACTTTTTAAAGATTCACAATATTGGAGGGAAAGGCATGTGCACCTGACCCAATTTTCTAAACCATGCCATGGAAGACCTGTCAGAATTGTTGAAGAAAGCCTTTGTTGTAGTGTTTCCGCATAATGATCCTTGGATTGTATTCCATTTCATCTATGTTGTAGGGTGGTGTTTGATAGATTTAAAGCTGAGCTTACTGTAGCCCGTCAGGCAGATTCTTGATTTGTACATGTACTCCTTTTTTGGATATTGAATAAAAAGAGTTTCTTTGTTATCTGCTTCATATATTGTCTCTGTCTTTATGCTTTATGATTACTCATAATAATAAACAAACTCAAGGATTCTATGGAAATTTTTCTTATAAAAAAATGAATGATAAAAATGAAAATATGCTTATGTAAAATTCTTTTTGCATGCATTCATACATCCACGCATTCACTTGCTTTGGCTTTCGGAAAACAAAATGCTTACCTTCTTATCTTTTCTCAACAATTACGATGACTCGTCACCGATATTATACCAGAGCTAACAAGTCAAGACCCATGACTGATTTTGAAATTGATAACACTGTTGTTAAGGAAACTTTGGCCCAATTCCAGGGAAAAATTAACCTTTTCCAAGGCAACATGGAGACCATCATGGAATATCTTCAGGCACAAAGGGCTTCTACCTCTGTGAATCCTGCTACTGCTATTGTCACCAGTGCTACTGCGGTGAACACTTTTGTTGCTGATGTTGTTACTACTGTTGAGACCCTGGTTGAGACAGTGATCCCAACAAATATGAATGAATCCATCTTCTGATCTGCTCCCAATAGGCTTGATGCTGCCTATGCATGGGGAATGAAACTGAATTTCGCTTCTCAATTCTCCAATGGAGATTCTTCCATTCTGCACCAAACCTTTGATGCCCCTTCTGCTGCTAGAAATTCGGCTTTTCTTTGAGGTATGTGTAGCACCTCAAATTTGCACCCTACCTCTTGTGCATACATTTTTCATTTTTAGGTCATTATCATAACAAGGTCCATTGCATAGCATTGCATAGCCATTTGCCCGAGTGCAAGTTCAGCTGACAAATTAGGTCAAACTGGTCAGGAGATCAGGTCAAACAAGCAAGCATGTGCTATTTTCATTGAGGAAAAGCCCTAGGGTTGATTTATCAAGTTCATATGGTCTAAGGATCATTGTGAAGTGGTTTGGCCAAAGATTTGATGATCAAAGCTCAACAGTCAAGCTGAATTTCTTCAGAAACCCTAGAAAGTCAATTGTGGTCAACTGTGCCTGATTTTATGGATTAGAAGGTGTGAGATGGTTTGAAAGGGCTCATTCATGTCCATATAAGTCTCATTTGACATGTCAAAGACCAAGGTTGAAGATTTGGAGGTCAGATCAAAAGTTTCCAAAAATAGCAGGTGACCTGTAATTTCAACTGCCCAAAATGGAAAGTTTTGCTCCCCAAAATTACTTCATCATACAAGCCTCAAATGGAATTTTGTCCAACATGAAAGTTGAAGATCTTGATCTCACCATTCCAAAAAGTCCAAGAACTTGAGATTCCCATGTGTGGTTGGCAAGATATGGTCCATTCATTTTCAGAAAATGCCCAAATTCAAAGTGCCATAACTTTCACATGGAAAGGCCAATTTGGTTGATTTTTATTTTAGCAAACCACATTTCATATGAACTTTCATGATGCATAATTACATTTTATCAAAAACTCTCATAGCAAAATGGCATTTTTCAAGTGAATTCATTTGCATTTTTGGCATGACATAGTGATTTTGAGAAATACATGGCCTATGCACATGGGACCTTTTGCAACACATTCCAAATGACATTTTGGACTTGCTTGAACCAAATTTGGACTGATAAATTGGCTGCACAAGAGAAAGGGTATTTTGGCCAAAGCATGAAAATGCACTTTGTACTAATTACTTCCATTTGCTTAATCTTGATTAAATTTTGGATTAGGCATTGGTATAAAGAGATAATTATAACAGAATATCATAATGACATCTCATTTTTTCAGATCCAAAAACAAAAATCTCACAATTCTCTCATTTTCTCTCAATTTCTCACACACTATTTTTCCTCATTTTCATCAAGAATTCATCAACACTCGTGGCTTCTCTTTGTTGATTCTTCACTTGCAGGTAAAATAGAAGTTCTGTTGAAGCTCACAGTGGAAAAACCTTGAAGATCCATGGCCATGGCATTTGCACTTTGTGTATGACAGTTGAAGATTGCCACGAATTGGAATTGCTGCGAGCTGAAAAGTTGATTCCATCTTCTTATCTACACCTTGCTGCGCATCTGTTTTTGGATATCAAGGCCTGAATTCACCAAATCCGTAACTGCACTTCGATTAAGGATGGAAATCGAACTTCATAATTGCTTCAATTAAGATAGGGATTCGATAGAATGTTCATTGTAGAGTAGCCTAAAGCTTGAATCGTGTATTTTCGTTGTATATTCATTGAGAAATCTTGAATCAAAGTTTAGATGCCAAAACTATTTCTGTTCGATTCTCTTTGTATGTTGATTTCTGGACATTTTCCTCATCATATCCTTGATCCTCATGCTTAGACGATTCCAACGGTATATTGTTTGTTCATTTTGGTGCAAAAATGTTCTTGATGATGATTTTGATGATGAACTGCTATGAACGTTGATGAACACGGTTCCAGCGAAGTGTTTGATCCATTTTCCTGCGCCTCAGTTTGAATTTCATGTTTCCCTCCGGTTTGGACCAATCAGAACGCGCCAGGCAGTTTAATGAAACTGCATCGTTTTGGCCTGACGCATGAGAATTACAGAAATGCCACTCGGATTAATTAAATTCATTTGAGGTTTTAAATAAATATTTCATTTCATCAATAAACTTCAAAAAATCATAATAAATCCAATTTTGGTCCAAATTGAATGGGAATTTTTGCATCCATCTCCAAATTTTGTCTAGTTTTTTTAGGCATAGTAGTCAAAGTTGTGCCTGATGAATTTTTGACTTTGCCTAGTGATCTTGTTCATGTATGCATTTTTTGTATGTTTTACCATTTTTTACATGAAATCTTGATGCCTCAGCCAAAATGCATGAAATTTTATAGGCTTGTTCTTGCAAGATATGATGTGTGCAAGTTGAGTGTGACAATGTGTGTCACACTATGTTATGTTGTGTTCATGAATTTTGTTGCCATGCCTATGCTTTGCCAAATGCTCATAATTTTTGCATGTGATATCATCTGTATGTCTAGTTTTGCCATGATTTTTTGTTGGAATTGTTGATTCATTTCCTATTTGATTGGGATTTTTGCTTGCTGTTTAGACATTTTAGGGTTTTGCTTGAGTGATTGCCTTCCATGCCTTGTGAAATGCTCATACCTTATCATATGAAGATGAAATTTGATGGAGTGATTCCTAACATGTTTGAGTTCACTTTGGCTTTGGTCTCATTCATTTCTCATTTGTTCTCACTGTTTTATGATTGATGGATGTTGATACTTGTTTTGATGCCATGTATGGGTTTATTTGCATTTGTCCTGACTTGTTGAATTTAATTTCCTTACTTCCTCTTGTCCAAATAGCATGAAATTTGATATGTAGCTCCTTGAATGTGTTCTGTTTAGGCTGGAATTTTTGTGGAATTTATCGAGCTGTTTAGGTATTTGTTTGAGTGTGGCCATTCTGTTTGCTCATATATGGTTCACAATTGCCTAGTTTGACTTAAATTGTGCATGAAATGAATTTGGTGCATAGTCTTGATGTGAGACCAATTGGATTCTCTTTTTAATTGATTAATCTTGATTTTGATCATGTTTCACTTGCTGTTTTGACTTTTTCACTTCCTTTTGACCCTAGGCTTGTCCTAGTGGTCTTGTATCTCATGTTTGAATGTGATTTTCAGGTTAAGAAGCAAAATACCTTAAGGAGGTGGATTCACATTTGATTGAGATGTCTTTTAATATTGTAAACTAACTTGGTTTATTTTGTAGGATGCTTGGCTCCTTTGAGTTGACTTGCACTTTGGTGCATTAGATTGTGTTTGTCTGTGTATAGCTAATTGTGAACCATTTGCTGTTTAGTTCTGTGATGGGTATACTGATGATATTTGATTGATTTCAGGTACATTAGTTGCTAATATTGCTTTGCTTTGCTTGATAAGCAATTTGCACTGAGGTATAACATTCTTGTCTCCATGTAGTCTGGAAGACCTGGCCTGTTACTTGGCCAGGCACCTGTCTGAAGTCCTCCTTAAGAGGCGATGTTTGTGCTTGTTTACTTTTGTCCTCAAGCAGGAAAAGTCCTTGATTAAGGCAATTGGCGGATAAAAGAGATAAGCAATCTATCTCCCGCTATTCTGTTGAGTCGTCCCTCTGCTCACACCACTGTGTTGACGCATTGAGGACAGTAACCCAAGATCTTGTACAGTGTACAATTGAGTCCGTGTCTTAAGTGTAGAAGGGTTCCCACATTCTGAACCCACGCTCCTTTGTCTGAAGCTCTCCCTGACCAGGGATAAGAGCTGTGAAGTCTCATCTTCACTCACCTTTCATCTGGCTTCACCTTGACTCTCAATGTCAAGGTTAAGAGCTAACCTCACCTTGATACAGAGGCTTGTCTGTCGAGGTTGATATGACCCCTCGACTAAAGCCTAGCCTTGATGTTTGAGCCGCTTGTTGGTGTGTTTATTTCATGCTGTATATGTTTGTGTGGTGTGATTGTATCCCCTAGGTTTTCTAGACTCCGCGTAGTCTCGTTTGCATGACAATTAAGGTAGCACGGTTCCTTCGTATAGGACTTCCTTTCTTGCTTGAGCTTTCCTAAAACACAAACAAACATTATCCCCTCTTAAGGATACGTCAACTCCTTCTACTACAGGTGAGTAAGTCTCCAAAGGTCGAGCATCAGGTAGATTGCGTAGTGACGTTGTCCACTTAAAAAACACAAACCAACAGGAATAGTTTAGCCGAACTACGACAACTCTGATTCTCATGTCCAGATGAGATACGTAGGCACGAGATGCGATGTCTTGTCGAGTTTGACTAACAACTAATACTAATTCTTTTCTCTCGCCCTCGTTGCGATTGAGACCTCCCCTTTCTCTTGCCCTAGTTGCAATCGAGACCCTTCTTCTTCCTGTGCTGGTGTTAGGAGATGGATGTAAGCCCAGCGATTGGCATTCCGTATCCTATTGTTTGTTGTGTGCTTGGAAACTGATGTAAGTCCAGCGGTTGGCATTCGGGTTCCAGTGTGGGTGTGTTTGGTTCGGAAGCTGATGTAAGTCCAGCGATTGGCATTCGGGTTCCATGTTTGCCCTTGTTTGTGTTGTTTTGTTTGGCGTGCGTGAGCCGAGCTACGAATGCTCTGATTCTCCTTCGTCCAAAGGAGATACGTATGCATAGGATGCGACATCCTAGAGAGCATGTGTCGTTTCCCCAGTCCGAACTACTTAGACTCTGATGTCTATGCCTGATAGACTAAGTAGGCCCAGGATGCGATGTTCTGCCGAGTCAGTCTTGTGTGTTTTCTTGTGTCTCTTTCAGCCAGTGTGTGTGTGTTTGAGCAGTGTTTTAGCAACCATTTTCCTTCTTATTGTGCGTGGATCCCGTCGAGTACGACGGATGCGTAGGGGTGCTAATACCTTCCCTTCGCATAACCGACTCCCGATCCCATTCTCTTTGGTGGCGAGACCATGCTTTTTCCAGGTTTACTCTGAGCGTTTCCTTTCCCTCTTTTGGGATAAATAACGCACGGTGGCGGCTCTGTTGTTCTTGGTTTCCCGCCGGTTTTTCGCGTAATGCGACAGCTGGCGACTCTGCTGGGGACTAAGAGATGTTGACCTCTTGCTGGTCCATCTTCCCTAAGCGAGTCTCTCCTAGCGCTCTCTAGGTTAGGGTTTTGGTTGCTATTTGCTGTTATTTATTGTATGCATGATTATTATGTTGTATATATGTGCATACATGTTTGCATGCATCATACTGTCATTGAGCTGTCTTCTGTACAGGTGGTTCTTCTGTTTGGGGTGGGTGTTCTGAGTGGGGCTAAAACCCAGGCCCGAGTATACACCTAGGATTAGTGTGGTCTCACGTTCCTCATCTGCTTTATCAGCATATTGTTGCAACGTGACATACCACAAGCCGGACGAGGTTCACTTGATAGTGCCCTTCCTTTGTGGAGTATCCACTTTGGTTGTGTCACTTCATCTGAACTATTGACTTCGGTGACCGTTCTTTCCCGGATCTTTGATTGAGACGATCTTAAGAGAGCTACAACGGCACACCCGAAAGGGAAAACCCGTTGAGTATCTTTGCCCGATTGTCGAGATCATTGTCCGCCTTAGGATGACCTGATTAGAATTTACCTGTGAGGGGAGGGTTGATTCTTACAGATGCATGTTCTGATGGTGACTTTGTTGGTGACTATTGGTTGATCAGAGTCCTATTTATGAGTCGGATTTATGGATCTATTTCTGGACGCCGGAGGTTTGATCCTGGCAGTGTGATCGGAAGGGTTCCGTTTATTTCGGATCCCTGGGCTGAATTTGAGGATGCTCAGATGTGGATATGGTTCAGTTGACTTGGGTTCAGATGACTTTGGGTTTCAGATGAAGTTGTGACGCCAGAGTTCAAGCCGAAGCTTCGATCCTGTACCGCGTGATACTCAGCCGACCAGTTTTGGCTCCCTCATTTGCATCGTAGCATGTTTATTTTCAAAAAAAAAATGTATAATAGTGCATGAAAAAAAAAGTCAACCTGCATACACATCACGCACATCATATACACATCATCTTGCATAACAGGTGTTCTCGTCCCCGACTTCTCACTCCGGTTCCTGTGTCAGGCAGGATAGCTGATCGAAGACCGCACCGGTATTCTACCAGACTCAATCAACAGCGAAGTATGGATCAGGTTCAGAACGAGTTGGCTGAGATGAGGGCGAACATGGCCCAGTTCATGACTATGATGCAAGGGGTTGCTCAGGGTCAGGAGGAGCTCCGAGCTTTGGTTCAGAGACAAGAGACGGTTATTCAGGCGTCTAACCGTGGTTCACCTGTTGTTCCACCTGTTCATGAGACTATTAATGTTGTTGCTGCTCCCGCTTATGACTATGCTGTGGGAGATGAGCTCAGGGGTATCAGAATCAATGGTCAGCCTCTTGCTGCAGAGGTCAATGCCAGAGCTATCCGGGCTCCGGTGCATCATCCAGATCCTATTGTCGACAGACAAGAGGACATGTTCACCATGAGTGAAGATGAGGAGGTGGTCAGAGATGTTGTCAGAGTGGAGGATAGGGATCGGAAAGTTGATGCCCTGGCTGAAAAAATAAGAGCGATGGAATGCCAGAACTCTCTTGAGTTCGACGTAACAAATCTGGGGTTGGTCGAGGGTCTGAGAATCCCCCATAAATTCAAAGCGCCCACCTTTGACAAGTACAACGGTACTTCTTGCCCTCGCACTCATGTGCAGGCATATTATCGGAAGATCTCGGCATATACAGATGACAAGAAAATGTGGATGTATTTTTTCCAAGATAGTCTATCTGGGGCATCTTTGGATTGGTACATGGAGCTCAAACGAGATTCTATTCGATGTTGGAGGGATCTGGGAGAAGCTTTTCTCAGACAATACAAGCACAACATGGATATGGCACCGAGCCGGACTCAGCTGCAGAGTCTGTGCCAGAAAAACAATGAAAGCTTCAAAGAGTACGCTCAGAGGTGGCGTGAACTTGCTGCAAGAGTTCAACCCCCTATGCTGGAAAGGGAGTTGACTGATATGTTCATCGGCACGCTTCAAGGGGTATTCATGGACCGAATGGGGAGTTGCCCATTCGGAAGCTTTTCTGATGTGGTTATATGTGGGGAGAGGACCGAGAGTTTAATCAAGGCTGGGAAGATCAACGATGCTAGTTCCTCTTCATCTAAGAAACCTTTCTCTGGGGCACCTCGCCGTAGAGAAGGAGAAACTAATGCCGTTCAACACCGCCGAGGTCAGAACAGAAATCAGTACCGTCAGGTTGCCGCAGTGACCATTCCTGCACCTCAACAACGTCAACCTCCGCAACAACAAAGGGTTCAACAACAGATGCCACAACAACAACAACAACAACGTCCATATCAGCCGAGGCAGAGGATGCCTGATAGGCGTTTCGACCCACTACCCATGACTTACGCCGAACTGTTACCCGAACTGCTCAGACTAGGGTTCGTCGAGTTGAGGACCATGGCGCCATTGACAAAAATACCACCTGGGTATGATGCCAATGTGCGTTGTGACTTTCATTCTGGGGCGCCTGGCCACCATATAGAGAATTGTCGGGCTTTCCACCATAAGGTTCAGGACCTGATTGATGCCAAGACAATCAATTTTGCTCCTGTACCAAATGTTGTGAACAATCCCATTACCGCGCATGGTGCTCACCGGGTAAATTGTATTGAAGGGGTCGAATCTGAAGATCTGGTTGACAGGGTTGATGAAATTCAGACTTCGTTGCTGGTTGTCAAGGGCCGTCTGTTGAGTAGCGGTATCCATCCGGGCTGTGATGAAGATTGTGCGGGCTGTGCAGATGCTGAGAACGGTTGTGAACTGTTAAGGGCTGGTGTCCAAAGATTGATTGACGAGGGCGGTGTCCAGTTTGGAAGGGCTGATAATAGAGATCGTGGGGCAGTGTCTACTGTCACGATATTTTTTAAGCCGTCTGAGGGACGAGGGCCGAGAACCGTTGGTAGTGCGCCTACAACTGCTGGTAACCCTGTTACTATTTCTGCACCAGTTTCTGCCAGTAATCCTACGACGATTGTAGCTCCAGTCAGAAAGGCTGTAGTCGAGAATAGCAGGGCCGTGCCTTGGACATATGACAATGCCTACCGAAGCAATAGAAGGGCTGAGAACCGGGTCAGACCCTTAAATCAAGCGCCCGTGACAATTAATGTGCCTGTCAGTAAAGCTCCTGCGGTTGTGAGTCCAGCTGTGGACAATGTGGGTGGACCAGGAGGCTTTACTCGTAGTGGTCGGCTGTTTGCGCCTCAGCCTTTGAGGGATGCTAGTGCTGAGGCATCTGCTAGAGCTAAGGGCAAACAGGCCATGGTTGACGAAACGCCTGCTCAAACGAACGTGCCTGGTGGCTCGTTTGAAAAAGACGTGGAGGAGTTCATGTGCATAATTAAGAAGAGTGACTACAAGATAGTGGATCAGCTCAACCAAACTCCCTCCAAAATCTCTATCCTTTCCCTGCTGTTGTGCTCTGAGGCACATAGAGACGCCTTGTTGAAGATGTTGAATATGGCGTATGTACCTCAGGAGATTTCTGTCAATCAGCTTGAGGGTGTAATTGCTAATGTGAGCACCAGACACGGTGTGGGGTTCACTGATATTGATCTGACACCCGAGGGTCGCAATCATAACAAAGCCTTACACATCACTATGGAGTGCAAGGGGGCTGTGTTGTCACATGTGCTGGTGGACACCGGGTCTTCGTTGAATGTGCTGCCGAAGCAAATCTTGAAGAAGATACCTGTTGAAGGGGTTGTGCTGACGCCTAGTGACCTCGTAGTTCGTGCTTTTGATGGATCCAAACGTTCTGTGTTTGGGGAAGTCACTTTGCCCATAAAGATAGGTCCTGAGGAGTTTGACATTGTCTTCTATGTCATGGACATCCAGCCTGCTTACAGTTGCCTTCTGGGACGTCCATGGATACATGCAGCAGGGGCAGTCTCGTCGACTCTCCATCAGAAGCTCAAATACGTCTGGAACGGTCAGATTGTGACCGTGTGCGGTGAAGAGGACATCTTGGTGAGTCATTTATCCTCGTTCAAGTACGTCGAGGTGGATGGTGAGATCCACGAGACTTTGTGCCAGGCGTTCGAGACCGTGGCTCTTGAGAAGGTGGCCTACGCGGAGCAGAGGAAGCCAGGTGCTTCAATTACTTCTTACAAGCAGGCTAAGGAGGTTGTTGATTCCGGTAAGGCTGAAGGCTGGGGCAAGATGGTGGACTTGCCTGTCAAAGAGGACAAGTTTGGCATTGGATATGAGCCTCTCCAAGCAGAGCAGGGTGCAGCAAGTCCTAGTACCTTCACCAATGCTGGGCTGATGAACCACGGTGACGTCTTCGCGGCTGATGTTGAAGACAGTGACAGTGACATTGATCTCGACTGCTGGGTTCGCCCGAGTGCACCAGGGGAAGTGATCAACAACTGGACTGCGGAGGATATAGTCCAAGTTACTCTTCAGACAGAGTAATTTTCTTTTGTTTTTTCATTCTGCATAAAACCCTACGTTCTGCCCAAGACGTAGTGGTTCATTGTAGGGCCTCATGTTTTCAATGATTATCATTAATAAAGGACGTTTTGCAAACAATTTTGTGATCCCTGTCTTTCTATTTTTGTTTTTTTTCATTCTTCAAAAAAAATAAAAATGGCAATGTCTTTGTTTTTGTGACTTTCTTGAACTCTTTTTCTAAAATAAAGCATTAAACATGCAGAAGTGAAATTCTAGTTATCAGACTTTGGATGTCACACTGGTTGTTATGACATCCAATTCTGCACAGACAGGGATTATGCAGAACTTAATAGTAAGTGCAGTAAATAACACAAGTAATTGTTCACCCAGTTCAGTCCAACATGACCTACATCTGGGGGCTACCAAGCCAGGGAGGAAATCCACTATTAGTAGTATCAATTCAAAGCTAAACTCACCCGTTTACAACTTATCACTTAATCCCTACCCAATGCAATTTCAATCTTAACCTAAGATCAGAGTTCCTACTCACTCCCCCTCAATCACCTCAGTGATATTAAAGACACTTTGAAGTCACACTTCAAAAACAACTCTTGATTATGCTTCACAGCTTAAATCAAGATACACAGCACTCACGCTTAAAAGCTTTGAGTGACACAACACTTACAACTCAATGAACACCCTATGCCAAAGCAATCATCTACTTGATAATGACTTGGCTTACAAGATACGTCTAATACAAGACTCACAAAATACAGCAGTGAAGTATGATGGACACACTGACTCTTCACGCTTCAAAATCCCCGAAACTGAATGAAGGAATGCCTTCCTTTTTATATTGCAGCACCTGGGCTTTTGCACCTGTATTTTCCTGAATTTTAGGTCACACAAGTTCCCTCAAATTCAACATTTAGGTTGCTAACAAATAGGCTATTTGTTAGGTTCATTGAATGTAGCTTGGTTGTTGATTTCCTGGATTTTCTCTCAGCTGTTGAACCCTTAAAGAATAGCCTGAGAAAAAGCTGAAACAGAAAACTGAACAACCTACAATTTAGCATATGCTGTCAGGCACGAATGTCACGACATTCAGCTTGACATCAAGGTCCATATGCTGAGTCTGTTTTTCCAGAAAACAGACTGTACAATTTGCTGACCTGTACATGATCAAAATGACCATACTACAGTAACAGCTTACATTAATAAATGTCAAAGTGTCCAACTTAACATTTATACATTTGGCCTTAAGTTAGTTCTGTTATTCTCTTGAAGAACAAACTAAGTTTTATGCTGAAGTATAGCAGAACACCACTCTGCCTAATCTTCAGTAGCTGCTGTCAATGATGAATGTCACAACATCCAGTTTGACATTCAGTCAGTAGGCCTTATGCCAGGTCTGGTTCTTCCTTGATAACCAGACTGCAAATGAATACTAAGTTCTAACAGAACTTCTGTTCCTTAGTATCTGTTGACAGGTATGAATGTCACAACATTCAATAATCCTGTGTTAGCTAGTCCTGCAGTAACTACAATGTAGTCACATATACATGTCATGACATCAGTCAAGACATTAGTGTTTTACCATATAATGCAGCCAATTAAACACCTACAAACTCCCCCTTTGGCAAATTTTTGGCTAAAACACTTTGATCCCCATAACAGAGTTCATGGCAGCGGAATACTACTAGCTAATACACTCAGAGTGGCAGCACACTCACACACATGGAAGTTAAATAAAAACTTCGCATAGTAGCACACACATATTAGAAGTTGCACCTAAACTTCAACGTCAGCTGCAGGGGGGGAATCTTCAGATCTGTCATGAGAGTCTGTTGTAGAGACCCACTCTGTTTGTCAGAGGTGTTGGTGGTTATTACTCCCCCTTTTTGTCACAAATGTTGCCAAAGCCAACAACATAGCCAGAGCACTATGACAGAGTTCCAAACTTGGTTTTACTTCACAGTTTCAACCAAGTTAACATCCACTTGATCTTGTTTCACAGCTTCGATCAAGTGATCACCCACTTTTGCTTTACAGTAGGTACCACCATATCAGATGCCATGATTTTGTTTCTGACATCCAGAACCACTCCTGCATGAACAGCATCCTTGAACTCCTGCAGGTACAGAGGTCTTCTCTCTGTAGGGTGTCTCCTAACCCTCTTGTATCCACCCTTGTTGCAAGCAGCATAGCTATGATCTGTTGACCATTCATAGCCTAGTACAAATTGTTTAATAGGCAGATATATTAAACAATTTATCCCAAACATCAGTGGTTGCTATAAGGTCTCAGAGAGACATATTCCCAGTTTGCTCCTTAAGTTTTCAAACTGAGTAGCATCCAGAGCCTTTGTAAATATGTCAGCCAGTTGAAGATCCGTGGCTACATGTTCCAAAGTGATCACCTTGTCTTCCACCAGATCTCTGATGAAGTGGTGCCTAATGTCAATATGTTTGGTCCTGCTATGTTGGATGGGATTCTTGGAGATGTTGATGGCACTGAGATTGTCACAGAACAATGTCATGACATTTTGAGTGACATTGTACTCAGTGAGCATTTGTTTCATCCAAACCAGTTGGGAGCAACTGCTTCCAGCAGCTATGTATTCAGCCTCTGCAGTGGACAGAGAGACACAGTTCTGCTTCTTGCTGAACCACGATATGAGGTTTTCTCCTAAGAAGAAACATCCACCTGATGTGCTTTTTCTGTCATCAGCACTTCCAGCCCAATCAGCATCACAGTACCCAGATAGGACAGGCTTAGACCCATGTGAATACAGCATCCCATAGTCACACGTCCCATTGATGTACTTGAGAATCCTTTTGACTTGATTCAAGTGGCTCACCTTGGGCTCTGCTTGGTATCTGGCACACACTCCAACTGCATAGGAGATGTCAGGTCTACTTGCAGTTAGATACAGCAGACTACCTATCATGCTTCTGTACAGGCATTGATCAACACTAGGCCCTCCATCATCTTTGGTTAGCTTCAGATGAGTAGGAGCTGGAGTCCTCTTGTGCCTGGCATGATCCATACCAAACTTCTTAACTATGTTCTTGGCATACTTGCTTTGGGAGAGAAACATAGAGTCCTCCATTTGGTTTACTTGCATTCCAAGGAAATAGGTCAGTTCTCCCACTAGACTCATTTAAAACTCAGATTGCATTTGGTGAACAAATTTTTTAACCATTTGTTCTGACATTCCACCAAAGACTATATCATCAACATAGATTTGAGCTATCATGATTTTGCCTTCTTCATCCTTCACAAACAAGGTTTTATCTATGCCACCCTTTCTGTATCCATTAGAGGTCAGAAATTCAGTTAGCCTTTCATACCAAGCTCTGGGTGCTTGCTTCAACCCATACAAGGCTTTCTTCAACTTGTATACATGCTCAGGTTGGTTAGGATCACAGAACCCTTTGGGTTGTTCCACATAGACTTCTTCATTCAGGTAGCCATTCAAGAATGCACTCTTCACATCCATTTGGAATAGCTTAAACTTCAGGATGCATGCTACCCCCAACAGCAATCTGATGGACTCAAGTCTAGCCACAGGAGCAAATGTCTCATCAAAGTCTACTCCTTCAACTTGAGTGTATCCTTGAGCTACTAGTCTTGCTTTATTTCTAGTAATTACTCCTTTCTCATCAGATTTGTTTTTGTAGATTCACTTGGTACCAATGATGTTGGACCCTTCAGGTCTTGGAACCAGCTCCCATACTTCATGCCTTGTGAACTGCTCGAGTTCCTCTTGCATGGCAATGATCCAGTATTCATCAGTCAGGGCTTCTTTCACATTCTTTGGTTCAACCTTGGAAACAAAGCAGGAATTTGAGTTTATTCCTCTTGACCTGGTAGTTACACCACTGGTGGGATCCCCTATGATAAGATCCTTAGGGTGGTCTTTCTGAATTCTGATAGATGGCACTTTGGTGGGTGCTTCTACTTCACATTCAGGAGGAGGTTCCTGTACTTCTTCAGGCTTGACTGGACTGTCAGTTGGACTATCAAGGAATGTTTCAACATCCTCCATGACATCGGTTCCTTCCTCTTTATCATCCACAATGACATTTATGGACTCCATCAGGACATTGGTCCTGTAGTTGAACACTCTATAGGCTCTGCTGTTAGTGGAGTATCCCAGAAATACGCCTTCATCACTTTTGGGATCTAGCTTCCTTCTCTGTTCACGATCTGTGAGAATGTAGCATTTACTTCCAAAAATATGAAAGTACTTCACAGTGGGTTTTCTACCCTTCCATATTTCATACAGAGTGGAGGAGGTTCCTTTTCTCAAGGTGACTCTGTTGTGAACATAGCACGCGGTATTCATTGCTTCAGCCCAAAAGTGCATAGGGAGTTTCTTTGCATGAATCATTGCTCTGGCAGATTCTTGAATAGTTCTATTTTTTCTTTCAACTATTCCATTCTGCTGAGGAGTTATAGGGGAGGAGAACTCATGGCTTATTCCTTCAGATGAGCAAAACTCATCAAACTTGGAATTCTTGAATTCAGTACCATGATCACTTCTAATCCGGACCACACAACTGTCCTTTTCCCTTTGAAGTCTTATGCACAGATCTTTGAAGACATCAAATGTATCTGACTTCTCTCTGATGAAGCTTATCCACGTGTATCTGGAATGGTCATCAACCACCACGTAGGCATACTTCTTCCCACCAAGACTTTCAACCTGCATAGGTCCCATTAGGTCCATGTGCAACAGTTCCAGAACTCTGGAGGTTGTGGAATGTCCCAGCTTTGGGTGTGACATCTTGGTTTGCTTGCCCACTTGGCATTCTCCACAGACTCTTCCTTCATCAATCAGAAGCTTTGGCATTCCTCTGACTGCTTCCTTGGATATGATCTTCTTCATTCCCCGTAAGTGGAGATGTCCAAGTCTTCTATGCCACAGCTTCACCTCCTGTTCTTCCTTGGCTGAGGAGCATGTTGTGGAAAAGTTAGAGAGATCAGGTTCCCACAGGTAGCAGTTGTCTTTGGACCTGGTTCCTCTCATAACTTCCTGATTGTCACCATTTGTCACAATGCACAGCTCCTTAGTAAACTGAACATGAAAACCTTGATCACACAGCTGACTTATGCTGATGAGGTTTGCAGTTAGTCCTCTTACTAACAGCACATTGTTCAGTTTTGGCACTCCAGAACAGTCCAGTTTGCCCACACCTCTGATTTTTCCTTTGGCACCATCACCAAAAGTCACATAGCTGGTGGTGTGAGGTTGAATGTCTACCAGTAGATTTTCCATACCAGTCATATGTCTTGAGCATCCACTGTCAAAGTACCAGTCTTCTCTGGAAGAAGCCCTTAGGGCAGTGTGTGCTATCCTAGCATACCATTGTTGCTTCTTAATGGGAACACATCGCTTACGTGTTTTATGCTTAGGTCTGACATGTGAGGCTCTGTTAGGGAAGCCATGAATCCAGTAGCAGAAGGCTTTTATATGTCCAAGCCTGCCACAGTGGTGACACCTCCAATTCTGGTATATTCTCTTCTGATGATCATTCATCCTAGCTCCTCGATGTTGAGACATTGGCTTTGACATCTGCTTGAACTTCTGAACTCTAGCCTTTGGGCGTTTGTGTTCAGCTCTTTTTCCAAATCCTAGCCCAGATTTGGTTCCAGACTGCTGTCCCACCTTTAGAATTTCTTCCAAGGTGTCAGTTCCCTTATTCATCATTCTGATGGATTTGGTCATCTGGTTCAGCTTGGAGGTCAGCAGGGCTATCTCATCATTTAGCCCCTCTATGGTAGACATTTGCTTCTGTCTCTCATCTTCCAGTTCCTTGATGAGTTTCTTCTGCTTTTCTCCTTGTGCACGCACTTCAGCACTGGTGGTACACAGCTTCTTATATGCTGCAGCAAGTTCATCAAATGTCAGCTCATCTGCACTTGTGTCATCTTCAGAGACACACACACTGGTTAGTGCAGTGACATGTTTGGCAGATTCTCCTTCAGATTCACTTTCAGAATCTCCTTCAGACCATGTGATAGCTAGCCCCTTATTTTGCAATTTGAGGTAAGTAGGGCATTCAGCTCTGACGTGTCCATACCCTTCACAGCCATGACACTGGATTCCCTTCCCATGGTTGAACTTCTCCTCAGAAGTTGATCTTTTCTTAATGTCAGTCGGGATGTTCTTGACATTAGGTCTCCCTCTTTGATCAATCTTCTTCATGAACTTGTTGAATTGCCTCCCAAGCATGGCTAAGGCTTCTGATATACTTTCATCACCTCCTGTATATCCTTCTTCTGACTCCTCTTCAGCATTTGATATAAAGGCTATGCTTTTCTTCTTCTCAGCATACTCACCTAAGCCCATTTCAAAGGTTTGGAGAGAACCAATGAGCTCATCTACCTTCATATTGCTGATGTCCTGAGCCTCCTCTATGGCAGTGACCTTCATAGCAAACCTCTTAGGCAAGGACCTGAGAATCTTTCTTACAAGTTTCTCTTCAGTCATTTTCTCACCTAGTCCACCAGAGGTGTTTGCAATTTCAAGAATATTCATGTGAAAGTCATGAATAGTCTCCTCCTCTTTCATCCTCAGATTTTCAAACTTGGTTGTCAACATCTGAAGTTTGGACATCTTCACCTTGGAAGTACCTTCATGAGTTACCTTGAGGGTATCCCAAACTTCCTTAGCTAGTTCACAATGGTGCACCAGCCTGAAGATGTTCTTAGTGATTCCATTGAACAGTGCATTCAAGGCTTTGGAGTTTCCAAGAGCTAATGCCTCTTGTTCCTTGTCCCAATCTTCTTCGGGAATCTGCACACTGACTCCATCTTCACCAGTCCTCGTTGGATGTTCCCATCCCTTGTTGACAGCTCTCCAGACTTTGCTGTCTAGAGACCTTAAGAAGGCTATCATGCGAGGCTTCCAGTCATCATAATTAGATCCATCCAACATGGGTGGTCTGTTTGAGTGTCCTAAATCCTTGTCCATGGTACTAGAAAGTAACTTCCCTAGATCTCACCCAGAACTTCACAGGCAGGGTGCCTGCTCTGATGCCAATTGAAATTCTAGTTATCAGACTTTGGATGTCACACTGGTTGTTATGACATCCAATTCTGCACAGACAGGGATTATGCAGAACTTAATAGTAAGTGCAGTAAATAACACAAGTAATTGTTCACCCAGTTCAGTCCAACATGACCTACATCTGGGGGCTACCAAGCCAGGGAGGAAATCCACTATTAGTAGTATCAATTCAAAGCTAAACTCACCCGTTTACAACTTATCACTTAATCCCTACCCAATGCAATTTCAATCTTAACCTAAGATCAGAGTTCCTACTCACTCCCCCTCAATCACCTCAGTGATATTAAAGACACTTTGAAGTCACACTTCAAAAACAACTCTTGATTATGCTTCACAGCTTAAATCAAGATACACAGCACTCACGCTTAAAAGCTTTGAGTGACACAACACTTACAACTCAATGAACACCCTATGCCAAAGCAATCATCTACTTGATAATGACTTGGCTTACAAGATACGTCTAATACAAGACTCACAAAATACAGCAGTGAAGTATGATGGACACACTGACTCTTCACGCTTCAAAATCCCCGAAACTGAATGAAGGAATGCCTTCCTTTTTATATTGCAGCACCTGGGCTTTTGCACCTGTATTTTCCTGAATTTTAGGTCACACAAGTTCCCTCAAATTCAACATTTAGGTTGCTAACAAATAGGCTATTTGTTAGGTTCATTGAATGTAGCTTGGTTGTTGATTTCCTGGATTTTCTCTCAGCTGTTGAATCCCTAAAGAATAGCCTGAGAAAAAGCTGAAACAGAAAACTGAACAACCTACAATTTAGCATATGCTGTCAGGCACGAATGTCACGACATTCAGCTTGACATCAAGGTCCATATGCTGAGTCTGTTTTTCCAGAAAACAGACTGTACAATTTGCTGACCTGTACATGATCAAAATGACCATACTACAGTAACAGCTTACATTAATAAATGTCAAAGTGTCCAACTTAACATTTATACATTTGGCCTTAAGTTAGTTCTGTTATTCTCTTGAAGAACAAACTAAGTTTTATGCTGAAGTATAGCAGAACACCACTCTGCCTAATCTTCAGTAGCTGCTGTCAATGATGAATGTCACAACATCCAGTTTGACATTCAGTCAGTAGGCCTTATGCCAGGTCTGGTTCTTCCTTGATAACCAGACTGCAAATGAATACTAAGTTCTAACAGAACTTCTGTTCCTTAGTATCTGTTGACAGGTATGAATGTCACAGCATTCAATAATCCTGTGTTAGCTAGTCCTACAGTAACTACAATGTAGTCACATATACATGTCATGACATCAGTCAAGACATTAGTGTTTTACCATATAATGCAGCCAATTAAACACCTACAAGAAGTGACCTTATGGCATCCACTATGAACAAATCTGTTATGGCTCAGTATGATTTCGACAATCCCATCTACCAAGCCGAAGAGGAGAGTGATGAAGACAGTGAACTCCCGAAAGAATTGGCTAGATTGTTGAAGCAAGAGGAAAGGGTCATCCAACCTCATCAGGAAGAGTTGGAGATTGCGAATCTGGGTACTGAGGACGCCAGAAGAGATATCAAGATCGGGGCTGCTTTGAAACCAGAGATCAAGAGCAGGTTGATCGAGATGCTGAGAGAGTATATGGAGATATTCGCCTGGTCTTATCAAGATATGCCTGGGCTGAATACTGATATTGTGGTTCATAGGCTACCTCTCAGAGATGATTGTCCTTCGGTTAAGCAGAAGCTTCGTAGAACGAGTTCTGATATGGCAGTGAAAATCAAGGAAGAGGTTCAGAAGCAGTTCAATGCGGGTTTCTTGTCAGTAACAACTTACCCACCGTGGGTAGCCAACATCGTTCCTGTGCCGAAGAAGGATGGCAAAGTCAGAATGTGTGTCGATTACCGGGATCTGAATAAAGCGAGTCCGAAAGATGATTTCCCATTACCTCACATCGATGTATTGGTGGATAATACGGCTCAATCCTCGGTATTCTCTTTCATGGATGGTTTCTCGGGCTATAATCAGATTAAGATGGCGCCAGAGGACATGGAAAAGACGACATTCATCACACCTTGGGGCACGTTCTGCTATAAGGTGATGCCATTTGGGCTGAAGAATGCCGGTGCTACCTATCAGAGGGCAATGACGACTCTCTTTCACGACATGATGCACAAAGAGATTGAAGTGTACGTGGATGATATGATTGCGAAGTCGCAGACAGAAGAGGAGCACCTGGTTAATTTGCAGAAGTTGTTTGACAGATTGGTCAAGTTCAAGCTGAGGCTGAATCCAAACAAGTGTACGTTTGGTGTGAGATCAGGGAAGCTGTTAGGCTTCATTGTTAGTGAGAAAGGGATTGAGGTTGATCCAGCTAAAGTCAAAGCTATTCAGGAAATGCCTGAACCGAAAACTGAAAAGCAGGTTCGTGGGTTTTTAGGGAGATTGAATTACATTGCAAGGTTTGTATCTCACCTAACTGCCACGTGTGAACCAATATTCAAATTGCTCAGAAAGAATCAGGCAATCAGATGGAATGATGATTGTCAGAAAGCTTTTGACAAGATAAAAGAATATTTACAGAAACCTCCAATCCTGATTCCTCCAGTTCCAGGGAGACCATTGATAATGTACCTGTCAGTTACCGAGAACTCGATGGGGTGTTTATTGGGACAGCATGACGAGTCTGGTCGAAAAGAGCATGCCATATACTACCTTAGCAAAAAGTTTACCGACTGTGAAATCAAATATTCACAGCTTGAGAAAACTTGCTGTGCTTTGGCCTGGGCTGCTCGCCGACTGAGGCAGTATATGCTGAACCATACTACCTTATTGATTTCTAAGATGGATCCAGTGAAATACATCTTTGAGAAGCCGGCTCTCACCGGACGTGTTGCCCGTTGGCAGATGATCTTAACAGAGTACGATATTCAGTACACGTCACAGAAGGCTATCAAAGGTAGTGTTTTGTCAGACTATCTCGCCGAACAACCGATTGACGACTATCAGCCTATGATGTTTAAATTCCCTGATGAAGACATCATGTATCTTAAGATGAAAGATTGTGAAGAACCTCTTGTCGAGGAAGGACCGGATCCTGATGACAAGTGGACACTGATGTTTGATGGGGCTGTGAATGTGAATGGTAATGGTGTTGGTGCAGTGCTGATCAATCCGAAAGGTGCTCATATACCTTTCTCTGCCAGATTGACTTTTGACGTCACCAACAACGAAGCTGAGTATGAGGCTTGTATCATGGGGATAGAAGAAGCCATTGATTTGAGGATCAAAACGCTTGACATTTTTGGAGATTCCGCTCTAGTGATCAATCAGGTCAATGGAGATTGGAATACGAACCAGCCGCATTTGATTCCGTATAGAGATTACACCAGAAGAATACTGACGTTCTTCAAGAAGGTGAAGTTGTACCATGTCCCGCGGGATGAGAATCAGATGGCGGATGCCTTGGCTACTTTATCTTCCATGATAAAAATTCATTGGTGGAATCATGTGCCACACGTTGCGGTGAATCGACTCGAGAGGCCTGCGTATGTGTTTGCAGCCGAGGCTGTTGTGATTGATGAGAAGCCGTGGTACTATGATATCAAGAACTTCCTCAAGACTCAGGAGTATCCTGAAGGTGCATCGAAGAATGATAAGAAAACCCTGAGAAGGCTAGCTGGAAGCTTTTATCTGAATCAGGATGATGTGTTATACAAGAGGAATTTTGACATGGTCTTGCTCAGATGCATGGATAGACACGAAGCAGACATGTTGATGCAGGAAGTGCATGAGGGTTCGTTTGGTACCCATGCTGGTGGTCATGCAATGTCGAAGAAACTGTTGAGAGCCGGTTATTACTGGATGACTATGGAATCCGATTGCTTCAAGTATGCTCGGAAGTTCCATAAATGCCAGATTTATGCTGATAAGGTGCATGTACCACCAAGCCCGTTGAATGTCATGAACTCGCCTTGGCCGTTTGCCATGTGGGGCATTGACATTATTGGGAAGATTGAGCCTACTGCTTCGAATGGACATCGCTTCATCTTGGTTGCAATTGACTACTTCACAAAATGGGTAGAAGCAGCTTCTTATGCTAATGTTACCAAACAAGTGGTTGCCCGGTTCATCAAGAAAGAAATCATTTGTCGTTATGGAGTTCCTGAGAGAATCATCACTGACAATGGTTCGAATCTCAATAACAAGATGATGAAAGAGCTTTGCAAAGATTTCAAGATTGAACATCACAATTCTTCTCCTTACAGACCGAAGATGAATGGTGCTGTAGAGGCGGCAAACAAGAATATCAAGAAGATTGTGCAGAAGATGGTCGTTACGTACAAGGATTGGCATGAAATGTTGCCTTTCGCTTTGCATGGGTACCGTACCTCAGTACGTACGTCGACCGGGGCAACCCCCTACTCCCTTGTGTATGGTATGGAAGCAGTCCTACCTGTTGAAGTGGAGATCCCTTCTCTGAGGGTTTTGTTGGATGTCAAGCTGGACGAAGCCGAGTGGATTCGAACGAGGTTTAATGAGTTAAGCCTTATCGAAGAGAGACGGCTAGCAGCTGTGTGCCATGGGCAGTTATATCAGAGAAGGATGAAGCGAGTCTTTGATCAGAAAGTGCATCCTCGGACATTTCAGACCGACGATCTGGTTCTGAAGAGGATCCTTCCTCCCGGTACAGATAACAGGGGCAAGTGGACTCCTAATTATGAAGGTCCATATGTTGTGAAGAAGGTTTTCTCCGGTGGAGCCTTGATGCTTACAACTATGGATGGTGAAGATTTCCCGTCCCCTATTAACTCAGATGTAGTCAAAAAATACTTCGCATAAATTGACCCGCTGGACAAAAAGAACAAAAGAGTCTAGGCAAAAAGGGCATCCCGGCGAACCAAAAAAAAAAAAAAAAAAAAAAAAAAAAAAAAAAAACCAGAAAGAAAAGGTTCGGGCAAAAATTAGGGATAAAATGAAAAGAAATGGTACACCCGGTAAGTCGAAAACCCGCAAGGGCGGCTTAGGCAAAAATGGGTATCCTGGTGGATTGAAAACCCAAAAGGGCGATCCAGCCAGAAGAGGGATTAAAGCGAAGACTACAGTCTGAGTTATCTGTACTTCATCGCGTTTCGTCGTCTGCCATCTCGAAAGATGTGATCGGTCCAGTCATTCTTCTCAGAAAGCAAGGAAGTTGGGAGGAAAACTGATGATCTGTGAGTTATAACAGGATTGGGAAATAGTGGATGCCGTGTTCACATTGCCATTAGGATAGATTTTTCCCTTTTGTGCACAATTGCCTCTTTCTAGGAATTGCTTCCCAAATGTACTCGCCTTTTCAGGCACATTTTCAATCAATAAAAGTCGTTATTCAGATAAATAGCTCTCTTGTTTTTGTTTTTTACTGTTTTGTTTGCAAAGACGTCCGAATTTTTGATAAACATTGCATATAAAAACATGAAGGCTTAACAATAGCTTGCAGAAAGATAAAACATCTGAAAATCATTTTGAATGTTGAGGACACTTGAGCGTATTTTGTCCATGTATCCCTGGGGCATGTTGATTGTGGTTGTTTTGCAGGTCATTATCTATGAGCATTCCCCAGCAGATATTTTCTCTCCAAGCAAGTTTGAGGGCTATCAGAGTCTATTCTCGCCCCAGCAGTCGGGTTTGAAATAGTATTACCATCCCCAACATGGTCGTGAGCGTTTGTTTCCCAGCAGGGTTGTGAATGTTTCTTCCCAACACAGGGTCTGATGTGTGTTTTCACCCGCCAGGGTTTTGGTTCATCCTCAGCAGAGAAGTGTTTCATCCCCAACATAGGTTTTCCCCAGCTAGTCCCCGAGTGGAGCGAGTTTCAATGAAATATTTCTCCAGCAGAGTTCATCCTACCAGCGGATTGGACGAGTTTTCGTAGCAGATTGATGTTTGCATCCCCAGCTGAGTCTATTCTACCTGTGGATTGCGTGGGTCGTCCCCAGTGGAGTAGCAATTATTCCCCAAAGCTATCCTAATTGAGGTTTGGTTGAGTCTTCCCCAGTGAAGTCACTTTATCATTCCCCGGTAAAGTCGTCTTGTTACTCCCCGGCGAGTAATTTCACCGAAGAGTTGCATGGTTTACTTTCCCCAGTGGAACAACATTGATTAATCACCGAAGAGTTGCCTGGTTTGTTCCCCAGCGGAGTATTTGTTTGCTTCCCGAGCGAAGTGGACCCTGTGAAGGATGATCCCCAGCAGAGTCTATCCTTCCCCCGGCAGCAGTTTTGTTTTTCCAGCATGAGTGAGAAGTCGGTGCTTCCTCGGCAAAGCATTCCCCGATAAGGCTCTCCCCGCAAAGTATTCTTCAAGCAGAGTCTCCCCACAGGGTTGGAGGCATCTGATCAGTTTGGCTCCTCAGCCGGAGTTCATTTTGCATGTTGCATGTAGTAATCATTGCATCTTCAAAAATGCGTAGCATTTCCATTCAAGATGGAGCATTACGCCACAGAAAAATACAAACATATGCATTCATGTGTTCGAGACCCCATCAGACTGCATCCCCGGCAGAAGCGGATATTTGTTCAACCTGTACGGCACGTTTGCTACAGTGGCTCCAGTCAACTGTTGATGTTGACAATCCCCACAGAGGTTTACTTCCTTATCCGTTAGTGAAAGGAAAGCTTGTTTCTCCCCAGCGAGACCCCTGCAAGTGTGTAGCCTTGCCCAGACATGTAGATGTTATTATCCTGTCAGCACCCGCGTGTGTTGCTTCTTTGGTGTCGGTAAACACCATCTTTCGGTGCTTTCCCAGTCGTGCGTAAGTGTCTGGTATTCTTTGATGTCTGTAAACATCATCTTTCGATGTTCGTAACGTCGTCCTCCTTCCCTAGTGAAGTAGCTTTCCTCCTCTCCGTTGGTGTCGATAAACGTCGAGTTTTTCCTATGCGTCCATTGGCGTATAGTTGATATCTTTCCCCACAGGGTCGTCCCCAGAAGAATCCTCCTCTCCGTTGGTGTCGATAAACGTCGAGTTTTTCCTAGTTATCCGTTGATAACTAGTTGTATCTCCTTTCCTGTTCATCCGTCGTCCGTTGATGTCTGGTTACCTCTCCGTTGGTGTCGATAAACGTCGAGTTTTTCCTAGTTATCCGTTGATAACTAGTTGTATCTCCTTTCCTGTTCATCCGTCGTCCGTTGATGTCTGGTTACCTCTCCGTTGGTTTCGATAAACGTCGAGTTTTTCCTAGTCGTCCGATGGCGTCTAGTTGTACCCTTCCCCATGCAGATTTACCTCTCCGTTGGTTTCGGTAAACGTTGAGTTTTTCTCATTCGTCTGATGACGTCTGATTGTATACCCTGTTCCCAGTCATTCACTAATGTCTGGTTGATTCCCAGCCAGAATCCCCAGTAGACGTCCTATTCGGTTTCTGATTGTGGTGCCTTTCCCTCGTGAAGTGGCTTTCTCCTTCTCCGTTGGTGTCGATAAACGTCGAGCTTCTCCCTTTCGTCCTATGACGTCTGGTCGAGTCTTCCCAGTTCATCCGTCGTCCGTTGATGTCTGGACTCCTTCTCCGTTGGTGTCGATAAACGTCGAGCTTCTCCCTTTCGTCCTATGACGTCTGGTCGAGTCTTCCCATTCATCCGATGATGTTTGGCTACCTCTCCGTTGGTCTTGGTAAACGTCAAGTTTTTCCTGGTCGTCCCAGTAGAGTTACCTCTCCGTTGGTTTTGGTAAACGTTGAGTTTTCCCACTATGTCCGCTGACATGTGGTTGTATCTTTCCTGTTCGTCCGTCGTCCGTTGATGTCTGGTTACCTCTCCGTTGGTTTCGATAAACGTCGAGTTTTTCCTAGTTGTCTGTTGACAACTGGATGTATTTTCTTCCCCAGTAGAATTACCTCTCCGTTGGTTTCGGTAAACGTTGAGTTTTTCCCACTATGTCCGTTGACGTATGGTTGTATCGCTATCCTTCCAGTCATTCATCGATGATTGACTTACCTCTCCGTTGGTCTTGGTAAACGTCGAGTTTTTCCTAGTTGTCCGTTGGCATCTAGTTGTGATTTCTGTTCCCATTCATCATCTTGAGATGTCTGGAGGTGGTTGTGCCTTTGAGGAGAAAAAGAATCAGAAAAATCAAGATCCCAGTGAATAAGTATCAGATCCCGGTGGACGTTTCCGTTGGTGATTCCCAGCAGTGTGCAAATTCTACGGTTCTTGGTATTCAATCTCTGTTTACCCTGAAAGTCTGACAGCCGTTGCTCTCATCCATTCGGGTTCCTAGTTGATTGAATAGGGGCAGCTGTAGCACCTCAAATTTGCACCCTACCTCTTGTGCATACATTTTTCATTTTTAGGTCATTATCATAACAAGGTCCATTGCATAGCATTGCATAGCCATTTGCCCGAGTGCAAGTTCAGCTGACAAATTAGGTCAAACTGGTCAGGAGATCAGGTCAAACAAGCAAGCATGTGCTATTTTCATTGAGGCAAAGCCCTAGGGTTGATTTATCAAGTTCATATGGTCTAAGGATCATTGTGAAGTGGTTTGGCCAAAGATTGGATTATCAAAGCTCAACAGTCAAGCTGAATTTCTTCAGAAACCCTAGAAAGTCAACTGTGGTCAACTGTGCCTGATTTTATGGATTAGAAGGTGTGAGATGGTTTGAAAGGGCTCATTCATGTACATATAAGTCTCATTTGACATGTCAAAGACCAAGGTTGAAGATTTGGAGGTCAGGTCAAAAGTTTCCAAAAATAGTAGGTGACCTGTAATTTCAACTGCCCAAAATGGAAAGTTTTGCTCCCCAAAATTACTTCATCATACAAGCTTCAAATGGAATTTTGTCCAACATGAAAGTTGAAGATCTTGATCTCACCATTCCAAAAAGTCCAAGAACTTGAGATTCCCATGTGTGGTTGGCAAGATATGGTCCATTCATTTTCAGAAAATGCCCAAATTCAAAGTGCCATAACTTTCACATGGAAAGGCCAATTCGGTTGATTTTTCTTTTAGCAAACCACATTTCATATGAAC
Source organism: Lathyrus oleraceus (assembly GCF_024323335.1). Lineage (NCBI taxonomy): Eukaryota > Viridiplantae > Streptophyta > Magnoliopsida > Fabales > Fabaceae > Lathyrus > Lathyrus oleraceus. The sequence continues at coordinate 145,732,812 of NC_066580.1, forward strand.
TTTCATGATGCATAATTACATTTTATCAAAAACTCTCATAGCAAAATGGCATTTTTCAAGTGAATTCATTTGCATTTTTGGCATGACATAGTGATTTTGAGAAATACATGGCCTATGCACATGGGACCTTTTGCAACACATTCCAAATGACATTTGGACTTGCTTGAACCAAATTTGGACTGATAAATTGGCTGCACAAGAGAAAGGGTATTTTGGCCAAAGCATGAAAATGCACTTTGTACTAATTACTTCCATTTGCTTAATCTTGATTAAATTTTGGATTAGGCATTGGTATAAAGAGATAATTATAACAGAATATCATAATGACATCTCATTTTTTCAGATCCAAAAAAAAAAATCTCACAATTCTCTCATTTTCTCTCAATTTCTCACACACTATTTTTCCTCATTTTCATCAAGAATTCATCAACACTCGTGGCTTCTCTTTGTTGATTCTTCACTTGCAGATAAAATAGAAGTTCTGTTGAAGCTCACAGTGGAAAAACCTTGAAGATCCATGGCCATGGCATTTGCACTTTGTGTATGACAGTTGAAGATTGCCACGAATTGGAATTGCTGCGAGCTGAAAAGTTGATTCCATCTTCTTATCTACACCTTGCTGCGCATCTGTTTTTGGATATCAAGGCCTGAATTCACCAAATCCGTAACTGCACTTCGATTAAGGTTGGAAATCGAACTTCATAATTGCTTCAATTAAGATAGGGATTCGATAGAATGTTCATTGTAGAGTAGCCTAAAGCTTGAATCGTGTATTTTCGTTGTATATTCATTGAGAAATCTTGAATCAAAGTTTAGATGCCAAAACTATTTCTGTTCGATTCTCTTTGTATGTTGATTTCTGGACATTTTCCTCATCATATCCTTGATCCTCATGCTTAGACGATTCCAACGGTATATTGTTTGTTCATTTTGGTGCAAAAATGTTCTTGATGATGATTTTGATGATGAACTGCTATGAACGTTGATGAACACGGTTCCAGCGAAGTGTTTGATCCATTTTCCTGCGCCTCAGTTTGAATTTCATGTTTCCCTCCGGTTTGGACCAATCAGAACGCGCCAGGCAGTTTAATGAAACTGCATCGTTTTGGCCTGGCGCATGAGAATTACAGAAATGCCACTCAGATTAATTAAATTCATTTTAGGTTTTAAATAAATATTTCATTTCATCAATAAACTTCAAAAAATCATAATAAATCCAATTTTGGTCCAAATTGAATGGAAATTTTTGCATCCATCTCCAAATTTTGTCTAGTTTTTTTTAGGCATAGAAGTCAAAGTTGTGCCTGATGAATTTTTGACTTTGCCTAGTGATCTTGTTCATGTATGCATTTTTTGTATGTTTTACCATTTTTTACATGAAATCTTGATGCCTCAGCCAAAGTGCATGAAATTTTATAGGCTTGTTCTTGACTCATTTCTGGTGATTTTGATGTATAGTTTGTGAATTTTGGATTTATGGTTTGCAAGATATGATGTGTACAAGTTGAGTGTGACAATGTGTGTCACACTATGTTATGCTGTGTTCATGAATTTTGTTGCCATGCCTATGCTTTGCTAAATGCTCCCAATTTTTGCATGTGATATAATCTGTATGTCTAGTTTTGCCATGATTGTTTGTAGGAATTGTTGATTCATTTCCTATTTGATTGGGATTTTTGCTTGCTGTTTAGACATTTTAGGGTTTTGCTTGAGTGATTGCCTTCCATGCCTTGTGAAATGCTCATACCTTATCATATGAAGATGAAATTTGATGGAGTGATTCCTAACATGTTTGAGTTCACTTTGGCTTTGGTCTCATTCATTTCTCATTTGTTCTCACTGTTTTATGATTGATGGATGTTGATGCTTGTTTTGATGCCATGTATGGGTTTATTTGCATTTGTCCTGACTTGTTGAATTTAATTTCCTTACTTCCTCTTGTCCAAATAGCATGAAATTTGATATGTAGCTCCTTGAATGTGTTCTGTTTAGGCTGGAATTTTTGTGGAATTTATTGAGCTGTTTAGGTATTTGTTTGAGTGTGGCCATTCTGTTTGCTCATATATGGTTCACAATTGCCTAGTTTGACTTAAATTGTGCATGAAATGAATTTGGTGCATAGTTTTGACGTGAGACCAATTGGATTCTCTTTTTAATTGATTAATCTTGATTTTGATCATGTTTCACTTGCTGTTTTGACTTTTTCACTTCCTTTTGACCCTAGGCTTGTCCTAGTGGTGTTGTATCTCATGTTTGAATGTGATTTTCAGGTTAAGAAGCAAAATACCTTAAGGAGGTGGATTCACATTTGATTGAGATGTCTTTTAATATTGTAAACTAACTTGGTTTATTTTGTAGGATGCTTGGCTCCTTTGAGTTGACTTGCACTTTGGTGCATTAGATTGTGTTTGTCTGTGTATAGCTAATTGTGAACCATTTGCTGTTTAGTTCTGTGATGGGTATACTGATGATATTTGATTGATTTCAGGTACATTAGTTGCTAATATTGCTTTGCTTTGCTTGATAAGCAATTTGCACTAAGGTATAACATTCTTGTCTCCATGTAGTCTGGAAGACCTGGCCTGTTACTTGGCCAGGCACCTGTCTGAAGTCCTCCTTAAGAGGCGATGTTTGTGCTTGTTTACTTTTGTCCTCAAGCAGGAAAAGTCCTTGATTAAGGCAATTGGCGGATAAAAGAGATAAGCAATCTATCTCCCGCTATTCTGTTGAGTCGTCCCTCTGCTCACACCACTATGTTGACGCATTGAGGACAGTAACCCAAGATCTTGTACAGTGTACAGTTGAGTCCGTGTCTTAAGTGTAGAAGGGTTCCCACATTCTGAACCCACGCTCCTTTGTCTGAAGCTCTCCCTGACCAGGGATAAGAGCTGTGAAGTCTCATCTTCACTCACCTTTCATCTGGCTTCACCTTGACTCTCAATGTCAAGGTTAAGAGCTAACCTCACCTTGATACAGAGGCTTGTCTGTCGAGGTTGATATGACCCCTCGACTAAAGCCTAGCCTTGATGTTTGAGCCCCTTGTTGGTGTGTTTATTTCATGCTGTATATGTTTGTGTGGTGTGATTGTATCCCCTAGGTTTGCTAGACTCCGCGTAGTCTCGTTTGCATGACAATTAAGGTAGCACGGTTCCTTCGTATAGGACTTCCTTTCTTGCTTGAGCTTTCCTAAAACACAAACAAACATTATCCCATCTTAAGGATACGTCAACTCCTTCTACTACAGGTGAGTAAGTCTCCAAAGGTCGAGCATCAGGTAGATTGCGTAGTGACGTTGTCCACTTAAAAAACACAAACCAACAGGAATAGTTTAGCCGAACTACGACAACTCTGATTCTCATGTCCAGATGAGATACGTAGGCACGAGATGCGATGTATTGTCGAGTTTGACTAACAACTAACACTAATTCTTTTCTCTCGCCCTCGTTGCGATTGAGACCTCCCCTTTCTCTTGCCCTAGTTGCAATCGAGACCCTTCTTCTTCCTGTGCTGGTGTTAGGAGATGGATGTAAGCCCAGCGATTGGCATTCCGTATCCTATTGTTTGTTGTGTGCTTGGAAACTGATGTAAGTCCAGCGATTGGCATTCGGGTTCCAGTGTGGGTGTGTTTGGTTCGGAAGCTGATGTAAGTCCAGCGATTGGCATTCGGGTTCCATGTTTTCCCTTGTTTGTGTTGTTTTGTTTGGCGTGCGTGAGCCGAGCTACGAATGCTCTGATTCTCCTTCGTCCAAAGGAGATACGTATGCATAGGATGCGACATCCTAGCGAGCATGTGTCGTTTCCCCAGTCCGAACTACTTAGACTCTGATGTCTATGCCTGATAGACTAAGTAGGCCCAGGACGCGATGTTCTGCCGAGTCAGTCTTGTGTGTTTTCTTGTGTCTCTTTCAGCCAGTGTGTGTGTGTTTGAGCAGTGTTTTAGCAACCATTTTCCTTCTTATTGTGCGTGGATCCCGTCGAGTACGACGGATGCGTAGGGGTGCTAATACCTTCCCTTCGCATAACCAACTCCCGATCCCATTCTCTTTGGTCGCGAGACCATGCTTTTTCCAGGTTTACTCTGAGCGTTTCCTTTCCCTCTTTTGGGATAAATAACGCACGGTGGCGGCTCTGTTGTTCTTGGTTTCCCGCCAGTTTTTCGCGTAATGCGACAGTATGCTTATGCTTCAGTATCCTCAGATGGTTGATGTTGGCAACCCTTAGAATCTCAAAGGTCAGGTTCATCATGTTTTTGCACCAATCAATGTTGACACTCCTGATAATGATGTTGAATATCGAGGCGCACGCCTCCACTTCCAAATTCCTTCCCATGCAGCTCATCCTGTGGGCCAGAACTAGTATTAAGCTATTCATAATGCCTATCCTGGGCAACGTTTGTTGCCATGGTGTTATATGTACCTGTCAATCTTGCAATTCAGTATGTGTAGTCAGGGGCACCTTTAGCTCCTAATGCTCAGACTGGAGGGCAGTTCCTTCAGGTTGTGAATTCAGTTCCTCAAATTTTCCCTCCTGGTTTTTCTTATCCTCCTTAGATGTTGTTTGCTCCTCATTCAGTGCCTGCTCAGGCGTATGCTCAAGATGTTACTCGACCAGTCAGTCAGGTTGTTGTTTTAAATTCTAGTCCAACTAGGCTAGCAGACTATTAGTTGTTAGACGATAGAATTAGGGCTATATAGGGTTTCTCGGCTTTCGGCATGGATTCCAGAGACTTGTGTTTGGTCCCAAATGTGGTACTTCCTCAAAAGTTGAAGGTACTAAATTTACCAAAGTACAAAGGATTGAGCTGTCCTCGGAGTCATGTGACGATGTACTGTAGGAATATGGCATCCTACATTGATAACGATGACTTGATGATTCATTGTTTCCAAGATAGTCTGTCTGGGGATTCCTTGGATTGGTACATGAGCTTGGAGAGTACCAAAATCAGGCCATGGAGAGATTTGTTTGAAGCCTTCCTGAAACAATATAAGTACAATTCGGATATGGCACCGACTAGGTTGCAATTGCATTATCAATCTCAGAAGCCCAGTGAAACATTTAAAGAATACGCTTAGAGATGGCATGAAATGGCTTCTCGAGTCAGGCCTGCTTTATCTGATAATGAATAGTTTGACATCTTCATGGGTACCCTACATGGTCTGTATTTTGAGAAAATTATTGGTATCTCATCATCCGATTTTGCAGATATTGTGACTATCGACGAAAGAATTGAGAATGGGGTTAAATCTGGAAAAATTGCAGGTACTGTTCCTCAGCAAGATGTGACTAAGAAACCACATAGTAGCTTTCCGAAGAAGAAGGAAGGTGAGACAAGTGTGGTAACGAAAAGTGTCCACCCTCAGTATCAGGCTCCTATGGATCCTGTGTCATATTGTCCTTGTCCATACATTCTTGCTGCCAAGTATCAACAACCTCCTTTTCAGTACCAACCGCAAAATCATAATCAACGGCCTGCTCAAACTCAACAAAATGCTCGTAATAATAAGGGTCAAGGACAAGGGCGGAATCATCATAATAACTATGGTAGACGTCCTCAATATGACAAGATTCTTGTACCATACGCTCAGTTGGTACCTTATTTGGTTCATGTGGGAGCTATTGTACCAAAGGAGACTCCACCGGCCATCCCTCGTTATCATCCCAAGCATAACCCTAATACCTCATAAGCCTACCATGTTGGGTATATAGGGCATTCAACTGAAGATTGTTGGCCTCTCAAGAATAAAATTCAAGAGCTTATTAATCAGAAGGTTATGTCTTTCTCGGAAGAAAAACCTAATATAAAGACAAACCTTCTGTCGAACCATAATGGGCCAATGGTTAGCGCAGTTATTGAAGAGGAGACTGCAGAATCTGTCAGAGGGGTCATTGATGTGCAAACCCCGACATCAGTAATTGTGAAAAACCTTGAGGAGCATTTTTTTCTGGAAGGTCTTCATGATAGTTGTGATGTGTGTGAAACAGATCCTGATTACTGTGATGTTTTGAAGGGTTGTGTTCAGAACACGATTGTAATACCCCAAAATTTACCCTTCATTTTTCCCTAGGAACATGGGATTTTGCTTTACACTTCATTAGCATCATACTAGGTCATACTCATTGCATACTGCATTAGTGACTTGGGAAATCAGGGTTTGATTGATCACTCCTTAACAAAAGGAGCCCACACAAAGCAAGACTGAGAATTGGACTTCATTTTCTATGTATACAAGTTTCAAAGGTCTCAAGGGGTTCCATAGGTCTTATTATGGTCCTCAGTTCATCAGTGGAGGATTCAGAGCTCTCAGAATGTGCATATGGATTTAATCAGAAATTAGGGTTTCATGGCTACCTGCAACAGGAAATGTTTGGTGGGAAGAAAAGGGGGCTCATTCATGTCATGATTAGAGAGGCATCTTGGCCTAGGAAGATTCACAATTATCTCACAAAGATCCATTGGCAATCAGTGCAATCAGTTCTTGATTATTTTTGCCCTAAACTAGGGTTTGGTATAAAATCGGTTTATTTCTGATTCCTTGGGTGAAACTCTTTTCCATGGCCCTCCATATGTCCACAAGGGTCTACATACAAAAAATCAGCTCTTTATTTGAGCCAGAGGTGCTTCAATTGATCAATGGAATCGAGAATGAGACAGTTTGGGAAAAGTCAACTATGGGGCCAGAAAAGTCAACTCCTGACATTTTAAGAGTGGAATCTCAAAATTCATGCCTAAGGGAACCTACATGTGAAATTTGATCAAGGTTGGATCATGGATTCATCATTTAATCAGGAGTTGGAAAAGTTACTAAATTTGGAAATGGTTGACTTTCCATTTAGGGCAAGTTTTCATGATTATTGCACTCACTTTAAGCCCATTTTCCATCAATATGCAAGCTCCATTTGAAAATTTCTCCAACATGAAAGTTGTTCCTATTGTTCCAATATTTCTAGAGATATAAAGTTTGTTTCATTTGGATTAAAATTGAGAAAGTTATGCTTGGTCAAAGTGAGACATTATTTTAGGACACTTAGAAAATTTTCTAAGTCCAAAATCTTCAAGATTTGTCAAGACTTATGGGCCAGTTTTCTTGCATTTCAAGGAATCTTTTGAAAACACTTTCTTCATGACAATTGTACCTTGCCATGTCCTATTTTACATCCTTTTGGAATCATCCCATTTGGATCATTGGTTTGAGAGATGCACTCATCTAAAGTGGACATAATGACTTGGTTTTCTATACAGCATTTAGGCCAAACTGGCCCAGCCATTTTGCAGATGATGAGACACGATTTCATGGACATTTTTCACCTCTTTCCACTCATCATTTTAACTTTTGTTCAACATGAAAGATGTTAAGATCCATGCACTCTTCCTACTGTTTGCATTGCCTTGCCATTTGGTCATGTATTCATCAAGATACATAGTCATAAAGTCACCCATTTGAATTGTTTTTATGCTGCATAAGACAACCAAGTCAGACCACAAAATCGACCAGACCATTCTTTACCTCATTTGGCCATGTACTTTTAATGTCCACTAACTTAAGTTTTTCCAAAATTAGAACTTACTTTCACCACCTCACTTTTTGCACATTTTTACACATAATCAAAACCATACATTTCAGCCCATTAAGAACACTTTAATCCAACATATATAAGAGCTTCTAAACCCTAATCTGAAATAGTGGTGGCTGTGATATTTTGAGCTAAGCAAGGCAAGGAGTTAAAGATCCATTTCTTTCCTTTTCCATTTCTCAAGCTAAGGCATTGAAGCACCAAGAACAACACATCTCTCCTTCCATTCCTCCACTATCAAGAAGCAGTGGACTGTTTTCCACTAGGTAAGCTTTTACTCTTTCTTCCATGGACATGTATAGCTTCTTATGCTCACCATTATGCAATGCTTATTACTGTTTTTTTTCATGCCATTATACCATGTTCATCATCATGTTGTTATTGTGCCATGCTTGTCTTTGAAGCCCTCACCATGAGGCATTGTTTTTGAGCTTGAGTTTATGCTATTGTTTTCTGTTGTATCCGTGTGCATATGGCCACCTTGCTGTTCACTTTTCTTCATGCTAAAGTCCTTATTTTTAATGAAACAAGACACCATTGTGTTCTACTCATTTCGCACTTGAACTTTGCTTTTTATATCATCTCATTTGGTGAACTATAGCGTGAGAAATTTTGGTTGGAAGATTGAGGAAGCTTGCTGCGTTTTCACGTGTTTCACGCATGCATGGCTAGGGTTTTCCTTGGCTTGTGAGAAGATGAGACGTGTTGCCCTGTGAACCGTTCGATTCCGCGCTCCGTTTCTAATCCTGGCCATTGGTTCACTGTTTTGTCATTTAGTGACTTAAAAAAGGCTGACCGATTGATGCACTTGTTCACATGTTTTTTTTAAATAAATTGTTCATTTCATGTCACGTGCGTTGAGCTTTGTCTGGACCGGGCCTTGCACCATTTGCTGTTAACACCTCACGCCAGGCCCATCATTCCATTCACATTATTCCATTCACATTTTCATTTTCATTTTTTTATTCTTATTTTATTTTTCTGTTTTGTTTTTTAACTAATAAAAATATTTTATTTATTCATAAAAATACCAAAAAATACTTTTCACATTTCTTAATATTTTATTTAATTTTTGTTTTCATATTTATTTAATGTTAATATTTTATTTCAATTATTTATTTCAAGTGGATGTTTTTAACACACATATTTTTATTAATTTTATTTTCATGACTTAGAATTATTTTTAACTTCTGATTTTTGGGATGAGGGTTGACCAATGTTTCATGGTCAACCTGACCTTTTCTTGGAATTTTATTTCCCATTTTCAATTTATTTTGGATTTATTTTTGACCTAGTTTGCTTGGTTGACTTTTCATTTGACTTCTATTTTATTTCAATTAATTTATACACTAATTCACATTATTTTTAAAATCTTTTTGGGGGATGATGATGTCCTGACCCCACCTTAGTTAGTTTAATTTGTCATAATTTTGTTGATTAATTTACTATTTATTCTATAATTTTCAAGTTGACTTGACTTTTCAGTTGACTTTTCAATGATTGATGTTTGACTTATGGATTACTTAGGGAAATTGAAGAGATCTTTTGATCCTCCCTTGTTCATCTCATATGCCATGTATTAGAGGCCTTTCATCTTGATTTTATTTGATCCTTGCATCATTTCCCGATTAAATTATCCAGTGATCATTTGTGTGCATAGTTTCATCTGTCTAATTCATCTGATATTTTTTATACTTGTTTCTTTCATCCATGCTTCTATTGTTTGATTGCTTAACTTATTTATACTTCTCATAAATTGTCTGATGCTCCTTCATTTCATTCTTTGATTATTTGATTTGATTATATACTTGTTTATTTGTCTGATCTGATTAATATTTGTTGTCTACTTGTGTGATGTATGAAGCATATATTTTTTTATTGTTTGATGGCCATGAATAATCCCCATTCATAACAAATGTACCCCTCTCCCATGAAGTGTATAATGTTTATTCTATCATTCTTTATTCATCTGTTAATACAAGAGTTAAAACGAACATCCGATAACCATTTCAAAACAAGATCAAAAGCTCGATCCAACATCGAGTAATCATTTTCAAAACTTAACAGAACCAGCACATATTCATCCATCCTTTTGTAAGTCGATTGCTTCATGCATCGCCATTTCTCTTGTAAGTCGATTGCTTCATGCATCGCCATCTACCTGTAAGTCGATTGCTTCAGGCATCGCCATCTACCCTTATCCCTGGTTCCTTTCCTTGCTCCGTCCGTCGATTCCTGTTTTGTTTAGGTAGCACCCATTAGGTAGGATTCCCTTATTCTTTTGTATGATAAGATAGGTAGAATTCCCTTATTCTTTGTATGATAACATAGGTAGGATTCCCTTATTCTTTGTATGATAACATAGGTAGAATTCCCTCATTCTTTGCATGCTAACATTAGGTAGATGTCCCATTTGTAAATCCTAACACTTGGGTCCACATTGCATGACAACTCTAGGGCAGAGCTTCCCCATTTTTAGACCTTCCGTGCGTCTCCGATCTTGTGGCATGTCAGTCCGTTCTATTGCAAAGAGGTAATTGCCTAAGACTCGATTCAGCGAGCTGCGACACCTACTGCTAGGACGTGAACACATTGCCCACTTTCCTTTGCCACAACTGGTGTCCTCCTTTGTAAGTCCATGTTCAGATGGCAACCCCTATTTAGTCGAACTACGACAACTCTGATTCTCATGTTCAGATGAGATACGTAGGCACGAGATGCGATGTCTTGTCGAGTTTTTTTGACTGACGACTAACAACTAATCCTTATTTGCTTTCGTCCTTGTTGCGATTCTTTTCTCTCGCCCTCGTTGCGATCGAGACCTTCCCTTTTCTCTTCCCCTAGTTGCAATCGAGATCGTTGTTCCCGTAGTTAGCTGAACTAGATTTTGCTCTGATTCTCATTCCAGATGAGATACGTAGGCATAAGACGCGATGTCTTAGCGAGCACATTTCTCCTTAACCCATAGGTAGCCGAGTTACGAAGACTCTGATTCTCATGTTCAGATGAGATACGTATGCAGTGGATGCGACATCCGTGCGAGTCATTTTCTTTTGACCCTTTCTTTTAGTAAATAGTACCTTAGATAAACACACACCCTTTAGACAAGATCAACAAGAGTGGATCCCGTAGAGTACTACGGATGCGTAGGGGTTGTAATACCTTCCCTTCGCATAATCGACTCCCGAACCCAAGATTTGGTTGCGAGACCTTGTCTTTTCCTTTCCTTTCTCTAGGTTTTCTTCGAGCGTTTCCTTTCCCTCCTTTGGGATAAATAACGCACGGTGGCGACTCTTCTGTCATTTCTTTTTCGCTGGTTGTTTTTTCGCGTCTATTTTTTAGGTTGCGACAGCTGGCGACTCTGCTGGGGACCCGGTTTCCCTAAGCGAGTCCCTCCTAGCTTTTGTAGGTTTCTTGTTGTTGGGTGTTTATTCTTTTGTACATATATTTATTTTTCAGCATTTACCTGCTTTACCTTATTGCATTCATGTACATATGTTTGTTGTATCTGTGGGTTCTATGGGTTGTTTGTTTGTTGGGGTGGGATGTTCTATGAGAGATAAGCCCACTACCCAGGCTTGAGCGTACACACAGGTTTTAGAGTGGATAGTTATGAGGCTTACGTAGCATGTTACTACGTTAAGTCGTTCATGAGACCCACACCCAGACGAGGTTTCTTTTGGGTATATTCTATCCTATGGGTGTTCCATAACGACAAATATTCCTTTAGAAATCGTCGACTCTGGTGACCATTTCCCGAGAACTCAGTCGAGGCCTCTCCTCCGAGACGCGTTTATGTTAGCTCTGTTGGGCGCATGCTCGCTTCTCAATCCGAGGACCCCGAGGCTGGGAACTTGCTTTAGGATGTCCTGTTGAGGGGAGTCAGTGGAGGTCTTTTGTCTCGTAATAATGCCAAACCTTCAGTGGTAAACGTATTATTCAACTGAAGGGGTAAAGCTGACAAACTTCTGTTCTTAGAACCTACCAGTGAGGGGCGGGCTAAATTCAGGAAACCTTAACCTTCAACCAACCCGGTTTTCTGGAGTAGAGTTTTGATCTTGTATTATATTCCTCAGTGGGTTTCTCTTCAGACAGTGCAACCCGACAGTTGTTCAGGCAGATACAGCAGTCTTGATTTCCATGTCACTGCATTGCATCACATCATTTTGCATTCATATCATTTAACACATGTTTATCCATTTCTAGGGGTTTATATCTTCTTCTTGATTCCGGTCGGGGTTCTCTGGTTCTCCTAAGATGGATATTGGCAGAAAGAGACATGTCGCATACAAGTTTCCTGTGGTTTGTTTGGATCCTATTCAACAGCTGATGAAGTTAATGGATCACGATTCTCTAGAAGGGTTCCGGAAGGATTATGGTTTGATTCTAAGTTTCGTCACGGTTCTCTCCAAAGATTAACATGATGCCCTCTTTATATTGTTGCAGTTCTATGACCCTCCATTGAGGTGTTTTACATTCCCGGATTATATTTTGGTCCCTACTTTAGAGGAGGTTGCCAGTTTTCTCAGAGTTCCTATCAAGCCGCAGTTGTTATTCTACAGTTCCGAGTTTCTGCCCGATCTCAGCATGGTTGCTTCAGCCACATATTTGGGGAAATCAGCCTTGAAGTCTAATATGTGTCAGAAGGGAGGAGGCAGTGGTTTTCATCTGAGTTTCCTAGTGGGAGAAGCCAAGAAGAAGCTTGAAGATGGTGATCAGAGGGGTTTCAATTTTTTGTTGGCTCTGTGTGTGTACGGGATTGTCCTGTTCCCTAATGTTGCCAAATTTGTGGACATAGATGCAATACGCCTTTTCGTGTTGGGAAATCTGGTGCCGACCTTGTTGGGAGATTTCTTTCATTCAGTGCATCACAAGAATGAGAACAGAAAAGGAGGATTGGTGAATTGTTGTGCACCCTTGTTTTATAAGTGGTTCAGTTCCCACCTACCCAAGTCAGGAGCGTTCGTTGATCTCAAGGACTCGTTGAGTTGTTCGAAGAGACTGATGGGGATAAGAGCTAAAGATATATCTTGGTGGTCAGACCAGAACTTGCTTCGGGCGGATATTATTCACAGTTGTGGGAACTTCCCGAATGTACCGTTGGTAGGAAGAAGAGGAGCAATCAACTATAATCCTTCTCTAGCAGTCAGGCAGTTTGGGTATGATTTAAGAACTCCGCCTTTGGAAAAGGATGTGGAAGAGTCTCTGTTTTTCCATTCTTCATTTGATTTGACCGTATCCCATAAGGCGGCTGAGGCCTGGCTCAAGGTGATCAAGAGAGGAAGGGTTGTGCTTGGAAAAGGAGATTGCAGGACTTATCCTTAGTATGAAGAGTGGCTTCAGGGAAGAGTTGAAGAGTTTGGTCTGCTGTTTCCTATTGAAGAACCTTTGTATCCACCTGCTCCTGAGCAGTCAACAACGGTGAGCCGAGAGGAGCATGACAAATTGAAGAATGCCATGGAGGAACTTCAAACTGAAAACTCGGAGTTGAGTGTGAAATTGCAAGACTGTTTGCACTTGTACCATGAGGCGGAATATCAGAAGGGGGAAGCTGTCAGATTGCAAGAGGAAGCAAAGAAGAAATTGGCTGTGGAGGTGAACTTCTTCAGGAAGACTGACAAAGCCTTGGGATCATCCAGTTCTGAGTTGAGGCGAGTCAAGCAGCAGTTAACAGATGCCCATGGTAAGTTAGTTGGGTGGCAAGAGCAATGGGATGCATTTTCAGCTTCTCGGAAGGCAAAAGAGGAGGAGATGGTGGCCGAATTGACTGGTCAGTTGGAGAAGTTGAAGACTTAACTGAAGGAGAAGAACAATGAGCTCATGTGTGCCCGTACAACCAATGGTTACATCACAGATCAACTCAACGAGGCTCAAGAACAGATTGAAGAACTCAAGGTGCTGGCAGGTTTGAAGAAGTCTAAACTTGAATAAGTGTTCGGAGAGGATGATGGGGATTACTACATAGAGCACATCAACGAACTGGATGGGGTTATTCACAAGATGAATCTGCTTATCCGGCGTTTGACAGAATCTCCAGATCATCCTGACACGGTGGCATTGCTGGTTGAAGTGAGGAGCAGTCCTTATGGGTTGTATACAGAAGGCTGATTCCTGACATTTGTTCCTCTTTTTACTTGTTGAGTTGCTTTGTTGCTTTGTTGCTTTGTAGTGATGACCCACAGGCTTGTTGTGGGAATGCTCTTTTGATATACTGTCGGCTAAGGCCCTTCTCCATGAACTCATTTGTATGACGATTTCTCTCTATTGCATCTTGATCTCAGAAGTTTATCCACAACTCGGTCTTCTTGCGCTTTCTATCTGATGTGAGAGTGGAATCAAGGGGGGAGAATACCCTTTGGAATTGATAAACATGTCATTGAATTTACATATACATTTGCATGTCTTACATAACAGGTACCGCTGCGGTGTTCTCATATTATTTGGTGTTCCACTAGCAGGATAGCTGATTCAGGCATTCACCGGTACGGTACCCGCAAAAATCAACAGAGAGCCATGGAGGGCCTACAAGCAAAACTCGCCGAGATGAGGATCCGCATGACTCAGTTTATGGATGTGGTTCAGGGGGTGGCTCAAGGATAGCAGGAGCTTAGACAGATGATGCAGAGGAATCCCGCCACTACTCAACCAGAGACGGTAACTGATCCTCAAGTTGGAGAAGTTAACGTACCTAGTGGACCGGGGCCTATCCCGATCCCACGTGCTAACCCTGATCAACAACCCATTCATAATGATCAGGAGGATCAGTTCACCTTGATGCGGGAGGACTTTGGCATGGGCCATGGCATGGACCCCATGTTCAGGAGATTGGAGGAGAGGATAAAGGCTGTGGAAGGGCAAAATACTCTGGGGGTAGATGTTGTTGACTTGGGGTTGGTCCCAGGTGTGAGAGTGCCACCAAAATTCAAAGTACCAGTCTTTGACAAATACAATCGCAACTCTTGCCCAAAGACTCATGTGCAAGCCTACTTCCGCAAGATGGTTGCATACTTCGATAACGAGAAGCTGCTTATGTACTTTTTCCAGGATAGTCTAGCTGGGGCATCCTTGGAATGGTACATGAGGTTGGACAAAGCCCACATCCGTTGCTGGAGAGACTTGGCTGAAGCCTTCGTAAAGCAGTACCAGTACAACGCAGACATGGCGCCTGATAGAACCCAACTTCAAAATCTGTCTCTCAAGAACAATGAGTGCTTCAGAGAATATGCTCAACGCTGGAGAGAGACAGCTTCCCGTGTTCAACCTCCTATGTTGGAGAAGGAGATGGCCAACATGTTCATGAACACTCTGCCCGGACCTTACTTGGAGCGTCTGGTGGGTTGCAACGCCTCCAATTTCGCTGATGTAGTCTCTACCGGTGAGAGGGTGGAGAACTATTTGAAGACATGCAAGATCCAGAGTGGGGTTGGATCATCATCAGGGGTGAAGAAGCCGTTCATTAGAGGGCAAAAGAGGAGAGAGGGGGATGCGAATTCTTTGCCTTCATATCAGAGCAGGGGTATCAAAAGGAATAGTTTTCAGACTTACCATCAGCAGCCTTATGTTGCAGCTGTGACCATTCCGGCTGCAGCACCAGTGCAACAACAACAACCACAACGTCAACCAACTTAGTACCAACAACAGCAGGGATACAAACCCGCCTATCAACAGAGGAAAAAGATGATGTACATGCACTTCGACACTCTTCCAATGTCGTACGCTCAGTTTCTTCCTAGCCTTCAACAATTACAACTCATGTAGTTACGCACTCTGGCTCCTTCCGTTGGCAGGCTTCCGGTGGGTTATGACGCCAATGCTAGGTGTAATTTCCACTATGGGGCACCTGGCCATAATATTGAGAACTGCAAAGCTTTTAAGCACGTAGTTCAGGACCTCATAGATTCAAAGGCCATCAACTTTGCATCGGCTCCTAATGTCGTCAACAATCCCATGCCGCAGCATGGTGGTGCAAATGTTAATATGGTGGAAGGGGAAGCCAAGTCAGTCAAAGATGTGTTGAAGCTTAAGACTCCGTTGTTGGATATCAAAGGCTACTTGCTGAAGGCCGATGTTTTCCCCGGTTATGGGAGTGGTTGTTTGGGCTGTGTCGCACAGAGCGAAGGTTGTTTGAAGCTGCAACAAGGTATCCAGGCCTTGCTTGACAACGGTATCCTCCAGGCTGAAGACCTATCTTCCCAAGAGTCTATTGAAGGGGTAGCTGAAGAGGTGTTTGAAGATGCTGCTGATGAATTCACAAATGTTGTTTCTGATGATATTGTAATTCCGGTTGATGTATTTAATTTTTCCGATGTTGTCACTGATATCCCAAACAATGTGTTTAATTCTGATGTATCTGTTGAACTCGATTCCGATGTTTCGGATGTTTGCTTTTCAATGAATGAGATTTCTGAGTATGACTGTGATGTTGCTACTATCACCATTTTCTACCCAACTGCTCAGATCAGTGTGCCAGAAGCACAACCGGAACCACCAGTGCGACCATCCATTATGACCATCACGACCCTTGGTCCTTTACCTTTCACCAGCGAAAGGGCCATTCCTTGGCATTATGGGGGGAGTGTGCACACGCATGATCATGGAGTG
This sequence comes from Lathyrus oleraceus, assembly GCF_024323335.1. Lineage (NCBI taxonomy): Eukaryota > Viridiplantae > Streptophyta > Magnoliopsida > Fabales > Fabaceae > Lathyrus > Lathyrus oleraceus. The sequence goes on from NC_066580.1 coordinate 145,748,985, forward strand.
GAACAACCATTGAAAATAGAGGAGGTGCGTGATCAGAAGTCGGAATCTGAAGTGGAAATAAAAGATCCTGTAGTGGACAATGTTGGTGGAATCGTGCGATTCACAAGGAGTGGTAGACTGTTCTCACCACCCGTTACCCAAGCTGATAGTGTTGATGTCGCGGCGAAGCATAAAGGCAAACAAGTTGTGAAGGAGGGTACCTCTGCACCCCAGGCTGGCTCTGAGCCTACTTTTGCGAAGGATGTGGACGAGCTTCTGAGAATTATAAAGAAAAGTGACTACAAGGTAGTCGATCAGTTGATTCAGACATCGTCCAAGATATCTATTCTCTCACTCCTGCTGTGTTCGGAGGCACACAGGGAGGCATTGCTGAAAGTACTAAATGCTGCATATGTGCCTCAGGAGATCTCAGTAAACCAACTAGAAGGGATCGTTGCAAATGTTCATGCAAGCAACGGGTTGGGTTTTACTGATTCTGACTTGACACCAGCTGGACGCAATCATAATAAGGCTTTGCACATCTCGATGGAATGCAAAGACACCGTGTTATCCCATGTTCTGGTGGATACAGGCTCTTCTCTCAATGTGCTACCCAAGAGAGCCCTGTCAAGGTTAGAAGTAGAAGGTTTGGTCTTGAAACCTTCCGATCTTGTTGTGAGAGCTTTTGATGGTTCTAAGAGGTCGGTGTTCGGAGAGGTAGAATTGCCAATTCAGATTGGATCGCAAACTTTCAACACCGTCTTCTATGTGATGGATATCAGTCCTTCCTATAGTTGCCTGTTGGGTCGTCCTTGGATCCACAATGCTGGGGCAGTCTCCTTGACTCTGCATCAGAAGATCAAATTCCCAGTCAATGGAAGAATTATCACTGTCTATGGTGAGGAGGACATTCTGGTCAGTAACCTGTCTACATTCAAGTATGTAGAGGTAGAAGGTGAAATTCATGAGACCTTGTGTCAGACGTTTGAGGCAGTTCAAGTCAAGGATGCAGCTCCTGTGGAAGAGGTTAAAGCAGGTACCTCTATCTCGTCCTTCAAGCAGGCACAAGCCGTGGTGAATTCAGGTGTTGCTCCCAGTTGGGGACGTCTGTTGGAGTTACCAATGAAAGAAGATAAGTTCAGGATTGGGTATCACCCAGCATTGACTTCTATAGCTTCAGCGCCTCAGACTCGTCATGGGCCGATTACTTTCTCCAGTGCTGGCATCATTCAGTATGCCAGATCTCTACAATCGACGAAGAAAATGGGGATAGTGATTGCGACATTGACAACTGGGTGCGTCCGAGGATCCCGGGCGAAGTCGTCATCAATTGGTCTTCTGAAGAGATTATCCAAGTCACTCTTCTTGAAGAGTAATTTTTCCTTGGTTATTCATGCATGTCCAAGTCTTACGTTCCGCCCAGGGTGTAATGACTCATTGTAGGGATCATCTATGTGATTACCTGCATTTTTTATCATAAATAAAGGACGTCTTTTTGCATTCAAATATTTTGTTCACTGTCTTTCTATTTTTGCAGTTTTCAAAATTCAAAAATCAAAAAATATTTGGCAATGTTTGTTTAGTTTTCACTTTTTTCACACTCATAAGCACATACCATCACTCATGCAGATGGACATCACCGGATCCTATTGATAACGGTTCTGCTATGGCTCGCTTCGACTTTGAAAATCCAATCTTTCAAATATGAAGAAGAAGGTGATGAAGACTGTGAACTCCCTGAAGGGCTTGCCAGGTTGTTAAAACAGGAGGAAAGGGTCATTCAACCGCATCAAGAGTCTACTGAAGTGATTAATCTCGGCACCGAGGACGTCAAGAAAGAAATCAAGATAGGGGTTGCTTTAGAAGACGATGTGAAGAAGGGGCTGATTGAACTGCTGCAAGAGTACGTTGACATCTTCGCCTGGTCTTATCAGGATATGCCAGGGCTGGACACAGACATTGTGGTACACCGTTTTCCTCTCAAAGAGGATTGTCCTCCGGTCAAGCAGAAGCTCAGAAGAACAAGACCATAGATGGCTGTCAAGATAAAGGAAGAGGTGCAGAAACAGTTGGATGCAGGATTTCTAGCAGTTACTAATTATCCGCCATGGGTTGCAAATATCGTCCCAATACCCAAGAAGGATGGAAAGGTACGGATGTGTGTTGACTACTGGGATCTGAACAGAGCCACTGCTAAAGATGATTTCCCATTACCTCACATCGATATTTTGGTGGATAACACGGCTCAGTTCTCGGTATTCTCCTTCATGGATGGTTTTTCTGGCTATAATCAAATTAAGATGGCACCAGAAGACATGGGGAAGACAACGTTCATAACCCCATGGGGCACCTTCTGTTACAAGGTGATGTCGTTTGGTCTGAAAAATGTTGGGGCAACATATCAACGAGCTATGGTAACTCTTTTCCATGATATGATTCATCATGAAATCGAGGTTTATGTTGATGATATGATTGCCAAATCTCAGACAGAAGAAGAACATTTGGTGAATCTGCGGAAACTGTTTGAGCGTTTGAGGAAATTCAAGCTGAGGCTTAATCCGAACAAGTGTACTTTCGGGGTGAGATCTGGAAAGCCGTTGGGTTTTATTGTTAGTGAAAAAGGGATTGAGGTGGATCCTGACAAGGTGAAAGCTATACAAGAAATGCCTGAGCCAAGAACAGAAAAACAAGTCTGTGGTTTCTTATGGAGGTTGAACTACATTGCGAGGTTCATCTCTCACCTAATAGCCACGTGCGAGCCAATTTTCAAATTGTTGAGAAAAGATCAGGCTATCAGGTGGAACGATGATTGTCAAAGGGCTTTCGAGAAGATAAAAGAGTATTTGCAAAATCCTCCAATCCTTATGCCTCCAGTCCCAGGGAGACCGCTGATTATGTACTTGACAGTACTCGATAATTCCATGGGTTGTGTTCTCGGTCAACACGACGAGACATGTAGGAAAGAGCATGCCATCTACTACCTGAGTAAAAAATTCACAAATTGCGAGTCGAGATACTCAATGCTTGAAAAGACATGTTGCACACTTGCATGGGCTGCTAAGCGATTGAGACAACACATGCTGACCCACACAACCTTACTGATCTCCAAGATGGATCCAGTCAAATACATATTTGAGAAGCCAGCTCTCATCGGAAGGGTTGCTCGTTGGCAAATGGTACTGACAGAGTACGACATCTAGTATACATCCCAGAAAGCCATCAAAGGGAGTATTCTATCAGACTATCTTGCTCAACAGCCGATTGAAGACTATGAGCCGATGAAGTTTGATTTTCCAGATGAAGACATCATGTTCCTCAAGATGAAAGACTGTGAAGAGCCAGTTGTTGAGGAGGAACCTGATCCTGATGAAAAGTGGACTTTAACGTTTGATGGGGCCGTCAATGCCAAAGGAAGTGGAATTGGTGCTGTCATTACCACTCCGAAAGGTGCCCACATGCCTTTCACCGCTCGTCTGACTTTCGAGTGCACCAATAATGAAGCTGAATATGAGGCCTGTATCTTGGGTATTGAGCAAGCCATTGATTTGAGAATCAAGACTCTGAACATCTTCGAAGATTCAGCTCTAGTGATCAATCAAGTGAATGGTGATTGGAATACTCTCCAACCTACTCTGGTCCCCTACAGAGATTACACGAGAAGACTGTTGACTTTCTTCACAACAGTAAAGCTGTATCATATACCTCGTGATGAGAACCAGATGGCATACGCTCTTGCTACTCTATCCTCCATGATTAAGGTGATTCGGTGGAACAATACTCCCAGGATCGATGTTATGCGCCTTGACAAGGCCGCGTATGTGTTTGCTGCTGAACTGGTGGTTGATGACAAACCCTGGTATCACGACATCAAGTGCTTTCTGAAGAATCAAGAGTACCCTGCAGGGGCATCCAACAATGATAGAAAGACTTTGAGAAGATTGGCAGGTAGTTTCTTCTTGAACAAAGATGATGTGTTGTATAAGAGGAACTTCGACATGGTTTTGCTCAAATGCATGGATAGACACGAAGCAGACATGTTAATGCAGGAAGTTCATGAAGGCTCCTTCGGTACTCATGCCGGCGGACATGCAATGGCTAAGAAATTGTTGAGAGCGGGTTATTACTGGATGACCATGGAATCTGATTGTTTCAAATATGCTCGGAAGTGTCATAAATGCCAGATTTATGCTGATAAGGTGCATGTGCCGCCAAATCCTCTGAATGTGATGTCTTCGTTGTGGCCGTTTGCTATGTGGGGGCATTGATATGATTGGAAAGATTGAGCCGACTGATTCCAATGGGCATCGCTTCATCCTTGTTGCCATCGACTATTTCACCAAGTGGGTCGAAGCCGCGTCATTTGCGAAGGTCACCAGACATGTGGTTGCCCGATTCATTAAGAAAGAAATCATTTGTCGTTATGGGATTCCCGAAAGAATCATTACTGATAATGTTTCTAATCTCAATAACAAAATGATGAAGGAGTTGTGAAAGAACTTCAACATTCAGCATCACAATTCTTCCCCTTATCGTCCTAAGATGAACGGTGATGTTGAGGCAGCAAATAAGAACATAAAGAAGATTGTGCAGAAGATGGTCATTACGTACAGAGATTGTCATGAGATGCTACCCTTCACCTTGCATGGGTACCGTACTTCAGTACGTACGTCGACCAGGGCAACCCCTTACTCCCTTGTGTATGATATGGAAGCAGTCCTACCTGTTGAAGTGGAGATTCCTTCTCTAAGAGTCATGTTGGATTTCAAGTTAGACGAAGCTGAATGGATTTGAACAAGGTTCAACGAGTTGAGTCTTATCGAAGAGAAGCGAATGGCAGCCATTTGTCATGGGCAGTTGTATCAGAGTCAGATGAAGAGAGCCTTTGATCAGAAAGTGCGTCCTCGGTGTTTCCAAGTCAGAGATTTGGTGTTGAAAAGGATCCTTCCTCCTCAGACGGATCACAAGGGCAAGTGGACTCCTAACTATGAGGGACCATATATTGTCACTAAGATTTTTGATGGTGGAGCCTTAATGCTTGCAACTATGAATGGCGAAGACTTCACTTCCCCTGTGAACTCAGACGCAGTTAAAAAATACTTCGCATAAAATAGACCCGCTGGACAATAAAAAGAATAGTCTAGGCAAAAAATGGGCATCCCAGCGAACCAAGAAAATGAAAAAGGTTCGGGCAAAAGTTAGGGATTAAAAATGAAAAGATTGTACACCCGGTAAGTTGAAAACCTGAAAAGGCAACTTAGGCAAAAATGGGTATCCCGGTGGATTGAAAACCCGAAAGGGCGATCCAGGAAAAAGTTAGGGATTAAGCGAATGACTGCGTTCTGAGTAGTTTTGAATCTCATCTCATGTCGATAACTGGAAACTTTTGAAAGATAGGAAACGGTCAAATCACCTTTTTCAGAAAGCTGATCATCTGGAGGATCATGAAGACGAGCGAGTCATAGCAGAATTGGAACCCGATAGAAATCCATTTCACATTGCCATTAGATTAATTTCTGTTTTTATCTTTTGTGCGATTTCCTCTTTCCAGCGATTGCTTCCTGATGTAAATGCTTATTCAGAGGCCATTCAATCAATAAAACCATTTTATTCAGTATATCTCTGTGTTCATTTTCATTTTACTGTTTTATTTGCAAAAATGACGTCCGAATTTTTGATAAACATTGCATCATGAAACATAAGAGCTTTACAGGTACATGCTTAATAAACATTTAAAAATTGCTGTAAATTTTAAACGCTTTGGATCGTCTATTCAGAACAGGTACACTCGGGGAATTTCCTTAAGGTTCCCAGCAGATGATCGTGGATGTTTTTCTTCAATAGTTGGTATTTGGTATCTTATCCCTGCAGAGCTGATCCGAGCATTGGATTCTTCAATTCCCAGCAGGTTCTCACCACTGTACTCCCCAAGCATTTGTTTCAGATTATACACTCCCCAGTAGAGTTGACAGTGCCAAATTGTATACCCCCAACGGAGTTGACAGTGCCAGACTGTATCTTCCCAGTAGAAGCAGCTGCTCCTCAGAGTTCGATGCCAGATCGATAATCTCGACGCCAGATCCACGGTCTATTTCCTTGAAGCAGAATCTTGGTACCATATCGGTGTTTGATTCCCCTGCTGAGTCGTCTCTCTCGCAAATTATGGTTGCCATAACCACTGTCGCTTTCCTCAGCAACAAGCTTTCAATGCCATTCTCTCCCCAGTCAGAGTCTCAGTATTTTGTTATTGCCAGAACACTGTATGGCGGGTCATTTCCCCACAGAGTTCAGAATGCTGTGTATCTCCAACAGCATTGCCAGGGTCTAGAAGATTGTGATCATCTCCCCAGGAGAATTCCTTGCCTCAGCTTGGCACTCTCTCTAACCTAGCATTTCACATCCCTGCATGTAGAATCATATTGCATTGCATCCTCCCAAATCGCGTAGCATTTCCATTTTCATGGAGCATTACACCATTGAAAAATTCAAACATATGCATGTAAAACATAAAACATTCTCGGTATCCCAAGTGATAAGCCAGAAGTTTGTTTCCAGTACTCAGACTGAAGTTTGTTCATGACTCATCCTTTATTATTCCCAGCAGGGATTGTTGGCCCACGTGCCGCCTCAATTATCATTTTCCCTATTTCTGCCGAGGCTGACAGGCATGAAAGTTTTCCGGTATCCAGACTGAAGTGGCATTCAGGCCAGTTTTCCGGTATTCAGACCGCAGTGGCATTCAGGCCAAGTTTCCGGTATTCAGACCGATGTGGCATTCAGGCCAGTTTTCCGGTATTCAGACCGAAGTGGCATTCAGGCCAAGTTTCCGATATTCAGACCGAAGTCGCATTCAGGCCAGTTTTCCGGTATTCAGACCGAAGTGGCATTCAGGCCAAGTTTCCGGTATTCAGACCGAAGTGGCATTCAGGCCAATTTTCCGATATTCAGATCGAAGAAGTTTCCGACGTTCAGGTCGACGCAACTTATGGCATTCAGGCCAAGTTTCCGGTATTCAGACCGAAGTCGCATTCATGCCAATTTTCCGATATTCAGATCGAAGAAGTTTCCGACGTTCAGGTCGACGCAACTTATGGCATTCAGGCCAAGTTTCTGGTATTCAGACCGAAGTGGCATTCAGGCCAATTTTTCGATATTCAGATCGAAGAATTTTCTGACGTTCAGGTCGACGCAACTTATGGCATTTAGGCCAAATTTCCGGTATTCAGACCGAAGTGGCATTCAGGCCAATTTTCTGATATTCATATCGAAGAAGTTTCCGACGTTCAGGTCGACACAACTTATGACATTCAGGCCAAGTTTCCGGTATTCAGACCGAAATGGCATTCAGGCCAATTTTCCAATATTCAAATTGAAGAAGTTTCCGAAGTTCAGGTCGATGCAACTTGTGGCATTCAGGCCAAGTTTCCGGTATTCAGACCGAAGTGGCATTCAGGCCAATTTTCCGGTATTCAGACCGAAGGGGCATTCAGGCCAATTTTCCGGTATTCGGACCGAAGTGGCATTCAGGCCAATTTTCCGGTATTCGGACCGAAGTGGCATTCAGGCCAGTTTTCCGGTGTTCAGATCGATTGATAATCTAGTATCTCCCGATGCTCAGACTGAAGTCATTTCCAGTATTCAGACTGATGAGCGGCATTCAGGCCATGGTTATTTCTGTGTTACCATTTATTTTGGTATCTAGGTTAACATTCTTTTCCGGTGTTCAGACCGACTCTCACTGTACCAGACGAATTCTTTGTTGATGGTCAGATCAAGATTCCTGTGTTACCATTTATTTTGGTATTCGGGCTAACATTCTCTTTTTTCGGTGTTCAGACCGATTCTCACCGTATCAGACGAATTCTTTGTTGATATTCAGATCAAAACCACCTCTTTGCCGATTCTGACAGGCATTGTTACTTCATTTTTCACTTCAGTGTAAATTTCTGGGTTTTTATTGTATTCAATCCCTTGATACCTCGAAAGTGCGAAAGCCGTTGCTATCTTCCTTTCGGGTCTCCAGTTGATTGAATAGGGGCAGCTGTAATACCCCAAAATTTACCCTTCATTTTTCCCTAGGAACATGGGATTTTGCTTTACACTTCATTAGCATCATACTAGGTCATACTCATTGCATACTGCATTAGTGACTTGGGAAATCAGGGTTTGATTGATCACTCCTTAACAGAAGGAGCCCACACAAAGCAAGACTGAGAATTGGACTTCATTTTCTATGTATACAAGTCTCAAAGGTCTCAAGGGGTTCCATAGGTCTTATTATGGTCCTCAGTGTCGCAACGCAAAAAACAACCAGCGGAAAAAAAACAGTTTACAGATGAAATTCTAGTTATCAGACTTTGGATGTCACACTGGTTGTTATGACATCCAATTCTGCACAGATAGGGATTATGCAGAACTTAACAGTAAGTGCAATAAATAACACAAGTAATTGTTCACCCAGTTCAGTCCAACATGACCTACATCTGGGGGCTACCAAGCCAGGGAGGAAATCCACTATTAGTAGTATCAATTCAAAGCTAAACTCACCCGTTTACAACTTATCACTTAATCCCTACCCAATGCAATTTCAATCTTAACCTAAGATCAGAGTTCCTACTCACTCCCCCTCAATCACCTCAGTGATATTAAAAACACTTTGAAGTCACACTTCAAAAACAACTCTTGGTTATGCTTCACAGCTTAAACCAAGATACACAGCACTCACGCTTAAAAGCTTCGAGTGACACAACACTTACAACTCAATGAACACCCTATGCCAAAGTAATCATCTATTTGATAATGACTTGGCTTACAAGATACGTCTAATTCTAGACTCACAAAAATACAGCAGTGAAGTAAGATGGACACACTAAATCTTCACGCCTCAAAATCCCTGAAACTGAATGGAGGAATGCCTTCCTTTTTATATTGCAGCACCTGGGCTTTTGCACCTGTATTTTCCTGAATTTTAGGTCACATAAGTTCCCACAAATTCAATATTTAGGTTGCTAACAAATAGGCTATTTGTTAGGTTCATTGAATGTAGCTTGGTTGTTGATTTCCTGGGTTTTCTCTAAGCTGTTGACTTCCTAAAGAATAGCCTGAGAAAGCTGTAACAGAAAACTGAACAACCTACAATTTAGCATATGCTGTCAGGAATGAATGTCACGACATTCATCTTGACATCAAGGTCCATATGCTGAGTCTGTTTTTCCAGAAAACAGACTGTACAAATCTGCTGACCTGTACATGATCAATATGACCATACTACAGTACCAGCTTACATTAATAAATGTCAAAGTGTCCAACTTAACATTTACACAATTGGCCTTAAGTTAGTTCTGTAATTCTCTTGAAGAACAAACTAACTAATATGCTGAAGTATAGCAGAACACCACTCTGCCTAATCTTCACCAGCTGCTGTTAATGATGAATGTCACAACATCCAGTTTGACATTCAGTCAGTAGGCCTTATGCCAGGTCTGGTTCTTCCTTGATAACCAGACTGCAAATGAATACTAAGTTCTAACAGAGCTTCTGTTCCTTAGTATCTGTTGACAGGTATGAATGTCACAGCATTCAATAATCCTGTGTTAGCTAGTCCTGCAGTAACTACAATGTAGTTACATATACATGTCATGACATCAGTCAAGACATTAGTGTTTTACCATACAATGCAGCCAATTAAACACCTACAAACTCCCCCTTTGGCAAATTTTTGGCTAAAACACTTTGATCCCCATAACAGAGTTCATGGCAGCGGAATAAAACTAGCTAAAACACTCAGAGTGGCAGCACACTCACACATATGGAAGTTAAATAAAACTTCACATAGCAGCACACATATGTTCGAAGTTGCACTTAAACTTCAACATTAGCTGCAGGGGGGGGGGAATCTTCAGATCTGTCATGAGAGTCTGTTGTAGAGACCCACTCTGTTTGTCAGGGGTATTGGTGGTTATTACTCCCCCTTTTTGTCACAAATGTTGCCAAAGCCAACAACATAGTCAGAGCACAATGACAGAGTTCCAGACTTGGTTTTACTTCACTGTTTCAACCAAGTTCACATCCACTTGATCTTGCTTCACAGCTTCGATCAAGTGATCACCCACTTTTGCTTTACAGTAGGTACCACCATATCAGATGCCATGATGTTGTTTCTGACATCCAGAACCACTCCTGCATGGACAGCATCCTTGAACTCCTGCAGGTACAGTGGCCTTCTCTCTGTAGGGTGTCTCCTTACCCTCTTGTATCCACCCTTGTTGCAAGCAGCATAGCTATGATCTGTTGACCAATCATAGTCTAGTACAAATTGTTTAATGGGCAGAGATATTAAACAATTTATCCCAAACATCAGTGGTTGCTATAATGTCTCAGAGAGACATATTCCCAGTTTGCTCCTTAAGTTTTCAAACTTAGTAGCATCCAGAGCCTTTGTAAATATGTCAGCCAGTTGAAGATCCGTGGCTACATGTTCCAAAGTGATCACCTTGTCTTCCACCAGATCTCTGATGAAGTGGTGCCTAATGTCAATATGTTTGGTCCTGCTATGTTGGATGGGATTCTTGGAGATGTTGATGGCACTGAGATTATCACAGAACAATGTCATGACATTTTGAGTGACATTGTACTCAGTGAGCATTTGTTTCATCCAAACCAGTTGGGAGCAACTGCTTCCAGCCGCTATGTATTCAGCCTCTGCAGTGGACAGAGAGACACAGTTCTGCTTCTTGCTGAACCACGATATGAGGTTTTCTCCTAAGAAGAAACATCCACCTGATGTGCTTTTTCTGTCATCAGCACTTCCAGCCCAATCAGCATCACAGTACCCAGATAGGACAGGCTCAGACCCATGTGAGTACAGCATCCCATAGTCACATGTCCCATTGATGTACTTGAGGATCCTTTTGACTTGATTCAAGTGACTCACCTTGGGCTCTGCTTGATATCTGGCACACACTCCAACTGCATAGGAAATGTCAGGTCTACTTGCAGTTAGATACAGCAGACTACCTATCATGCTTCTGTACAGGCATTGATCAACACTCGGTCCTCCATCATCTTTGGTTAACTTCAGATGAGTAGGAGTTGGAGTCCTCTTGTGCCTGGCATGATCCATACCAAACTTCTTAACTATGTTCTTGGCATACTTGCTTTGGGAGAGAAACATAGAGTCCTCCATTTGGTTTACTTGTATTCCAAGGAAATAGGTCAGTTCTCCCACAAGACTCATTTCAAACTCAGATTGCATCTGGTGAACAAATTTTTTAACCATTTGTTCTGACATCCCACCAAAGACTATATCATCCACATAGATTTGAGCTATCATGATTTTGCCTTCTTCATCCTTCACAAACAAGGTTTTATCTATGCCACCCTTTCTGTATCCATTTGTGGTCAGAAATTCGGTTAACCTTTCATACCAAGCTCTGGGTGCTTTCTTCAACCCATACAAGGCTTTCTTCAGCTTGTATACATGCTCAGGTTGGTTAGGATCACAGAACCCTTTGGGTTGTTCCACATAGACTTCTTCATTCAGGTAGCCATTCAAGAATGCACTCTTCACATCCATTTGAAATAGCTTAAACTTCAGGATGCATGCTACCCCCAACAGCAATCTGATGGACTCAAGTCTAGCCACAGGAGCAAATGTCTCATCAAAGTCTACTCCTTCAACTTGAGTGTATCCTTGAGCTACTAGTCTTGCTTTATTTCTAGTAATTACTCCTTTCTCATCAGATTTGTTTTTGTAGATCCACTTGGTACCAATGATGTTGGACCCTTCAGGTCTTGGAACCAGCTCCCATACTTCATGCCTTGTGAACTGCTCGAGTTCCTCTTGCATGGCAATGATCCAGTATTCATCAGTCAGGGCTTCTTTCACATTCTTTGGTTCAACCTTGGAAACAAAGCAGGAATTTGAGTTTATTCCTCTTGACCTGGTAGTTACACCACTGGTGGGATCCCCTATGATAAGATCCTTAGGGTGGTCTTTCTGAATTCTGATAGATGGCACTTTGGTGGGTGCTTCTACTTCACATTCAGGTGGAGGTTCCTGTACTTCTTCAGGCTTGACTGGACTGTCAGTTGGACTATCAAGGAATGTTTCAACATCCTCCATGACATCGGTTCCTTCCTCTTTATCATCCACAATGACATTTATGGATTCCATCAGGACATTGGTCCTGTAGTTGAACACTCTATAGGCTCTGCTGTTAGTGGAGTATCCCAGAAATACGCCTTCATCACTTTTGGGATCTAGCTTCCTTCTCTGTTCACGATCTGTGAGAATGTAGCATTTACTTCCAAAAATATGAAAGTACTTCACAGTGGGTTTTCTACCCTTCCATATTTCATACAGAGTGGAGGAGGTTCCTTTTCTCAAGGTGACTCTGTTGTGAACATAGCACGCTATATTCATTGCTTCAGCCCAAAAGTGCATAGGGAGCTTCTTTGCATGAATCATTGCTCTGGCAGATTCTTGAATAGTTCTATTTTTTCTTTCAACTATTCCATTCTGCTGAGGAGTTATAGGGGAGGAGAACTCATGGCTTATTCCTTCAGATGAGCAGAACTCATCAAACTTGGAATTCTTGAATTCAGTGCCATGATCACTTCTAATCCGGACCACACAACTGTCCTTTTCCCTTTGAAGTCTTATGCACAGATCCTTGAAGACATCAAATGTATCTGACTTCTCTCTGATGAAGTTTATCCACGTGTATTTGGAATGGTCATCAACCACCACGTAGGCATACTTCTTCCCACCAAGACTTTCAACCTGCATAGGTCCCATTAGGTCCATGTGCAGCAGTTCCAGAACTCTGGAGGTTGTGGAATGTCCCAGCTTTGGGTGTGACATCTTGGTTTGCTTGCCCACTTGGCATTCTCCACAGACTCTTCCTTCATCAATCAGAAGCTTTGGCATTCCTCTGACTGCTTCCTTGGATATGATCTTCTTCATTCCCCGTAAGTGGAGATGGCCAAGTCTTCTATGCCACAGCTTCACCTCCTGTTCTTCCTTGGCTGAGGAGCATGTTGTTGAAAAGTTAGAGAGATCAGGTTCCCACAGATAGCAGTTGTCTTTGGACCTGGTTCCTCTCATAACTTCCTGATTGTCACCATTTGTCACAATGCACTGCTCCTTAGTAAACTGAACATGAAAACCTTGATCACACAGCTGACTTATGCTGATGAGGTTTGCAGTTAGTCCTCTTACTAACAGCACATTGTTCAGTTTTGGCACTCCAGAACAGTCCAGTTTGCCCACACCTCTGATTTTTCCTTTGGCACCATCACCAAAAGTCACATAGCTGGTGGTGTGATTTTCCAAACCAGTCATATGTCTTGAGCATCCACTGTCAAAGTACCAGTCTTCTCTTGAAGAAGCCCTTAGGGCAGTGTGTGCTATCCTAGCATACCATTGTTGCTTCTTAATGGGAACACATCGCTTGCGTGTGTTATGCTTAGGTCTGACAGGTGAGGCTCTGTTAGGGAAGCCATGAATCCAGTAGCAGAAGGCTTTTATATGTCCAAGCCTGCCACAGTGGTGACACCTCCAATTCTGGAATATTCTCTTCTGATGATCATTCATCCTAGCTCCTCGATGTTGAGACATCGGCTTTGACATCTGCTTGAACTTCTGAACTTTAGCCTTTGGGCGTTTGTGTTCAGCTCTTTTTCCAAATCCTAGCCCAGATTTGGTTCCAGACTGCTGTCCCACCTTTAGAATTTCTTCCAAGGTGTCAGTTCCTTTATTCATCATTCTGATGGATTTGGTCATCTGGTTCAGCTTGGAGGTCAGCAGGGCTATCTCATCATTTAGCCCTTCTATGGCAGACAGTTGTTTCTGTCTCTCATCTTCCAGTTCCTTGATGAGTTTCTTCTACTTTTCACCTTGTGCACGCACTTCTGCACTGGTGGTACCCAGCTTCTTATATGCTGCAGCAAGTTCATCAAAGGTCAGCTCATCTGCACTTGTGTCATCTTCAGAGACACACACACTAGTTAGTGCAGTGACATGTTTGGCAGATTCTCCTTCAGATTCACTTTCAGAATCTCCTTCAGACCATGTGATAGCTAGCCCCTTATTTTGCAATTTGAGGTAAGTAGGACATTCAGCTCTGACGTGTCCATACCCTTCACAACCATGACACTGGATTCCCTTCCCATGGTTGAACTTTTCTTCAGAAGTTGATCTTTTCTTAATGTCAGACGGGATGTTCTTGACATTGGGTCTACCTCTTTGATCAATCTTCTTCATGAACTTGTTGAATTGCCTTCCAAGCATGGCTAAGGCTTCTGATATACTTTCATCACCTCCAGTATATCCTTCTTCTGCCTCCTCTTCAGCATTAGATACAAAGGCTATGCTTTTCTTCTTCTCAGCATACTCACCTAAGCCCATTTCAAAGGTTTGGAGAGAACCAATGAGCTCATCTACCTTCATATTGCTGATGTCCTGAGCCTCCTCTATGGCAGTGACCTTCATAGCAAACCTCTTAGGCAAGGACCTGAGAATCTTTCTTACAAGTTTCTCTTCAGTCATTTTCTCACCTAGTCCACCAGAGGTGTTTGCAATTTCAAGAATATTCATGTGGAAGTCATGAATAGTCTCATCCTCTTTCATCTTCAGATTTTCAAACTTGGTTGTCAGCATCTGAAGTTTGGACATCTTCACCTTGGAAGTGCCTTCATGAGTTACCTTAAGGGTATCCCAAACTTCCTTAGCTAGCTCACAGTGGTGAACTAGTCTGAAGATGTTCTTGCTGATTCCATTGAACAAAGCATTCAAGGCCTTGGAATTTCCAAGAGCTAGTGCCTCTTGCTCCTTGTCCCACTCTTCTTCAGGAATCTGCACACTGCCTCCATCTTCACCTGTCCTCATTGGATGTTCCCATCCTTTGTTGACAGCTCTCCAGACTTTGCTGTCTAGAGACCTTAAGAAGGCTATCATACGGGGCTTCCAGTCATCATAATTAGATCCATCCAACATGGGTGGTCTGTTTGAGTGTCCTAAATCCTTGTCCATGGTACTAGAAAGTAACTTCCCTAGATCTCACCCAGAACTTCACAGGCAGGGTGCCTGCTCTGATGCCAATTGAAATTCTAGTTATCAGACTTTGGATGTCACACTGGTTGTTATGACATCCAATTCTGCACAGATAGGGATTATGCAGAACTTAACAGTAAGTGCAATAAATAACACAAGTAATTGTTCACCCAGTTCAGTCCAACATGACCTACATCTGGGGGCTACCAAGCCAGGGAGGAAATCCACTATTAGTAGTATCAATTCAAAGCTAAACTCACCCGTTTACAACTTATCACTTAATCCCTACCCAATGCAATTTCAATCTTAACCTAAGATCAGAGTTCCTACTCACTCCCCCTCAATCACCTCAGTGATATTAAAAACACTTTGAAGTCACACTTCAAAAACAACTCTTGGTTATGCTTCACAGCTTAAACCAAGATACACAGCACTCACGCTTAAAAGCTTCGAGTGACACAACACTTACAACTCAATGAACACCCTATGCCAAAGTAATCATCTATTTGATAATGACTTGGCTTACAAGATACGTCTAATTCTAGACTCACAAAAATACAGCAGTGAAGTAAGATGGACACACTAAATCTTCACGCCTCAAAATCCCTGAAACTGAATGGAGGAATGCCTTCCTTTTTATATTGCAGCACCTGGGCTTTTGCACCTGTATTTTCCTGAATTTTAGGTCACATAAGTTCCCACAAATTCAATATTTAGGTTGCTAACAAATAGGCTATTTGTTAGGTTCATTGAATGTAGCTTGGTTGTTGATTTCCTGGGTTTTCTCTAAGCTGTTGACTTCCTAAAGAATAGCCTGAGAAAGCTGTAACAGAAAACTGAACAACCTACAATTTAGCATATGCTGTCAGGAATGAATGTCACGACATTCATCTTGACATCAAGGTCCATATGCTGAGTCTGTTTTTCCAGAAAACAGACTGTACAAATCTGCTGACCTGTACATGATCAATATGACCATACTACAGTACCAGCTTACATTAATAAATGTCAAAGTGTCCAACTTAACATTTACACAATTGGCCTTAAGTTAGTTCTGTAATTCTCTTGAAGAACAAACTAACTAATATGCTGAAGTATAGCAGAACACCACTCTGCCTAATCTTCACCAGCTGCTGTTAATGATGAATGTCACAACATCCAGTTTGACATTCAGTCAGTAGGCCTTATGCCAGGTCTGGTTCTTCCTTGATAACCAGACTGCAAATGAATACTAAGTTCTAACAGAGCTTCTGTTCCTTAGTATCTGTTGACAGGTATGAATGTCACATCATTCAATAATCCTGTGTTAGCTAGTCCTGCAGTAACTACAATGTAGTTACATATACATGTCATGACATCAGTCAAGACATTAGTGTTTTACCATACAATGCAGCCAATTAAACACCTACAACAGAGCCGCCACCGACGTTATTCATCCTATGACGGAAAGGGATCGCAGGACTAACCTAAGAAAGGGAAAGGAACGGTCATACGACCAGAGATTGCAAGGTACGGGAGTCGGTTACGCAATGGGAAGGTATTAGCACCCCTCACGTCCGCCGTACTCGACGGGATCCACGCTCAAAAGATAGTTCAAAGAATAGGAAAAGGTTGCTAATAAAACTGCTCAAAAAAATTGCACAAACTGGAATTAAAAAAACAGGTGAAGGAAGATGGAGGAAAAGGACTCGACAGGATGTCGCATCCTGGGCCTACGTAGTTTGTCAGAAACAAACATCAGAGTCAACGTAGTTCGGGGAAAAGGAGACATGCTCGCTAAGACATCGCGTCCTATGCCTACGTATCTTCTCTATCCAGAGAAGAATCAAAGCACTCGTAGCTCGGCTAAGGCACGCCGAAACAAAACACCAAAAAGAGACGCTGAGACGTCAAAAGGAACACTCAAAAGGAAACAGAATGCCAATACGTGGACTTATATCCGACTCCAATCAATACCACACGCTAACCAGCGAACACCAAAGAAAAGGTTATCAGAATGAACCCCAAATGAGTGACAACCGTCACAAATGAACCCCAAGTGAGTGACAACCGTCACAAATGAACCCCAAGGATGATAACCATCATCACAAATGAACCCCAAGTGAGTGACAACCGTCACAAATGAACCCCAAGTGAGTGACAACCGTCACAAATGAACCCCAAAGATGATAACCATCATCACAAATGAACCCCAAGTGAGTGACTACCGTCATAAATGAACCCCAAAGGTGAACCCCAAGATGATAACCATCATCACAAATGAACCCTAAAGATGAACCCCAAGAGGTATAAACATACCACACACGCCCACGTTGGGCAAACAAGTACTCACACCAAAACAAAGAAGAGGGTGAACACACGCAAACAACGTAGCATAAAAGAAAAAGGGTGACCACACACACAAAAAAACAAAAGGGTGCCCGGAGAGATTGCTCGCAACCTCCTGCCTACGTATCTCATCTGGTATGAGAATCAGGGCGACGTAGTTCCCCTTAACAGGGGAAACAACAAACTAATAGGGAGTCTGGAACTCGAGCCTAATCGTTATCACACAAACACAAAGAGACGCTGAGACGTCAAAAGAAACAAAAAGGTTGCCCGGAGAGATCTCGCTCGATCTCCTGCCTACATATCTCATCTGGTATGAGAATCAGGGCGACGTATTTCCCCTGAACAGGGGTACAACACTCTCCTAACCAGAGACCAGGGAAACAACAAACTAATAGGGAGACTGACTCGAGCCTAATAGTTGTCATGCAATCAACAATCCCTAAATTGAGGTCTCTAACATGCATCTTACTTCCTCAGAAGTCAATCATACAACTCCTACAGAAATGGAGATGAGAAGTGGAAAACAGATAAACACATTAACACACGTGAACAAGCATCACACAATATATCCATACAAGAGGCCCAAACAATGGGTAGGCTTTAGTC
The DNA here is from genome assembly GCF_024323335.1 of Lathyrus oleraceus. NCBI lineage: Eukaryota > Viridiplantae > Streptophyta > Magnoliopsida > Fabales > Fabaceae > Lathyrus > Lathyrus oleraceus. Next base: position 145,766,953 of record NC_066580.1, read on the forward strand.
AAGAGGGGCCATATCAACCTCGACAAACAAGCCAAACTGTAAGGGGTAATCTGTAGCTATTAACCACTAACATTGAGAGTTAGGGTGAAGCTGATCAAAGATGGAAATGAGGATGAGACCTTATGCTCTTAACCCTGGCAAGGGTGAGCTCAAATCAAAGAAAGCGTGGGGATCCAGAAAGAGGGACCCTATTCCACTTGACAGACACTGGACAAAGATCTTGGGTTCATGTTCAGAAGCATCAGCACGTAGTTCGAGCATAATGAACGACTCACTGAATAACAGGGGATTGATTGCTAATCCCTTTTATCCGTCAATTGCCTCTTCAATTATGAGGACTTATCAAGTAACCCATGCCTCATCTTGGAGGTCTTTGGCACAAATGTAAACAAACACAAACAGAGCCTCTTAAGGAGGACTTCCAGCAAAATGCCTGCCAAAAAGGTGACAAGAATTCCAGACTACATGGAGTAAGAAGGTAGCTACCTAAGTGGTGTATCAACCATAATCCAAAGCTCAAGCAAGATCTAAAAGCAAGCAACTAATGTACTTGTACAAAAGCTAAACAGTTAGTATCTCAGACAACCAATCAGAAAACAGTGGAACCATCCAACTGTTACACAATTCAATGTACAATGCTCAAGCACTCAAATGAGCTCAAGCCTATCAATTAGAACCCTACAAAACAAACAAAAGTTAGAATTCAAAGCATTTGTATCTCACAAAGTGAGCAACTCAACCATTAATGCTAAGTGTCCAAACCTGAAACACAAAGCACAATTAGTTCATGTACAAAACACTAGCACAAAGACTAGGTCCAAAACCAAAACAAATGATCAAAATAGAAGTCAATCTTTTTCATAATGCACATTCAAACAATCAATAAAATGTCCTCAAAAGGACCAACATCAATGCACAAAGCAAATAGCTCAAATGATCAATGTAAAGCAAAGGCAAGCAAAGGTGCACAAAGTGGACATCCAAATTAGAAAATCCAAATCAAAACAGAAATGCATCCAATGGCCTTGAGATTTTTTATGCAAGCTACTCATGTTATGAACAAACATCATGCATAAAATTAGATCCAGAAGAGCTCAAATGATAAGTGAACAAAAATGCACAAATGCAAAACCAAAAATGTGACACAAATTGTCACATTACATCTTCATGTGTCAAAAGCAATGAATACAAATGATAAAAAATTCAGACCAGAGCTCAAAAAATCATATCACATGTGAAGATCAAGCATGCAAAAATTCAAATAAATTGGATCAACACATAGTATTTCACAAAGCATTGAATGTAACATGTCAATTTAACACAATGTCCAATCAAAAATTCCAAAACAAAAATCCAGAAACAAACAAATCATGAAATAAATCCTATAAAAAACTAGACATTAAAACAGAAATATGAAAAAAAATTGGACTCAATTTGGAGCATTTTACTATTTTTTATGATTTTTTAAAGATGAGTAAAATAAAATGGAATAATAAAAATGAAATGGAGGGAAATAAAATTTGAATTAAACTCAGAATAAATCCTAGCCACATGATCACGCGCGCAAAGCAATCTAATGGTCCACATTTAAACACTGAAACGCACAGCTTCATTAAAACGCGTGGCAAGCATAGTCAGCAGTCAAACAAACACATGGCACAGTCAAACAAATGGTAACCAATGGAATACACACGCATGCAGCACAATCAGCGACACGCAAGCAACAAATGAAACGCATCCTTTCATTAAAATGCGTGGCAGCACAATCATCAAGTCAATGCACACGCAACATGGTCAAAAGGATCACAACCAATGGATTAGACACGGAGCATACATTCATCAGCCACATAGGACAAAAACCCTAGGATATGAACCAGTTGCAGACGGCGGAAACAACCGTCTTCTCCGGCCATCCAGGCGGCGGAGATCCAACAAATTTTCCAGAAATGCATGAAACACACATCAATCGAAAGCTCTTCCATCACACATCTCAAATATCATATTAATTTCATCTAAATCATCATGAATTGCATGGATCGAGCAAAAACATTTTCAACATCAAAACTTTAATTCAACCATACATGCTCATTTCTAAGCCAAATCAAGATCTAATCATATCAGCATGCTCAGCACAAAGAGATCTACACATTTATGGCAAGAAAATAGCAAAAGGTGATGATGAATTTTCAACTTACTTGAACTGCAGTGCTCTAAATTCGTGTGTTCAAGCTCTCACAATCTCCAGATCTTCTTCCTTAACCTTGCCTTGAAGCTTTAAGCACAAATCACCACTTGAAACCTCCTAGATCTAGCTTAATTTCAGAATCCGATCCAGTTGAATATGCTCTTGAGCAGCTTGAATTATGGACGAATTGAACAATCCAGATGATGATTCTTGCTCAGAATTACACAAGGATTATGAATATGCAAAGAGATTGAAGGTTTGTGTGAAGAAATTTGAATTTCGAAGAGAGAGAATTTTTTAGGGAAATGGAAATTTTTGATCTGAATTTTCTGTTATGAGCAATTACAGTTAGGGTTTGCTATTTATATGATGTGCTAATCATGCTGAAATCAAAATTAAGCATTGGCAAAAAATGCAAATGTGAGCTTATGTGGCCATGCTACGAGTGAACAGTGTCATGCTGAGCTCCAAATCCACTTAAAATCAATCAATAAACATGATGGAATGGTTAATTTGCTTGAATCTTGAACCAAATTTGAATTGTAAAATTTCCCTCCAAAATGGTCATGAATGAAATAGTGAGCATACAAGCTTCTCTCATGCATGGCAATGATTGATTTGAAATGTATTGGTCATGAGGAGTATTTTGCAAAAAGAATGGACCAAATTGGAGCTTTGTACCAAAAGTTATGCCACTTTGAACTTCCATGCACACCTTGTGATCATTTGGCCATAACTTCTCAAACATTCGTCATATGATCATGAAATAGGACTTTTGGAAAGGGGGGAGAAAGATATACAACTTTCATGTTCACCAAAAATCCATTTGAAACTTCCTTGATGTTGATAAGTCAAGTTGAATGTGGACCAGAAACTTGCCATTTTTGGAAACTTGAAATTACAGGTCACTTTCCATTTTTGGAAACTTTTACCATGACTTCAAAATCTTCAAGATAGATGTTTAGAATGACAAATGGACCTCTTTTGAACATGATTGAGGTGTCTCAACTCATTTCCCCACCTCACAGCCCTCAGTTGACTGCATAGTTGACTTTTTGGTCCTCAGATGACCTTGAAATGCCCTGATCAGCTTGAGCCTCTACCACTTGGGGAAATTGCTCAAAAATGAAACCCTAGATCCTGTAAGCTCCTCATAACAATCATGTGATCCTCATACCCAATAAATACCTCATCTCCTTGAGAAACCCTAGTTGGAAGAATGGCATTGATTAGGGTTGACTAGAGGTCACAACCCTAATCCAAAGGAACTTGAGGATAAACTCTGCAACTCTTGATGATGGTAGAACCATGATGATGGTGATATACCCTTGCAACCAAGATGATGCTCAAAACCTTTGAAGAACCAAGAAACCCTAATTGAAGTGCAAACCCTCAGATGGTTGATCATCAATTCATAGAAACCCTCAGGCTTGAATCTTGTAACTTCCCATCTTCTGAAAAGCTTTGGAGAATGACCTTCTTATTTTCAGATGACATGCAAAATGCAATGCCTAATGCTCTAAAATATGAAATGCAATGTCTCAAACTAGTCTCAAGCAGAGGAGGGCAAATTTTGAGGTGTTACAGCTGCTCCTATTCAATCCATTGTGAACCTGTCGATATGAACAGCCTCGGCTTTCAGATGATCAGGGTGAAGAGTGGTTGAATACCAAGAACATACGAACAATTTGCACTACGCTGGGAATTATTATTATTTTCTCGCTTTTCTTGAACCCCAAAACTTCTTTGATTGATTTTTTTTTTACTTTTCTTTTTTTTTTTTTTTTTTTGCTTTTCTTGAACCCCAAAACAAATATTTTCTTCCGCACGGATGATCCCTGATCACCGCATTTGAACCCCGACAACTTCATGTCATTCTTGCTGCCAAACAATGAACCTCATTCTCCATTTGAACCCCAGTCGCCTGACGATAGCTCTCGATCGTCATTGTGAACCCCATTCTCCAGAAAACACCCTGTGTCTCCTTTTCTCCATTTGAACCCCGTTCTCCATTTGAACGCCGTGCTAATTCCGTTGGCAACACCGGAAATAACACCAACCACCCCTCTGACGGCGACATATCATAGGGTATACCTTCACAAAAGGAAAGTAACATGTGCGTTTCTTCCTCGGAAGACACCCATAACGACTTCTCTTGGCCTCAGCCAAAGTCTAAGGTGACACATGATCAGAAGACAATCCTAAGGACCTTATCCCGGATACAATCTTCAACTCCAATCTCTAGTTGAACCCCGTTCTCCAGAAAATGCCAAGGACTTCCTTTTCTCCATTTGAACCCCAATTTTTGCGCTGATCGCGTAACGTTCTTCGATTTTCATTTCCATCTCCGCCCGACGGAAATTCTTCCTCCAATATCGCGCTACTGGGGAATATTGTTGATCCAACGTCACGATGCTAAACTCCTCAGAGTAACATCTTTACTAACCAGCTAAACCAATTCTCAAACGGTAACCACGACTTGAGACTAGTTTATGCTTTATATGCGTATGTTTGAATTTTTCAATGGCGTAATGCTCCATAACCATGGAAATGCTACGCAATTTGGGAGGATGCAATGCAATATGATATGCCAAATGATGAATGCATAAAAAGTATCCCCCTCAGGGGACAGCACAAGCCACTCTGCCGAGGAACTCGATATCTCTCCAATCTCCAACCCTGCTTGGGATAACACTGCTGCTGGGGAAAAGAGCAACCGTCACTGAGGACGACCTCCACTAAACTCGATCCGCTTGGGGACTTCACTGGGGAATCTTCCAACGCGCACCCCTGCCAGGGAAACAGCAATCTTCAGACCTGCTGGGGAAATAACAATCTCAACCCTGCTAGGGGAAACAACAACCTTTAGGCCTGGCTGCCGAAGAAATACCGATCTCGAACCTGCTGGGGAGAAACAGCAACCTTCAGGCCTGGCTGCCTAAGAAATACCGATCTCGAACCTGCTGGGGAGATACGACATATTTGACATGGAACGCCCGTCGACTCGTCGAACCCTAGTATTCACCATCTAACCGCAGTGTCAACTTTCCACTTTTTCAGACTTTGAAGAGTCTTCTTGATTAACCCTCTAGGATCGTCGCACTTCTCTCGCCATCTCTACACCATTCTTCAACTCCTTGTCCCTGATTGGACTCGAAGGATTCTTTTGTCAAAAACGCTTCACGTCACAACCTGCAAGTGAGTGAAAATAAACCAACAGCACCTGCAAAAGAGACCGTTCGATAAAACGTGCCCCAGGCGTGCCAAAGTTTCAACACCCAGGTCACTCAACCTTCCGAATAAGATTTCAAGTTTTCAATCCTATAAACATGCATTAGAAGGGACCTTTATGTATTAAAATGAAAATATTCTTTATCAAAATAAATGGATGTTTTTGCAATCAAAGCGGTAATGAAAACAAAAACAAAATTATTTGACTGAATATGCATTTTATTGATTGAAAAAAAAGGTGGCTCGTAACTGAGCAATACACAGGAAGCAATCCCTGAAAAGAGGTAATTGCGCACAAAAGGAAAATCTATCCTAATGGCAATGTGAAACCGTGATCTCATCAAGTTCCAACCCGGTTATAAGCCATATGTCCTCAAGACTCTCCGCGCTTTCTGCCTTCCGAACAAGACGCTTCCGATCGATCTCCGCCGGGGATTACCCATGTGTCATATCCACAGTATAAACAATCATGTTAGACGCAGTTGTTCGTTTCATTCCTTCTTTTGCCTGGACCGCCCTTTCGGGTTTTCAGTCCACCGGGATACCCTTTTTTGCCCAAGCCGCCCTTGTGGGGTTTTCGACTTGCCGGGTGTACAGTTTTTTCTCTTTTTATCCCTAATTTTTGCCCGAACCTTTTTCCTTTTTTTTTTGGTTCGCCGGGATGCCCATTTTTGCCTGGACTATTTTATTCTTTTCGTCCAGCGGGTCTCTTATACGAAGTATTTTTTAACTGCGTCCGCATTCACAGGGGATGGAAAATCCTCACCATCCATGGTCGTCAACAACAAGGCTCCACCAGAGAAAACCTTCTTGACCACGAATGGACCCTCATAATTGGGTGTCCACTTGCCCCGACGATCGTTCTGAGGAGGAAGGATCCTTTTCAACACCATATCTCCCACATGGTATACACGAGGTCGCACCTTTCGGTCAAAAGCATGCTTCATTCGCTGCTGGTACAATTTCCCATGACAAATGGCCGCCAGCTCTTTTCCTCAATCAGGCTCAACTCTTCATACCGAGTCTTTACCCACTCAGCCTCTTCCAATTTCACATCCATCAGGACTCTCAATGACGAAATCTAGACCTCAACCGGTAGCACGGCTTCCATCCCATACACAAGCGAGAAAGGCGTTGCCCCAGTAGATGTACGCACTGAGGTTCGGTACCCATGCAATGCAAACGGCAACATTTGTGCCAATCCTTATAGGTCACGACCATTTTCTGCACAATCTTCTTAATATTCTTATTAGGCGCCTCAACCACCCCATTAATCTTCGGACGATAAGGAGAAGAATTGTGATGCTCGATCTTGAACTCCCGGCATAGTTCTGCCATCATCTTGTTGTTGAGATTAGAACCATTATCAGTAATGATTCTTTCGGGAACCCCATATCTGTAAATGATGTCTCTTTTCAGGAACCTGGCCACGACCTGTTTCGTCACGTTTGCAATAGAGGCCGCTTCCACCCACTTGGTGAAGCAATCGATAGCCACTAATATGAACCGGTGCCCATTCGAAGCCGTAGGCTCGATCTTTCCGATCATATCAATGCCCCACATAGAAAACGTCCACGGAGATGACATCAAACTCAACGGGTTTGGAGGCACATGCACCTTGTCAGCATAAATCTGGCATTTATGACATTTCCGCACGAAGCTGAAACACTGAGCCTCCATTGTCATCCAGTAATAATCAGCTCTTAACAACTTTTTCACCATCGCATTCCCACTGGCATGGGTACCAAACGACCCCTCGTGCACCTCTTTCATCAATTGGCTTGCTTCTTGGTCATCGACACATCTAAGCAAAACCCAATCGAAATTCCTCTTGTACAAAACCCCATCCTTGTTCAAATAGAACACCATGGCCAACCTCCTCAGAGTCTTTCGGTCCTTTTTAGAAGCTCCCTCGGGATACTCCTGGGTTTCCATATAACGCTTGATGTCATGATACCACGACTTTTCACCATCAGGCGCTGCCTCAACAGCAAACACATAAGCCGGTCTATCCAGTCGTCCCACCTCAACACTAGGGAATTGATTCCACCATTGCACTTTAATCAAAGCGGCCAGAGTAGCCAAAGCATCTTCCAAAGGATTTTCTTCTCTCGGCACATGGTGCAATTCCACCTTGGTGAAGAACGTCAACAATCTCCTTGTATAATCCCGGTATGGAATTAAGTGAGATTGATGCGTATACCACTTCCCGTTAACCTGGTTCACAACCAAAGCTGAATCTCCATAGATAACGAGGTTCTTGATTCGCAAATCAATCGCCTCTTCGACACCCAAGATACAAGCTTCGTATTCAGCCACATTGTTGGTGCATTCAAATGTCAGCCGGGCGGCAAAAGGAATGTGGGATCCCTTCGGCGTAACCAAAACAGCGCCAACTCCACTACCATTCACGTTAACGGCCCCATCAAACATCAAAATCCATTCGGACTCAGGGTCGGGCCCCTCCTCCGGGATAGGTTCCTCACAATCTTTCGATTTGAGAAACATGATGTCCTCATCAGGGAATTCAAACTTCCTCGGTTGATAATCCTCAATGGGTTGATGTGCGAGGTAATCAGACAATACACTCCCCTTGATTGCCTTCTGAGAAGTGTATTGAATATCGTACTCAGTCAAAATCATTTGCCATCTCGCAACCCGTCCGGTCAATGCTGGCTTCTCAAATATATACTTGATCGAATCCATCTTGGAAATCAACAAAGTGGTATGAACCAGCATATACTGTCTCAGTCGGCGAGCAGCCCATGCCAAAGCGCAACAAGTTTTCTCGAGCAGTGAATATCTTGTTTCACAGTCGGTAAACGTTTTGCTAAGGTAGTGAATTGCATGCTCTTTTCGACCAGACTCGTCATGCTGCCCCAGTACACACCCCATAGACCCCTCGAGGACCGTCAAGTACAGAATTAACGGTCGTCCCTCCACAGGAGGCATCAGAATCGGAGGCTCCTGCAAATATTCTTTTATTTTTTCAAATGCTGCTTGGCAATCATCATTCCACCTGACCGTTTGATCTTTTCTCAACAACTTGAATATGGGTTCACACGTGGCTGTTAGATGAGATATGAACCGTGAAATGTAGTTCAATCTACCTAAGAAACCACAAACCTCTTTTCCGTTCTCGGTTTAGGCATTTCTCGTATCGCTTTTACTTTAGCAGGATCAAACTCGATTCCTCTTTCGCTTACAATAAACCCCAGCAACTTACCAGACCGCACTCCGAAAGTGCACTTATTCGGATTCAACCTCAACCTGAATTGTCTCAACCGGTCAAACAACTTGGCCAAGTCTACCAGATGCCCCTCTTTTGTTTGGGACTTTGCTATCATGTCATCAACATAGCATTCAATCTCATGATGAATCATATCATGAAACAAAGTCACCATAGCCCGTTGATACGTGGCACCGGCGTTCTTGAGACCAAATGGCATCACCTTATAACAAAAAGTGCCCCATGGTGTGATGAACGTTGTTTTCTCCATATCATCTGGCGACATTTTAATTTGATTATAGCCAGAAAAGCCATCCATGAAGGAAAACACCAAGAATTGAGTTGTATTATCTACCAACACATCGATGTGAGGTAATGAGAAATCATCTTTCGGTCTAGCTCTGTTCAAATCCCGGTAGTCCACACACATCCTCACCTTTCCATCCTTTTTCGGCACCGGCACAATGTTTGCGACCCAAGGCGGATAATTAGTGACAGCTAGGAAACCAGCATCCAACTGCTTCTGCACTTCCTCTTTAATTTTCATGGCCATCTCAGGTCGAGTTCTGCACAACTTCTGCTTCACTGGAGGACAATCTTCTCTCAATGGCAACCTGTGTACAACGATATCGGTATCCAACCCTGGCATATCCTGATAAGACCAGGCGAAGATATCAACATACTCTTTCAACAATGCTACCATTCTGCTCTTGACATTCACCTCCAAAGCGGCCCCCACCTTCACTTCCTTTCTAACCTCCTCGGTACCCAGATTAACAATCTCAACTTGCTCCTCGTGCGGTTGAATCACCTTTTCCTCTTGTTTCAACAACCTGGCCAACTCTTCCGGCAGTTCACAATCTTCTTCGCCTTCTTCTTCGGCATGATAGATCGGATTGTCGAAGTCATATAGGGGTGTAACAGGATTGTTATCAATGAGATCCGGAGAATGATCGCATCTGCATGAATGTTGATTCATGCATTGCTTTAGAGTCGAGACGTGACAAATTAAAAGAAAGAAAAAATGAAAATAAACATTGCCATTTTTATTATATTTTTTAAACTGCAAAAATAAATGAAAAACAGGGAACACCGTTTTTACTACAAAAAACATCCTTTTATTAATGATGCAAATAATGCAAAATGAAACACATGAGGTGGCCGTTACAATGGACCATTACGTTTCGGGCAAAACGTATGGCTTTCATGCAAACAGAATTGAAAAACAGAAATATTACTCTTCACGTAGAGTGACAATGATGATCTTTTCGGCCTTCCAGTTCTGGATCTCCATTCCTGGTACGCACGGTTTTATCCACGAGTCCAGCTCGCAGTCACTGTCAATCTCTTCACCCACCGCACAGTTATGGCCTGCATCCTCAGAAATTGCATTCACCCCCACCTGACCATGCGTCGCCATGGGATTAGCATTAACATTCGGCGATGGTGCAAAATTGATGGCCTTGGAATCCACCAAGTCTTGGACGACATGCTTAAAGGCTTTGCAATCCTCAACATTGTGCCCGGGAGCACCAGAATGGAATTCGCACTTGGCGTTCTCATCATAGTTCGCAGGCCTCTGATCTGGTCTTACCGGAGCTAACGTCCTCAGCTGAACCAACCCAAGATCCTTCAACTTCTTCAACAGAAAGGCATACGTCACGGGTGGCCTATCGAACTGACGGTCAGTCATCCGTCCTCTCACTTGATACCCGGCCCGTTGTGTTCTCTGCTGAAACGGCTGCTGTTGTTGTTGTACAGATTGATTATCAGCAGGAATTGTTACCGCAGCAGTATGCTGGTAGTAACGATCCCTACCATGTCCTCTCTGGGCATACACAACACTCGTGTCACCCTCCCTCTTACGCTGATCGTTCCCAAATGGCTTCTTCGATCCAGACGACGAAGCATTTCCCTGTATCTTCCCCATTTTAGCCAGCTTTCAATTCTCTCACTGGCCACTACAATGTCTGCAAAACCAGTGACGGGACAACCCACAATCCTTTCCGCAAAGGTCTCCTGAAGGGTACCCATGAACAAATCAGACATCTCCCGATCTACCAACGGTGGTTGAACTCTGGTGGCCAACTCTCTCCATCTTTGTGCATACTCTTTAAACCCTTCATTCGGCTTCTGAGACATACCCTGCAACTGGGTACGGCTAGGTGCCATGTCAGCATTGAATTGGTACTGTTTAAAGAAAGCATCTCCCAAATCCTGCCAGCTCTTTATATCTGATGATCTCAACTTGGTATACCACTCAAGAGACCCGCCGGATAAGCTATCCTGGAAGAAGTACATCCAGAGCTTCTGATCCATGGTGTAGGCAGATATCTTTCGAACAAAGGCCTGAAGATGAGTTTCCGGGCAAGAACTCCCATTATACTTATCAAACGTGGGCACTTTAAACTTCTGTGGGATCACAATCCCCTCGACCAGCCCCATGTTTGTCATATTGATAGCCCCAGGAGAGGTATGGTTTTCCAGAGCCCTGATCTTCTCTGCCAGTACCTGAATTTCTTTGTTCGGCGGTTGAACACCATACTGACCAAACTGCTCGTTCAGCACAAAGAACTGATCTTCTTCTTTATCCTCCACGGCCCCAAAGAAAGGAGAAAACTGATTATCCTTCAGATTATTGCCCACAGGACCTAGTCCACCGCCTGCAGCGAAACCAAAACCACCACCATTGTTGATAACTACACCAGCAGTAGTTGCCTTCCTTCTGAGATCTCCACCATCCCTAGAACCACCAAGACCATTGTTGGAAATACCCTCTTGATTATTGCCACTATTTGCAACCGAAGCCCGCTCAAGCTTCTCCACCTTCTCAACAAGTGCTTTTTGCCCCAAGGCGAACCCTTGCATGACGTTGATCAACTCACTCATCTTCTCTTTCAGCTCGAGAATGTCAGCGTTGGGTGGATCCATCAGTTTGGGTTTGTTGCGTCTGGTAGGGTATCTGTGCGGACGAGCTATGTGCAAAGGAATGATTCTGCGTGCGCGAGCAATGATTCCTGAGTCAATCAAACATGTTAGAAACCGACACCTGCAAAATAGAAGACAAGTTATTATGACTCACGCATGAATGCAATGTCTATCCATATGAGGAACATTCTGTCCTTCGATCCTGGCTTCATTGAGATGGATAATAATTTGACAACAACATTCTGGCATCAATCATCTGGCTTCGCCGTACGGAACAGAAAGTTATGAAGATGTCTCTCAACCAGGATCTCAATCAAGAATGTACCCCGCATATGGATAAACATGAGTTAGATGCAGATGAATGCAAAATGGGAATGATGTAGATGCATGAATGCAATGCATAGTGCCATCCTCCAAGACATCTGAACACCAACTGTACGGAGATTCCGGTCTCTGAACTGATCACAACCATCCAAGGGACTAAGTAACCACAAATCCAACTTGGGGGTTCCGAAATAAACGAAACCAGAGGATATATCACCATCATCACAGAAAATCCACCGAACGAATAACAACAAGATCCTCTAAACAAGTACCCTCAAATTCAGCCCGGGGATCCGAAATAAACCACTCACAAGAAGAGATCCCACCCAAAGGTAAGGAGCCAAGATGCTTATGATCCTTGAGGCAATGCAAATGCAATGTCATGATGCCATGAGGGATCTTAGGGTCAAAATTGGGGTCTTACAGATGCCCTTATTTAAGGTCATTCTAGCCGGAGAAGTGAAGGTTAAAATCTTCGCCTCGACGCGGTAGAATGGGCTTAAATAATAACAAAGAGACGAATTTTGGTCCCTAAGAGACCTCATGATGCGAATGTATGTATGCAAACGGTAACACTCTGTGGGGGGATGTGTCCACAAAGGCGAAGATCAGGAGGAATTTGATGATCCCTAGGAATAATTCACTTTATGGGGCAGAGACTCTACCGGGGAGTAAAGGGATAAACAACGCGTGAGCAGGTCACGTCTTGGAACTTGTGGAAGGGCAAAATACTCTGGGGGTAGATGTTGTTGACTTGGGGTTGGTCCCAGGTGTGAGAGTGCCACCAAAATTCAAAGTACCAGTCTTTGACAAATACAATCGCAACTCTTGCCCAAAGACTCATGTGCAAGCCTACTTCCGCAAGATGGTTGCATACTTCGATAACGAGAAGCTGCTTATGTACTTTTTCCAGGATAGTCTAGCTGGGGCATCCTTGGAATGGTACATGAGGTTGGACAAAGCCCACATCCGTTGCTGGAGAGACTTGGCTGAAGCCTTCGTAAAGCAGTACCAGTACAACGCAGACATGGCGCCTGACAGAACCCAACTTCAAAATCTGTCTCTCAAGAACAATGAGTGCTTCAGAGAATATGCTCAACGCTGGAGAGAGACAGCTTCCCGTGTTCAACCTCCTATGTTGGAGAAGGAGATGGCCAACATGTTCATGAACACTCTGCCCGGACCTTACTTGGAGCGTCTGGTGGGTTGCAACGCCTCCAATTTCGCTGATGTAGTCTCTACCGGTGAGAGGGTGGAGAACTATTTGAAGACATGCAAGATCCAGAGTGGGGTTGGATCATCATCAGGGGTGAAGAAGCCGTTCATTAGAGGGCAAAAGAGGAGAGAGGGGGATGCGAATTCTTTGCCTTCATATCAGAGCAGGGGTATCAAAAGGAATAGTTTTCAGACTTACCATCAGCAGCCTTATGTTGCAGCTGTGACCATTCCGGCTGCAGCACCAGTGCAACAACAACAACCACAACGTCAACCAACTTAGTACCAACAACAGCAGGGATACAAACCCGCCTATCAACAGAGGAAAAAGATGATGTACATGCACTTCGACACTCTTCCAATGTCGTACGCTCAGTTTCTTCCTAGCCTTCAACAATTACAACTCATGTAGTTACGCACTCTGGCTCCTTCCGTTGGCAGGCTTCCGGTGGGTTATGACGCCAATGCTAGGTGTAATTTCCACTATGGGGCACCTGGCCATAATATTGAGAACTGCAAAGCTTTTAAGCACGTAGTTCAGGACCTCATAGATTCAAAGGCCATCAACTTTGCATCGGCTCCTAATGTCGTCAACAATCCCATGCCGCAGCATGGTGGTGCAAATGTTAATATGGTGGAAGGGGAAGCCAAGTCAGTCAAAGATGTGTTGAAGCTTAAGACTCCGTTGTTGGATATCAAAGGCTACTTGCTGAAGGCCGATGTTTTCCCCGGTTATGGGAGTGGTTGTTTGGGCTGTGTCGCACAGAGCGAAGGTTGTTTGAAGCTGCAACAAGGTATCCAGGCCTTGCTTGACAACGGTATCCTCCAGGCTGAAGACCTATCTTCCCAAGAGTCTATTGAAGGGGTAGCTGAAGAGGTGTTTGAAGATGCTGCTGATGAATTCACAAATGTTGTTTCTGATGATATTGTAATTCCGGTTGATGTATTTAATTTTTCCGATGTTGTCACTGATATCCCAAACAATGTGTTTAATTCTGATGTATCTGTTGAACTCGATTCCGATGTTTCGGATGTTTGCTTTTCAATGAATGAGATTTCTGAGTATGACTGTGATGTTGCTACTATCACCATTTTCTACCCAACTGCTCAGATCAGTGTGCCAGAAGCACAACCGGAACCACCAGTGCGACCATCCATTATGACCATCACGACCCTTGGTCCTTTACCTTTCACCAGCGAAAGGGCCATTCCTTGGCATTATGGGGGGAGTGTGCACACGCATGATCATGGAGTGGAACAACCATTGAAAATAGAGGAGGTGCGTGATCAGAAGTCGGAATCTGAAGTGGAAATAAAAGATCCTGTAGTGGACAATGTTGGTGGAATCGTGCGATTCACAAGGAGTGGTAGACTGTTCTCACCACCCGTTACCCAAGCTGATAGTGTTGATGTCGCGGCGAAGCATAAAGGCAAACAAGTTGTGAAGGAGGGTACCTCTGCACCCCAGGCTGGCTCTGAGCCTACTTTTGCGAAGGATGTGGACGAGCTTCTGAGAATTATAAAGAAAAGTGACTACAAGGTAGTCGATCAGTTGATTCAGACATCGTCCAAGATATCTATTCTCTCACTCCTGCTGTGTTCGGAGGCACACAGGGAGGCATTGCTGAAAGTACTAAATGCTGCATATGTGCCTCAGGAGATCTCAGTAAACCAACTAGAAGGGATCGTTGCAAATGTTCATGCAAGCAACGGGTTGGGTTTTACTGATTCTGACTTGACACCAGCTGGACGCAATCATAATAAGGCTTTGCACATCTCGATGGAATGCAAAGACACCGTGTTATCCCATGTTCTGGTGGATACAGGCTCTTCTCTCAATGTGCTACCCAAGAGAGCCCTGTCAAGGTTAGAAGTAGAAGGTTTGGTCTTGAAACCTTCCGATCTTGTTGTGAGAGCTTTTGATGGTTCTAAGAGGTCGGTGTTCGGAGAGGTAGAATTGCCAATTCAGATTGGATCGCAAACTTTTAACACCGTCTTCTATGTGATGGATATCAGTCCTTCCTATAGTTGCCTGTTGGGTCGTCCTTGGATCCACAATGCTGGGGCAGTCTCCTTGACTCTGCATTAGAAGATCAAATTCCCAATCAATGGAAGAATTATCACTGTCTATGGTGAGGAGGACATTCTGGTCAGTAACCTGTCTACATTCAAGTATGTAGAGGTAGAAGGTGAAATTCATGAGACCTTGTGTCAGACGTTTGAGGCAGTTCAAGTCAAGGATGCAGCTCCTGTGGAAGAGGTTAAAGCAGGTACCTCTATCTCGTCCTTCAAGCAGGCACAAGCCGTGGTGAATTCAGGTGTTGCTCCCAGTTGGGGACGTCTGTTGGAGTTACCAATGAAAGAAGATAAGTTCAGGATTGGGTATCACCCAGCATTGACTTCTATAGCTTCAGCGCCTCAGACTCGTCATGGGCCGATTACTTTCTCCAGTGCTGGCATCATTCAGTATGCCAGATCTCTACAATCGACGAAGAAAATGGGGATAGTGATTGCGACATTGACAACTGGGTGCGTCCGAGGATCCCGGGCGAAGTCGTCATCAATTGGTCTTCTGAAGAGATTATCCAAGTCACTCTTCTTGAAGAGTAATTTTTCCTTGGTTATTCATGCATGTCCAAGTCTTACGTTCCGCCCAGGGTGTAATGACTCATTGTAGGGATCATCTATGTGATTACCTGCATTTTTTATCATAAATAAAGGACGTCTTTTTGCATTCAAATATTTTGTTCACTGTCTTTCTATTTTTGCAGTTTTCAAAATTCAAAAATCAAAAAATATTTGGCAATGTTTGTTTAGTTTTCACTTTTTTCACACTCATAAGCACATACCATCACTCATGCAGATGGACATCACCGGATCCTATTGATAACGGTTCTGCTATGGCTCGCTTCGACTTTGAAAATCCAATCTTTCAAATATGAAGAAGAAGGTGATGAAGACTGTGAACTCCCTGAAGGGCTTGCCAGGTTGTTAAAACAGGAGGAAAGGGTCATTCAACCGCATCAAGAGTCTACTGAAGTGATTAATCTCGGCACCGAGGACGTCAAGAAAGAAATCAAGATAGGGGTTGCTTTAGAAGACGATGTGAAGAAGGGGCTGATTGAACTGCTGCAAGAGTACGTTGACATCTTCGCCTGGTCTTATCAGGATATGCCAGGGCTGGACACAGACATTGTGGTACACCGTTTTCCTCTCAAAGAGGATTGTCCTCCGGTCAAGCAGAAGCTCAGAAGAACAAGACCATAGATGGCTGTCAAGATAAAGGAAGAGGTGCAGAAACAGTTGGATGCAGGATTTCTAGCAGTTACTAATTATCCGCCATGGGTTGCAAATATCGTCCCAATACCCAAGAAGGATGGAAAGGTACGGATGTGTGTTGACTACTGGGATCTGAACAGAGCCACTGCTAAAGATGATTTCCCATTACCTCACATCGATATTTTGGTGGATAACACGGCTCAGTTCTCGGTATTCTCCTTCATGGATGGTTTTTCTGGCTATAATCAAATTAAGATGGCACCAGAAGACATGGGGAAGACAACGTTCATAACCCCATGGGGCACCTTCTGTTACAAGGTGATGTCGTTTGGTCTGAAAAATGTTGGGGCAACATATCAACGAGCTATGGTAACTCTTTTCCATGATATGATTCATCATGAAATCGAGGTTTATGTTGATGATATGATTGCCAAATCTCAGACAGAAGAAGAACATTTGGTGAATCTGCGGAAACTGTTTGAGCGTTTGAGGAAATTCAAGCTGAGGCTTAATCCGAACAAGTGTACTTTCGGGGTGAGATCTGGAAAGCCGTTGGGTTTTATTGTTAGTGAAAAAGGGATTGAGGTGGATCCTGACAAGGTGAAAGCTATACAAGAAATGCCTGAGCCAAGAACAGAAAAACAAGTCTGTGGTTTCTTATGGAGGTTGAACTACATTGCGAGGTTCATCTCTCACCTAATAGCCACGTGCGAGCCAATTTTCAAATTGTTGAGAAAAGATCAGGCTATCAGGTGGAACGATGATTGTCAAAGGGCTTTCGAGAAGATAAAAGAGTATTTGCAAAATCCTCCAATCCTTATGCCTCCAGTCCCAGGGAGACCGCTGATTATGTACTTGACAGTACTCGATAATTCCATGGGTTGTGTTCTCGGTCAACACGACGAGACATGTAGGAAAGAGCATGCCATCTACTACCTGAGTAAAAAATTCACAAATTGCGAGTCGAGATACTCAATGCTTGAAAAGACATGTTGCACACTTGCATGGGCTGCTAAGCGATTGAGACAACACATGCTGACCCACACAACCTTACTGATCTCCAAGATGGATCCAGTCAAATACATATTTGAGAAGCCAGCTCTCATCGGAAGGGTTGCTCGTTGGCAAATGGTACTGACAGAGTACGACATCTAGTATACATCCCAGAAAGCCATCAAAGGGAGTATTCTATCAGACTATCTTGCTCAACAGCCGATTGAAGACTATGAGCCGATGAAGTTTGATTTTCCAGATGAAGACATCATGTTCCTCAAGATGAAAGACTGTGAAGAGCCAGTTGTTGAGGAGGAACCTGATCCTGATGAAAAGTGGACTTTAACGTTTGATGGGGCCGTCAATGCCAAAGGAAGTGGAATTGGTGCTGTCATTACCACTCCGAAAGGTGCCCACATTCCTTTCACCGCTCGTCTGACTTTCGAGTGCACCAATAATGAAGCTGAATATGAGGCCTGTATCTTGGGTATTGAGCAAGCCATTGATTTGAGAATCAAGACTCTGAACATCTTCGAAGATTCAGCTCTAGTGATCAATCAAGTGAATGGTGATTGGAATACTCTCCAACCTACTCTGGTCCCCTACAGAGATTACACGAGAAGACTGTTGACTTTCTTCACAACAGTAAAGTTGTATCATATACCTCGTGATGAGAACCAGATGGCATACGCTCTTGCTACTCTATCCTCCATGATTAAGGTGATTCGGTGGAACAATACTCCCAGGATCGATGTTATGCGCCTTGACAAGGCCGCGTATGTGTTTGCTGCTGAACTGGTGGTTGATGACAAACCCTGGTATCACGACATCAAGTGCTTTCTGAAGAATCAAGAGTACCCTGCAGGGGCATCCAACAATGATAGAAAGACTTTGAGAAGATTGGCAGGTAGTTTCTTCTTGAACAAAGATGATGTGTTGTATAAGAGGAACTTCGACATGGTTTTGCTCAAATGCATGGATAGACACGAAGCAGACATGTTAATGCAGGAAGTTCATGAAGGCTCCTTCGGTACTCATGCCGGCGGACATGCAATGGCTAAGAAATTGTTGAGAGCGGGTTATTACTGGATGACCATGGAATCTGATTGTTTCAAATATGCTCGGAAGTGTCATAAATGCCAGATTTATGCTGATAAGGTGCATGTGCCGCCAAATCCTCTGAATGTGATGTCTTCGTTGTGGCCGTTTGCTATGTGGGGGCATTGATATGATTGGAAAGATTGAGCCGACTGATTCCAATGGGCATCGCTTCATCCTTGTTGCCATCGACTATTTCACCAAGTGGGTCGAAGCCGCGTCATTTGCGAAGGTCACCAGACATGTGGTTGCCCGATTCATTAAGAAAGAAATCATTTGTCGTTATGGGATTCCCGAAAGAATCATTACTGATAATGTTTCTAATCTCAATAACAAAATGATGAAGGAGTTGTGAAAGAACTTCAACATTCAGCATCACAATTCTTCCCCTTATCGTCCTAAGATGAACGGTGATGTTGAGGCAGCAAATAAGAACATAAAGAAGATTGTGCAGAAGATGGTCATTACGTACAGAGATTGGCATGAGATGCTACCCTTCACCTTGCATGGGTACCGTACTTCAGTACGTACGTCGACCAGGGCAACCCCTTACTCCCTTGTGTATGATATGGAAGCAGTCCTACCTGTTGAAGTGGAGATTCCTTCTCTAAGAGTCATGTTGGATGTCAAGTTAGACGAAGCTGAATGGATTTGAACAAGGTTCAACGAGTTGAGTCTTATCGAAGAGAAGCGAATGGCAGCCATTTGTCATGGGCAGTTGTATCAGAGTCAGATGAAGAGAGCCTTTGATCAGAAAGTGCGTCCTCGGTGTTTCCAAGTCAGAGATTTGGTGTTGAAAAGGATCCTTCCTCCTCAGACGGATCACAAGGGCAAGTGGACTCCTAACTATGAGGGACCATATATTGTCACTAAGATTTTTTATGGTGGAGCCTTAATGCTTGCAACTATGAATGGCGAAGACTTCACTTCCCCTGTGAACTCAGACGCAGTTAAAAAATACTTCGCATAAAATAGACCCGCTGGACAATAAAAAGAATAGTCTAGGCAAAAAATGGGCATCCCAGCGAACCAAGAAAATGAAAAAGGTTCGGGCAAAAGTTAGGGATTAAAAATGAAAAGATTGTACACCCGGTAAGTTGAAAACCTGAAAAGGCAACTTAGGCAAAAATGGGTATCCCGGTGGATTGAAAACCCGAAAGGGCGATCCAGGAAAAAGTTAGGGATTAAGCGAATGACTGCGTTCTGAGTAGTTTTGAATCTCATCTCATGTCGATAACTGGAAACTTTTGAAAGATAGGAAACGGTCAAATCACCTTTTTCAGAAAGCTGATCATTTGGAGGATCATGAAGACGAGCGAGTCATAGCAGAATTGGAACCCGATAGAAATCCATTTCACATTGCCATTAGATTAATTTCTGTTTTTATCTTTTGTGCGATTTCCTCTTTCCAGCGATTGCTTCCTGATGTAAATGCTTATTCAGAGGCCATTCAATCAATAAAACCATTTTATTCAGTATATCTCTGTGTTCATTTTCATTTTACTGTTTTATTTGCAAAAATGACGTCCGAATTTTTGATAAACATTGCATCATGAAACATAAGAGCTTTACAGGTACATGCTTAATAAACATTTAAAAATTGCTGTAAATTTTAAACGCTTTGGATCGTCTATTCAGAACAGGTACACTCGGGGAATTTCCTTAAGGTTCCCAGCAGATGATCGTGGATGTTTTTCTTCAATAGTTGGTATTTGGTATCTTATCCCTGCAGAGCTGATCCGAGCATTGGATTCTTCAATTCCCAGCAGGTTCTCACCACTGTACTCCCCAAGCATTTGTTTCAGATTATACACTCCCCAGTAGAGTTGACAGTGCCAAATTGTATACCCCCAACGGAGTTGACAGTGCCAGACTGTATCTTCCCAGTAGAAGCAGCTGCTCCTCAGAGTTCGATGCCAGATCGATAATCTCGACGCCAGATCCACGGTCTATTTCCTTGAAGCAGAATCTTGGTACCATATCGGTGTTTGATTCCCCTGCTGAGTCGTCTCTCTCGCAAATTATGGTTGCCATAACCACTGTCACTTTCCTCAGCAACAAGCTTTCAATGCCATTCTCTCCCCAGTCAGAGTCTCAGTATTTTGTTATTGCCAGAACACTGTATGGCGGGTCATTTCCCCACAGAGTTCAGAATGCTGTGTATCTCCAACAGCATTGCCAGGGTCTAGAAGATTGTGATCATCTCCCCAGCAGAATTCCTTGCCTCAGCTTGGCACTCTCTCTAACCTAGCATTTCACATCCCTGCATGTAGAATCATATTGCATTGCATCCTCCCAAATCGCGTAGCATTTCCATTTTCATGGAGCATTACACCATTGAAAAATTCAAACATATGCATGTAAAACATAAAACATTCTCGGTATCCCAAGTGATAAGCCAGAAGTTTGTTTCCAGTACTCAGACTGAAGTTTGTTCATGACTCATCCTTTATTATTCCCAGCAGGGATTGTTGGCCCACGTGCCGCCTCAATTATCATTTTCCCTATTTCTGCCGAGGCTGACAGGCATGAAAGTTTTCCGGTATCCAGACTGAAGTGGCATTCAGGCCAGTTTTCCGGTATTCAGACCGCAGTGGCATTCAGGCCAAGTTTCCGGTATTCAGACCGAAGTGGCATTCAGGCCAGTTTTCCGGTATTCAGACCGAAGTGGCATTCAGGCCAAGTTTCCGATATTCAGACCGAAGTCGCATTCAGGCCAGTTTTCCGGTATTCAGACCGAAGTGGCATTCAGGCCAAGTTTCCGGTATTCAGACCGAAGTGGCATTCAGGCCAATTTTCCGATATTCAGATCGAAGAAGTTTCCGACGTTCAGGTCGACGCAACTTATGGCATTCAGGCCAAGTTTCCGGTATTCAGACCGAAGTCGCATTCATGCCAATTTTCCGATATTCAGATCGAAGAAGTTTCCGACGTTCAGGTCGACGCAACTTATGGCATTCAGGCCAAGTTTCTGGTATTCAGACCGAAGTGGCATTCAGGCCAATTTTTCGATATTCAGATCGAAGAATTTTCTGACGTTCAGGTCGACGCAACTTATGGCATTTAGGCCAAATTTCCGGTATTCAGACCGAAGTGGCATTCAGGCCAATTTTCTGATATTCATATCGAAGAAGTTTCCGACGTTCAGGTCGACACAACTTATGACATTCAGGCCAAGTTTCCGGTATTCAGACCGAAATGGCATTCAGGCCAATTTTCCAATATTCAAATTGAAGAAGTTTCCGAAGTTCAGGTCGATGCAACTTGTGGCATTCAGGCCAAGTTTCCGGTATTCAGACCGAAGTGGCATTCAGGCCAATTTTCCGGTATTCAGACCGAAGGGGCATTCAGGCCAATTTTCCGGTATTCGGACCGAAGTGGCATTCAGGCCAATTTTCCGGTATTCGGACCGAAGTGGCATTCAGGCCAGTTTTCCGGTGTTCAGATCGATTGATAATCTAGTATCTCCCGATGCTCAGACTGAAGTCATTTCCAGTATTCAGACTGATGAGCGGCATTCAGGCCATGGTTATTTCTGTGTTACCATTTATTTTGGTATCTAGGTTAACATTCTTTTCCGGTGTTCAGACCGACTCTCACTGTACCAGACGAATTCTTTGTTGATGGTCAGATCAAGATTCCTGTGTTACCATTTATTTTGGTATTCGGGCTAACATTCTCTTTTTTCGGTGTTCAGACCGATTCTCACCGTATCAGACGGATTCTTTGTTGATATTCAGATCAAAACCACCTCTTTGCCGATTCTGACAGGCATTGTTACTTCATTTTTCACTTCAGTGTAAATTTCTGGGTTTTTATTGTATTCAATCCCTTGATACCTCGAAAGTGCGAAAGCCGTTGCTATCTTCCTTTCGGGTCTCCAGTTGATTGAATAGGGGCAGATGTAATACCCCAAAATTTACCCTTCATTTTTCCCTAGGAACATGGGATTTTGCTTTACACTTCATTAGCATCATACTAGGTCATACTCATTGCATACTGCATTAGTGACTTGGGAAATCAGGGTTTGATTGATCACTCCTTAACAGAAGGAGCCCACACAAAGCAAGACTGAGAATTGGACTTCATTTTCTATGTATACAAGTCTCAAAGGTCTCAAGGGGTTCCATAGGTCTTATTATGGTCCTCAGTGTCGCAACGCAAAAAACAACCAGCGGAAAAAAAACAGTTTACAGATGAAATTCTAGTTATCAGACTTTGGATGTCACACTGGTTGTTATGACATCCAATTCTGCACAGACAGGGATTATGCAGAACTTAACAGTAAGTGCAATAAATAACACAAGTAATTGTTCACCCAGTTCAGTCCAACATGACCTACATCTGGGGGCTACCAAGCCAGGGAGGAAATCCACTATTAGTAGTATCAATTCAAAGCTAAACTCACCCGTTTACAACTTATCACTTAATCCCTTCCCAATGCAATTTCAATCTTAACCTAAGATCAGAGTTCCTACTCACTCCCCCTCAATCACCTCAGTGATATTAAAAACACTTTGAAGTCACACTTCAAAAACAACTCTTGGTTATGCTTCACAGCTTAAACCAAGATACACAGCACTCACGCTTAAAAGCTTCGAGTGACACAACACTTACAACTCAATGAACACCCTATGCCAAAGTAATCATCTATTTGATAATGACTTGGCTTACAAGATACGTCTAATTCTAGACTCACAAAAATACAGCAGTGAAGTAAGATGGACACACTAAATCTTCACGCCTCAAAATCCCTGAAACTGAATGGAGGAATGCCTTCCTTTTTATATTGCAGCACCTGGGCTTTTGCACCTGTATTTTCCTGAATTTTAGGTCACATAAGTTCCCACAAATTCAATATTTAGGTTGCTAACAAATAGGCTATTTGTTAGGTTCATTGAATGTAGCTTGGTTGTTGATTTCCTGGGTTTTCTCTAAGCTGTTGACTTCCTAAAGAATAGCCTGAGAAAGCTGTAACAGAAAACTGAACAACCTACAATTTAGCATATGCTGTCAGGAATGAATGTCACGACATTCATCTTGACATCAAGGTCCATATGCTGAGTCTGTTTTTCCAGAAAACAGACTGTACAAATCTGCTGACCTGTACATGATCAATATGACCATACTACAGTACCAGCTTACATTAATAAATGTCAAAGTGTCCAACTTAACATTTACACAATTGGCCTTAAGTTAGTTCTGTAATTCTCTTGAAGAACAAACTAACTAATATGCTGAAGTATAGCAGAACACCACTCTGCCTAATCTTCACCAGCTGCTGTTAATGATGAATGTCACAACATCCAGTTTGACATTCAGTCAGTAGGCCTTATGCCAGGTCTGGTTCTTCCTTGATAACCAGACTGCAAATGAATACTAAGTTCTAACAGAGCTTCTGTTCCTTAGTATCTGTTGACAGGTATGAATGTCACATCATTCAATAATCCTGTGTTAGCTAGTCCTGCAGTAACTACAATGTAGTTACATATACATGTCATGACATCAGTCAAGACATTAGTGTTTTACCATACAATGCAGCCAATTAAACACCTACAACAGAGCCGCCACCGACGCTATTCATCCTATGACGGAAAGGGATCGCAGGACTAACCTAAGAAAGGGAAAGGAACGGTCATACGACCAGAGATTGCAAGGTACGGGAGTCGGTTACGCAAGGGGAAGGTATTAGCACCCCTCACGTCCGCCGTACTCGACGGATCCACGCTCAAAGATAGTTCAAAGAATAGGAAAAGGTTGCTAATAAAACTGCTCAAAAAAATTGCACAAACTGGAATTAAAAAAACAGGTGAAGGAAGATGGAGGAAAAGGACTCGACAGGATGTCGCATCCTGGGCCTACGTAGTTTGTCAGAAACAAACATCAGAGTCAACGTAGTTCGGGGAAAAGGAGACATGCTCGCTAAGACATCGCGTCCTATGCCTACGTATCTTCTCTATCCAGAGAAGAATCAAAGCACTCGTAGCTCGGCTAACGCACGCCGAAACAAAACACCAAAAAGAGACGCTGAGACGTCAAAAGGAACACTCAAAAGGAAACAGAATGCCAATACGTGGACTTATATCCGACTCCAATCAATACCACACGCTAACCAGCGAACACCAAAGAAAAGGTTATCAGAATGAACCCCAAATGAGTGACAACCGTCACAAATGAACCCCAAGTGAGTGACAACCGTCACAAATGAACCCCAAGGATGATAACCATCATCACAAATGAACCCCAAGTGAGTGACAACCGTCACAAATGAACCCCAAGTGAGTGACAACCGTCACAAATGAACCCCAAAGATGATAACCATCATCACAAATGAACCCCAAGTGAGTGACTACCGTCATAAATGAACCCCAAAGGTGAACCCCAAGATGATAACCATCATCACAAATGAACCCTAAAGATGAACCCCAAGAGGTATAAACATACCACACACGCCCACGTTGGGCAAACAAGTACTCACACCAAAACAAAGAAGAGGGTGAACACACGCAAACAACGTAGCATAAAAGAAAAAGGGTGACCACACACACAAAAAACAAAAGGGTGCCCGGAGAGATTGCTCGCAACCTCCTGCCTACGTATCTCATCTGGTATGAGAATCAGGGCGACGTAGTTCCCCTTAACAGGGGAAACAACAAACTAATAGGGAGTCTGGAACTCGAGCCTAATCGTTATCACACAAACACAAAGAGACGCTGAGACGTCAAAAGAAACAAAAAGGTTGCCCGGAGAGATCTCGCTCGATCTCCTGCCTACATATCTCATCTGGTATGAGAATCAGGGCGACGTATTTCCCCTGAACAGGGGTACAACACTCTCCTAACCAGAGACCAGGGAAACAACAAACTAATAGGGAGACTGACTCGAGCCTAATAGTTGTCATGCAATCAACAATCCCTAAATTGAGGTCTCTAACATGCATCTTACTTCCTCAGAAGTCAATCATACAACTCCTACAGAAATGGAGATGAGAAGTGGAAAACAGATAAACACATTAACACACGTGAACAAGCATCACACAATATATCCATACAAGAGGCCCAAACAATGGGTAGGCTTTAGTCAAGAGGGGCCATATCAACCTCGACAAACAAGCCAAACTGTAAGGGGTAATCTGTAGCTATTAACCACTAACATTGAGAGTTAGGGTGAAGCTGATCAAAGATGGAAATGAGGATGAGACCTTATGCTCTTAACCCTGGCAAGGGTGAGCTCAAATCAAAGAAAGCGTGGGGATCCAGAAAGAGGGACTCTATTCCACTTGACAGACACTGGACAAAGATCTTGGGTTCATGTTCAGAAGCATCAGCACGTAGTTCGAGCATAATGAACGACTCACTGAATAACAGGGGATTGATTGCTAATCCCTTTTATCCGTCAATTGCCTCTTCACTTATGAGGACTTATCAAGTAACCCATGCCTCATCTTGGAGGTCTTTGGCACAAATGTAAACAAACACAAACAGAGCCTCTTAAGGAGGACTTCCAGCAAAATGCCTGCCAAAAAGGTGACAGGAATTCCAGACTACATGGAGTAAGAAGGTAGCTACCTAAGTGGTGTATCAACCATAATCCAAAGCTCAAGCAAGATCTAAAAGCAAGCAACTAATGTACTTGTACAAAAGCTAAACAGTTAGTATCTCAGACAACCAATCAGAAAACAGTGGAACCATCCAACTGTTACACAATTCAATGTACAATGCTCAAGCACTCAAATGAGCTCAAGCCTATCAATTAGAACCCTACAAAACAAACAAAAGTTAGAATTCAAAGCATTTGTATCTCACAAAGTGAGCAACTCAACCATTAATGCTAAGTGTCCAAACCTGAAACACAAAGCACAATTAGTTCATGTACAAAACACTAGCACAAAGACTAGGTCCAAAACCAAAACAAATGATCAAAATAGAAGTCAATCTTTTTCATAATGCACATTCAAACAATCAATAAAATGTCCTCAAAAGGACCAACATCAATGCACAAAGCAAGTAGCTCAAATGATCAATGTAAAGCAAAGGCAAGCAAAGGTGCACAAAGTGGACATCCAAATTAGAAAATCCAAATCAAAACAGAAATGCATCCAATGGCCTTGAGATTTTTTATGCAAGCTACTCATGTTATGAACAAACATCATGCATAAAATTAGATCCAGAAGAGCTCAAATGATAAGTGAACAAAAATGCACAAATGCAAAACCAAAAATGTGACACAAATTGTCACATTACATCTTCATGTGTCAAAAGCAATGAATACAAATGATAAAAAATTCAGACCAGAGCTCAAAAAATCATATCACATGTGAAGATCAAGCATGCAAAAATTCAAATAAATTGGATCAACACATAGTATTTCACAAAGCATTGAATGTAACATGTCAATTTAACACAATGTCCAATCAAAAATTCCAAAACAAAAATCCAGAAACAAACAAATCATGAAATAAATCCTATAAAAAACTAGACATTAAAACAGAAATATGAAAAAAATTGGACTCAATTTGGAGCATTTTACTATTTTTTATGATTTTTTAAAGATGAGTAAAATAAAATGGAATAATAAAAATGAAATGGAGGGAAATAAAATTTGAATTAAACTCAGAATAAATCCTAGCCACATGATCACGCGCGCAAAGCAATCTAATGGTCCACATTTAAACACTGAAACGCACAGCTTCATTAAAACGCGTGGCAAGCATAGTCAGCAGTCAAACAAACACATGGCACAGTCAAACAAATGGTAACCAATGGAATACACACGCATGCAGCACAATCAGCGACACGCAAGCAACAAATGAAACGCATCCTTTCATTAAAATGCGTGGCAGCACAATCATCAAGTCAATGCACACGCAACATGGTCAAAAGGATCACAACCAATGGATTAGACACGGAGCATACATTCATCAGCCACATAGGACAAAAACCCTAGGATATGAACCAGTTGCAGACGGCGGAAACAACCGTCTTCTCCGGCCATCCAGGCGGCGGAGATCCAACAAATTTTCCAGAAATGCATGAAACACACATCAATCGAAAGCTCTTCCATCACACATCTCAAATATCATATTAATTTCATCTAAATCATCATGAATTGCATGGATCGAGCAAAAACATTTTCAACATCAAAACTTTAATTCAACCATACATGCTCATTTCTAAGCCAAATCAAGATCTAATCATATCAGCATGCTCAGCACAAAGAGATCTACACATTTATGGCAAGAAAATAGCAAAAGGTGATGATGAATTTTCAACTTACTTGAACTGCAGTGCTCTAAATTCGTGTGTTCAAGCTCTCACAATCTCCAGATCTTCTTCCTTAACCTTGCCTTGAAGCTTTAAGCACAAATCACCACTTGAAACCTCCTAGATCTAGCTTAATTTCAGAATCCGATCCAGTTGAATATGCTCTTGAGCAGCTTGAATTATGGACGAATTGAACAATCCAGATGATGATTCTTGCTCAGAATTACACAAGGATTATGAATATGCAAAGAGATTGAAGGTTTGTGTGAAGAAATTTGAATTTCGAAGAGAGAGAATTTTTTAGGGAAATGGAAATTTTTGATCTGAATTTTCTGTTATGAGCAATTACAGTTAGGGTTTGCTATTTATATGATGTGCTAATCATGCTGAAATCAAAATTAAGCATTGGCAAAAAATGCAAATGTGAGCTTATGTGGCCATGCTACGAGTGAACAGTGTCATGCTGAGCTCCAAATCCACTTAAAATCAATCAATAAACATGATGGAATGGTTAATTTGCTTGAATCTTGAACCAAATTTGAATTGTAAAATTTCCCTCCAAAATGGTCATGAATGAAATAGTGAGCATACAAGCTTCTCTCATGCATGGCAATGATTGATTTGAAATGTATTGGTCATGAGGAGTATTTTGCAAAAAGAATGGACCAAATTGGAGCTTTGTACCAAAAGTTATGCCACTTTGAACTTCCATGCACACCTTGTGATCATTTGGCCATAACTTCTCAAACATTCGTCATATGATCATGAAATAGGACTTTTGGAAAGGGGGGAGAAAGATATACAACTTTCATGTTCACCAAAAATCCATTTGAAACTTCCTTGATGTTGATAAGTCAAGTTGAATGTGGACCAGAAACTTGCCATTTTTGGAAACTTGAAATTACAGGTCACTTTCCATTTTTGGAAACTTTTACCATGACTTCAAAATCTTCAAGATAGATGTTTAGAATGACAAATGGACCTCTTTTGAACATGATTGAGGTGTCTCAACTCATTTCCCCACCTCACAGCCCTCAGTTGACTGCATAGTTGACTTTTTGGTCCTCAGATGACCTTGAAATGCCCTGATCAGCTTGAGCCTCTACCACTTGGGGAAATTGCTCAAAAATGAAACCCTAGCTCCTGTAAGCTCCTCATAACAATCATGTGATCCTCATACCCAACAAATACCTCATCTCCTTGAGAAACCCTAGTTGGAAGAATGGCATTGATTAGGGTTGACTAGAGGTCACAACCCTAATCCAAAGGAACTTGAGGATAAACTCTGCAACTCTTGATGATGGTAGAACCATGATGATGGTGATATACCCTTGCAACCAAGATGATGCTCAAAACCTTTGAAGAACCAAGAAACCCTAATTGAAGTGCAAACCCTCAGATGGTTGATCATCAATTCATAGAAACCCTCAGGCTTGAATCTTGTAACTTCCCATCTTCTGAAAAGCTTTGGAGAATGACCTTCTTATTTTCAGATGACATGCAAAATGCAATGCCTAATGCTCTAAAATATGAAATGCAATGTCTCAAACTAGTCTCAAGCAGAGGAGGGCAAATTTTGAGGTGTTACAGCTGCTCCTATTCAATCCATTGTGAACCTGTCGATATGAACAGCCTCGGCTTTCAGATGATCAGGGTGAAGAGTGGTTGAATACCAAGAACATACGAACAATTTGCACTACGCTGGGAATTATTATTATTTTCTCGCTTTTCTTGAACCCCAAAACTTCTTTGATTGATTTTTTTTTTACTTTTCTTTTTTTCTTTTTTTTTTTTTGCTTTTCTTGAACCCCAAAACAAATATTTTCTTCCGCACGGATGATCCCTGATCACCGCATTTGAACCCCGACAACTTCATGTCATTCTTGCTGCCAAACAATGAACCTCATTCTCCATTTGAACCCCAGTCGCCTGACGATAGCTCTCGATCGTCATTGTGAACCCCATTCTCCAGAAAACACCCTGTGTCTCCTTTTCTCCATTTGAACCCCGTTCTCCATTTGAACCCCGTGCTAATTCCGTTGGCAACACCGGAAATAACACCAACCACCCCTCTGACGGCGACATATCATAGGGTATACCTTCACAAAAGGAAAGTAACATGTGCGTTTCTTCCTCGGAAGACACCCATAACGACTTCTCTTGGCCTCAGCCAAAGTCTAAGGTGACACATGATCAGAAGAAAATCCTAAGGACCTTATCCCGGATACAATCTTCAACTCCAATCTCTAGTTGAACCCCGTTCTCCAGAAAATGCCAAGGACTTCCTTTTCTCCATTTGAACCCCAATTTTTGCGCTGATCGCGTAACGTTCTTCGATTTTCATTTCCATCTCCGCCCGACGGAAATTCTTCCTCCAATATCGCGCTACTGGGGAATATTGTTGATCCAACGTCACGATGCTAAACTCCTCAGAGTAACATCTTTACTAACCAGCTAAACCAATTCTCAAACGGTAACCACGACTTGAGACTAGTTTATGCTTTATATGCGTATGTTTGAATTTTTCAATGGCGTAATGCTCCATAACCATGGAAATGCTACGCAATTTGGGAGGATGCAATGCAATATGATATGCCAAATGATGAATGCATAAAAAGTATCCCCCTCAGGGGACAGCACAAGCCACTCTGCCGAGGAACTCGATATCTCTCCAATCTCCAACCCTGCTTGGGATAACACTGCTGCTGGGGAAAAGAGCAACCGTCACTGAGGACGACCTCCACTAAACTCGATCCGCTTGGGGACTTCACTGGGGAATCTTCCAACGCGCACCCCTGCCAGGGAAACAGCAATCTTCAGACCTGCTGGGGAAATAACAATCTCAACCCTGCTAGGGGAAACAACAACCTTTAGGCCTGGCTGCCGAAGAAATACCGATCTCGAACCTGCTGGGGAGAAACAGCAACCTTCAGGCCTGGCTGCCTAAGAAATACCGATCTCGAACCTGCTGGGGAGATACGACATATTTGACATGGAACGCCCGTCGACTCGTCGAACCCTAGTATTCACCATCTAACCGCAGTGTCAACTTTCCACTTTTTCAGACTTTGAAGAGTCTTCTTGATTAACCCTCTAGGATCGTCGCACTTCTCTCGCCATCTCTACACCATTCTTCAACTCCTTGTCCCTGATTGGACTCGAAGGATTCTTTTGTCAAAAACGCTTCACGTCACAACCTGCAAGTGAGTGAAAATAAACCAACAGCACCTGCAAAAGAGACCGTTCGATAAAACGTGCCCCAGGCGTGCCAAAGTTTCAACACCCAGGTCACTCAACCTTCCGAATAAGATTTCAAGTTTTCAATCCTATAAACATGCATTAGAAGGGACCTTTATGTATTAAAATGAAAATATTCTTTATCAAAATAAATGGATGTTTTTGCAATCAAAGCGGTAATGAAAACAAAAACAAAATTATTTGACTGAATATGCATTTTATTGATTGAAAAAAAAGGTGGCTCGTAACTGAGCAATACACAGGAAGCAATCCCTGA
This sequence comes from Lathyrus oleraceus, assembly GCF_024323335.1. Classification (NCBI taxonomy): domain Eukaryota; kingdom Viridiplantae; phylum Streptophyta; class Magnoliopsida; order Fabales; family Fabaceae; genus Lathyrus; species Lathyrus oleraceus. The sequence continues at coordinate 145,798,212 of NC_066580.1, forward strand.
AAAGAGGTAATTGCGCACAAAAGGAAAATCTATCCTAATGGCAATGTGAAACCGTGATCTCATCAAGTTCCAACCCGGTTATAACCCATATGTCCTCAAGACTCTCCGCGCTTTCTGCCTTCCGAACAAGACGCTTCCGATCGATCTCCGCCGGGGATTACCCATGTGTCATATCCACATTATAAACAATCATGTTAGACGCAGTTGTTCGTTTCATTCCTTCTTTTGCCTGGACCGCCCTTTCGGGTTTTCAGTCCACCGGGATACCCTTTTTTGCCCAAGCCGCCCTTGTGGGGTTTTCGACTTGCCGGGTGTACAGTTTTTTCTCTTTTTATCCTTAATTTTTGCCCGAACCTTTTTCCTTTTTTTTTTGGTTCGCCGGGATGCCCATTTTTGCCTGGACTATTTTATTCTTTTCGTCCAGCGGGTCTCTTATACGAAGTATTTTTTAACTGCGTCCGCATTCACAGGGGATGGAAAATCCTCACCATCCATGGTCGTCAACAACAAGGCTCCACCAGAGAAAACCTTCTTGACCACGAATGGACCCTCATAATTGGGTGTCCACTTGCCCCGACGATCGTTCTGAGGAGGAAGGATCCTTTTCAACACCATATCTCCCACATGGTATACACGAGGTCGCACCTTTCGGTCAAAAGCATGCTTCATTCGCTGCTGGTACAATTTCCCATGACAAATGGCCGCCAGCTCTTTTCCTCAATCAGGCTCAACTCTTCATACCGAGTCTTTACCCACTCAGCCTCTTCCAATTTCACATCCATCAGGACTCTCAATGACGAAATCTAGACCTCAACCGGTAGCACGGCTTCCATCCCATACACAAGCGAGAAAGGCGTTGCCCCAGTAGATGTACGCACTGAGGTTCGGTACCCATGCAATGCAAACGGCAACATTTCGTGCCAATCCTTATAGGTCACGACCATTTTCTGCACAATCTTCTTAATATTCTTATTAGGCGCCTCAACCACCCCATTAATCTTCGGACGATAAGGAGAAGAATTGTGATGCTCGATCTTGAACTCCCGGCATAGTTCTGCCATCATCTTGTTGTTGAGATTAGAACCATTATCAGTAATGATTCTTTCGGGAACCCCATATCTGTAAATGATGTCTCTTTTCAGGAACCTGGCCACGACCTGTTTCGTCACGTTTGCAATAGAGGCCGCTTCCACCCACTTGGTGAAGCAATCGATAGCCACTAATATGAACCGGTGCCCATTCGAAGCCGTAGGCTCGATCTTTCCGATCATATCAATGCCCCACATAGAAAACGTCCACGGAGATGACATCAAACTCAACGGGTTTGGAGGCACATGCACCTTGTCAGCATAAATCTGGCATTTATGACATTTCCGCACGAAGCTGAAACACTGAGCCTCCATTGTCATCCAGTAATAATCAGCTCTTAACAACTTTTTCACCATCGCATTCCCACTGGCATGGGTACCAAACGACCCCTCGTGCACCTCTTTCATCAATTGGCTTGCTTCTTGGTCATCGACACATCTAAGCAAAACCCAATCGAAATTCCTCTTGTACAAAACCCCATCCTTGTTCAAATAGAACACCATGGCCAACCTCCTCAGAGTCTTTCGGTCCTTTTTAGAAGCTCCCTCGGGATACTCCTGGGTTTCCATATAACGCTTGATGTCATGATACCACGACTTTTCACCATCAGGCGCTGCCTCAACAGCAAACACATAAGCCGGTCTATCCAGTCGTCCCACCTCAACACTAGGGAATTGATTCCACCATTGCACTTTAATCAAAGCGGCCAGAGTAGCCAAAGCATCTTCCAAAGGATTTTCTTCTCTCGGCACATGGTGCAATTCCACCTTGGTGAAGAACGTCAACAATCTCCTTGTATAATCCCGGTATGGAATTAAGTGAGATTGATGCGTATACCACTTCCCGTTAACCTGGTTCACAACCAAAGCTGAATCTCCATAGATAACGAGGTTCTTGATTCGCAAATCAATCGCCTCTTCGACACCCAAGATACAAGCTTCGTATTCAGCCACATTGTTGGTGCATTCAAATGTCAGCCGGGCGGCAAAAGGAATGTGGGATCCCTTCGGCGTAACCAAAACAGCGCCAACTCCACTACCATTCACGTTAACGGCCCCATCAAACATCAAAATCCATTCGGACTCAGGGTCGGGCCCCTCCTCCGGGATAGGTTCCTCACAATCTTTCGATTTGAGAAACATGATGTCCTCATCAGGGAATTCAAACTTCCTCGGTTGATAATCCTCAATGGGTTGATGTGCGAGGTAATCAGACAATACACTCCCCTTGATTGCCTTCTGAGAAGTGTATTGAATATCGTACTCAGTCAAAATCATTTGCCATCTCGCAACCCGTCCGGTCAATGCTGGCTTCTCAAATATATACTTGATCGAATCCATCTTGGAAATCAACAAAGTGGTATGAACCAGCATATACTGTCTCAGTCGGCGAGCAGCCCATGCCAAAGCGCAACAAGTTTTCTCGAGCAGTGAATATCTTGTTTCACAGTCGGTAAACGTTTTGCTAAGGTAGTGAATTGCATGCTCTTTTCGACCAGACTCGTCATGCTGCCCCAGTACACACCCCATAGACCCCTCGAGGACCGTCAAGTACAGAATTAACGGTCGTCCCTCCACAGGAGGCATCAGAATCGGAGGCTCCTGCAAATATTCTTTTATTTTTTCAAATGCTGCTTGGCAATCATCATTCCACCTGACCGTTTGATCTTTTCTCAACAACTTGAATATGGGTTCACACGTGGCTGTTAGATGAGATATGAACCGTGAAATGTAGTTCAATCTACCTAAGAAACCACAAACCTCTTTTCCGTTCTCGGTTTAGGCATTTCTCGTATCGCTTTTACTTTAGCAGGATCAAACTCGATTCCTCTTTCGCTTACAATAAACCCCAGCAACTTACCAGACCGCACTCCGAAAGTGCACTTATTCGGATTCAACCTCAACCTGAATTGTCTCAACCGGTCAAACAACTTGGCCAAGTCTACCAGATGCCCCTCTTTTGTTTGGGACTTTGCTATCATGTCATCAACATAGCATTCAATCTCATGATGAATCATATCATGAAACAAAGTCACCATAGCCCGTTGATACGTGGCACCGGCGTTCTTGAGACCAAATGGCATCACCTTATAACAAAAAGTGCCCCATGGTGTGATGAACGTTGTTTTCTCCATATCATCTGGCGACATTTTAATTTGATTATAGCCAGAAAAGCCATCCATGAAGGAAAACACCAAGAATTGAGTTGTATTATCTACCAACACATCGATGTGAGGTAATGAGAAATCATCTTTCGGTCTAGCTCTGTTCAAATCCCGGTAGTCCACACACATCCTCACCTTTCCATCCTTTTTCGGCACCGGCACAATGTTTGCGACCCAAGGCGGATAATTAGTGACAGCTAGGAAACCAGCATCCAACTGCTTCTGCACTTCCTCTTTAATTTTCATGGCCATCTCAGGTCGAGTTCTGCACAACTTCTGCTTCACTGGAGGACAATCTTCTCTCAATGGCAACCTGTGTACAACGATATCGGTATCCAACCCTGGCATATCCTGATAAGACCAGGCGAAGATATCAACATACTCTTTCAACAATGCTACCATTCTGCTCTTGACATTCACCTCCAAAGCGGCCCCCACCTTCACTTCCTTTCTAACCTCCTCGGTACCCAGATTAACAATCTCAACTTGCTCCTCGTGCGGTTGAATCACCTTTTCCTCTTGTTTCAACAACCTGGCCAACTCTTCCGGCAGTTCACAATCCTCTTCGCCTTCTTCTTCGGCATGATAGATCGGATTGTCGAAGTCATATAGGGGTGTAACAGGATTGTTATCAATGAGATCCGGAGAATGATCGCATCTGCATGAATGTTGATTCATGCATTGCTTTAGAGTCGAGACGTGACAAATTAAAAGAAAGAAAAAATGAAAATAAACATTGCCATTTTTATTATATTTTTAAACTGCAAAAATAAATGAAAAACAGGGAACACCGTTTTTACTACAAAAAACATCCTTTTATTAATGATGCAAATAATGCAAAATGAAACACATGAGGTGGCCGTTACAATGGACCATTACGTTTCGGGCAAAACGTATGGCTTTCATGCAAACAGAATTGAAAAACAGAAATATTACTCTTCACGTAGAGTGACAATGATGATCTTTTCGGCCTTCCAGTTCTGGATCTCCATTCCTGGTACGCACGGTTTTATCCACGAGTCCAGCTCGCAGTCACTGTCAATCTCTTCACCCACCGCACAGTTATGGCCTGCATCCTCAGAAATTGCATTCACCCCCACCTGACCATGCGTCGCCATGGGATTAGCATTAACATTCGGCGATGGTGCAATATTGATGGCCTTGGAATCCACCAAGTCTTGGACGACATGCTTAAAGGCTTTGCAATCCTCAACATTGTGCCCGGGAGCACCAGAATGGAATTCGCACTTGGCGTTCTCATCATAGTTCGCAGGCCTCTGATCTGGTCTTACCGGAGCTAACGTCCTCAGCTGAACCAACCCAAGATCCTTCAACTTCTTCAACAGAAAGGCATACGTCACGGGTGGCCTATCGAACTGACGGTCAGTCATCCGTCCTCTCACTTGATACCCGGCCCGTTGTGTTCTCTGCTGAAACGGCTGCTGTTGTTGTTGTACAGATTGATTATCAGCAGGAATTGTTACCGCAGCAGTATGCTGGTAGTAACGATCCCTACCATGTCCTCTCTGGGCATACACAACACTCGTGTCACCCTCCCTCTTACGCTGATCGTTCCCAAATGGCTTCTTCGATCCAGACGACGAAGCATTTCCCTGTATCTTCCCCATTTTAGCCAGCTTTCAATTCTCTCACTGGCCACTACAATGTCTGCAAAACCAGTGACGGGACAACCCACAATCCTTTCCGCAAAGGTCTCCTGAAGGGTACCCATGAACAAATCAGACATCTCCCGATCTACCAACGGTGGTTGAACTCTGGTGGCCAACTCTCTCCATCTTTGTGCATACTCTTTAAACCCTTCATTCGGCTTCTGAGACATACCCTGCAACTGGGTACGGCTAGGTGCCATGTCAGCATTGAATTGGTACTGTTTAAAGAAAGCATCTCCCAAATCCTGCCAGCTCTTTATATCTGATGATCTCAACTTGGTATACCACTCAAGAGACCCGCCGGATAAGCTATCCTGGAAGAAGTACATCCAGAGCTTCTGATCCATGGTGTAGGCAGATATCTTTCGAACAAAGGCCTGAAGATGAGTTTCCGGGCAAGAACTCCCATTATACTTATCAAACGTGGGCACTTTAAACTTCTGTGGGATCACAATCCCCTCGACCAGCCCCATGTTTGTCATATTGATAGCCCCAGGAGAGGTATGGTTTTCCAGAGCCCTGATCTTCTCTGCCAGTACCTGAATTTCTTTGTTCGGCGGTTGAACACCATACTGACCAAACTGCTCGTTCAGCACAAAGAACTGATCTTCTTCTTTATCCTCCACGGCCCCAAAGAAAGGAGAAAACTGATTATCCTTCAGATTATTGCCCACAGGACCTAGTCCACCGCCTGCAGCGAAACCAAAACCACCACCATTGTTGATAACTACACCAGCAGTAGTTGCCTTCCTTCTGAGATCTCCACCATCCCTAGAACCACCAAGACCATTGTTGGAAATACCCTCTTGATTATTGCCACTATTTGCAACCGAAGCCCGCTCAAGCTTCTCCACCTTCTCAACAAGTGCTTTTTGCCCCAAGGCGAACCCTTGCATGACGTTGATCAACTCACTCATCTTCTCTTTCAGCTCGAGAATGTCAGCGTTGGGTGGATCCATCAGTTTGGGTTTGTTGCGTCTGGTAGGGTATCTGTGCGGACGAGCTATGTGCAAAGGAATGATTCTGCGTGCGCGAGCAATGATTCCTGAGTCAATCAAACATGTTAGAAACCGACACCTGCAAAATAGAAGACAAGTTATTATGACTCACGCATGAATGCAATGTCTATCCATATGAGGAACATTCTGTCCTTCGATCCTGGCTTCATTGAGATGGATAATAATTTGACAACAACATTCTGGCATCAATCATCTGGCTTCGCCGTACGGAACAGAAAGTTATGAAGATGTCTCTCAACCAGGATCTCAATCAAGAATGTACCCCGCATATGGATAAACATGAGTTAGATGCAGATGAATGCAAAATGGGAATGATGTAGATGCATGAATGCAATGCATAGTGCCATCCTCCAAGACATCTGAACACCAACTGTACGGAGATTCCGGTCTCTGAACTGATCACAACCATCCAAGGGACTAAGTAACCACAAATCCAACTTGGGGGTTCCGAAATAAACGAAACCAGAGGATATATCACCATCATCACAGAAAATCCACCGAACGAATAACAACAAGATCCTCTAAACAAGTACCCTCAAATTCAGCCCGGGGATCCGAAATAAACGGAACCCGCTGATAAATACCACGGACAGAACTCCGGCGTGTCAATCCAACTGAACCAAAGTCACCATCACAGAATCGCCAACAGAACCTGTATCTGTAAGAATAAAACCCCTCCCCTCACAGGTGAATTCTAATAAGGTCATCCTAAGGCGGATAATGGTCTCGACAATCGGACAAGATACTCAACGGGTTTGCCCTTTCGGGTGTGTCGTGCAGCTCTCATAAGATCATCTAAACCAAAGATCTGGGAAAGAAAGGTCACCGAAGTCAACAGCTCAAAAGAGAGATAACCCAACCATAGTGGAAACTCCACAAGGAAGATCTTCTCTCAAAAGAACCTCGTCCCGCTGTGGTATGTCACGTCGCAACATCATGCTGATCCAACATGTGAGGAGACGTGAGACCACGCTAATCCTAGGTGTATACTCGGGCCTGGGTTTTAGCCCCACTCAGAACACCCACCCCAAATCAAAGGAACCAAACCTGTCCAGAATCCAGCACAGTAATAATATGATGCATACAAACATATATGCAAATATATACAGTCACAATATAATAATCACAAATGCAATAAATACAGCAGTAAAAGCAACCAAAACTACTCTAAGGACTACGCTAGAGAGCGCTAGGATTGACTCGCTTAGGGAAGATGGACCAGCAAGAGGTCAACTTCAATCCCCAGCAGAGTCGCCAACTGTCGCAACGCGAAAAAAAAACAGTTTACAGAGCCGCCACCGACGCTATTCATCCTATGACGAAAGGGAGCGCAGGACTAACCTAAGAAAGGGAAAGGAACGGTCATACGACCAGAGATTGCAAGGTACGGGAGTCGGTTACGCAAGGGGAAGGTATTAGCACCCCTCACGTCCGCCGTACTCGACGGGATCCACGCTCAAAAGATTGTTCAAAGAATAGGAAAAGGTTGCTAATAAAACTGCTCAAAGAAATTGCACAAACTGGAATATAAAAAAACAGGTGAAGGAAGATGGAGGAAAAGGACTCGGCAGGATGTCGCATCCTGGGCCTACGTAGTTTGTCAGAAACAAACATCAGAGTCAACGTAGTTCGGGGAAAAGGAGACATGCTCGCTAAGACATTGTGTCCTATGCCTACGTATCTTCTCTATCCAGAGAAGAATCAGAGCACTCGTAGCTCGGCTAACGCACACCGAAACAAAACACCAAAAAGAGACGCTGAGACGTCAAAAGGAACACTCAAAAGGAAACAGAATGCCAATACATGGACTTATATCCGACTCCAATCAATAGCACACGCTAACCAGCGAACACCAAAGAAAAGGTTATCAGAATGAACCCCAAATGAGTGACAACCGTCACAAATGAACCCCAAGTGAGTGACAACCGTCACAAATGAACCCCAAGGATGATAACCATCCTCACAAATGAACCCCAAGTGAGTGACAACCATCACAAATGAACCCCAAGTGAGTGACAACCGTCACAAATGAACCCCAAAGATGATAACCATCATCACAAATGAACCCCAAGTGAGTGACTACCGTCACAAATGAACCCCAAAGGTGAACCCCAAGATGATAACCATCATCACAAATGAACCCCAAAGATGAACCCCAAGAGGTATAAACATACCACACACGCCCACGCTGGGCAAACAAGTACTCACACCAAAACAAAGAAGAGGGTGAACACACGCAAACAACACAGCATACAAGAAAAAGGGTGACCACACACAAAAAAAAACAAAAGGGTGCCCGGAGAGATTGCTCGCAACCTCCTGCCTATGTATCTCATCTGGTATGAGAATCAGGGCGACATAGTTCCCCTTAACAGGGGAAACAACAAACTAATAGGGAGTTTGGAACTCGAGCCTAATAGTTATCACACAAACACAAAGAGACGCTGAGACGTCAAAAGAAACAAAAAGGTTTCCCGAAGAGATCTCGCTCGATCTCCTGCCTACGTATCTCATGTGGTATGAGAATCAGGGTGACGTAGTTCCCTTGAACAGGGGTACAACACTCTCCTAACCAGAGACCAGGGAAACAACAAACTAATAGGGAGACTGACTCGAGCCTAATAGTTGTCATGCAATCAACAATCCCTAAGTTGAGCTCTCTAACATGCATCCTACTTCCTCAGAAGTCAATCATACAACTCCTACAGAAATGGAGATGAGAAAAGGAAAACAGATAAACACATTAACACACGTGAACAAGCATCACACACTATATCCATACAAGAGGCCCAAACAATGGGTAGGCTTTAGTCAAGAGGGGCCATATCAACCTCGACAAACAAGCCAAACTGTAAGGGGTAATCTGTAGCTCTTAACCACTAACATTGAGAGTTAGGGTGAAGCTGATCAAAGATGGAAATGAGGATGAGACCTCATGCTCTTAACCCTGGCCATGGTGAGCTCAAATCAAAGAAAGCATGGGGATCCAGAAAGAGGGACCCTATTCCACTTGACAGACACTGGACAAAGATCTTGGGTTCATGTTCAGAAGCATCAGCACGTAGTGCGAGCATAATGAACGACTCACTGAATAACGGGGGATTGATTGCTAATCCCTTTTATCCGTCAATTGCCTCTTCACTTAGGAGGACTTATCAAGTAACCCATGCCTCATCTTGGAGGTCTTTGGCACAAATGTAAACAAACACAAACAGAGCCTCTAAAGGAGGACTTCTAGCAAAATGCCTGCCAAAAAGGTGACAGGACATCCAGACTACATGGAGTAAGAAGGTAGCTACCTAAGTGGTGTATCAACCATAATCCAAAGCTCAAGCAAGAGCTAAAAGCAAGCAACTAATGTACCTGTACAAAAGCTAAACAGTTAGTATCTCAGACAACCAATCAGAAAACAGTGGAACCATCCAACTGTTACACAATTCAATGTACAATGCTCAAGCACTCAAATGAGCTCAAGCCTATCAATTAGAACACTACAAAACAAACAAAAGTTAGAATTCAAAGCATTTGTATCTCACAAAGTGAGCAACTCAACCATTAATGCTAAGTGTCCAAACCTGAAACACAAAACACAATTAGTTCATGTACAAAACACTAGCACAAAGACTAGGTCCAAAACCAAACCAAATGATCAAAACAGACGTCAATCTTTTGCATAATGCACATTCAAACAATCAATAAAATGTCCTCAAAAGGACCAACATCAATGCACAAGGCAAGTAGCTCAAATGATCAATGTAAAGAAAAGGCAAGCAAAGGTGCACAAAGTGGACATCCAAATTAGAAAATCCAAATCAAAACAGAAATGCATCCAATGGCCTTGAGATTTTTTATGCAAGCTACTCATGCTATGAACAAACATCATACAAAAAATTAGTTCCAGAAGAGCTCAAATGATAAGTGAACAAAAATGCACAAATGAAAAACCAAAAATGTGACACAAATTGTCACATTACATCTTCATGTGTCAAAAGCAATGAATACAAATGATAAAAAATTCAGACCAGAGCTCAAAAAATCATATCACATGTGAAGATCAAGCATGCAAAAATTCAAATCAATTGGATCAACACATAGCATTTCACAAAGCATTGAATGTAACATGTCAATTTAACACAATGTCCAATCAAAAATTCCAAAACAAAAATCCAGAAACAAACAAATCATGAAATAAATCCTATTAAAAAACTAGACATTAAAACAGAAATATGAAAAAAAATTGGACTCAATTCGGAGCATTTTACTATTTTTTATGATTTTTTAAAGATGAGTAAAATAAAATGGAATAATAAAAATGAAATGGAGGGAAATAAAATTTGAATTAGACTCAGAATAAATCCTAGCCACATGATCACGCGCGCAAAGCATTCTAATGATCCACATTTAAACACTGAAACGCACAGCTTCATTAAAACGCGTGGCAAGCATAATCAGCAGTCAAACAAACACATGGCACAGTCAAACAAATGGTAACCAATGGAATACACACGCATGCAGCACAATCAGCGACAAGCAAGCAACAAATGAAACACATCGTTTCATTAAAATGCGTGGCAGCACAATCATCAAGTCAATGCACACGCAACATGGTCAAAAGGATCACAACCAATGGATTAGACACGGAGCATATAATCATCAGCCACATAGGACAAAAACCCTAGGATATGAACCAGTTGCAGACGGTGGAAACAACCGTCTTCTCCGGCCATCCAGGCGGCGGAGACCCAACAAATTTTCCAGAAATGCATGAAACGCACATCAATCGAAAGCTCTTCCATCACACATCTCAAATATCATATTAATTTCATCTAAATCATCATGAATTGCATGGATCGAGCAAAAACATTTTCAACATCAAAACTTTAATTCAACCATACATGCTCATTTCTAAGCCAAATCAAGATCTAATCATATCAGCATGCTCAGCACAAAGAGATCTACACATTTATGGCAAGAAAATAGCAAAAGGTGATGATGAATTTTCAACTTACTTGAACTGCAGTGCTCTAAATTCGTGTGCTCAAACTCTCACAATCTCCAGATCTTCTTCCTTAACCTTGCCTTGAAGCTTTAAGCACAAATCACCACTTGAAACCTCCTAGGTCTAGCTTAATTTCAGAATCCGATCTAGTTGAATATGCTCTTGAGCAGCTTGAATTATGGACGAATTGAACAATCCAGATGATGATTCTTGCTCAGAATTACACAAGGATTATGAATATGCAAAGAGATTGAAGGTTTGTGTGAAGAAATTTGAATTTCGAAGAGAGAGAATTTTTTAGGGAAATGGAAATTTTTGATCTGAATTTTCTGTTATGAGTAATTACAGTTAGGGTTTGTTATTTATATGATGTGCTAATCATGCTGAAATCAAAATTAAGCATTGGCTAATCATGATTAGAGAGATATGAGGTGAAATGCAAAAAATGCAAATGTGAGCTTATGTGGCCATGCTACACGTGAACAGTGCCATGCTGAGCTCCAAATCCACTTAAAATCAATCAATAAACATGATGGAATGGTTAATTTGCTTGAATCTTGAACCAAATTTGAATTGTAAAATTTCCCTCCAAAATGGTCATGAATGAAATAGTGAGCATACAAGCTTCTCTCATGCATGGCAATGATTGATTTGAAATGTATTGGTCATGAGGAGTATTTTGCAAAAAGAATGGACCAAATTGGAGCTTTGTACCAAAAGTTATGCCACTTTGAACTTCCATGCACACCTTGTGATCATTTGGCCATAACTTCTCAAACATTCGTCATATGATCATGAAATAGGACTTTTTGGAAAGGGGGGAGAAAGATATACAACTTTCATGTTCACCAAAAATCCATTTGAAACTTCCTTGATGTTGATAAGTCAAGTTGAATGTGGACCAGAAACTTGCCATTTTTGGAAACTTGAAATTACAGGTCACTTTCCATTTTTGGAAACTTTTACCATGACTTCAAAATCTTCAAGATAGATGTTTAGAATGACAAATGGACCTCTTTTGAACATGATTGAGGTGTCTCAACTCATTTCCCCACCTCACAGCCCTCAGTTGACTGCATAGTTGACTTTTTGGTCCTCAGATGACCTTGAAATGCCCTGATCAGCTTGAGCCTCTACCACTTGGGGAAATTGCTCAAAAATGAAACCCTAGCTCCTGTAAGCTCCTCATAACAATCATGTGATCCTCATCCCCAGCAAATACCTCATCTCCTTGAGAAACCCTAGTTGGAAGAATGGCATTGATTTGAGATGTTACACTCAGTTCATCAGTGAAGGATTCAGAGCTCTCAGAATATGCATATGGATTTAATCAGAAATTAGGGTTTCATGGCTACCTGCAACAGGCAATGTTTGGTGGGAAGAAAACGGGTCTCATTCATGTCATGATTAGAGAGGTATCTTGGCCTAGGAAGATTCACAATTATCTCACAAAGATCCATTGGCAATCAGTGCAATCAGTTCTTGATTATTTTTGCCCTAAACTAGGGTTTGGTATAAAATCGGTTTATTTCTGATTCCTTGGGTGAAACTCTTTTCCATGGACCTCCATATGTCCATAAGGGTCTACATACAAAAAATCAGCTCTTTATTTGAGCCAGAGGTGCTTCAATTGATCAATGGAATCGAGAATCAGACAGTTTGGGAAAAGTCAACTATGGGGCCAGAAAAGTCAACTCCTGACATTTTAAGAGTGGAATCTCAAAATTCATGCCTAAGGGAACCTACATGTGAAATTTGATCAAGGTTGGATCATGGATTCATCATTTAATCAGGAGTTGGAAAAGTTACTAAATTTGGAAATAGTTGACTTTCCATTTAGGGCAAGTTTTCATGATTATTGCACTCACTTTAAGCCCGTTTTCCATCAATATGGAAGCTCCATTTGAAAAATTCTCCAACATGAAAGTTGTTCCTCTTGTTCCAAGCTTTCTAGAGATATAAAGTTTGTTTCATTTGGATTAGAATTGAGAAAGTTATGCTTGGTCAAAGTGAGACATTATTTTAGGACACTTTTCAAAATCTTCAAAGTGAGACATTATTTTAACTCCAAAGTGGGACATTATTTTAAGCTCCATGCACTCTTCTTACTGTTTGCATTGCCTTGCCATTTGATCATGTATTCATCAAGATACATAGTCATAAAGTCACCCATTTGGATTGTTTTTATGCTGCATAAGACAACCAAGTCAGACCACAAAATCAACCAGCCCATTCTTTACCTCATTTGGCCATGTACTTTTATTGTACACTAACTTAAGTTTTGCCAAAATTAGAACTTACTTTCACCACCTCACTTTTTGCACATTTTTGCATATAATCAAAACCATACATTTCAGCCCATTAAGAACACTTTAATCCAACATATATAAGAGCTTCTAAACCCTAATCTGAAATAGTGGTGGCTGTGATATTTTGAGCTAAGCAAGGCAAGGAGTTAAAGATCCATTTCTTTCCTTTTCCATTTCTCAAGCTAAGGCATTGAAGCACCAAGAACAGAACATCTCTCCTTCCATTCCTCCACTATCAAGAAGCAGTGGACTGTTTTCCACTAGGTAAGCTTTTACTCTTTCTTCCATGGACATGTATAGCTTCTTATGCTCACCATTATGCAATGCTTATTACTGTTTTTTTTCATGCCATTATACCATGTTCATCATCATGTTGTTATTGTGCCATGCTTGTCTATGAAGCCCTCACCATGAGGCATTGTTTTTGAGCTTGAGTTTATGCTATTGTTTTCTGTTGTATTCGTGTGCATATGGCCACCTTGCTGTTCACTTTTCTTCATGCTAAAGTCCTTATTTTTAATGAAACAAGACACCATTGTGTTCTAATCATTTCGCACTTGAACTTTGCTTTTTATATCATCTCATTTGGTGAACTATAGCGTGAGAAATTTTGGTTGGAAGATTGAGGAAGCTTGCTGCGTTTTCACGTGTTTCACGCATGCATGGCTAGGGTTTTCCTTGGCTTGTGAGAAGATGAGACGTGTTGCCCTGTGAACCGCTCGATTCCGCGCTCCGTTTCTAATCCTGGCCATTGGTTCACTGTTTTGTCATTTAGTGACTTAAAAAAGGCTGACCGATTGATGCACTTGTTCACATGTTTTTTTTTAAATAAATTGTTCATTTCATGTCACGTGCGCTAAGCTTTGTCTGGACCGGGCCTTGCACCATTTGCTGTTAACACCTCACGCCAGGCCCATCATTCCATTCACATTATTCCATTCACATTTTCATTTTCATTTTTTATTCTTATTTTATTTTTCTGTTTTGTTTTTTAACTAATAAAAATATTTTATTTATTCATAAAAATACCAAAAAATACTTTTCACATTTCTTAATGTTTTATTTAATTTTATTTAATTTTTGTTTTCATATTTATTTAATGTTAATATTTTATTTCAATTATTTATTTCAAGTGGATGTTTTTAACACATATATTTTTATTAATTTTATTTTCATGACTTAGAATTATTTTTAACTTCTGATTTTTGGGATGAGGGTTGACCAATGTCTCATGGTCAACCTGACCTTTTCTTGGAATTTTATTTCCCATTTTCAATTTATTTTGGATTTATTTTTGACCTAGTTTGCTTGGTTGACTTTTCATTTGACTTCTATTTTATTTCAATTAATTTATACACTAATTCACATTATTTTTAAAATCTTTTTGAGGGATGATGATGTCCTGACCCCACCTTAGTTAGTTTAATTTTTCATAATTTTCTTGATTAATTTACTATTTATTCCATAATTTTCAAGTTGACTTGACTTTTCAGTTGACTTTTCTATGATTGATGTTTGACTTAGGGATTACTTAGGGCAAATGAAGAGATCTTTTGATCCTCCCTTGATCATCTCATATGCCATGTATTAGAGGCCTTTCATCTTGATTTTATTTTATCCTTGCATCATTTCCCGATTAAATTATCCAGTGATCCTTTGTGTGCATAGTTTCATCTGTCTGATTCATCTGATATTTTTTATACTTGTTTATTTCATCCATGCTTCTATTGGTTGATTGCTTAACTTGTTTATACTTCTCATGCATTGTCTGATGCTCCTTCATTTCATTCTTTGATTATTTGATTTGATCATGTACTTGTTTATTTATCTGATCTGATTAATATATGTTGCCTACTTGTGTGATGTATGAAGCATATATTTTTTATTGTTTGATGGCCATGAACAATCCCCATTTCAAAATAAGATCAAAAGCTCAATCCAACGTCGAGTAATCATTTTCAAAACATAATAGAACCAACACGTATTCATCCATCCTTTTGTAATTCGATTGCTTCATGCATCGCCATTTCTCTTGTAAGTCGATTGCTTCATGCATCGCCATCTACCTATAAGTCGATTGCTTCAGGCATCGCCATCTACCCTTATCCGTGGTTCCTTTCCTTGCTCCGTCTGTCGATTCATGTTCCGCTTAGGTAGCACCCATTAGGTAGGATTCCCTTATTCTTTTGTATGATAACATAGGTAGCATTCCCTTATTCTTTGTATGATAACATAGGTAGGATTCCCTTATTCTTTGTATGATAACATAGGTAGAATTCCCTCATTCTTTGCATGCTAACATTAGGTAGATGTTCCCATTTGTAAATCCTAACACTTAGGTCCATATTGCATGACAACTCTAGGGCAGAGCTTCCCCATTTTTAGACCTTCCGTGCGTCTCCGATCTTGTGGCATGTCAGTCCGTTCTATTGCAAAGAGGTAACTGCCTAAGACTCGATTCAGCGAGCTGCGACACCTACTGCTAGGACGTGAACACATTGCCCAGTTTCCTTTGACACAACTGGTGTCCTCCTTTGTAAGTCCATGTTCAGATGGCAACCCCTATTTAGTCGAACTACGACAACTCTGACTCTCATGTTCAGATGAGATACGTAGGCACGAGATGCGATGTCTTTCCGAGTTTTTTTGACTGACGACTAACAACTAATCCTTGTTTGCTTTCGCCCTTGTAGTGATTCTTTTCTCTCTCCCTCGTTGCGATCGAGACCTTCCCTTTTCTCTTGCCCTAGTTGCAATCGAGACCGTTGTTCCCGTAGTTAGCTGAACTTTGTTTTGCTCTGATTCTCATTCCAGATGATATACGTAGGCATAAGACACGATGTCTTAGCGAGCAAATTTCTCCTTAACCCATAGGTAGCCGAGCTACGAAGACTCTGATTCTCATGTTCAGATGAGATACGTATGCAGTGGATGCGACATCCGTGCGAGTCATTTTCTTTTGACCCTTTCTTTTAGTAAATAGTACCTTAGATAAACACACACCCTTTAGACAAGATCAACAAGAGTGGATCCCGTAGAGTACTACAGATGCGTAGGGGTGCTAATACCTTCCCTTCGCATAATCGACTCCCGAACCCAAGATTTGGTTGTGAGACCTTGTCTTTTCCTTTCCTTTCTCTAGGTTTTCTTCGAGCGTTTCCTTTCCCTCCTTTGGGATAAATAACGCACGGTGGCGAATCTTCCGTCATTTCTTTTTCGCCGGTTTTTTTTTCGCGTCTACTTTTTAGGTTGCGACAATGATGAATCAGGGATTGGTGTAGTTCTCTAGGTCAAGAGTGGTTGAAGAGATTTCTATCATTGAACCAATAACAATAGTATACAGAAAAAAGAAGATTGAAGCTCCTCATAAGAGGATTCATCCTATCCATATATGTGTTCTCGGTTCGTTCCCATATCAATACACCAAGGCAATGTGTGGGAGGTATGATACGACAGAGTATATGGTGTAGCGGGGTATTCGTTACCACTAGAGATATTGACTAAATCCAAGGTAAATCATACAAGTCGAGTCGTCATCGCACTTCTATTTATCCAAAGGAATGGTTAGAAAGCGAACAAAAACCTAAAAGTTTTATCAAATCAAAAACTAGTAAAGGAGAGTCAGAGATCTGGGTAAGGGGGTTGGTTATGCAATGGGAAGGTGTTAGGCACCCAAAACATCCTAGGTACTCCTAGGGAGCCCTTTTCATACTTGTTGTAAAAGTTTGTGTTTTGTGAAAATTTATTGTGCAAACATGATTGAAGGGATGAGAAGAGAATATACAAGTTTATTTACATTTTGTGTTTGGATGGATAAACCCATTGTCTACGTACCATCTTAAAAAAGATTAGGATCAAAACCTCGTAGTTCGGGGTAAAAATCTCAAAATGAATTGGTGAATTGATTGGTCCAAAAGCCTTAAGATCTTTTGTTATCCAAGGGAGAAAACTCAACCTAAAATCACAAATCCACCATGTGAGGATAGCCTCAACATGCTAGTGAGGGGTTAACCCTATAATAAGCATGGAAGACTCATTGTCCATCACTAAGGATATAGGTGAGTATTACATCTACCTCAAGGATAACTCAAACCTAATAGCTAAGGGTTATGAAAAAGTTTTGATTAATAAAGTGGCCATTGAAACCACAAAAGACATTTTGAATGGGTTATATTTACCAATGAGAAGTATTTACAAAATGGTCAAAGTTGACTTAGAAGTTCAATTCAAAATAAGTATTAAGAAAAGAAAGTTTGAAAATCAAAAGCATAAGGCTTAGGTTTCTAATGTTGAAAACAAGTGTTAGATGTTTGCACAAAAAAGTTTTGGCTTGGGTTATAGTGGAGAGAAGAAGAAGAAGGGCTAAGATCCTAAGCATACAAGAGGTAAGGGATAAGAAATAAAACCACAAATGGAGTTCCTCTCTTGAGATCATATGGATGATCCAAGTAGCTCCCACCCTTTGGAATAAGCAATCACAATAATAGTAATCTCAAGCAACAATCACATAAGTCTCTTAGGAGATCCTCAATGCATCTTGTATCTTTCACTCTTGGAAGCTCATGGCAATGGTTCCTCAAATTTGAATCAAGGTGGAATCCCTAGCACAAGAACACAAATATCAAAGAGTTTTATGAAGCAAACCAAGAATGGACGAGAGTGAGTTTAGAATATGGTCCTTCATGATCATCTTCAACATTAAGGTCCTTTTACTCCAATTTTGCATAGGGAATGTCCTAGAAACTAAGTCCATTTGTCCATTTCTTTGTATTTTGGTCCACAACAATCAAAACAAAACACAAGCACAATAGTATATACACAATTATATGCTCAAGTGAGCAAAAGGCAAATTGCATTAACATAAACATGTGCTCAAATGAGCAAAAGGAAAAGCAAATGAATAATATGTGCAAGAATAGTAAATTGCATAAAAGTAAAGAGCAAAAAGTAAATGTTAATTGTTAATGGTTAGTGTTAGTAGTTAGTGTGTCATAAGGCAAATTTAGCGCTATGTTAAGCAATCGTAATTGGACTTATGTAGAAGTCACAACTATCTGAGACCGGTCAATAATACTGTAGGCAACAAGACAAGTTAGAAGTCTTGGTTAGTGAACCAAGTTCCAACAACTTGCCATGCCAAAAAGAAGAAGAGAATTGATCTTGTATTGGTTTAAGTCTTTTGCATGATTTAGGAAACAACCTATCCTTAATGCAAAACCATTCACTTGATCAATTGATCAAGATGAATTAGATTTGAATCAAGGAAGGTTAAGTCTCCCTAATCAATGCTAACTTGTCAACCTTCAACTCATTAATCAAAAAGAAAAAAGAAGAAGGAGAAGAAAGAGATGGATAGTGGAAAAAGAAGATGGAATGAATAAAGTGCATAAGATGAAATACAATGTACCAATCCGTGTATGTTGACCGAATGACATTGAAAGTCAAAGTCAAATAATGAGAAATCAGAAATGGGATGAAGATTGGAGGTCAAACAATAAGCAAGCTATTTTTGGCATTTTTAATATTAAAATAAACTTGAATTAAAAATAAAAGAAAGGTCAAACTTAAAAATCACTTCAAACCAACCTTGAAAGGTCCAAGTGATTTATCCCAAGTTCAACAAGGTTAAACAAAGTTTGACAAAAAATTATTTGGAGAAGAATGCAATTGGTCCCATATTATTTGGAGAAGAATGCAATTGGTCCCATATTTTTTGGATTTAAAATGAAGAAGATATGAATTTTTGAAAATAATGGAAATAAAAGAAAATAAATCAGAAAATAGAAAATGCCAAAAATCCAGAGGCGTCAGATCTGGATTCATTAATTGACGTGGCACATCTGAAGGCAGGGAGACGCGCGCGCATGGTGTACTTGAGTCAACGGCATCACACATGGCATTATTAAAAGTCATAAGATCAAACGGTTGTGATATAAACTGGAGAAAGCATCCAACGGTCCATAATGCATCTGGCAAAGGGACGGTCACCGAAGCCACCTTCTTCTCCGGTGAGCATGAAGATTCCTGTGACATTTACAGGTTTCAAAAGCTTAACCAAAATACACGATCCATACATCGTTGGAAAGCTGGGATGATGTACATCATCCCTGTACCACTCAATTCCACTATAGATCTCTATATTGAGAGAAATCAGAGATGGAAATTCTGTGGTGTTCAAGTGAACTTCATGGATTTCAATAATTGAGCATTCAAAACAATTGCCTCTATGAAGAGGACTTCAGCCAACACAAAATCCAAGCAAATAGATCAATAAATGGTGAGTTTCGAAGAAAAAACCAGTTGATGAACAACCTTGGATTATGGTGATCTGAGCTTGCTTTCTTGCTTCCATTGGCTAAACAGAAGATCAATGGAGTATGAGAGAGAGGTCTAGGAACTTTAGATCTAGAAATTCAACCAGATTTAGTTGAATTTCAGATCTGAGAAATTTGAAGGAAAGTGAAATAGTTCCTTTGGTAATGGTTATGGATTCAGTTGTGCAGCATCTCAGGCGCCATTAGGTTGATCATGAATGAAGCTGAGCATGTTTATTTATAGTGGAAGCTGATGCAAGGAGGTGTAAAATCCGTGTGCATGGCAAGAGGATATACATTGCATGGGCTTGCATGATCATGTAGAAGGCCCAAATCCAATGCCAAATGAAATCTGAGATATAATTGAGCTGAAATGGACGTGTAGTTGGCATTGCATAGGCTTGTGTAATGAGTTTCATCATGTTATGCACAATTATGCCTAAAACTTCTCCTCTTTGAAAATACCATTTGCCAAATCCAAACATGAGCATGTGAGTAATGGTTGGAAAGGTCTTGATGTAAGGAACAAATGTTATGTTGGGCAAAAATCCATTTGAAGTGTGGAAATTAGTGAATTTTGAGTTTAAAGTGGAAGGTGCAAAACATGTAAAGGCAAAGTTTCCAAATTTGGCCAATGTTCAAGCCCCTCGTTTTTGATGATGAAAGCTTCAAATGAAACAACCTCCAACATCAAAGTTGTAGATCTTTTCGAGACAATCAAAATGGACTTACAATTTGCATAATTTGGATTTTTGATGAAATAGTTATGGGTACTTGAAGTTGGACTTTTTGACTTTCAATGCATTTGGTCCAAAGTGACCTATAATGTTTTGCATTATCACATGTATTTCCTTTGAGATTTTGAAATTTTGTTCAACATAAAATTTGAAGTATACATATTAAGATTTCCAATTCATTTGATCCCACCTCAAAATCATAAAAAAATGAGTGAGTTATGTTCTTGGGAAGTTGACCCAAAATTAGGGTTTCAGTCAAAATGACATATAATGTCTTGGAATGAATGATGACCTTCCAAGCTTCAAATCAATTTTTGATGAACATGAAAGTTGTTCATATTGTTCTTAAGAACATTGTTTCTCTTGGGATCATCTCCATTTGACCAACACATAAAAATTTAGGTCTCAGTGCACTTCAAAATAGTCATATGAATTGACTGATCAACTTTCCAAGTCCATGACTCATATCTTGATGAATTGATGATTGAGGACACTAAAATAAGTTCAAATATACATTAAATGATGAATTAAAGAACTTCAAGAACTTCCCTTGATTGTATTTGATCATGGGCTGAGGTTGCTTCAAGAGCAAGGCATTGTGGTACACAGATGAACTAGGGTTTCCTTGGGGAACCAACCTCAAACCCTTTGACTTGCTTTGATCAAAATGATGAATTGAGATGCTAGGGAGGCATATTTGATGGATGAGAGCTTTGGGAACCATTACCATGCTTGCTATCATCTTCACTTGGCCATACCTCTACACAAAGGATCTCCTTGAAGCTCTTGACCTTATGATTGCTCAAGCTACAAACAAGAAAATGTTAGTGACATATTTTTGTGCTTTTGGTTAGTAAACAAAATGAGAAAAGCAATGTGTAGAAATTCAAGCATGCTTGGTGATCTCAAACCACTCACAAGAAGAGATCCCACCCAAAGGTAAGGAGCCAAGATGCTTATGATCCTTGAGGCAATGCAAATGCAATGTCATGATGCCATGAGGGATCTTAGGGTCAAAATTGGGGTCTTACAGATGCCCTTATTTAAGGTCATTCTAGCCGGAGAAGTGAAGGTTAAAATCTTCGCCTCGACGCGGTAGAATGGGCTTAAATAATAACAAAGAGACGAATTTTGGTCCCTAAGAGACCTCATGATGCGAATGTATGTATGCAAACGGTAACACTCTGTGGGGGGATGTGTCCACAAAGGCGAAGATCAGGAGGAATTTGATGATCCCTAGGAATAATTCACTTTATGGGGCAGAGACTCTACCGGGGAGTAAAGGGATAAACAACGCGTGAGCAGGTCACGTCTTGGAACTTGCTGAAGGGCACGAAGGAAATCCAATGAAATAGATCAGTGGAAAGACTCGAGCTATCTCAGAGATGCATGTATTGGGGAATATGCCAATACAGCGAAAATTATCCATAACGGATACTTCGGATAAAAAATCCGGACCCAGGTGGGGAAATAACAAATGAGGTATTACCGGTTACTGGGTAATAAGCTCAAAGAGACATGCAATCTGAACACCGGTATAAGGGTGAGAGATAACATGCTCCGGGAGAATGAATATCTAGGACCAGTACAAAGGTGAGAGATATCAAACATCCGAAAATTATCTGAGGAAGACCTAAAAAGGTAAACTTCGGCTCAGGAAGATCTGACTCCGCAGGGGGACAAAAGGTCATAATAGGGAGCAGAAGGAAGGAACACCAGTGATGCCGGTTACTGGGCATATAATAGGTGACCAATCAAAACGTGAATTGGGGAATATTCCCAAGACACTCATCATCCAAAAGAGGGCTAAAAGCAAACTTGAATAAGGGATGGACATTCGATTCCAAAAAGGGATACGAATCTTACTCAACTGGGGAAGAACAAAAGGCTTCGACCAAAGAGTGCATGAGATATATTATCTATTACCGTCAAAACATAGATAATATACTCGCATGGAAGATTATCCACAACCGGTTACTGGGTTAATAAAGGATAAGCCGACCGACAAAGAAAGGCATCGGGATACCGATACTAGGTATATAATGATGACCAATCAATGAGAGCAACAATCATTACCACAGGGAAGCGCAGGAAACAATCACAAGAAGCCAATCTAGGATCAAACTAAAGAGGCAAGCTGAATCAAGACTCGTCCCCGCGAGGATATAACTCAATGGGGACTCCCATCCCAATATATGTGTTGGGAGGAAACAGAAATAATCACCATCCACGAGGATATAACTCGGTGGGGAATATGGAAGGAAAGATAAACTCTTTCTGCCTAAGGGGCTGACTCTATATGGGGAGTTCAGACACCGACATCTGCTTGAGGGAAATGTATCACCAATTAGCAGGGGATCGCAAACAAAGGTATATGGCAAAGAATGCAACATGAATATATGAATGTTTGAAAGTTATATGTACACATGCATAGTTAATGTATGATGAATGCTAACAAGCGGACATTTCAGACACCAACAAGTCCAGCGACTAAGTACACAAACATCTGGTACTACATATCAAGAGAGGAAGCCAGGCCCACTGGGGAGTATCCAATCTGATGAGGGCAAGAAATACCAGGAATCAAAGATCTCTGCAGGGGAATGAACATCAATCATTCCAGCTGGGGACAAGAGTTTGCACAGATGAAAATCCGCCGCATAAGCAACTCTACTGGGGAACCAATCAGGGGGAGGAAAGGGAACTTCTGTGGGGAACAAACACCCAATAGGAAGCTTCCAAAGTCACCACTAAATACCGTACTACCAAAGATCACACCTGCTGAAGAGGAAAGAGGGATGAACATCTTATCACACACTCTGCTTGGCGGGAAAACTACAAAAGGCTCCGGTAGGAGGAGGATACAAACATGCC
The DNA here is from genome assembly GCF_024323335.1 of Lathyrus oleraceus. NCBI lineage: Eukaryota > Viridiplantae > Streptophyta > Magnoliopsida > Fabales > Fabaceae > Lathyrus > Lathyrus oleraceus. The sequence continues at coordinate 145,821,387 of NC_066580.1, forward strand.
AGGAACATGAATAAATGTCTTACCCTGTTGGGGGTCATACTATCCTTGGGAGAGCACTGAAGATCTCCTAAGTATCCTTATGTCTTTGTGAATGTTCACTTTGTTTAAAAACAAATTATGAAAAATTTGATTATTTAAAACAATGATATTTTTTTTCAATTAAAACATACAAAACATTTGTTGAATTGAAACAAATAAGAGTACAAATAATTGGATACAAGGCTCAAATTTATTTGGTGGGATGGTAGTATGCAAATGGCAGGACTCCATAGATCTTTACAAATTTGAGATTGGTGATGTATATTGGAAAAGGGCTACATTGAACATAATGACCATTTCTCCACCAATTCTGAATCCGATGTATTTGAGGCTTTGGTTGATGATGAATGAGCGAGAATCTCTGACGGATAGTAGTTGTAGAACAACGTCTTGTCATGATGCAGTTACTTTCCAAATCCCTATTTTTTGCCTAGATTGCCCCAAGGTGAGGTACTCAATCTAGCGGGATATATATATTCATTTTTTTGTGTCTCTAACTTTTTCCTGGACCGCCCTTTCGGGTTTTCAATCCACCGAGACGCTCATTTTTGCCTAAGCCGCCCTTTCGAGTTTTCAGCTTAGTGAGCTATTTTGTTTTTATTATTTTAGGCGAAGTATTTCTTGACTGCATCTGAATTCACAGGACGAGTGAAATCCTCCCCATCCATAGTTGTGAGTATCAAAGCACCGCCTGAAAAGGCTCTCTTAACAACATATGGACCTTCATAATTTGGAGTCCACTTGCCCCTGGAATCGGGCGCGAAAGACAAGACTTTCTTGAGCACAAAGTCACCTTCTCGAAACACACGAGGCTTGACCTTCTTATCAAAGGCTTTCTTCATCCTTTGTTGATATAATTGACCATGGCACATGGCAGTCAATCTCTTTTCTTCTATCAAATTCAACTGGTCATGACGACTCTGAACCCATTCAGCATCAGTCAACTTGGCTTCCATCAAGACTCTCATTGATGGGATCTCCACCTCTACTGGGAGTACAACCTCCATGCCGTAAACGAGAGAAAAAGGGGTTGCCCCTGTTGAAGTGCGGACAGATGTACGATATCCATGTAAAGCAAATGGAAGCATCTCATGCCAATCTTTATACGTGACCACCATCTTCTGGATAATCTTCTTGATATTCTTATTAGAAGCTTCAACAGCCCCGTTCATCTTGGGTCTGTAAGGAGAAGAATTATGATGTGCTATCTTGAACTCACTACATAGTTCTTTCATCATCTTGTTATTCAAGTTAGATCCATTATCAGTAATGATCTTATCTGGCACACCATATCGGCATATGAGTTGATTCTTGATAAACTTCACGACCACCTGCCTGGTCACATTAGCATATGATGCTACTTCAACCCACTTAGTGAAGTAATCAATTGCAACGAGAATAAATCTGTGTCCATTGGACGCTTTTGGTTCTATCATGCCAATCATTTTGATTCCCCACATGGAGAAGAGCCATGGTGATGAAATCACATTCAGAAGTGTCGGGGGAATATGAATCTTATCCGCATAAATCTGACACTTATGGAATTTCTTCACATATTTGCAGCAGTCAGACTCCATTGTCAGCCAATAGTAGCCTGCTCTCAATATCTTTCTAGCCATGGCATGTCCATTGGAATGAGTACCAAATGAACCCTCATGAACCTCGGTCATTAATAGGTCTGCTTCGTGTCTATCCACGCATCTGAGCAGCACCATATCAAAATTTATCTTGTAAAGGACATCACCATTGAGGTAGAAACTGCACGCCAATCTCCTCAGGGTCTTCCTATCTTTCACAGATGCCCCAGGCGGGTAAATCTGGCTCTAAAGGAAACACTTGATGTCATGATACCACAACTTATCATCTTTCACTTCTTTAACTGCAAATACATGAGCTGGTCTATCCAAGCGCATCACAGTGATATTGGGAACTTCGTTCCAAAGTCTTACCACAATCATTGAAGCAAGTGTAGCAAGAGCATCTGCCATCCGATTCTCATCTCGAGGAATATGATGGAAGTCAACCTCAGTAAAGAATGTTGAAATCCTCCTCGCATAATCCCTATATGGAATGAGGCCAGGCTGATTCGTTTCCCATTCACCCTTAATCTGATTAACAACGAGAGCCGAATCACCATATACCTCTAGATGCTTGATCCTTAGATCAATGCACTCCTCCAATCCCATAATGCAGGCCTCATACTCAGTCATATTATTCGTGCATTTGAAAGTTAGCCTTGCTGTGAAAGGGAAATGTGTGCCCTGAGGAGTAATAATCACTTCCCCAATACCATTTCCATATTGATTTACAGCACCATCAAATACCATGCTCCAACGGGAACCAGGCTCTGGCCCTTCATCGAGCGTAGGCTTATCACAATCTTTCACTTTCAAATACAGAATCTCCTCACCTGGGAAGTCATATTGAACTGACTGATAATCCTCAATTGGCTGATGTGCCAAGTGGTCAGCCAAGATACTACCTTTAATAGCCTTCTGAGCTCGATACTCAATATCATACTCAGACAACAACATCTTCCAACGGGCAATCCTCCCTGTTAAAGCAGGCTTCTCGAAGATATACTTGATTGGATCCATTCTGGATATCAACCAAGTCGTATGATTTAACATATACTGGCGTAAGCGCTTAGCAGCCCAAGCCAAAGCACAACATGTCTTCTCAAGCATCGAGTATCGAGACTCACAATCAGTGAACTTCTTACTCAAGTAGTAGATGGCATACTCTTTCTTTCCTGATTCGTCTTGCTGACCGAGAACACAACCCATCGAGTCTTCAAGAACAGTCAGATACATGATCAATGGTCTTCCTTCCACGGGCGGAGACATAATCGGAGGCTCAGACAGATACTCTTTAATATTGTCAAAAGCTTTCTGGAAATCCTCGGTCCAATCATGGGACTGATCTTTCCGGAGGAGCTTGAATATCGGTGCACATGTGGCAGTCATGTGGGATATGAATCTGGAAATGTAATTCAAGCGGCCAAGAAAACCTCGGACTTGCTTCTCAGTTTTGGGCGCAGGCATCTCTTGTATTGATTTGACCTTTGCAGGATCAACTTCAATACCTCTTTCACTGACAATAAAGCCCAATAGCTTACCGGAACGGACTCCAAATGTACACTTGTTAGGATTCAGACGAAGCTTATACTTTCTCAAACACTGAAAAAGCTTTAACAGGTGCTCTACGTGTTCAATCTCCGTTCTTGACTTAGCGATCATATCATCAACATATACCTCAATTTCCTTGTGCATCATATCATGAAACAAGATAGTCATAGCTCGTTGATACGTGGCTCCGGCGTTCTTCAAACCGAAGGGCATCACTCGATAACAGAATGTTCCCCAAGGTGTGATGAATGTTGTCTTCTCCATATCCTCGGGTGCCATTTTAATCTGATTATATCCGGAAAATCCATCCATAAATAAGAAGACATTGAATTTATCCGTATTATCTACCAACATATCAATATGTGGTAGAGGAAAATCATCTTTCGGACTAGCTTTATTCAAATCTCTATAGTCCACACACATTCATACTTTTCCATCTTTCTTAGGCACGGGCACAATGTTGGCCACCCATTTAGGATATGTATAAGTCACCAGAAACCCCGCATCTATTTGCTTCTGAACTTCCTCTTTGATCTTCACTGCCATATCGGGATGAGTTCTTCTGAGCTTCTGCTTCACAGGCACGCACTCAGGCTTCAAAGGTAGGAAATGTTGCACGATATCAGTATCTAGACCAGGCATGTCTTCATATGACCAGGCAAAGACATCAACATATTCTCGTAGCAATTCAATCAACCCCTTCTTAACAGATTCTTCTAGGAGTGCTCCAATCCTTACTTCTCGCACACAATCTTCAGACCCCAAGTTGACTGTTTCCAGATTTTCAAGATGCGGCTGAATGATCTTCTCTTCATGCTCAAGTAGACGGGTAATCTCATCAGGAATCTCTTCAACATCATCTTCTTCCGCCTCAAATACAGGGAATTCAAAGTTGGGAGATGGTGTTGGGTCATTATGTTCAATGGGTTTGATTAACCTGCATAATGATTTTGGATATAAAGAGCTTTAGGATTCAAACAAGGCAAATCATTATGCAGATGCAAAGATTGATTTTATTCTATTTTTGAGGTTTTATATGATCACCAATTTCATGCAAAAAGCAAAAAAGGAAAATAATTGGAAAAACAAACATTTAACATGAATCTATTGAATGAAAATATCATTGTATTTATGCGCCAACAATGTCATCACTTCTCCTTTTGGCATGAGAGAAAGGTTTTTAAACACAATGAACATTACTTTGATTTATGGATAACTGTTGGAATATCCACAGCGACCCAATTATTGCAGATCCCCCCAGGGATGACGAAGTTGCCAGAATCCTCTTCGTCCTCTTCAAAGATGGCAGCAGCCTCCTCGTCTTGACTGGTGTGGATGAAACCTCCACTCTTGAACAACCCTTGCGTATTAGAAACCCCAGAAGAATAACCTATGTCATCCCGAGACTTGTTGTCTTTTAACTCAATCATTTGCCCCAAACCAGCAGTTGTGCCATGCTCAATGGCCAACTTTGCATCTTTGTAGGAAGCAAATGAAGAAGTTCCCTTCTTAATAGGCTCAGCAATAGATAAAGCTTGGAACGGAGTTCCAACTTCATCCTCAGCATCTATATAAGAGAAGGAAGACAAATGGCTAACCAGGAGAGCCTTTTCTCCCCCTACCACCACCAGCTTCTTATTCTTCACAAACTTCAGTTTCTGGTGTAGGGTGAATGTCACGGCACCAGCCTCGTGAATCCATGGTCTGCCTAAGAGACAGCTATACGATGGGTGAATGTCCATAACCTGGAAGGTAATCTGGAAATCACTTGGTCCGATTTTGACTGGGAGATCAACCTCACCAATCATAGTTTTGCGAGACCCATTGAAAGCTTTCACAACTACTCCACTCTGCCTCACGAGAGGCCCTTAATATGACAGCTTCGTAAGAGTGGATTTTGGCAAAACATTCAATGATGACCCAGTGTCCACCAGAACATTGGACATGGCATCGTCTTTGCAACTCATAGATATGTGTAATGCCAGGTTGTGGTCTCTTCCCTCCTCAGGGAGATCAGAGTCACAGAAACTCAGGTTGTTACAAGTAGTGATTTTCGCAACAATGCTATCAAATTGTTCTATCGTGACATCGTGATCCACGTACGCTATATCCAACACCTTCTGCAAAGCTTCTCGGTGTGGTTCTAAATTCAACAGCAATGATAGCACGGATATCTTGGATGGCGTTTGTAGTAGCTGGTCTACAACGTTGTACTCACTTCTCTTGATGAGTCTCAGCATCTCATCATAGTCTTCTTTCGTATTTCCATTCGGGCCAACAGAAGCAGGAGCTCTCATCGTAGAGGAGGGCTTAACAACAGGTGTCGGATTCGGGGTGCTCACAGCATTCCCAATTGGGCGCTCGACAAAATCAGCATCAGCACTTCCTCGAACATCAGCTTGAGGTTTTGACGGTGCTGAAAATACACGACCACTACGGGTCAAACCGCTAACATCAACAATATTTACGACAGATGAGGAAGGCAGGGTCACCTCTTTCCCATTTTCTATTGCCACAGCATTGTAGCGATAGGGAACCACTTTCTCAGAGGAGTACGGTACAGGTCCGGCTGGTTTGATGACAAGAGTAGGAGAAACCTTCTGCTTGCTACCATCATACTTGATGACGACAGGCTCAGATATTCAGAACACCGGAGAAATCACATTGACTTTGGGCTCATCTTCATCAACATTTCTGTTCTGAAGGATCTCGATGACTCCCTCGTCCAACATCTCTTGAACATCTCTGCACACCTGGCGACATCTTCTCTAGTTAACAGAACAGACTCTACATCTAACGTGGTCATGTTCATAATGACTATAGTCACACAGCAAGCGATGCAACTCAACCACCGACTGTCGGATATAACTGACATATTTCACCTTGTATTTGCCAGGGCAGCCCTGGACCATATTGACAGACTTCCCATGCTCGGGCAATGGGTTCTTCTTTACATTCGGACCTACGTCCTCAAAAAACAAAATCCCACTTCTCACAAGGTCTTGCACCTTGGTCTTCAAGGGATAACAGTTCTCTACATCGTGTCCGGGAGCACCGGAATGATACACGTAATGAAGTTCGGGCTTGTACCACCACTGGGGGTTGGCAGGTACAGCGGGAGGGTCTCGCGGCGTGATCAGCTTTCTATCGATCAACGACGGTTAGAGTTCGGCATAAGTCATCGGAATTGGATCAAAGGTGACCATCTTCCTCTCATAGCTGGTGTTGGCATTGTTGTTGTTATTTCGAGGTTGGTAGGCCTGCTGTTGTTGTTGATATTGCTGAGTTTGTGGTTGCTGATAATGTTGGGCTTCCCTGAAAACAGGTGCTATATGAGCCACCTGATGCTGACTGTTGACTGGGCGAGCAATCTTCCTCTTCACAGAGGGTCTTCTTTTGACATGGGAAGACACGGCATGTGCCTCTCCCTCTTTCTTCTTTGTAAAGCTTCCATATCTCTTTGCTGAAGAGCCTTCGTCTCTAGTCAAGCGTCCTTCACGGACTCCTTCTTCCAATCTCATCCCCATATTCACCATCTCGGTGAAGTCTGAGGGAGCACTGGCTATCATCCTCTCGTAGTAAAACGAGCTCAAGGTCTTCAGGAAGATCTTGGTCATCTCTTTTTCCTCAAGGGGTGGCACTATCTGAGCTGCCAATTCGCGCCATCTTTGGGCGTATTCTTTGAAGGTCTCCTTATCCTTCTGCGACATCGCCCTCAACTGATCTCTGTCTGGAGCCATATCCACATTGTATTTGTATTGCTTGACGAAGGCCTCACCAAGGTCGTTGAAAGATCGGATGTTCAAACTCTCCAAACCCATGTACCACCTGAGAGCGGCACCGGACAGACTGTCCTGGAAGTAATGGATGAGAAGTTGGTCGTTGTCAGTTTGCGTTGACGTCTTGCGAGCATACATCACAAGATGGCTGAGAGGGCATGTGTTTCCCTTATACTTCTCAAAGTCAGGCACTTTGAATTTAATAGGGATCTTCACATTGGGCACAAGGCACAACTCAGCAACACTTTTACCAAAGAGGTCTTTCCCCCTCAAAGTTTTCAGTTCCTTGCGAAGCTCAAGGAGTTGATCTTTCATATCATCCATATTTTCATAAACGTCTGGGCCCTCAGATGGCTCAGAATGATAGATGGTGTCCTTGACCCTTGGTAACATGTGCACAACGGGCGGTGGCACTGAAAGGACCGGGCTAGATGCCGGCAGAGAAGCAAGAGTAGGGGCGAAACCCTCTGGTACAAAGTTGGGGGGCATTCCCCAAGGGAACCCAGCTGGCATAGATGGCGCGAAATGAGTCGTTGTAGCAGGCACAGTAGAAGTCACGATCTCAGAAATGACCGTCCTTTGGGGAGGAGTTGATGGCGTTGGAGAAGATTAGCTCTGAGCGGCCAAGAATGACTCCATCAAGGCAGTCAACCTGGCTACTTCTTCCTTCAGCTCGCGATTCTCTTGTTCTAGATGATCCATCAGTCTTGAAGAATTGGCTGGTGTAGTACCGGTGAGTCAGCTTGTCTTGGAAATAAATGAAGGACACAGAGTTAGACCAAAGGACAATAAGCCTAGAGCAACACCTGCTTATGCACATGATGCATGCAATGCTCGTGCATATGATTTGTTTTTCATCTCAAAGGAACTTTAGAGTCTTACTTGCAAATTTTTGGAAGTATTAAACATTTATCATGTATGAAAGTATCTTGTCACTAATATCTAGAAAATATTTTTACACCAAAGAAGCACAGTATTGGTAACCACATACAAGAGAAAAGGAAAATAATCATCCTATGGATCCCTAGAAACAATCATCTAACGCTCGGGACACAGGAAGATAAGATGCACGAAGCCTCTTCACCTCTTCCTCATAGGCTGCCTCCATATCTGCCTTCTCTTTGGCGAGTCGATCGTACTTCCTTTTCCAGAACTTGGAAGACTGAGGAAGTAGAGAAGTCCATGCATCATTAGGATCATCAATGACCTGATTCTCGAGAAACTCAATCAAAGCATTATTTTCCTTGATCTACTGAAGCAACTCTTCTCGTTCATGGATCCAGGCACGTGAACGGTCTTCGTCTCTCAACTCCTCTACTCCTTGGTTAGGGAGGGTTGAAGGCCCAGCCATAACCAAAGGTGTAGGTCTTGGATACTCGTAAGGAATGAGATACTCAGACGCTCTCTTCCTAACCCAAGCAGTTTAAGGCTCCAAAGCGACACAATTCTTAGGTCCCAGCTCATTCCTTCCTTTTCTATGAATCTTGCGCCAAGTGCGGACCATCCTGCCCTTCAAGCCTTAGGGATCTTTACCCTCCTGAAAGAACACACCCTCTAACAAAATGTTGTTGGGTTTATCCTTTAGGGGGAACCCAAGCTGACGACGTGCTAAAACGGGGTTGTAGTTAATCCCACCACATGTACCAAGAAGAGGTACATTAGAGAATTCACCACAAGAGTCAATAATCTGCACACCATCATACACACGGTTGTACCAAGAGATATCGTCATTAGTGAGAGACATAAGTCACGTGAACCACCATAGACATCCCTTGTTCTCCTTGAAGGCGACTGCCTGTGGTAAGTGAGAAATAAACCACTTATACAATAGAGGCAAACAGCACACAATGGCACCACCACCCTTTGCATTCCTCATATGCAAAGAAAAATAAGTGTCACCCAACAGAGTCGGAATGGGATTAAGAGTAGAGAAAATCCTAATAGCGTTCACATCCACAAACTTGTCGACGTTGGGGAACAATACTAACCCATAGATGAGAAGTACAAATATGGCCTCAAAGGCGTCCTCACTCATGGCCTTCTCATACATAGTAGCTTGAGCAATGAGGAACTCAGAAGGGAGACCTTGAATTCCACCTTTGGTAGTCATATGAGCACCAACCAGAGATTCATCTATATGCAACATGTCAGCTATCTCTTGAGAAGTGGGAATACTCTCCAAGCCACTGAACGGCAACTGGCCTAGAATTGGAATACCCACAAGATAAGCATACTCCTCAAGTGTAGGCAAAAGATGAAAATCCGGAAATGTGAAGCAACGATACAAAGGATCATAAAACTGCACCAATACACTCATCAACCCTTCATCCACCTGAGTAGTTAGAAGAGGAAGAAGCTTCCCAAAACGAGCCTTGAAACCCAAGGGATCTAGTACATAGGATGTCAAATTACTTAACTCTTTCAAGTCTGGTTGTCTGAAACTGTACTTCTTTGTATTCCTTCTTTGTCTTTCCATGTCTGAAATTTTGAAAATAGACCTCTTAAGTTCCTTGAAAATTTTCTTCATTATTGATGATATGGATGCAAATGGATGTATGAATGCATGAATGCAACAATCACACTCAAGGATCAAACAATGCACACCAAACAAAGGTCATGGGATGGATCATGTTATCCTTAATATCAATCATCCATTTTGGTGGATTATGGTTTACACCTTATCAACACCCAAGTTCCATTGATATTAAGGACACATGAACGGATCAACCACGAATCAAGGGTTTGTTGCGAGTTACGAGCATGGAGTCTCGGTTAAGAACCACCCAAAGGGAGTGTACTAGGGTTTAACCTGCCAAACATGTTCTACAAGAGGTCCCCATAGTCATCATCCCATCTTTCGGATATTATCGGAGAAACGACTACTCGTATTCCAAAAATATTCTCAAGAGAGACTCTTATAAGTGTAGTATCGCGTAACAATCGTATCAAATCTTACACTTGAACGACTTTCGCACTACATCCTATGAATAGGCCAAGATGGGCTTGGTAAACTAAGGTCCTTTGTTTCTAAGGTCTATATTGGAAAGAGTAATGTCTAACCACAACTACTTGTGTGACATTATTGATCCCAACATGACCTCCACCGAGTGAATGGGCTTGCAAGTTAACTTGCTAAGGAATAACTCCACACAAGTCAACAAGACTACTCCTGGAGGACAGTTCCCTGGACAACCTCAACAAAATCCGAGAGGACAAGCAAATGCCATTACCCTACGAAGTGGGAACGCTTATGATGAGCCACCAAACCCTAGATTGAGTGAACCCGAAACTTCTAAGGAATGTACCAAACCCACAGACGAAGTAAAGGAACCAGAGGAATCTGAAAACCAGGAAGGTCGAGATAAAGGAGAAGAACCTAAAGATAAAACTTACGTACCACCCCCGCCATATAAACCACCTATACCATATCCGCAAAGACTCAAACAAACCCAGATCAATAAACAGTATCAAAAATTTATTAAAGTTATAGAAAAACTTCATGTAGAAATCCCTTTCACAGAAGCCATCACCCAAATACCTTCTTATGCAAAGTTTCTCAAAGACATCCTTACCAACAAACGTAGACTTGACGATCCGAAGCCTTTGGAATGTAATGCTATTTCCGAGGACAAATTAGCAAAGAAAGATAAAGATCCTGGAAATTTCTCCATTCCTTGCCTTTTGGGTAATCATGTCATCGAAAAAGCTTTTCTAGACTTAGGAGCTAGTGTGAGCCTAATGCCTTTAGCAATTTGTGAGAGGTTGAACTTAGGAGAATTACAACCCACTAAGATGTCACTTCAGTTAGCCGATAGATCTGTTAAATATCCGATAGGCATTTTAGAAGATGTACCTGTTAGGATAGGTCAGTTATTTATCCTGTAGCGGTGTATTCGTCACTTTGTGATTTATTGATTAAATCAAAAGCAAAGCATACAAAGATAGAGTCGCCACCGCACTTTTATTTATCCAAAGGAATGGCTAAAAAGCGAACAAAAGCCTAAGAAGTTTTACACATAGAAAACTAATGAAAGGTCAGAGATCTGGGTAAGGGGGTAATTATGTTGTGGGAAGGTGTTAGGCACCCACAACATCCTAGGTACTCCTAGGGAACCTCTTTTCACAACTTGTTGTATCATTATTTGTTTATGAAATATTTTTGTGCAAACATTGATTGTAGAGGTGAGAGAAGAATATACAATTTTTATTATTTTTGTGTTTGGATGGATAACCATTGCCTACGTACCTTTACAGGATCAAAACCTCGTAGTTCGGCTAAAAGATTTCCAAAAAGTAAGTGGATTGATTTTAGACAAAAGCCCTAAGGTCTTTCATTATCCACGGGAGAAAACTCAACCTATACAACCACAAGTCCACCATGTGAGAACAACTTCAACTTGCTAGTGAGGGACCATGCCCTATAATAAGCAAGGAAGTCTTACAATTCAATCACTAAGGACAAAAGGTGAGATTCACATCAACCACTAAGATAATTGAGATCTATGGCTAATGTATGAAAACTTATCAAGAATGGACAAAGCCACAAAACAATTGAATGAGTGAAATTAATCAATTAGAGTATTCACAAAGATGGTCAAAGTTGACATTGGATTCAATTCAGAAGAAGTATTGTGAAAATGAAGTTTGAAAATCAAAGGCTTAAGGCCTAGGTTTCTAATTTGAAAACAGGTGAGAATGTTTGCACAAAGTTTTCTGGTTTGGGTTAACATGCAAATGGAGGTTGTAAAGAAATAAAAGGTGGGGCTAAGGAGTAAAACTTCTTAGGAATTCACCTCTTGAGATCAAATCTAGATGATCCAAGTGATTCCTTTGGAATAGGCAACAAGCAAGTAACAGATAATCAATGTATCAGAAAAAGTCAACATAAATGGAAACCAGATGCCAATCAATGGACTTACACTAGACTCACAAAACACAAGATGGATATCGGATGCCAATCAATGGACTTACACTAGTCTCACAAAGCAAAGATGGATACCAGATGCCAATCAATGGACTTACACTAGTCTCACAAAGCAAATAAAACAAATGCAATAAGCAAGAGGAAACAAGTTGCCAATAAATGGTCTTACACTCGACTCCAAGGAAATGGGATGCCAATCAATGGTCTTAGTCCCAACTCCTACCAGATCACAGGAAACAACTGCCAATAAATGGACTTACAATTGACTCCTCAATGGACAAAGCAAAATGTCACAAAGCAATGAACAATGATCATGAAATGATGTACAATTAATGTTCAAGGATGAAAACAATGCACAAAGGCACACACAAACAATTATGCACATATGTGCAAACAAGCAAACAATCATTCAATTGGCATACACTATACTCAATCAAGAGGCTCAAGCAAGGTTAGGTTTTAGTCAAGGGGTCATATCGACCTTGACAAACAAACCATTACTGTCATGGGTATTTTGAGCTCTTAACCCTAACATTGAGAGTTAGGGTGAAGCAGATGAAATGGAGATGAGGGTTATGCCTCATAGCTCTTATCCCTGGCCTAGGAGAGCTTTAAACAATAGAAAGTGTGGGAGTTCAGAATGTAGGAACTCTTCTCCACAAATGATTGACTATATAAGATCTTGGGTTCTTATTCACAATGCATCAACACATGGTGTGAGCAAAGTGAATGACACAACTGAATAGCAGGGGATGGGTTACACATCCCTTTTATCTGCCAATTGCCTCTTAAGAGGACTTTACCTGCTTGGCACAAAATTAAACAAACAAAAACATGGCCTCTTAAGGAGGGCTTCAGACAGGTGCCTGCCAATAACAGCAGGTCTTCCAGACTACATGAAGATTAGGGATTATACCTAAGTGGTATGCCAACCACAAGCAAAAGAAAAGCAAAGTTCAAATGAACTTAAAGCAACTTAGGTATCTGTGGAAACAACTAAACAAATCAGTACAATACTCAGACAAACAGACAACAATCAATAACAAACAGACAATCCCAATGTGCCACAAATAAGCCATAAGGCAAACTCAAGTGAATTATCCTCAACCTACAAAACAACAAATGTTAGCAATCAAAAGCAAATATCAACATTCAAATGATGAAGCAACATTAACCATGGAATTTGGATGCTTGAACCTGAAATTCAAAGCTCATATGTAAGTACAAACCACTAGGTCAAAGCCTAGGGTCAAAGGTGAAGAAAAATTTCAAAACAGGAGCTGAAATTCAACACAATGCAACTTCAAACACATATTAACATGTCCTAAAAAGGATCACATCAAAATCGTCAAGCAAAGGCATTTCATGTGCAAGAGAAGTCAAAGACAATTTCAAAGCTCATATATGATCATCATGAATGAAAATTCCAAATCTAAACAGAAATGATTCAAATAATTCTGGAAAAAATCATGAGCATTCAACACATCCAATCCAATCATCATACAAAAATCAGAAGCATCAAAGATCAATTGGCATGGACATGAAATTGCACAAGTTGAACAATCAAAGGTGTGACACAAATTGTCACACCATGCAAACATGTGCATAAAACAGAAATGGTAAATGGGAAAAATACCAAACCAAGCCTAAAACATCTATTAACATGTCTAGAATCAACATGTAAAATTTCATGTCCATTGGATTAAAATCAAGCATTTCACAGTAAGATGAATGGAGCAAGGTCACAAATGTACACATGTTCAAATATTCTAGCACCAATCAAAATCCAGCCATGTACAACTTCAAAAATTAGCATCATAAAATTCTAGACATTCTAAGGAACAAGTAGCAAAAAACCAGGCATTTTTTGGATCATTTTTCAAATTGTTATGAATTTTTAAAGTTGGAGAAAAAAAATCAAAATGGACATGTACATGGAAAATAGGAGGGAAAGCACAAAATGAGAAAGCAATTTGAAAATGTGCGCTCTCCAGGAATCGATCCGTGTGGCAATTTGAATGAGCGCGCGCTGACACCAAAACGACACCATTTTGGCAAAACCCTAGCAATTACCAGAACTGGACGCAAAACGGACGCTGCTCCGACGCTAACATGAAGATCTTCATCTTCTTCACGAAGAAGAAGATGAACAGTAACAACATCAAGAACAATTTTCCAGAAATTTCCAGAACTTCAAAAAAAGCATATCAACATGAAGCATTTTCAATGGAGATCATAGATCAACAAACATCTAATCCTAATTCATCATAACAAGAGAGAATCGATAGAAAACATTTTGATGCATCAAACTTGAATCACATATATCTTGCTCAATAATGCACCAATTCACACGATTTTTTCACCAGAATTATCAGGAAACCTAGATCTACAAGAATATGTGCATAAATTGCAAAATTAAAAGGTTCGAAAATTGACCTCTAGAAGAGCAGAATCTTTGAAATGCATGATCCACGGCTTTGAATTATTCAAATCCACTCTACAATGCTTGAAATGATGTTTGATGAAGAGATTGAAGCTTGAAAGGTGCTGGATCTAGCTCAAAACAGAATTTCCATTTTCATCTTCATGAGCTTGCTACACTTGGTTCTTGCTCGAATTTCACAATCTAATGCTTGATCTGCACATAATCAAAGCCAAGGAACAAGAATATGGAAAGAAATTGCAATGTTATGAAGAGAAAATTTGAATTATGAATGGAAGAAAATTTTGGAGGGAGAGAGAATTTGGATCTTGAAATGTGAAAAAATGATTAACCTCCCTCAAATTCTGTTAGATTAGAGTATTTATATGAAGTCCTAATCAACTTGCTAATCCATAATTAACTTGGTTAATGAAAATAAGGTGTTTTGAAAAAAATCAAAATTGCATGGTGCATGTAGTAAACCCACGTGAACAGTACCACTCCCTTCATCAAAGTCACTTAAAATCATTTTTTAAACACAATGGCAATGGTAGAAAGTCCATACAATGCACCATTTTTGAATTTTGCAATTTCCCTCCAAAAAAGGCATGGATTAACAAATGATCATGTGATGAGATTTTATGTAATGTGATGCATGATTTGGAAATTAGAGGTCAAGAGAAGAATATTGCAAAAAGAACCACTCAATTTGGAGCTATGAATCAAAAGTTATGCCCACTTGAAGTTCCATGCACACTTGGCAATGATTGGATCATATCTCCTCAACCATTCATCAGATGCTCATGATCTTGGACTTTTTGGAAATGGGAGAGAGAGATCTTCAACTTTCATGTTGGACAAAATTTCATTTGAAGCTTCTTTGATGTTGGAAAGTTGAGTTGAAGTTGAATCAAAACTTGCCATTTTTGGAAAGTTGAAATTATAGGTCACTTTCCATTTTTGGAAACTTTTGGCTTGACTTCAAATTCTTCAACCTTGATCTTTGGTATGATGAATAAGCATGATTTGGACATGAATGGGATGAAGAAACTCAATTTCCACATTCAAAACCCACCGTTGACTTTTCAGTTGACTGCATAGGCCCTTAAATGACCTGAAAATATCCTGATGAATTTGGGGCCTTTGCCACTTGGGAACTTGCTCCAAAATGAACCTATAGCTCACATGAGCTCCAAATAATGATCACATGATCCATATCTCAAGAAACTTCATCTCTCTTTGTACCATGAATTCACCTGAATTGCCTTGACTGTTGATTGCTTAAGCTGCAAGTAAAAAAGGTTAATGACATATTTTTGTACATTTTGGTTAGTGATTAAAAGAAAAGCAATGATATACAAATGTAAGCAATGTTTGGTGATCAAGAACCACTCTCAAAGAATATCCCACCCATAGGGAAGGATGCAAGGTGTCCAATGATCCTTGAGGCAATGCAATGTTATGATATGATGCCATGAGGGATCTTAGGGACAAAATTGGGGTCTTACAGATGCCCCTATTTAAGGTCATTCTAGCCGGAGAAGTGAAGGTTAAAATCTTCATTTCGACGCGGTAGAATGGGCTTAAATAACAGTAATGAGACAAATTTTGGTCCCTAAGAGACCTCATGATGCAGATGTATGCATGTAAAGCAAACAAACTCTGTGGGATATAGGTCCACAAAGAAGAAAAGACGATCCATCGGAGTAATACACTCACCAGGAACAGAGACTCTAACAGGACTCTCATGGGGATAAGAAAAAGAAATGCGTGAGCAAGACACGACTCAGAATTAGGGGAAACAAAGAACTAGACACAGCGTGAGCAGGACACGACTGGACTGGAGACCTTACTGGGGAGTAAAGGACTCAAACCGGGAAAAAAGAAGAAGTTTCCAAAGGGAACACATCCATTGGAAAGAATCAAACTGACTCAAACTATCCACAAAGGATACTTCGGATCAAAATCCGGACTCGGACTAGGGAAAGATTCACACAGAACCTCCCTGCCGGGGAAAAATTGCATATATTGGGGAAAACGCCAATATAGCAAAAGGGTAAAATCACAACAGCAACTCCGCTAGGGAACGTCTAACAAAAGAGACTCTCCAGAGGAAAATCTGCAAGATGAGGTGTTACCGGTTACTGGGTAACTAGCTCAAAGAGACATGTGATCTAAACACCGGTTACTGGGTGAAAGAACAACAAGCTCAGGAAGAATGAATATCTAAGACCGGTATAAGGGTGAGAGATATCAATCAACCAAAAAATCTGAGGAAGACCTGAAAAAGGTACATCAACTCAGGAAAATCTGACTCCACAGGGGACCAAGGTCATAATAGGGAGCAGAAAGGAAGGAACACCAGGGATACCGGTTACTGGGTATATAATAGGTGACCAACCGAAAACGTGAATTGGTTTTTACTGCCAAGACACTCATCATCCGAAATACAAACTTGATTTGATTTATTTTTTTTAGGATGGAATATTCGACTCCCCAAAGGGAAATACGAATCTTACTCGATTGGAGAAGGACAGAAGGCTTCAACCAAAGAGCGCATGAGACATATTATCTATTACCGTCAGAACGTAGATAATACACTCGAAAGGAAGAATCACCAGGGATACCGGTTACTGGACATATAATAGGTGATCAACCGAGACGTGAATTGGTTTTTACTGCCAAAACACTCATCATCCAAAAGGAGGGCTTGAAAAAGCAGATCGACTTACAGGATGGACATTCGACTCCACAACGGGAACATGAATCTTACTCAAGTGGGGAAGAACAAAAAGCTTCAACCAAAGAGTGCATGAGATATATTATCCATTACCGTCAGAACGTGGATAGTATACTCGCATGAGATATATTATCTATTACCGTCAGAACATAGATAATATACTCGCATGGAAGGAACACCAGGGATACCGGTTACTGGGTATATAATAGGTGACCGACCGAAAAGAGAAACAATCGTTACCAACAATAAACAGGGTAAACGAAAGATAACTCGCTGGGGATAAATTGCAAGCATACGGCAATTATCCAGGAGACATATCACCGGTTACTGGGAGATACGCTCAAAAAAGGGGATAGAAATGAACATTCGATTCCGCAAAAGGAACACGAATCTTACTCGACTGGGGAAACACAACAGGCTTCGACTGAAGAGTGCATGAGATATATTATCCATTATCGTCAGAACGTGGATAGTATACTCGCATGGAAGATTATCCACAACCGGTTACTGGGTTAATAAAGGATAAATCAACCGAAAAGAAAGGCATCGGGATACCAAAACTAGGTATAAAATGATGACCGATCAAAGGGAGCAACAATCATTACCAACAAAAGGGGTACATGAAAGAGAACTCACTGGGGATGCATTGATAAAAATCAATGATCCGGGGAACAAATCACTGGCAAACGGTGAAAGGACCCACTGAGGATAAAATTGCTAGCATACGACAATTATCCACAAAACATGTTGGGGATACAATTGCTTACTCAGAGCAATTACCCAGACAAGGGAATATCAACATCGAATACTGGATGAGGATAACCGACAAGAGTAACCATCATCGGTTAGGATGAACAACAAGGTTAACTCTGCAAAGGGGAGAACAAAGGATTTACAACTACCGAATACTGGGTAGAAGACCAAAGATTTTGGCTGAGGAAACAAGAGGTTTACCACTACCGACTACTGGGTAGAAAACCAAAGACTCGGCTGAGGATAAAATTGCTAGCATACGACAATTATCCACAAAAAAGCACAGACTCCGATAGGGAGACAACAACAACATAGGATTTACAACTACCGAATACTGGGTAGAAGACCGCAAAATCCACCATCAACCAGAATGAACCACAAAGCTTACCTCTGCTAGGGAAAAAGAGATAGGACTTACAACTACCAGCTACTGGGTAGAGGGCCACAACTCTGATGAGGAGAGCAAGGAAATAGGATTTACAACTACCGAATACTGGGTAGAAAACCAACGACTCTTGCGGAGGAACAAAATGTTCACAACCACAGATTCCACAAAAGGGAAAAAGGGAAAATAGGATTTACAACTACCAGAAACTGGGTAGAAGCCCACAAAGGATAGGACTTACAACTACCGGAAACTGGGTAGAAGCCCAAACTCCGTTGGGGATAAAATGAACTATTGCCGGTTACTGGGCAATTTATTCATTTATTCCACAGGGAAGCACAAGAGACAGTTGAAAAAAAAAGGCCAATTCAGGATTAAACCAAAAAGGCAAACTGAATCAAGACTCGTCCTAATGAGGATAGAACTCAAAAGGAAAATCCATCCCAATATATGTGTTGGGAGGAAACGGAAACAACCGTCATCCACGAGGATATATCTCAGTGGGGAACTGCAGAAGAAAAGACAGACACTTTCTGCTTATGGGGATGACTCTATATTGAGAGATTAAACACCCGACATCTGCTTGGAGAGATCTACTGGAGAGATCTATATCACCATTAGCAGGAGACAACAAATAAAGATATATGGCAAGAATGCAACATGAATATCTGAATGTTGAAAGTATGCATGACTATGCGTGATTTATGTTTGATGAATGCTGACAAAACAGACATTTCTAACACAAACAGATCCAGGAATCAAACGCCCGGTACTACACTTCCAGAGGAAAAAACCAAGAAATTCAACTGGAAAGCCAATCTGCTGGAGATCTGAATGCTAAAAAGCAAAGATCTGCTGGGAAAAATCCAGAGATATCAAGAAATCACAAAATCTCTTAGCGATGGATCATCAATCAACCCAATTGGGGAACAGAAGTTCACAACAGGCAGGAACTGCCACGAAAGCAACTCTGTTGGGGAAGTGGAGAAATCCCGAGATTTCTGCAGGGGGATCATCAGTCTCAACTGGGAAAAGGAGCTCACTGCATAGGCGAGAGCTACCACGAAAACAGAACACACAAGTAGAATCTGGCCGCACAAGCAACTCTACTAGGGATACTGTCAGCAACTCCATTGGGGATAAATCCACTGAGGGAAAACAGATCACACAAGTAGATTCTGCCACACAAGCAACTCTACTGGGGATCAAAAGCGTCAGGAAAATCACCAAATCTATGCAGGGGAGAAAACCATCACAGATACAATCCACCATGACACAACACTGCTGGGGATTTATCTGAGGCAGAGAAGGAGAACTGGGGATCAACCACCAAATACTGAACCTTCCAAAATATCACAATTGCTGAGGAGGAAAGAATCACTGCTCTGCTGAAGGGAGGAGAGGTGAAAACCTCAACAAACACCTTGATGGGAAGATGGCATATATGAAGTACATCATACCAACAACTCCGCTAACGACTTCACTGAGGAGAGAATAACGAAGTACCGGGATGTCACCCACCAACTACCGAATCTTCCAAAAGGAAAGCACCCATGCTGGGGAAAGAATATTGTTGGAGAGGCAAACTGAAGTTTCCAACAAGCACTCTGCTCTGGGAACACAAAATCTCAACAGAAGCTCTGCTTGGGGAACAACCCCAACAACAATCTGGAGAAAGAGGATACAACCATGCCAGGAATATGAACAAATGTCTTACCCTGTTGGAAATCATGCCACCCTTGGGAGAGCACTGAGAAATTCTTAAGTATCCTTTCATCATTGTGAATGTTCACTTTGTTTAAAACAAATTTTGAAAAATTATTTGTTTAAAACAATGACATTTTATCAATTAAAACATGCAAAACATTTGTTGAATTGAAACAAATAAGAGTGCAAATAATTGGATAAAAGCTCAAATTTATTTGATGGAATGGTAGCTTGCAAATGGCAAGACTCCATAGATCTGTACAAATTTGAAATCGGTGATATATATTGGAAGAGGGCTACATTGAACATAATGATCCTTTCTCTACCAATTTGAATCTGATGTATTCTAAGCTTCAGTTGACGATGAATCAAGAATCTCTGACGAACAGACGGCTGTGGAACAGAAAGTCTTGTCAGGATGCAGTTACTTGCCAAATCCCTAATTTTTGCCTAGATTGCCCCAGGGTGAGGTACTCAATCTAGCGGGATACAAATATTCTTTTTTCATGTCTCTAACTTTTGCCTGGATCGCCCTTTCGGGTTTTCCACCGAGACGCTCATTTTTGCCTAAGCCGTCCTTTCGGGTTTTCAACTTAGAGAGCCATTCTGTTTTTCTTTTAGGCAAAGTATTTCTTGACTGCATCTGAATTCACAGGACGAGTGAAATCCTCCCCATCCATTGTTGTGAGCATCAGAGCACCGCCTGAAAAGGCTCTCTTGACAACATATGGACCTTCATAGTTTGGAGTCCACTTGCCCCTGGAATCGGGCGCGAAAGACAAGACTTTCTTGAGCACAAGGTCACCTTCTCGGAACACACGAGGCTTGACCTTTTTATCGAATGCTTTCTTCATTCTCTGCTGATATAACTGACCATGGCACACGGCAGTTAATCGCTTCTCTTCAATCAAATTCAGTTGGTCATAACGACTCTGAATCCATTCAGCATCAGTAAACTTGGCTTCCATCAAGACTCTCATTGATGGGATTTCCACCTCTACTGGGAGAACAGCCTCCATGCCATAAACAAGAGAGAAAGGGGTTGCCCCTGTTGAAGTGCGGACAGATGTATGATAACCATGCAAAGCAAATGGCAGCATCTCATGCCAATCTTTGTACGTAACTGTCATCTTCTGGATAATCTTCTTGATATTCTTGTTAGCAGCTTCAACAGCCCCATTCATCTTGGTTCTGTAGGGAGAGGAATTATGGTGTGCAATCTTGAACTCAGCGCACAACTCTTCCATCATCTTATTGTTCAGATTAGATCCATTATTAGTAATGATCTTATCTGGCACACCATAACGGCAAATAAGTTGATTCTTGATAAACTTCACGACCACCTGCCTGGTCACATTCGCATATGATGCGGCTTCAACCCATTTGGTGAAGTAATCAATTGCTACGAGAATAAACCTGTGTCGGTTGGACGCTTTCGGTTCAATCATGCCGATCATGTCGATTCCCCACATAGAGAAAGGCCATGGTGATGAAATCACATTCAGAAGTGTCGGAGGAATATGAATCTTATCCGCATAAATCTAACACTTGTGGCATTTCTTCACATATTTGCAGCAGTCAGACTCCATTGTCAGCCAATAGTAACCTGCTCTCAGCATCTTCCTAGCCATGGCATGTCCATTGGAATGAGTACCAAATGAACCCTCATGGACCTCAGTCATCAACAGGTTTGCTTCGTGTCTATCCACGCATCTGAGCAAAACCATGTCAAAGTTTCTCTTATACAGCACTTCACCACTGAGGTAGAAACTGCCTAATAACCTTCTCGAAGTTTTCCTATCTTTCACAGATGCCCCAGGCGGGTAGACCTGGTTCTGGAGGAAATTCTTGATATCATAATACCAAGGCTTGTCATCATTCACTTCTTCAACTGCAAACACGTGAGCTGGTCTATCCAAGCGCATCACGGTGATATTAAGAACTTCAATCCAATACTTCACCACAATCATTGAAGCAATCGTAGCAAGAGCATCTGTCATCCGATTATCTTCTCGAGGAATATGATGAAAGTCAACTTCTGTAAAGAACGTTGAAATACTCCTCGCATAATCTCTGTATGGAATAAGACTAGGTTGATTCGTCTCCCACTCTCCCTTGATCTGATTAACAACCAGGGCCGAATCACCATACACATCAAGATGCTTGATCCTCAGATCAATGCATTCTTCCAATCCCATAATACAGGCTTCGTACTCAGCCATGTTGTTCGTGCATTTGAAAGTTAACCTTGCTGTAAACGGAATATGTGTGCCTTGAGGAGTAATGATTACTGCCCCAATACCATTTCCATACTGATTTACAGCGCCATCAAACACCATCGTCCATTTGGAACCAGGTTCTGGACCTTCATCAAGTGTAGGCTCATCGCAATCTTTCATTTTCAAATACAAAATCTCCTCATCTGGGAAGTCGTACTGAACAGATTGATGATCTTCAATCGGCTGATGCGCTAAATGGTCAGCCAAGATACTACCTTTGATAGCTTTCTGAGCTCGATACTCGATATCATACTCAGACAACAACATCTGCCAACGGGAAATCCTCCCAGTTAAAGCAGGCTTCTCGAAGATGTACTTGATTGGATCCATTCTGGATATCAACCAAGTTGTATGATTTATCATGTACTGGCGCAAACGCTTAGCAGCCCAAGCCAAAGCACATCACGTCTTTTCAAGCATAGAGTATCGAGACTCACAATCAGTGAACTTCTTACTCAGGTAGTAGATAGCAGATTCTTTCTTTCCCGATTCGTCTTGCTGACCGAGTACACAACCCATTGAGTTCTCAAGAACAGTCAAATACATGATCAGAGGTCTTCCTTCTACAGGCGGAGACAAGATCGGAGGTTTAGACAGATACTCTTTGATACTGTCGAAAGCTTTCTGGCAATCCTCGGTCCAATCATGAGATTGATCTTTCCGGAGGAGCTTGAATATCGGCGCACACGTGGCAGTCATGTGGGATTTAAATCTGGAAATATAGTTCAAGCGGCCAAGGAAACCTCGGACTTGCTTCTCAGTTTTGGGCGCAGGCATCTCTTGTATTGCTTTGACCTTTGCAGGATCAACCTCAATACCTCTTTCGCTGACAACAAAACCCAATAACTTGCCAGGATGGACTCCAAATGTACATTTGTTCAGGTTCAGACGAAGCCTGAACTTCCTCAGACGCTGAAAAGCTTCAACAAATGTTCAATATGCTCAACTTCCGTTCGTGACTTAGCAATCATATCATCGACGTAGACCTCTATCTCCTTGTGCATCATATCATGAAACAAGGTAGTCATAGCTCGTTGATACGTGGCTCCGGCGTTCTTCAAACCGAAGGGCATCACTCGATAACAGAATGTTCCCCAAGGTGTGATGAATGTTGTCTTCTCCATATCCTCGGGTGCCATCTTGATTTGGTTATATCCGGAAAATCCGTCCATAAACGAAAAGACTTTGAATTTAGTTGTATTGTCTACCAACATATCAATGTGTGGTAGAGGGAAATCATCTTTCGGACTGGCTTTATTCAAATCTCTGTAATCAACACACATACGGACTTTTCCGTCTTTCTTAGGCACAGGCACAATGTTGGCCACCCATAGAGGATACGTAGAAGTCACCAGAAACCCCGCATCAATTTGCTTCTGAACTTCCTCTTTGATTTTCACTGCCATATCTGGATGAGTTCTTCTGAGCTTTTGCTTCACAGGCACGCACTAAGGCTTCAAAGGCAGGAAATGTTGCACAATATTTGTATCTAGACCCGGCATGTCTTCATACGACCAAGCAAAGATATCAGAATATTCTCGTAGCAAACTGATCAACCCCTTCTTAACTGACTCTTCAAGGAGTTCCCCAATCTTCACTATTCGAACACAATCTTCAGACCCCAAGTTAACTGTTTCCAGATTCTCAAGGTGCGGCTGAATGATCTTCTCTTCGTGCTCAAGAAGACGGGTAATCTCATCAGGAATCTCTTCAACATCATCTTCCTCTGCTTCGAATACAGGGAATTCAAAATTGGGAGATGGCGTTGGATCATTATGTTCAATGGGTTTTAGAATCAACCTGCATAATGATTTTGGATAATGAAAAACTTTAGAATTTAAACAAGCAAATCATTATGCATATGAAAAGATTGCTTTTATTCTTGTTTTTAGGGTTTTTTGTGATCACCGATTTCATGCAAAAGCAAAAAGTGAAAACAAATTGGAAAAACAAATGTTTAACATGCATTTATTGAATGAAATATCATTGTATATATGATGCCAACAATGTCATCACTTCTCCTTTTGGCATGGGAGAAGGGTTTTTAAATAAAGTGAAGCTTTACTTTGATCTATGAATGACTGTAGGAACATCTACAGCGACCCAATTGTGGCAGATCCCTCCAGGGATAACAAAGTTGTCAATATCCTCTGCATCCTCTTCCAGAATAGCAGCAGCTTCCTCAGCTTGAGTAGTGTGGATGAAACCTCCACTCTTGAACAGCCCTTTGTCATTGAAGACCCCAGAAGAATAGCCAATGCCAGCCCGGGACTTGTTATCTTCAAGCTCGATCATTTTTTCTAGACCAGCAACTGCACTACATTCAATGGCCAGTTTCGCATCTCGATAGGAAGCAAATGAAGGAGACTTCTTCTCAATCGGCTCGGCTATAGATAAAGCTTGGAAAGGAGTTCCAACTTCATCCTCAGCATCAATATATGAGAAAGAAGACAAGTGGCTAACCAGGAGAGCCTTTTCTCCCCTACCACAACCAGTTTCTTGTTCTTCACGAATTTCAGCTTCTGGTGTAGGGTGGATGTCACGGCGCCAGCCTCGTGAATCCATGGTCTACCAAGGAGACAACTATAAGATGGGTGGATATCCATAACCTGAAAGGTAACCTAGAAATCACTTGGTCCAATCTTGATTGGGAGATCAACTTCCCCAATCACAGTCTTACGCGACCCATCGAAAGCTTTCACAACAACACCACTCTGCCTCATGGGAGGCCCTTGATATGACAATCTAGAAAGAGTGGTCTTCGGCAATACATTCAGAGATGACCCGGTGTCCACCAGCACGTTGGACATGGCGTCGTTCTTGCAATTCATGGATATATGTAAAGCCATGTTGTGGTCTCTTCCCTCCTCAAGGAGATCATCGTCATAGAAACTCAAAGTGTTGCAAGCAGTGATGTTTGCAACAATGCTGTCAAACTGTTCTATAGTGACATCATGATCAACATACGCCAAGTCCAGAACTTTCTGCAGAGCCTCCCTATGGGGTTCTGAATTCAGAAGCAATGATAATACAGAGATCTTGGACGGAGTTTGTAGAAGCTGATCTACAACGTTGTACTCACTCTTCTTGATGAGCTTCAACATCTCATCACAGTCTTCATTCACAATGCCACTAGGGCCAACAGAAGAAGTAGGAGTCTTTTGTACAGAGGAGGGTTTAGCAACAGGTGCCGGTATCGGAGAATTAACAGCATTCCCAACCGGACGCTCAACAGAATCAGCAACAGCCCGAGGCTTCGGAGGTGCAGAAAACACACGACCACTACGGGTCAACCCACTGACATCAGCTATGTTTACAACAGAGGATGAAGGCAATGGCACTTCTTTCCCATCTTCAACAGCAACTGGATTGTAGCGGAACGGAACTGCTTTATCAGACGAATAAGGCACAGGACCTGCAGGCTTGATAATCAGCGAAGGAGACACCTTTTGCTTGCTACCATCATATCGGATGACAACAGGCTCAGGTATCTTGAACACAGGAGAAATCACATTGACTTCTGGCTCATCTTCATCAACATTTCTATTCTGAAGAATCTCAATAGTCCCGTCATCTAACAACTCTTGCAGCTCTCTACGCACTTGGCGACAACCCAGACGATTGACAGAGCAGATACGGCACTTGTCATGGTCATGCTCCATATGACTGTAATCACACAGCAGACGATGTAACTCAACCAATGATTGTCGAATATGGCTTACATATTTGACCTTATATTTGCCAGGGCAACCCTGGCCATGTTAACCGACTTCCCATGCTCGGGCAATGGGTTCTTCGTAACATTGGGGCCTGAGTCCTCGAAGCTCAGAATACCGCATCTCATAAGGTCTTGAACCTTAGTCTTCAACGGAAAGCAGTTTTCCACATTATGACCCGGAGCACCGGAGTGGTAAACACAATGTTGATCAGGCTTGTACCACCACTGAGGGTTAGCAGGTACGGCCGGAGGATCCCTCAGAGTAATCAATTTCCGCTCTATTAATGAGGGATACAGCTCTGCATATGATACAGGAATAGGATCGAAAGTGATCTTCTTCCTTTCATAACTCGTACTAGCTGGATTACTGTTGCGAGGCTGGTAAGCCTGCTGCTGAGGGCGATGCTGTTGCTGATACTGTTGAGATTGTTGTTGATTATTGTGTTGCTGATGCTGATATTGCTGATTATCACGAAAGACAGGTGCTATATGAGCCACCTGGTGCTGATTGCTGGCATGACGCACAGGCTTCCTCTTAACAGAGGGTCTTCTGGGTTTGACATGGGATTGCACAGCATGTGCCTCCCCATCTTTCTTCTTAATAAACGCCCCATATCGCTTGCTTGAAGAGCCTTCATCTTTGGATAGCCGTCCTTCCCGGACTCCTTCCTCCAATCGCATCCCCATGTTCACCATTTCGGTGAAGTCAGAGGGAGCACTAGCGATCATCCTCTCATAATAGAATGAACTAAGAGTCTTCAAAAAGATCTTAGTCATTTCCTTCTCTTCCAGCGGAGGAGTAATCTGAGCTACCAGCTCTCGCCACCTCTGGGCGTACTCTTTAAATGTCTATTTGTCCTTCTGGGACATGGCTCTGAGCTGATCACGGTCGGGAGCCATATCCACGTTGTATTTGTACTGCTTGACGAAGGCTTCGCCAAGATCATTGAAGGAACGGATGTTTGCACTATCCAGACTCATATACCATCTTAGTGCAGCACCGGACAGACTGTCCTGGAAATAATGAATCAGCAGTTGATCATTATCCGTTTGAGTAGACATTTTCCTGGCATACATAACCAGGTGGATGAGCGGGCAGGTGTTCCCCTTATACTTCTCAAAGTCCGGGACCTTGAATTTGATAGGTATTTTGACACCGGGAACTAAATAGAGTTCAGCAGCAGACTTGCCGAACAAATCCTTTCCTCGAAGGGTCTTCAATTCCTTGCGGAGTTCAAGAAATTGGTCATTCATTGCGTCCATCTTCTCATGAAAATCTGGGCCCTTAGACGGCTCAGAATGATAGATGGTGTCGTCTACCCTAGGAACGGTATGCACGACAGGAGGAGGCATAGCAATGACCCGGCTAGATGCCGGCATAGAAGCAAATGTTGGCGCAGGAATATCAGGCATATAACCAGGAGGCATCCCCCACGGAAACCCGGGTGGCATGGCTGTTGGCACAAAATGAGCACTGGCAGCTGGCACTGTCGCAGACACAACCTCAGAGATAACAGTCCTCTGGGGAGGAGTTGCAGGTGTTGGAGACGGCTGATTCTGAGCAGCTAGGAATTTCTCCATTAAAGCGCTCAATCTGGCGACTTCCTCTTTCAGCTCACGGTTCTCTTGCTCGAGATGATCCATTAATCTTGTAGAGTTGGCTCTGGTGTAGTACCGATGAGTCAGCATGTCTTCAAAATAAATGAAGAGCACAGAGAGTTAGGCCACAGACAAGAAGACCGGAACAAACACCTGCTTATGCAAATGATGCATGCAATGCTGGTGCATATGATTTGTTTTTATTTCAAAGGAACTCTAGGGTTTTATTTGCAAATTTTTGAATATTAAGCATTTGATCGCATATGGAAAATATCTCATCAAATATATTTGGGAAAGAAGTACAACATTGTCAATTATTACAAGAGAGAAGGAAAATAAACATCCTATGGATCCCTAGAAGCTCGGGATGCCAGAAGATAAGTTGCATGAAGCCTCTTGATCTCTCTCTCATATACTGCTTCCATATCCGCTTTCTCCTTAGCGAGTCGATCATACTTCCTCTTCTAGAACTTGGAAGACTGAGGAAGTAGAGAAGTCCAGGCATCATTCGGATCATCTATCACCTGATGCTCGAGGAACTCGATCAGAGCATCCTTCTCCTTCAGCTGTTGAAGCAACTCTTCTCTTTCACGGATCCAGGCACGTGAAAGGTCTTCATCTCTCAACTCCTCTACGCCTTGGCTAGGGAGGGTTGAAGGCCCGGCCACAACCAATGGTGTAGGTCTCGGATAGTCATAAGGCATGAGATACTCAGATGCTCTCTTCCTTACCCAAGTCGTATACGGTTCCAAAGCTATGCAGTTCTTCGGACCCAACTCGCTTCTACCCTTCTTGTGAATCTTGCACCAAGCGCGAACCATCCTGGCTTTCAGGCCTTAGGGATCTTTACCCTCCTGAAAGAACACACCTTCTAACAGAATGTTATTAGGTTTATCCTTTAGGGGGAACCCAAGCTGACGACGTGCTAACACAGGGTTGTAGCTAATCCCACCACATGTACCAAGAAGAGGCACATTGAAGAATTCACCACAAGAATCGATGATCTGGACACCATCATATGCACGATCATACCAAGAGATATCATCATTAGTGAGAGACATGAGTCTCGTAGACCACCGTAGACATCCCTTGTTCTCCTTGAAAGCGACCGTCTGAGGTAAGTGAGAAATAAACCACTTATATAACAGAGGCAAACAGCACACAATAGCTCCACCACCCTTTGCGTTCCTCAGATGCAAAGAGAAATAGGTATCACCCAACAGAGTCGGAACGGGATTAAGAACAGAAAAGATCCTAATGGCGTTCACATCCACAAATTTGTCGATGTTGGGGAACAATACCAATCCATAGATGAGCAGCACGAATATAGCCTTAAAGGCATCCTCACTCATGGCCTTCCCATAAACGGTAGCTTGAGCGATGAGGAACTCAGAAGGAAGACCTTGAATTCCACCTTTGGTAGTCATATGAGCTTTAACCAAAGATTCATCTATGTGCAACATGTTAGCTATCTCTTGAGAAGTAGGAATACTCTCCAAGCCACTGAACGGCAACTGATCCAGAATCGGAATACCCACAAGATGAGCATACTTCTCAAGGGTAGGCAATAGCTGAAAGTCTGGAAAAGAGAAGCAGTGATATAGAGGATCATAGAACTGCGCCAAAGTACCCATCAACCCTTCATCAACCTGAGTAGTCAGCAGAGGCAGAAGCTTCCCATAACAAGCTTTGAAACCCAAGGGATCTAATACATAAGATGTCAGATTCCTTAACTCTTTCAGGTCGGGCTGTCTAAAGTTATACTTCTTTGTATGCCTTTTTTGTCTTTCCATATCTGAAAATTTTTGCAAATAAACCCCTTAAGTTCCTTGAAAATTTTCTTTTTATTTGATGATATGGATGCAGATGAATGCATGAATGCATGAATGCAACAATCACACTCAAGGATCAAGCAAAGCACACCAGACAAAGGTCATGGGAAAGCTCATAGCATCCCTAATATCAATCATCCATTTTGGTGGATTATGGTTTTCACCTTATCAACACCCAAGTTCCATTGATATTAACGATACATGAACCGGCTCAATCATCCTTAATATCAATCATCCATTTTGGTGGATTATGGTTTTCACCTTATCAACACCCAAGTTCCATTGATATTAACGATGTCTGAACGACTCAACCATGAATCACGGGTTTGTTGTGAGTCACGAGCATGGAGTCTCGGTTAAGAACCACCCAAAGGGAGTGTACTATGGTTTAAACCTGCCGAACATGTTCTACCAGAGGTTCCCATAGTCATCATCTCATCTTTCGAATATTATCGGAGGAACGAATACTCGTATTCCAAAAATATTCTCAAGAGAGACTCTTATGAGTGTAGTATCGCGTAACAATCGCATCAAATCTGACATTTGAACGACCTCCGCACTACGTCCTAAAAATAGGCCAAGATGGGCTTGGTAAACTAAGGTCCTTGGCTTCTACGACACATATTGAAAGAATGATGCCTAACAACAAATAACTTGTGTGACATCATTAATCCAACATGACCTCCACCAAGTGAATGGACTCGCAAGTCAACTTGCTAAGGAATAACTCCACACAAGTCGACGAGACTATGCCATTCTCCTATCATAGGGTGCACTCGAGTTCGGGTATAGAACTCATCTCACAGATCACCAAACAAACAAGCAATGTATATCAAGCAATTCAAGCATTACAATCAATACAGTAATCCCAAATTGTACAAAAACATGTCATATAAACAAATATAATACAACAAAGTGTGAAAAGTAGGCAAACCCACCAGGAATTTTGATCCCCAGCAGAGTCGCCACTTTTATGTAGCGGTGTATTCGTCACTTTGTGATTTATTGATTAAATCAAAAGCAAAGCATACAAAGATAGAGTCGCCACCGCACTTTTATTTATCCAAAGGAATGGCTAAAAAGCGAACAAAAGCCTAAGAAGTTTTACACATAGAAAACTAATGAAAGGTCAGAGATCTGGGTAAGGGGGTAATTATGTTGCGGGAAGGTGTTAGGCACCCACAACATCCTAGGTACTCCTAGGGAACCTCTTTTCACAACTTGTTGTATCATTATTTGTTTATGAAATATTTTTGTGCAAACATTGATTGTAGAGGTGAGAGAAGAATATACAATTTTTATTATTTTTGTGTTTGGATGGATAACCATTGCTTACGTACCTTTACAGGATCAAAACCTCGTAGTTCGGCTAAAAGATTTCCAAAAAGTAAGTGGATTGATTTTAGACAAAAGCCCTAAGGTCTTTCATTATCCACGGGAGAAAACTCAACCTATACAACCACAAGTCCACCATGTGAGAACAGCTTCAACTTGCTAGTGAGGGACCATGCCCTATAATAAGCAAGGAAGTCTTACAATTCAATCACTAAGGACAAAAGGTGAGATTCACATCAACCACTAAGATAATTGAGATCTAGGGCTAATGTATGAAAACTTATCAAGAATGGAAAAAGCCACAAAACAATTGAATGAGTGAAATTAATCAATTAGAGTATTCACAAAGATGGTCAAAGTTGACATTAGATTCAATTCAGAAGAAGTATTGTGAAAATGAAGTTTGAAAATCAAAGGCTTAAGGCCTAGGTTTCTAATTTGAAAACAAGTGAGAATGTTTGCACAAATTTTTCTGGTTTGGGTTAACATCCAAATGGAGGTTGTAAAGAAATAAAAGGTGGGGCTGAGGAGTAAAACTTCTTAGGAATTCACCTCTTGAGATCATATGTAGATGATCCAAGTGATTCCTTTGGAATAGGCAACAAGCAAGTAACAGATAATCAATGTATCAGAAAAAGTCAACATAAATAGAAACTAGATGCCAATCAATGGACTTACACTAGACTCACAAAACACAAGATGGATACCGGATGCCAATCAATGGACTTACACTAGTCTCACAAAGCAAAGATGGATACCAGATGCCAATCAATGAACTTACACTAGTCTCACAAAGCAAATAAAACAAATGCAATAAGCAAGAGGAAACAAGTTGCCAATAAATGGTCTTACACTCGACTCCAAGGAAATGGGATGCCAATCAATGGTCTTAGTCCCAACTCCTACCAGATCACAGGAAACAACTGCCAATAAATGGACTTACAATTGACTCCTCAATGGACAAAGCAAAATGTCACAAAGCAATGAACAATGATCATGAAATGATGTACAATTAATGTTCAAGGATGAAAACAATGCACAAAGGCACACACAAACAATTATGCACATATGTGCAAACAAGCAAACAATCATTCAATTGGCACACACTATACTCAATCAAGAGGCTCAAGCAAGGTTACGTTTTAGTCAAGGGGGCATATCGACCTTGACAAACAAACCATTACTGTCATGGGTATTTTGAGCTCTTAACCCTAACATTGAGAGTTAGGGTGAAGCAGATGAAATGGAGATGAGGGTTATGCCTCATAGCTCTTATCCCTGGCCTAGGAGAGCTTTAAACAATAGAAAGTGTGGGAGTTCAGAATGTAGGAACTCTTCTCCACAAATGATTGACTCTATAAGATCTTGGGTTCTTATTCACAATGCATCAACACATGGTGTGAGCAAAGTGAATGACACAACTGAATAGCAGGGGATGGGTTACACATCCCTTTTATCTGCCAATTGCCTCTTAAGAGGACTTTACCTGCTTGGCACAAAATTAAACAAACAAAAACATGGCCTCTTAAGGAGGGCTTCAGACAGGTGTCTGCCAATAACAGCAGGTCTTCCAGACTACATGAAGATTAGGGATTATACCTAAGTGGTATGCCAACCACAAGCAAAAGCAAAGCAAAGTTCAAATGAACTTAAAGCAACTTAGGTATCTGTGGAAACAACTAAACAAATCAGTACAATACTCAGACAAACAGACAACAATCAATAACAAACAGACAATCCCAATGTGCCACAAATAAGCCATAAGGCAAACTCAAGTGAATTATCCTCAACCTACAAAACAGCAAATGTTAGCAATCAAAAGCAAATATCAACATTCAAATGATGAAGCAACATTAACCATGGAATTTGGATGCTTGAACCTGAAATTCAAAGCTCATATGTAAGTACAAACCACTAGGTCAAAGCCTAGGGTCAAAGGTGAAGAAAAAATTCAAAACAGGAGCTGAAATTCAACACAGTGCAACTTCAAACACATATTAACATGTCCTAAAAAGGATCACATCAAAATCATCAAGCAAAGGCATTTCATGTGCAAGAGAAGTCAAAGACAATTTCAAAGCTCATATATGATCATCATGAATGAAAATTCCAAATCTAAACATAAATTATTCAAATAATTCTGGAAAAAATCATGAGAATTCAACACATCCAATCCAATCATCATACAAAAAATCAGAAGCATCAAAGATCAATTGGCATGGACATGAAATTGCACAAGTTGAACAATCAAAGGTGTGACACAAATTGTCACACCATGCAAACATGTGCATAAAACAGAAATGGTAAATGGGAAAAATACCAAACCAAGCCTAAAACATCTATTAACATGTCTAGAATCAACATGTAAAATTTCATGTCCATTGGATTAAAATCAAGCATTTCACACTAAGATGAATGGAGCAAGGTCACAAATGTACACATGTTCAAATATTCTAGCACCAATCAAAATCCAGCCATGCACAACTTCAAAAATTAGCATCATAAAATTCTAGACATTCTAAGGAACAAGTAGCAAAAAACCAGGCATTTTTTGGATCATTTTTCAAATTGTTATGAATTTTTAAAGTTGGAGAAAAAAAATAAAAATCAAAATGGACATGTACATGGAAAATAGGAGGGAAATCACAAAATGAGAAAGCAATTTGAAAATGTGCGCTCTCCAGGAATCGATCCGTGTGGCAATTTGAATGAGCGCGCGCTGACACCAAAACGACGTCGTTTTGGCAAAACCCTAGCAATTACCAGAACTGGACGCAAAACGGACGTTGCTCCGACGCTAACATGAAGATCTTCATCTTCTTCACGAAGAAGAAGATGAACAGTAACAACATCAAGAACAATTTTCCAGAAATTTCCAGAACTTCAAAAAAAGCATATCAACATGAAGCATTTTCAATGGAGATCATAGATCAACAAACATCTAATCCTAATTCATCATAACAAGAGAGAATCGATAGAAAACATTTTGATGCATCAAACTTGAATCATATATATCTTGCTCAATAATGCACCAATTCACACGATTTTTTCACCAGAATTATCAGCAAACCTAGATCTACAAGAATATGTGCATAAATTGCAAAATTAAAAGGTTCGAAAATTGACCTCTTGAAGAGCAGAATCTTTGAAATGCACGATCCACAGCTTTGAAGTATTCAAATCCACTCTACAATGCTTGAAATGATGTTTGATGAAGAGATTGAAGCTTGAAAGGTGCTGGATCTAGCTCAAAACAGAATTTCCATTTTCATCTTCATGAGCTTGCTACACTTGGTTCTTGCTCGAATTTCACAATCTAATGCTTGATCTGCATAGAATCAAAGCCAAGGAACAAGAATATGGAAAGAAATTGCAATGTTATGAAGAGAAATTTTGAATTATGAATGGAAGAAAATTTTGGAGGGAGAGAGAATTTGGATCTTGAAATGTGAAAAAATGATTAACCTCCCTCAAATTCTGCTAGATTAGAGTATTTATATGAAGTCTTAATCAACTTGCTAATCCATAATTAACTTGGTTAATGAAAATAAGGTGTTTTGCAAAAAATCAAAATTGCATGGTGCATGTAGTAAACCCACGTGAACAGTACCACACCCTTCATCAAAGTCACTTAAAATCATTTTTTAAACACAATGGCAATGGTAGAAAGTCCATACAATGCACCATTTTTTAATTTTGCAATTTCCCTCCAAAAAAGGCATGGATTAACAAATGATCATGTGATGAGATTTTATGTAATGTGATGCATGATTTGGAAATTAGAGGTCAAGAGAAGAATATTGCAAAAAGAACCACTCAATTTGGAGCTATGAATCAAAAGTTATGCCCACTTGAAGTTCCATGCACACTTGGCAATGATTGGATCATATCTCCTCAACCATTCATCAGATGCTCATGATCTTGGACTTTTTGGAAATGGGAGAGAGAGATCTTCAACTTTCATGTTGGACAAAATTTCATTTGAAGCTTCTTTGATGTTGGAAAGTTGAGTTGAAGTTGAATTAAAACTTGCCATTTTTGGAAAGTTGAAATTATAGGTCACTTTCCATTTTTGGAAACTTTTGGCTTGACTTCAAATTCTTCAACCTTGTTCTTTGGTATGATGAATAAGCATGATTTGGACATGAATGGGATGAAGAAACTCAATTTCCACATTCAAAACCCACAGTTGACTTTTCAGTTGACTGCATAGGCCCTTAGATGACCTGAAAATATCCTGATGAATTTGGGGCCTTTGCCACTTGGGAACTTGCTCCAAAATGAACCTATATCTCACATGAGCTCCAAATAATGATCACATGATCCATATCTCAAGAAACTTCATCTCTCTTTGTACCATGAATTCACCTGAATTGCCTTGACTGTTGATTGCTTAAGCTGCAAGTAATAAAGGTTAATGACATATTTTTGTACATTTTGGTTAGTGATTAAAAGAAAAGCAATGATATACAAATGTAAGCAATGTTTGGTGATCAAGAACCACTCTCAAAGAATATCCCACCCACAGGGAAGGAAGCAAGGTGTCCAATGATCCTAGAGGCAATGCAATGTTATGATATGATGCCATGAGGGATCTTAGGGACAAAATTGGGGTCTTACATATCCCTACTGATTTTGTTGTCATGGACATCAAAGAGGACAATGATATACCAATCCTTCTAGGTAGACCATTCTTATCGACTGCAGGAGCCATAATAGATGTCAAGAAAGGAAAGTTGACATTTGAGGTAGGTGACGAGAAAATAGAATTTATACTTTCGAAATTTCTTATGGCACCTGTGATGGGAGACTCGTGTTATGCCTTAGATATCATTGATGAATGTGTTAGAGAATTAGAACAAAAAGAAATTATAAAAACAATTAAGTTACCATCAACTCTCATAAGGGAAGATGATGACTTTAAGAAACTCTACATCGATGATAACCTTTACGAATGTTTATCCCTTACCCCAGATCCTATGCCATGCCCTAAGAAACCAACCTTAGAACTTAAGGAACTGCCTAAGAACCTGAGATATGAGTTCCTCGATGAAAAGATGAACCGTCCAGTTATAGTTAGTGCTACTTTGAGCCAAATGGAAACGAACCAACTTTTAGATATTTTACGAAGATATCCCTCAGCCTTAGGATATAATATCTCTGACCTAAAGGGAATAAGCCCATCTGTATGCATGCATCGGATTTCGCTAGAAGAAGATTCAAAACCCTCTAGGGAACATCAGAGAAGAATAAACCCTATAATGAGTGATGTTGTTAAAAAGGAAGTTCTTAAGTTACTTGAGGCAGGTATCATCTACCAGATCTCGGATAGTAAGTGGGTGAGCCCTATGCATGTAGTACCTAAAAAGGGAGGCATCACAGTCGTGCAAAACGATAAAGGCGAACATGTAGCAAAATGTTTAGAAGGAGGATGGCGGATGTGTATAGATTATAGAAAATTAAATAAAGCAACTAGGAAGGATCATTTCCCTTTACCATTTATAGACCAGATGTTGGAGCGTCTAGCTAGACACTCTTACTTCTGCTATCTAGATGGATACTCTGGATTCTTCCAAATACCTATCCACCCCGAAGATCAAGAAAAAACTACCTTTACATGCCCTTATGGAACTTTTGCCTACAGACGAATGTCATTCGGCCTCTGTAATGCCCCAGCTACTTTCCAACGCTGCATGATGTCAATCTTCGCAGATTACCTAGATGGTATCATGGAAGTGTTTATGGATGATTTCTCGATTTGCGGACTTGATTTCCATAATTGTCTTGCTAACCTTGAAAAAATCCTGGAGAGATGTGTGGAGGTGAACCTCGTGCTAAACTGGGAAAAATGTCATTTCATGGTGACCGAAGGAATAGTTTTAGGACATATAGTTTCTGAAAAAGGTATAGAGGTAGATAAAGCTAAAATAGAAGTTATAGAAAACCTAAAACCCCCAAAAACCATCAGAGAAGTCCGAAGCTTTCTTGGACACGCTGGATTCTACCGGCGTTTCATTAAGGACTTCTCCAAAATAACTAAACCTTTAACTGGACTTTTAATAAAGATGCTGAATTCATTTTCGATGAAAAATGTAATGACGCATTTAATCTTTTAAAGCAAGCGTTAATCTCAGCACCCATTATGAAACCACCTGATTGGTCGGAACCTTTTGAGATAATGTGCGATGCTAGTGATTATGCAGTTGGAGCCGTTCTAGGACAAAGGAAAGATAAAAAAATTCCATGCCATTTATTATGTCAGTAGAACCCTAGATATTGCCCAACTTAACTACGCAACAACTGAAAAAGAATTACTCGTTGTAGTTTTCGCTATAGACAAATTTAGATCTTATCTAGTAGGAGCAAAAATTATAGTTTACACCGATCATGCTGCCATTCGTTACCTATTAAGTAAAGAAGATGCCAAGCCCATATTACTCTGATGGATTCTATTACTACAAGAGTTTGATTTAGATATAAGAGATAAAAAAAGGCACTGAAAATGTAGTAGCCGATCACCTTTCTAGGCTAGAACATCTAAAACCAGAACTAGTACCCATAAATGATGATTTTGCCTATGATAGACTGATCGCTAGAGTAGAAACCATTGAAGATAATAACCTAGATCCTTATGAGCACCCCCGAAATTCTTTAGCAATAAGTAACGTACCCTGGTATGCAAATTTCGTTAATTACCTAGCTGCTGATATAGTACCCCCTGATCTTGATTACCACCGCAAAAAGAAATTCTTCCACGATGTGAGAAACTTCTATTGGGATGAACCGCTCCTTTTCAAAAGGGGTAAAGATGGCATTTTTCGCCGTTGCATTCCAGAAGAAGAGGTAAATAGTATTATCGAGCATTGTCATTCTGCACCTTATGGTGGACATGCGAGCACATCTAAGACATACGCCAAGATTCTTCAAGTCGGCCTATTCTGGCCCACCATGTGGCGTGATGTTTATGCTTGCATTGTCAAGTGTGATAGATGCCAACGCACTGGAAACATTTCAAGGCGTGATGAAATACCTCTAAGAAACATTCAGGAAGTAGAACTCTTTGACGTATGGGGTATAGATTTCATGGGACCTTTTCCACCATCCTTAGGAAATAGGTACTCCCTCCGTTCCTTTATAAGTGTCACATTCTTGCAAAAAATTTGTTTCTTTTTAATTGTCACTTGCAAAGTTCAAGGTAGTATTAATTGCTATTTTGTCAAAATTACCCCTATATAATGATTGCAGAGAGAGAAAAAGTAAAGTGAATGTAATAAATAATTAAGGGTATTATAGGTAAAAGAGGAATTATTGTTTGAAAAGTAACAATAATGATTAGTTTCCTTGGTATGTGTAAAAAGTAAAAAAGTGACACTTAAAAAGGAACGGAGGGAGTATATCTTAGTAGCTGTAGACTATGTGTCTAAGTGGATTGAAGCTATAGCTGCACCCACAAACGACACTAGGGTAGTAATTAAACTATTTAAAAACTATATATTCCCTAGATTTGGAACACCACGTTTAGTCATGAGAGATGGAGGATCACACTTTATATCGAGAATATTTGACAAACTTTTAAGAAAATATGGAGTTAGGCATAGAGTAGCAACACCATACCACCCACAGACTAGTGGCCAAGTAGAAGTATCTAATAGGGAGATAAAACAAATCCTAGAGAAAACTGTTTCTATTTCTAGGAGAGACTGGTCTCAGAAGCTTCAAGAAGCATTATGGGCCTATAGAACCGCTTTCAAAACCCCTATAGGAACTACTCCTTACCAACTAGTTTATGGAAAATCTTGTCACTTACCTTTCGAATTAGAGCATAAGGCCTATTGGGCCATTAAAACTTTGAATTTAGACTACCTAGCCGCTGGAGAAAAGTGTACCCTAGACATTCATAAATTAGAAGAACTTAGGCAATCTGCCTACGAGAATGCAAAAATATACAAAGAAAAAACAAAAGCCTATCACGACAAAAGAATAGTAAAGAAAAACTTCAATATAGGCGATCATGTTCTCCTTTTCAACTCTAGGTTACGACTCTTCCCTGGAAAGCTACGTTCAAGATGGACTGGTCCTTTCGAAGTATCCAAGATTCTGAGATCTGGATCCGTAGAAATCAAGAACGATACCTGTAGTCCATTCATTGTAAATGGACAAAGACTGAAGCTCTACGAAGGAGGAGACATTCCAGCATACTACTCAAGCCACACCCTGATTGATCCACCAATTCCTACTACTACAGGTGTATAAATTCTAATCGTCAAGCTATTGACGTTAAACAAGCGCTGCGTGGGAGGCAACCCATGGTTTTTCTTTCATTTTACTTTTTCGCATTTATTTTATTTTTATTTTATTTTATTATATTTTGCATTGAGACTAAGATTAGAATGGTTTGTATTTTCAGGATCACTTTCTTAACTTTTACAGGATGCAGGATTTCGATGACATGCATGTGGCCTATAGAGATAATGCTCAGAGGGAGCGCTACATTGCTTTGTATCAGCGCCCTATGGCACCCACACGTTATCCTTATCAGCATTGTATGGAGGCACTGGGTATCGAGCCGAGTATCTGATTCCTTAGCCACCAGCTTCACTGGGATGAGTTTGTTGATGACTTGAGTAACACATATAGGAACCTGACTTTGGAGTTCCTGAGTTCATTCGACTATGACCCATATTCTGGACCAGATGGGTATGCTACTTTCAGGCTTTTCGGGGTTGAGTACTCCTTCAGCCAGAAAGAGTTCGGCGACTTATTGGGCTTCCAGACTACTCTTGATGCTATCCCGGAGACACCTATGGGATATTTCCTGGGTAAGGAGGTTGAGAAGTTTTGGAGTGATATATCGGGTGGCGGAAGCCAGGATCCATCTATGCAGCTGTCTCATGTCATACATAACCCCGCATTCAGATACTTTCAGATGATATTAGCACATTCCTTCCTGGGAAGGCCGGATACAGAGACACTACTGAGTGAAGAGGAGATCTTCCTGTTATTTTGTGCATCCCAGTCTCGCCCAGTCGCATGTGGGAACTTCTTGTTATACAGTCTCAGCGGTATCTCCAGATCTACCGAAGGAGTCATCCATGTTGGCGGAATCATCACGCAGATTGTTGTCGCTTTAGGTCTGTCTCGCAAGCTGTTACATCTTCGGACCTACTGTGGGTACACTACCATGGACATCGACTTCTGTTTGACCAGAGGATTGATGAGGAGAGCCTCTTTCCACCCATGTCAATTCCGATTGCTAGTTGATAGTGAGGCTATCCATTATTTCACATTGCCAGATCCCATGATGACCAGTGTGCATGATCCAGTGAATTGGAGTTATGTGTCGCATTACGCGAAAAACCGGCGGGAAAACAAGAACAACAGAGCCGCCACCGTGCGTTATTTATCCCAAAAGAGGGAAAGGAAACGCTCGAAGTAAACCTGGAAAAAGCATGGTCTCGCGACCAAAGAGAATGGGATCGGGAGTCGGTTATGCGAAGGGAAGGTATTAGCACCCCTACGCATCCGTCGTACTCGACAGGATCCACGCACAATAGGAAGGGAAATGGTTGCTAAAACACTGCTCAAATAAACATCTATACAGGCTGAAAGAGACACAGGATTACAGACAAGACTGAACTCGGCAGGATATCGCATCCTGGGCCTACTTAGTCTATCAGGCATAGACATCAGAGTCTAAGTAGTTCGACCGGGGGAAACGACACATGCTCGCTAGGATGTTGCATCCTATTCATACGTATCTCCTTTGGACGAAGGAGAATCAGAGCATTCGTAGCTCGGCTAACACGCACACAAACAAACACAGGCAAAGGCAAACGTGGAGCCCGAATGCCAATCACTGGACTTACATCAGCATCCGAACCAACAAACACACACAGGAAACCAACTTCCAATCGCTGGACTTACGTCGGACTCCAACCAGAAAAGGAGAAACAACTCACACAAACAAAACAAAAGGGCGCCCGGAGAGATCAGCTCATCTCCTGCCTACGTACCTCATCTGGTATGAGGATCAGGGCGACGTAGTTCCCCTACGCAGGGACACAGGACGAACAAACAAACTAAAAGGGAGACTAGAGCTAGAGCCTAATAGTTGCCAAACACACACAAAAAAAAGAAAAAAGGCGCCCAGAGAGATCTGCTCATCTCCTGCCTACGTATCTCATCTGGTATGAGAATCAGGGCGACGTAGTTCCCCTACGGAGGGAAAAAGGACTAGCCTAACCAGATAACAGAGGGAGACACAACACTAGGGAGACTACGACTCGAGCCTAGATGTTGTCATGCAAAGTCGTCCCTAAGTTAAGGTTTCTAGCTAACTTGCACAGGAAGCAAGCCTATCCTAAACATGACTTGCACAGGAAGCAAGCCGCACCTAACCTAACTTGCACAGGAAGAAGAAGGGTCTCGATTGCAACTAGGGCAAGAGAAAGGGGAGGTCTCAATCGCAACGAGGGCGAGAGAAGAGAATTAGTGTTAGTTGTTAGTCAAACTCGACAAGACATCGCATCTCGTGCCTACGTATCTCATCTGGACATGAGAATCAGAGTTGCCGTAGTTCGGCTAAACTATTCCTGTTGGTTTGTGTTTTTTAGGTGGACAACGTCACTACGCAATCTACCGGATGCTCGACCTTTGGAGACTTACTCACCTGTAGTAGAAGGAGTTGACGTATCCTTAAGAGGGGATAATGTTTGTTTGTGTTTTAGGAAAGCTCAAGCAAGAAAGGAAGTCCTATATGAAGGAACCGTGCTACCTTAATTGACATGCAAACGAGACTACGCGGAGTCTAGCAAACCTAGGGGATACAATCACACCACACAAACGTATACAGCATGAAATAAACACACCAACAAGGGGCTCAAACATCAGGGCTAGGCTTTAGTCGAGGGGTCATATCAACCTCAACAAACAAGCCTCTGTATCGGGGTAAGGTTAGCTCTTAACCTTGCCATTGAGGGGCTAAGGTGAAGCTGATGAAAGGTGAGTGAAGATTAGACTTCACAGCTCTTATCCCTGGTCAGGGAGAGCTTCAGACAAAGGAGCGTGGGTTCAGAATGTGGGAACCCTTCTACGCTCAAGACTCTGACACAACTGTACATTGTACAAGATCTTGGGTTTGTGTCCCAATGCATCAACACAGTGGTGTGAGCAGAGGGACGACTCAACAGAATAGCGGGGGATAGATTGCATATCCCTTGGGTTCCGCCAATTGCCTCATTGAGGTCTTTACCTGCTTGGCACAAAAGTAAACAATCACAAACATCGCCTCTTAAGGAGGACTTCAGACAGGTGCCTGGCCAAGTAACAGGCCAGGTCTTCCAGACTACATGGAGACAAGAATGTTATACCTCAGCTGGTTTATACAACCAAGCAGCAGCAAGCAAGTTCTTAAAGAACTGTAAGCGACTAAATGTACCTGAAATCAATCAAGTATCATCAGTACTCAGACAAACCAACAGTAAACAGCAAAAGTCCATCTATACAGACAACACAAATTAATGCACATAAGTGCAAGCCATGAGCTCATGCTTAAGCATCAAACCTACAACACAAAGCCAATGTTAGTTTACAACATCCAACAAAACTCAATTTAATCAACTTGCACTTTTTCCCTTAAGCCTTTTGCATTTCAACCTGAAAATCCACACCAAATGTGAGAAACTAGACCACTAGGCCAAGCCTAGGGTCCAAAAGGGATAAAAAATTCTAAACAGCAAGTGCAATTCAACCAAAATCATATTCAAACAAATTAAAAGCAAATGCAATTGGTCCCATGCTCATATCCATCACCATTATCATTTCATGCACAATTTAACATCAATCATGTAATTTGCAACTTCAAATGACCAAACAGAACTATCTCACTCAAAAGCATATCAAATCAATTCAATTAATTCCACAAAATTCACACCTAAACAGGACACATTCAATGTATAGCATGTCAATTTTCAGCTCAATTGGACAAAAGGAAATAGGTCAATGAAAATCAAGAAGTCCAAACACATTTATACAAGCCAATTCAAGGCATCAACACAAGCATCAAATTCCAAAAATCATAAAACAGTGACAACAATTAAGAAATGAATGGGACGAAAGCCAAATTACACCTAAACATGTTATGAATCACTCCATCAAATTTCACATTCATATGATATAGTATGAGCATTTCATGAGACATGGAAGTCAAGTAGTCAAGCAAAGACCAAAAAATGCTAAACAGCAATCAAAAATCTCAATTAAATGGAAAGTGAATCAACAATTCATGCAAAAATTCATGGTGAAACTAGACACATACAAGACACAGCATGAAAAATTTGAGATCATTTGGAAAAGCCTAGGCATGTCAAATAAAATCATGAAATTGACCTAACCTAGTGTGACACAAATTGTCACACTCAAATTAATTAAATCATATCTACCAATCCAGAGATCCAAAAATCACAAATGATATACCAAAATCTCCAGGAATGTGTCAAGAATCATCACATGAAATTTCATTAAATTTGGATGAAGCATGATTATTTGGTGATCAAAACGGTGAAACATACAATTATTGCACACATGATAAAGATCAATATACCATTCCAAAATTCTACCAAGCACAACTTGAACTATTATGCCTAAAAAATTCTAGAGAAAAATTGGGATCTAACAAAAAAAGTCCCATTAAATTTGGATTAGAATTGAATTTGTTATGATTTTTATAAGTTTTATGGAATTATTGAATAATTATTAATGAATTAAGTGGATTAATATGATTTAATTAGGCCACGAATGGCACAACCGTAAATAGCTCAGTCAGGCCAAAAACGGTGTAGTATCTCATTTATTTGCTGGCGCTTTGTGGTTGGCCGGTTTTGGAGGCAAACACGTTTTCAAAAATG
The DNA here is from genome assembly GCF_024323335.1 of Lathyrus oleraceus. Lineage (NCBI taxonomy): Eukaryota > Viridiplantae > Streptophyta > Magnoliopsida > Fabales > Fabaceae > Lathyrus > Lathyrus oleraceus. The sequence goes on from NC_066580.1 coordinate 145,864,932, forward strand.
CCTGACAGCGAAACGGATCAAAGCGCTCTTCTTTTCCAGATCTTCGTGTTCTTGGTTGTTCTTCATCTCATCAATTCCAGAATTCGGTAATGAACAAATCTCAACGAAAATGGACGAATCTTATATGGATAGAAAGGTCTAAGCGCGTAGATTACGAATATCATGACGAAATCGTCCAGAAATTCATATACGAAGCGAATCGATGGAAAGAAATCTTGACATACATACTTTAATCCAAGCTTTCTCAGCCAAAACACAACGAAAATACAAGATACAAGTTTCAGGCTACTCTACAACGAATGCTCTATCAAATCCCTATCATAATTGAAGCAATCGTTAGATTCGATTTCCAACCTTGGTGAAGTGCAGTTATGGATTTCGCGTGTTTCAAGCTTGGAATGATGAAAACAGAAGCGGCACAAGCTCTAAGGAGATGATTGATGGTGAAAATCCGGCTCAAGAGTGCTTGGATCAGTGCCATTTCTCGACTGCCATTGGAGGATGAGCTTTGCAACAGTGGAGATCCTGGTGCGATTTCCTCAAAATCTTCTTCAACAGAATTGCAACAACACCTGCAAAGGAAGAATCACAAGAGCAAACACGAAGCAATAGAGAGAATCTTGATGAATTTTGGAAAAAAAATGTGAAAGCAATGTGTGAAAAAAGTGAGAGAACTGAGAGAGTTTTTTGTGATTTTCTGTTTGGATCTTGAAAAATGATTAGTGCTTAATGATTACAGTTACAATTAGCCTTATATACCAATCCATTAATCCAAAATTAATCATGATTAAGCATAATGGAAAGATTAGTGTTAAGTGTATTTTTCAAGTGTGTGGCCAAAATGCCCTTCCTTAATGCAACTCATTTTCTGTCCAAATTTGGTTCAAACAAGTCACAAATGATATTTAGAAAGTGTTGCAAAAAGCCTCATTTCAAAATTCCAAATATTTCTCAAATTGGACCATTTTGCCCTTGGATTTTAATTAGTGCACTTGAAAATTGACCTTTTTGTGTGAATGCTTTTGGCAAAATGTGATGATGGATTATGAAAGCACACATCAAATTTGATTTGCTCAAAGAAAAACCATCCAATTTGGCCACTCCATGTGAGAGTTATGGCACTTTGATTTCGGGCATTTTTGGAAAATGAATGGACCATATCTTGCTAACCACACATGGGAATTTCAAGTTCTTGGACTTTTTGGAATGGTGAGATCGAGATCTTCAACTTTCATGTTGGACAAAATTCTATTTGAAGCATGTATGATGAAGTAATTTTGAGGAGAAAAAGTTTCCATTTTGGGCAGCTGAAATTACAGGTCACCTGCCATTTTAGGAAACTTCTTGTCTGACCTCCAAATCTTCAACCTTGGTCTTTGATATGTCAAATGAGACTTGTATGGACATGAATGAGGCCTTTCAAACCATCTCACACCTTCCAATCCATAAAATCGGGCACGGTTGACCACAGTTGACCACAGTTAACTTTCTAGGGTTTCTGGTTGACTGAACAATGACTGATGACTTCTGAGCATCCAATCTTTGGCCAAATCACCTCACAATGATCCTTAGACCATATGAATTTGATAAATCAACCATAGGGCTTTGTCTCAATGAAAATGGCACTTGCTTGCTTGATTGACTAATTCTCCTGATCAATTTGACCCAATTGGTCAGCTGAGCTTGCACTTGGGCAAATGGACAATGCAATGTTATGCAGTGGACCATGTTATGTTAATGACCTAATATGAAATGAATGTACAAAATGATAGGGTGCAAATTTGAGGTGCTACAGCTGCCCCTATTCAATCAACTGGGAACCCGAATGGATGAGAGCAACGGTTGTCAGACTTTCAGGGTAAACAGGGATTGAATACCAAGAACCGTAGAAATTTGCACACTGCTGGGAATTTTTCTTGTTGTTTTTTCCTTTTCTATCTTCTCTTCAAAAGCACAACCACATCCAGACATCGACACACGATGAATGGGGAACAGAAATCTCAACTAGATGCCAGCGGACAACTAGGAAAAACTCAACGTTTACCAAGACCAACGGAGAGGTAAGTCAACTCTACTGGGGATAACCAGGAAAGGATACAACCATACGTCAGCGGACGTAATGGGAAAAACTCAACGTTTACCGAAACCAACGGAGAGGTAACCAGACATCACCGGATGAAAGGCGGGGATAGTGATACAACCATGCGTCAGCGGACGAAATGGGCAAAACTCAACGTTTACCGAAACCAACGGAGAGGTAACCAATCATCATCGGATGAATGGAAAGAGATATACAACCATACGTCAGCGGACGAAATGGGAAAAACTCAACGTTTACCAAGACCAACGGAGAGGTGAACCAACTTGGGGAAAGGTACAACTAGACGTCATAGGACGACTAGGAAAAACTCGACGTTTACCAAGACCAACGGAGAGGTAACCAATCATTAATGAATGAATGGGAAGACTCGACCAGACGTCATAGGACGAAAGGGAGAAGCTCGACGTTTATCGACACCAACGGAGAAGGAGAAAACTCAGCCAGACGTCATAGGATGAAAGGGAGACTCAACGTTTATCGACACCAACGGAGAAGGAGAAAACTCAGCCAGACGTCATAGGACGAAAGGGAGACTCAACGTTTATCGACACCAACGGAGAAGGAGAAAACTCAACCAGACGCCAGCGGACGAAAGGGAGACTCAACGTTTATCGACACCAACGGAGAAGGAGAAAACTCAACCAGACGTCATAGGACGAAAGGGAAACTCAACGTTTATCGACACCAACGGAGAAGGAGAAAACTCAGCCAGACGTCATAGGACGAAAGGGAGACCACAACCGGACACCAAATAGGACGTTTACTGGGGATTCTGGCTGGGAAATCAACCAGACATTAATGAATGATTGGGAATAGGGTATACAATCAGACGTCATCGGACGAATGAGAAAAACACAACGTTTATCGAAACCAACGGGGAGGTAAATCCACTTGGGGAAGGGTACAACTAGACGTCATAGGACGAATAGGAAAAACTCGACGTTTATCGACACCAACGGAGAGGAGAAAACTCTGAGGGGAATCATATGGTATTACCAAATGATCTGTAGGGAATAAGCAACTAGACATCATCGGACGACTAGGAAAAACTCGACGTTTATCGACACCAACGGAGAGGAGGTTCAACTGGGGAAGACCCTGTGGGGAAAGATATCAACTATACGCCAACGGACGCATAGGAAAAACTCGACGTTTATCGACACCAACGGAGAGGAGGAAACTCTTCTGGGGAGAGAGAACACAACCAAATCATCAACGGATAATTGGGAAAAACTCGACGTTTATCGACACCAGCGGAGAGGAGGAATGCTTCACTAGGGAAGGGTACAACTAGACGTCGTCGGACGAATAGGAAAAACTCGACGTTTATCGACACCAACGGAGAGGAGTAAACTTCACTAGGGAAGGGACGACGTTACGCACATCGAAGGATGATGTTTATCGACGCCAAAGAAGACCAGACACTACGCATGACTGGGAAAGCATCGAAAGATGGTGTTTACCGACACCAAAGAAGCAACACACGCGGGTGCTGACAGGATACTGACATCTACATGTGTCAAGGCAAGGCTAAAACACTTGCAGGGGATCTCACTGGGGATCAAGGTCACAACAGCGAGCAAACAGGAAGGAACACCAAGGATACCGGGTTGTAGGTATGAAAAAGGTGATCGACCAAAGCGTGAATTGGTTTGTTTTCCAAAACACTCATCATCCTGGAGAGGGCTAGATAAGCAATCTTGTTAGAGGATGGACATTCGATTCCACAGGGAATACGAATCTTACTCGACTGGGGAGGACGACTTCGACCCAAGAGCGCATGAGACATATTATCTATAGCCGTCAAAACGTAGATAATACACTCGCATGGAAGATTATCCATAACCGGGTTGCAGGTTGTTAGATGGATAAACGACCGACATCATCCTGAAGAGAGCGAAAGCAAACTTGTTAAAGGATGGATATTCGATTCCACAAGGAATACGAATCTTACTCTGCTGGAGAAAACAATCAAAGGACTGACCAGAGAGTGCATGAGACATATTATCTATAGCCGTCAGAACGTAGATAATATACTCGCATGGAAGATTATCCATAACCGGGTTGTAGGTTGTTAGATGGATAAACGACCGAAAAGAAAGGCATCAGGGTACCATACTAGGTATGCAAAAGATTACCAATCAAAAAAGGATAAAGTTGCTAACTCGGAGCAAATACCCAAAGGGAAGGGGAAGACCCACTGGGGACAATACTGCTTGATCAAGGCGAGTATCCAGAGGGGACAAGACTATCAATACCGCAAACCGGGCACTGATAACTACAAAGAGGGGATTACATCTACCGGTTTGTAGGCAGAAAACCACGGGAACAGAAACCGTCATCAACTAGGATAAGCACAGAGGGTTAACTCCACCACGGGGAGAACGTGGGATTTTACAACTACCGGCTTACAGGTAGAAAACCACAAAGATAGGACTTACAACTACCGGGTTGTAGGTAGAAGCCAACCGACAGAATGAACCACAAAGGTTACCTCTGCTAGGGGATGAAAGTGGGATTTTACAACTACCGGTTGGGTAGAAAACCACAAAGATAGGACTTACAACTACCGGTTTGTAGGTAGAAGCCCACAAATTCCGCTGAGGATAAGATGAATGAGTACCGGTTAGTGAGCCACTATTCATTCATGCCCCAGGGCAACACAAGAGACAGTCAACAAGAAGCCAATTTAGGATCGATCCAAAAAGGCAAACTGAATCAAGACTCATCCTAATGAGGAAAGAACTCAATAGGGAAAACCCATCCCATTAGGGAGGGAACGGAAGCAACCGTCACCCACGAGGATGTATCTCAGTGGGGAAATGGCAGGAAAGGATTGACATTTTCTGCTTAAGGGGTAGACTCTACATGGAGAGATCAGACACACCCACATCTGCTAGGAGACTACTGGGGGAGAAACAGGTTTTTCTTTCACCAACGGATGAGGAAATAAACCTCTCTGGGGGTACCAATCCTGAGTGCCGTCAGGAGCAACTGTAGCGAAAGCGCTGTACAGACGTCGAACAAGAAGCTGCCTCTGCCGGGGAGACGGTCTGATCGGGTTAACACATGAATGCATATGTTTGAATTTTTCTATGGCGTAATGCTCCATTATGAATGGAAATGCTACGCGATTTGAAGATGCAATGATCACTACATGCAAAATGCAAAGTGAATGAAAACCCCGCTAGGGAGCCCACTGATCAAATACTCCACTCTGTGGGGAGACTCTGCTGAGGAAATCTGCTTGATGAAAACTCTGTAGGGAGAGCACTGACTTCTCACTCATGCTGGAGAACAGAGATACCAAGAATCAGCCAGATCTCTGGTGAAAATAGATAGGCATCGATGAAGTTCCTCATGTCAACCACTCTGCTGAGGACCTACCTGAGAAAATGACGGAATACTGAGACGTCGATCCTCCAAATACCGAATCGTTGCAGAAAAGCATCCGTGCCAGGGAGAGGAGAAGACTGCTCTGCTGGAGAGACGAAAATTGAAGTCTTCAGTACACCTACTGCTTGAGAACTGGCCCACGATAATGTCCAAAACAACAACCTTGCTGGGGATGCCCCACGATAGGGCTCAAACAGCACTCTATTAGGGATGCCCCACCATAGGGCTAACAGAGACTTGGAGAAAACATGTTGCACTGTCGGGGACGTGAAGATGAACAACTTCAACCAACACTGCACTGAGCAACCTCGCTGAGGAGAGACCATGAAAAGGTTCTACAGGACAAAGATACAGTTATGCTCGAGATACGAACGACTGTCTTACCCGTCGGTAATCATACCACCCTTGGGAAAGCACTGCGGGTCTCCTAGGTATCCTTTCATCATTGTGAATGTTCACTTTGTTTAAGAACAATTTTGTGAAAAATTTTGTTTATTTTGAAAACAATGATATTTTATCAATTAAAACATGCAAAACATTTGTTGAGTTGAAACAAATAAGAGTGCAAATAATGGGGTAAAAGCTCAAATCGATGTGATGGAATGGTAGTCTGCAAAGGGCGAGACTCCATAGATCTGTACAAGTTTGAAATCGGTGATATATATTGGAGAGGGCTACATTGAACATAATGACCTTTCCTCTACCATTCTGAATCTCGATGTATTCGGAGCTTCGGTCGACGACGCATAGAGAATTCCTGGCGGATGACAGATATAGAACACGGTCTTGTCAAGATGCAGTTACTTGCCAAATCCCTAATTTTTGCCTAGATTTCCCCGGTGTGAGGTGCTCAATCTAGCGAGATGCAAATTCTTTTTTCAATGTCTCTAACTTTTGCCTGGATCGCCCTTTCGGGTTTTCAATCCACCGAGACGCTCCTTTTTGCCTAAGTTACCCTTTGGGGTGTTCAACTTAGCGAGCTGCTTTGCTTTTTTTGTTTAGGCCAAGTATTTCTTGACTGCATCTGGATTCACAGGACGAGTGAACTTCTTCATCCATTGCTGTAAGTGTCAAAGCACCGCCTGAAAAGGCTCTCTTGAAAACATATGGACATTCATAGCTTGGAGTCCACTTGCCCCTGGAATCGGGCACGAAAGACAAGACTTTCTTGAGCACAAGGTCATTTTCTCAGAACTCGAGACTCGACCTTCTATTCGAATGCTTTCGTCACTCTCTGCTGATATAACTGACCATGACACCTGGCAGTTAATCTCTTCTTTTCGATCGAATTCAGCATCAGTCAACTTGGGACTTTGAGGGTGCTATTTTTCCTTTGTTTTTTCTTTTGATTTTGCTTTTGATTTCTTTTGATTTCTTTTGCACCCTTTCTTTCTTTGTTTTTTTTTTTTTTTTGATTGATTTTTTTTTTATGCCCCAGTTGGCTGTTCTGCTGATTCTCGAGATGCAGCTGAGTGATCTTCTTTTCTTGCTCAAGAAGTCGGGAAATCTCGTCAGGAATCCCTTCAACATCATCTTCTTCTACTTCGAATACAGGGAATTCAAAATTGGGAGATGACGTCCGATCATTATGTTCAATGGGTTTGAGAAACAACCTGCATAATGATTTCGATATGAAAAACTTTTTGGAAAACAAACAAGACAATCGTTATGCAGATGAAAAGATTGCTTTTATTCCTGTTTTTAAGGTTTTTTGTGATCACCAATTTCATGCAAAAAGCGAAAAGGGAAAACAATTGGAAAAACAAATGTTTAACATGCATTTACTTGAATGAAAATATCATTGCACAAAATGTTGCCAACAATGTCATCACTTCTCCTTTTGGCATGGGAGAAGGGTTTTTAAACAAAGTGATTATTACTCTGACTTATGAACAACTGTAGGAACGCCCACAGTGACCCAATTGTGATAGATCCCACCAGGGATAACAACTGTCATAATCTCTTGCATTAGTAGCTTCTGCTTTTGATCAACCCTCTTTGTTGAAGACCTCAGGAGAAAAGCCAACGCCAGCCCGCGACTTGTTATCTTCAAGCTTGATTAACACGGTGTAACACCTCAAAATTTGCTCTCTTCTCTTGGGACTAGCATTATTATTGTACATATCATTTTAGGTCATTAGGCATTTCATATTGCATATCATGTGGTTACATTGTGCAAGCTATCTTCTCAAGTCTTGATCAGAAGATGAGGAAGTCTAAGTGCAGCCTAGGGTTTATTGACTGATCATTGGCCATCTGAGGATTGGGCTATGAATTAGGGTTTCATGATTCTCAAAGGATGTTGGTCTTCATCTTGATGGAAATGATACATCATCATCATCATGGCTTGTTATCATCAGAAGAATCAAGTGTTGGATCAGATTCATTGAGATTAGGGTTTTGACCACTGGTCAACCCTAATCAGTTGCATTGGGCCAATCAGGGCATAATCAGGAGATGGGGTCTATGATGGCTATGGGGTTCATTTTATGATTATATGGTGCTTATTGAGGCTAGGGTTTCACCCTTTGGCCATTTCATCAGAAGATTGGGGCTCAGATTGATCTATGCATTGCCAGATTCGTCTATCAGCTGAAAAGTCAACTATGGTCAACTGTACATGATCTGATGGATTTGGAGGTGGAAATGAGTTGGATACACTTCATTCATGTTGGAACAAGTGTTATTTGACATCTCAAAGCTTAAGAATGAAGAAAATCAAGTCAGAACTAAAACTGCCAAAAATAGAAAGTGACTTGTAATAGAAGTTTCCAAAAATGGAAAGTTTTTGACCTCAAAGCCACGTGTCCAAGGAAGCTTCAAATGAAAAATTGTTCAACATGAAAGTTGTAGATCTTGTTCTCACCTTTCCAAAAAGTCCAAGAACTTGAAAATCCCATGTATGGTTGGAAAATTATGGCTCAGTGAATTTCAAAAATGACCCATAATCAGGAGGCCATAACTTCCACATGGTTTGTCCAAATTGCAAGTTCTTTATATGCACAAACTCCATTTGACATGTAATTTCATGGTGCATAATTGGATTTTCTCAAAAGTGGTCAATGCAAAAAGTCAATTTTCAACTGGACAGTTAAAATGGACCAAGGGCAAAATTGTCCAACTTGCGAAATAATTGGAATTTTTGAGTGGGGATTTTTGCAACACTTCATAATTGGCATTTGAAAGTTGTGGGAATCATCATAACCTGGCAAAGGCTTGTGGTTTGAAAATTGACTTGTAAAATGAAATTGCAAAATTGGACACATAACCATTCACATGTGATTTTCCAAAATACACATCCAATGAAGGTGAAACAAGTTGCAACAGCTCACACATGTCATTTGGAGAGTGTGTGAGCTGTCAATGAGTTGGCAATGAGCTGGCATGGAAAAGACCATTTTGCCCCTAAGCTTGAAAATGACACTTTCACTAATCAAATGCAAATTGGTTAATTAGCATAATTAAGCTTGGATTAAGGTATCATATATATTCTTAATCACATCCAAATCATAACAGAATGCACATTTTCCAAAATCAGATCAAAAAACTCTTCATTCTCTCAAATTCCCTCAAGAACACAAAACCTACAAACTCATCAAACTTCTTCATTCCTTGATCAATTCTCGAATTTCTTTTGGCATTGATCTTCTCTCATCATCATCTCCAACTGTTTGTGAAGATTGGAAGGCAAGGAGTGTGGAATCGTGACTGTACAAGGATTCATCATCAATGGCAAATCGTGATTATGAGCACTAGGAGTGGAATCAAGCAAATCTGAACGCATCATTCACCTTCCTGAGGATTATGCTACATCTGTTTGAAGCCAAAACACACGAATCCATCCAATTCCAGCGCTGCAATTTCCAGGTGAGTGAATTTCGAATTTCATAAAATGCTTGATGGTTATATGCGTTTTAAAGTTCATCTCATGTGGAGTTCAGTGATGTGTTTAGTTTATGAAATAGATGAATATAGCTCAGGAAATCTGGATTTAAAGATGCGATGTGAAACCCTAATTTCATCGATTTGCAAGATTTAGGAACTTTTAGATGAAATTAAGTTGATATTCGAGATCCTCGTGCTTAGACGAGTCCAACGGCTATCCATTTGTTCATTTTGGTTAAGATTGATGGATCATGTGTTCTTCGTGTGCTGGATGAAGAAGAAGAAGTTTTCTGGAAATAAGACATGTTTGATCTTTAATTTCATTTGAAAATTCAAATTTGGCGTTTCCCTCCCCCGCGCCAATTAATTACCAGAATGCCATTATTAATTCATTTTAATTAATTTAATTGTTAAAAAAATCACCATGACCTTAGAAAATTCACCAAAAATCATAGAAAATTCAGAAAAATATAGGAATTTTTTCTTTGACTTCCTTGTTGACTGTAGATATTTTTTGACCTATTGGTCAAAGTTGTGCATGGTAGAAATTGTGATTGACTTAGGATTGTTTCACATGTACTCATTTTTGATACCTTGTGCCAAATTCAATGTGAAATTCTCATGCTTACAAATAAATGCCTGGAAATTTTTGTGGTGATTCCAGACACATCAATGGAGATTTACATGTGCATTTCATGAATTTTTGATACCTGGTCATTGAGATGCAAATTTTTGAACTTAGGTGTGACAATGTGTGTCACACCTTATTATGTCAATTTGCTGAATTTTTTTGAGTGACTTAGGCTTGGTGAAATGATGTGAAATTTTGCATGGATGTTCATTAACATGTTAAGATGCTATGTGAATTTTTGTGGAATTTTATGTGGCATTTCCAATTTGATTGCTATTTTTCATCTCTGTTGGTCAAATGTGCAAGCTTGTGTGATATGTGTTTGAAATATCCTTGTGAAATGCTCATATGGTGTTGAATGCTTATGAAATTTGGTATGATAGTGGTAGACACATGATGTGACATCCCTGTTTTGGTCTCACTCATTTCTTTACTGTTTTCATTGAGTTATGAATTTTTGAAGTAAATGCATATGTTGATGTTGTGATTTGGAGCATGTAATTGTGTCTGTTTTTGTTGATTTTCATTGACATGGTTTCCTTTGCCCAATTAAGTTGAAATTTGGTATGCTAGACCTTGAATAGTCCCTGTTTAGGTGTAAATTATTTGAGAATTTTTAGAATTGTTTTGATATGGAATTGAATGCAATAGTTCTGTTTGCATGTTTGGTGCTCCATTTGACCTAAGTTGGATTGTTTTATGCATGAAATGAATATAATGAATGATATAGACATGGGACTAATTGTGTTGGCTTTTGTTTGACATTAATTTGACTTTGGTTAGAGATACCTTGCTGTTTAGGAATTTTTCTTGCCTTTGGACCCTAGGCTTGGCCTAGTGGTCTAGTTGCTAATGTTTGCTTGATTTTTCAGGATGAATAGCACAATGCACATGGAGAATGAATCAAGTTAAATGCAATTGATGTTGTTTGATGTTTGTACACTAACATAACATTGTTTTGTAGGTTGTGAAGCTTGGGCTTGGGCTCATAGCTTGCCTTTGTGTGCCTTGGCTTGCATAGTTTGACTGATTAACTTGTTGTTTTCTGATTGGTTGTCTGAGTTATTAACTGGTTAGCTTTTGTACAGGTACCTTTAGTCGCTCTAGTTCTTTTAAGAGCTTGCTTGGTAGCCGCTGCTCGGTTGTGTAAACCGCTTGAGGTAGGTCCTCTTGACTTCATGTAGTCTGGGAGACCCGGCTGTTACCGGGCCGGGCAAATGTCTGAAGTCCTCCTTAAGAGGCAATGTTTGTGATTGTTTAATATTGTGCCTAAGCAGGTAAAGTCCTTAATCAAGGCAATTGGTGGAAGGTAGGGATATGCAATCTATCCCCCACTATTCAGTTGAGTCTTCTCCTTGCTCCCATTACATGGTTGTAGCATTGAGATCACAAGCCCAAGATCTTGTGCAGTGCACATTGTGTCAGAGTCTCTGAGTATAGAAGGGTTCCCCCATTCTGGACCCATGCTCATTTGTCAGAAGCTCTCCCTGGTCAGGGATAAGAGCTGTGAGGTCTGATCCTCACTTCATCCTTTCATCTGCTTCACCTTAGCCTCGTAATGGCAAGGTTAAGAGCAAACACAGCCCGTACAGACGACTTGCTGAGGCAGTCAAACCTATTGTGTGAGCCACTTGTTTGGTTATAGTGCGTGTTATGTGGATATCTGTTTGAGATGCTTGTTCTCATTGGATGTATGCTTGAATTATTCTGTATGCTTGTGTGCTTGCTTCTTTCCTGGATAGGAGTAGTTTGCTTATGCAAGTAGGATAGAAAACCGAACTTAGGGTAAACGATGCATGACAACTCTAGGCTCGAGTCGTAGTCTCCCTAGAGTTGTGTCTCCCTCTGTTATCTGGTTAGGCTAGATCCTTTGTCCCTGCGTAGGGGAACTACATCGCCCTGATCCTTGTTCCAGACGAGGTATGTAGGCAGGTGGTCGTGCGAGACCACTCCGGGCAACCTTTTTCTTTTTTGCGTGCGTTTACTTGTTATCTGACTGTGTGTTTGGCTTGGATGCCGACGTAAGTCCATTGATTGGCAGTCGGGCTCCCCGTTTGCCGATTTATGCGTGTTTTGGTTCGGATGCTGACGTAATTCCATCAAGTGGTTGTCGGGCTCCATGTTTGCCACCCTTGCTTGTTTGTATGTTTTGTGTTGTTTGGCGTGCGTAAGCCGAACTACAGTGGCTCTGATTCTTGTTCCAGACAAGATATGTAGGCATAGGATGCGATGTCCTATCGAGCTCCCTTCTGTTAACCCCACCTGCGTTCCCTTGTGTGTGTGTGTGATGTTTAGCAACCTTTTCTTTTCTTAGAACGTGGATCCCGTCGAGTACGACGGACGTGAGGGGTGCTAATACCTTCCCCTCGCGTAACCGACTCCCTTACCCTTTCTCTTTGGTCGCGAGACCATGTCCTTTCCAGGTTTCTCTGAGCGTTTCCTTTCCCTATCCTGGGATAAATAACGCGCAGTGGCGGCTCTGTGTGTGTTTTGTTTTTAGCTCGCCGGTTGTTTTTTCGCCAGGATGCGACAGCTGGCGACTCTGCTGGGGAAAACATGATGTTGACCTGTGCTGGTCCATCGTCCCTAAGCGAGTCCTTCCTAGCGTTCTAGGATAGTTTAGGTTGCTTGTGTTGTTGTATTTATTGCGTTTATTATTCTAACCAGTGTATATATTTGCATTAATGTCTGCATGCATCATACTATCATGTTGTTGCCGTCCTCTGTGCAGGTGGTTCATCTGATTTGGGGTGGGTGTTCTGAGTGAGGCCCAATACCCAGGCCTGAGTATACACCTAGGATTAGCGTGGTCTCATGTCTCTTCACATGTTGTACGACATGATGCGGAGACATGTCACCACAGCCGGACGAGGTTCATTTGAGAGAGTCGCCGGGTGGAGTTATTCCGCTTAGGTCGGATTATCTCTTTTGGGCTGTTGACTCTGGTGACCGATCATTTCCCGGATCTTTGGTTTAGACGATCTCAGGAGAGCTGCAATGGCACACCCGAAAGGGCAAACCCATTGAGTATCTCTGCCCGATTGTCGAGACTATTATCCGCCTTAGGATAACCTGTTTAGAATTTACCTGTGAGGGGAGGGTTGATTATTTCAGATGCATGTTCAGATGGTGACTCAGATGGTGACTTGTTGTTCCGTGGATCAGAGTCATATTTATAAGTCGGATTTATGGTCATTTATTGCCGAGACGCCGGAGTGCTGTCCGAGATTTATCAGTGGGGATCCGTTTATTTCAGGATTCCCCGGGCCGAGTTATTTATCAGTGGGGATCCGTTTATTTCAGGATTCCCCGGGCCGATTAAGAGATTCAGTGGGTATCTGCTCAGAGACTGATGATGATGATGATGATGATGTATCTGTCTTCCGTTTATTTCGGAACCCTTGAGTCGGATTTGTGGTTACATATTTCCTCAGATGGTTGTGATCGGTTCAGAAATCAGGGCTGTGATTCAGAGCAGTTGATGATCAGAGGACTTGGAGGATGGCCCAGTGCATTCATACATCTACATCATTCTCATTTTGCATTCATCTGCATTAAACCTACGTCTAGCCATATGGGGAGTATTATTGATTGAGAATCTGGTTGAGAGACATCTTGAATTTCAGAATGTGGATGTCAAAATGTTATCTGTCTCGATGAAGCCAGGATCAAAAGACAGAATCTTCCTCATATGGATAGACGTTGCATTCATGCATATTAACCCATTTGCTGTTTTGTAGGTGTCAACCGGTGCGCATAGCTTGTTTGCTCAGATATCCTGCTGGGGGCAACAAATCCGAACTGATGGATCCTCCCAACGCCGACATCCTCGAACTGAAAGAGATGGTGAGGGATTTGTTCAGTGTTGTGCAAGGGCTTGCCTTGGGGCAGAAAGCCATGGCCGAGAGATTGGAAAGGATTGAGGGCTGGATGATCAAGGAAAAAGTTCAGGGAAAGGCTCTGTCATCCGAAGTAACAAATCCCTCTGGATCTGTAGTGAAGAAAACCCTTGACAGTGGTCAGCCCAAGAAGAAGGTTGAATCAGGTGGTGCGCAGACTAAAAGAGAATGCGGTAAGGATCGTTATCACCCATATGCTGATACGGTAACAATCCCTACTAGTGATCAATCTGCACAACAGCGGCAACCACCACTTCAACAGAGGACACAAAGAGCAGTGGGCCAAGTGAGAAGGAGGACGACAGATCGTCATTTCAATAAGCCGCCCATGACTTACGCCTCTCTGTTTAAAAAGTTGAAGGATCTTGGGTTGGTGCAGCCAAGGATATTGGTTCCAGGGAAACCGGATCAGAGGCCTGCCAGTTATGATGAGAATGTCAGGTGTGAGTTCCATGCTGGGGCACCCGGACATCATGTTGAGGATTGCAAAGCTTTTAAGCATGTGGTCCAGGACTTGGTGGATTCTAAGGCAATCAGCTTTGCACCGACGACAGATGATAGTGCTAACCCCGCGACAAGGCCTGGTCCTATAAAAGTGAAAATGGTGTCGAAGGACAAGAAAGGGATAGAGGTGACTGAGAGGGATCAGTTAAAAATGCCAATGTCTGTGGTCCTAAAACGCCCGACGAAAAATGGAGCTTTCCCTCGTGTTGATGATTGTTGTGCATCCATCGCTACAAAGGGGTGTGTAGTAATTGGGGAATCGGTCCAGAGAATGATGAAAGCAGAAATGGACGATGTAAGGTGTAAAGCACCCAATCGGGCAGTTGAAACCATCAAGGTGGGAAATGCCGTTGGTATTGAGAAAGAGGAAAGGCCGTCCATTTCTTCTTACAAGCAGGCAGTAGAAGTAGTGAGAAATGGGGGGATCCCAGGCTGGGGACAGATCATAGGTATTGTGGTAAAGGCGGATATGTTTGGGATTGGTTATCATCCGGGTCAAGACTCGTCTGAGCAGAACAGAGGACGTCGTCCGTCGTTCACCTTTGTCAGTGCCGGAATGCTAGATGCAGATCACGCCTATACAGTGGGTAAAGACACTGAGAGTGACTGAGAGATTGATCAATGGATAAGATCGTGCGTACCAGGGAACTGGAAGGCCTAAAAGATCAGCACTGACACTCGTCCGGAAGAGTAATATTTCTTGTTTCTCAATTTTATTTGCATGAAAGCCATATGTGTTGCCCGACACGTAATGGTCCACTGTAAGGGCCACCTCATGTTTAAATTTGCATTTTCTGCATCATAAATAAATGGATGTTTTTCAGTCAAAAAGCGGTGTTCCCTGTTTTTCATTTATTTTTGCAGTTTTAAAAAACAAATAAAAATGGCAATGTTTGTTTTCATTTTTCTTTTTGATTTGTCTCGTCCCGAATTCAAAAATAATTCTCCGGATCTCGTTGATAACAATTTGGTTACACCTCATATGACTTCGACAAACCGAGCAATCATGCCGAAGAAGGAGGCGAAGAAGATTGTGATCTGCTGGAATTAGCCAGGTTGTTGAAACAAGAGGAGAAGGTGATTCAGCCGCACGTGAAGCGGGTTGAGATTGTTATTCCAAGCACCGCCGAGGTCAGGAAGGAAATAGGAAAATGAGGCCGCTTCAGAAGCGAGTCGAGAGCAGAACGGTAGTCCTGTCTAAGGGACATGTGGATACTTTCGCTTGGTCATGTCAGGATATGCCAGGGTCAGATACCGGTGTCGTTGTGCACAAGATACCATGGAGAAAAGACTGTCCTCTAGAGAAGCAGAGCGTCGATGCCAAGTATCATGGTGACTTTGTTTCATGATATGATTCATCATGAGATCAAATGCTATGTTATGACATGATAGCAAAGTCCCAAACAAGAGAGGGGCATCTGGCAGACCGGGGCAAGTCGTTTGACCGGTTGAGATAATTCAAACTGAGGTTGAATTCGAGTGAGTGCACTATCAGAGTGCGATCCGGTAAGATGTTAGGGGTTCATCATAAGTGGAAAAGAGGAATCGAGGTTGATCCTGCTAAAAAAAAAAAAAAAAAAAAAAGAAAAAATACCTGAACCGAAAAAAAAGAGATTCGTGGTTTCTTAGAAAGAGTGAACTACCTGTCATGGTTCACATCTCATTTAACAGCCACGTGGGAACCCATTCAAGAAAAAAAATCAAACGGTCAGGCGAAATAATGATTGCCAAGGGGCATTGAAAAAATAAAAGAATAAATGGCAGGAGCCTCTGATTCTGATACCTTCCGTGGAAGGAGCGACTGTTAATCTGGTACTTGACAAGCCTTCGAGGGGTCTATGAGGTGTGTATTGGGTCAGCATGACGCGTCTTGTCGAAAAGAGCATGCAATTTACCTTAGCAAAAAGTTTACCGACTGTGAAACAATACATTCACTGTTCGAGAAAACTTGATGTACTTTGGCATAGGCTGCTCGCCGACTGAGACAGTATATGCTGATTCATGCCACTTTGTGGATTTCCGAGATGGATCCGATCGAGTATGTGTTTGAGAAGCCAGCATCGACCGGACGGGTTGCGGGAGAGCAAAAGAATGTTGACTGATTTGTGATCCGCTCAGAAAGCAATCAAGGGGTGTATTGTCTGATTACATCTCTCTGCAACCCGTTGAGGTTATCAACCGATGAAGTTTGAGTTCCCTGATGAGGACATCTCGAGGTACTCAAATCGAAAGATTGAAAGTGACCGATCCCGGAGGAGGGGCCTGACCCCAAATCCGAACGGATTCTGATGTCTGATGGGGAGGTTAAGGAGAATAAGATTTTATTGCCCGGCTAACGTTTGAGTATACACCAACAATGGTGGCTGAGTACGAAGTCTGTATCCTGGATATTGAACGTCAGTGCGTGCATCTACTGGGGCAACTCCTTTCTCATTGGTATATGGAAAGGAGGCTATATTATCTGTTGAGGTTCAGATTCCCTCTTTGAGAGTCCTGATGGACCTGCAATTGCAAGAGGATGATGGGTAAGGACCCGGTACGAAGAGTTGGGCCTGATAGAGGAAAAGCGGTTAGCAGCCATCTGTCATGGGCAGTTATATCAGCAAAGGATGAAGCGTGCTTTTGACAAGAAGGTGCGACCTCGGGTATATCACGTAGGTGATATGGTGTTGAAAAGGATCCTTCCTCCTCAAAACGATCGAAGGGGCAAATGGACGCCGAATTATGAAGGTCCATTCGTGGTCAAGAAGGTTTTCTCTGGCGGAGCCTTGTTGTTAACGACCATGGATGGCGAGGATTTTCCATCCCCTGTGAATGCGGACGCAGTTAAAAAAATACTTCGTATGAAGAGACCCGCTGGACGAAAAGAACAAAATAGTCCAGGCAAAAATGGGCATCCCGGCGAACCAAAGACAGAAAGAAAGGTTCGGGCGAAAATTAGGGATATGAATGAAAAATGTACACCCGGCAAGTCTAAAACCTGAAAAGGCGACTTGGGCAAAAATGGGTATCCCGGTGGACTGAAAACCCGAAAGGGCGGTCCAGGCAAAAGAGGGATTGAAACGAACAACTGCGTCTGGCATGATCGTTTGTACTTTGGTTAAAACATCATGGATAATACCCGGTAGGGATCAGTTGGAATTGTCTTGTTCAGAAGGCAGAAAGCATGGAGAGTCTGAGGACATATGGGGTGTAACCGAGTTGGAACTCGATGAGATCACGGGTTTCACATTGCCATTAGGATAGATTTTTCCTTTTGTGCGCAATTACCTCTTTTCAGGAATTGCTTCCTTTGTATTGCTCATTTGAGCCACACACTTTTCCAGTCAATGAAATGCATATTCAGTCAAATAATTTTGTTTTTGTTTTTCATTACCGCTTTGATTGCAAAAACATCCAGATATTTTTGATAAAGTGTAAGACCCCAATTTTGGCCCTAAGATCCCTCATGGCCCATATCATATCATATCATGGCCTCAAGGATCATTGCATACCCTAGCTGCCCTCCTAGTGGTGGGATACCTTGTGAGTGTGGTTCTTGATCACCAAGCATGTATAGCATTTGTGTGTCATTGCTTTTCATATGTTTACTAACCAAAGGTACAAAAATATTGTCATCTAACCTTGTTGCTTGCAGATGAAGCTAGCCAGGTCAAAACAGTCAAATCAGGCCTTGAACAATAGATGGTGGCCATTCTTGAAGAATTTGGATACCATGATCATTCATAAAGAGTTCATTTAAGTTGTGATATCATTTGGAATCAAGATCTCATGTGAAAGAGGCTTGGAATTCATCAGAACATGGCCCAGTCAAGAAAAGTCAACAAAAGTCAACTGTGGTCAACTGTGCATTTAATCAGGATTTGGAAGGTGTAAGATGGTTGGAAAGACCTCTTTCATGTCCATATAAGCTTCATTTGGCATTTCAAAGATCAAGGCTGAAGGAATTGAAGTCAGGCAAGAAGTTTCCCAAAATGGAAATGACCTGTAATTCTCACCTGCCCAAAATGGAAAGTTTTGCTCCTCAAGATAACTTCATCATACAAGCTTCAAATCAAAATGTGTCCAACATGAAAGTTGAAGATCTTGATCTCACCTTTCCAAAAAGTCCAAGAACTCAAAAATCCCATTTATGGTTTGCAAGATATGGCTCAGTGAATTTCAAAAAAGACCCGTAATCAGGAGGCCATAACTTCCACATGGATTGTCCAAATTGCAAGTTCTTTATATGCACAAACTCCATTTAATATGTACTTCAATGGTGCATAATTGGATTTCTTCAAGATTGCTCAATGCAAAAGGTCGAATTTCAACTGGACTATTAAATGAACCAGGGGCAAAATCGTCCAACTTGTGAAATAATTGGAATTTTTGAGTGGGGATTTTTTCTACACTTCATAAATGGTATTTGAAAATTGTTGGAATATTCATAACATGCCTAGGCCTTGTGGTTTGAGAATTGGTTTTGAAAATGAATTGGAAAAATGGACACATAAGCCATCACATAGTAAAAATGCAAAATAGGAGGAATTTGAAAATAAAACCAATTCTATCAGCTTCCAAATAGTATTTACAACTTATTGAAAGTGAAAAAATTCTGCTGTAATGCTTCTAAGCTTCAAAAGGCAAAAAGTCCAAATTCACACATAAGCTTAATTTCACTAATCCATTTTTTCCACTAATCATGATTAATTGTGAGATTAATTGGTAGTATATAAGCTTAATGCTAACTGTTTTTGCAGACACTAATCATAATTCACAAATTCAACAAAAAAATCTCAAGAACTCTCTCATTTTTCTCTCACTTTTTCACATTGCATATTGATTTTTTTTCACCAATTCATCAACAATTCTTCAAGCTTTGTGCGAATCCTCAGTGAATTCATCATCCATACTTGTTTGTGAGTTTCTGTTTGCAGGTTTTGGATCAAGAAAGATCACGATCACAACTGTCCAAATCACCATTCATCCATGGCAGTCAAGATTTGCTGCGATTTGAGGCATTGTTAAGCCATTCCGAAGCTTCCTCACACATTCCTAGCTGCTGCAGATCGTCTGTTTTCACTCATTGAAGCAAAATACTCGCGGATTCCGGTACTGCTCCTCGAAAAGGTTCGGATTCGACTATCACCATTCTCAAAATCGTTGTGTGGTTCTTGTAGAGTACACCTTGTAGATCATGCAGCACTTTATAGAATCGAAAACCGTTAAGTTTAGAGAGAGCAATCTTGAATTTACACTTTGATGCGAAATCTTCTTTCGCTCGATCTGTGCGGTATGATAGGAATTAGGAGTTTTCTCTGGCATATTGTTGTTGTACGTAGAATAACCTTTCCAACGGTATAAAATTTATTGAGTTTGGTGAAGAAAAGTTCGAGACCGTTATTGCCGTTGAGGAGCTTGAACTGTGCGAAGAAGATGAGCGTTTCTGGAAATTTTTCACGCTTTGATCTTCTTTCCCTGGCCGCGAGCTCAAATTGTTGTTTCCCGCCGAGGTGGACCAATCGCGCACCGCCAGCACATAAATGAGGTGCTGTACTGTCTTGGATTGGCATTGGACATCACGTTGCTGTTAGTTACTCTACTGTACCATTAATCCATTAAATTACAAATAAATTCGTATTCCATTAATTAAATATTCAATAAATTTAACAACTAAAAAAATTCATAAAAAATTCAATAATAATCCAAATAAATCGAGATTTTTTTTGTTAGTCTCCTTTTTTAGTCTACTTTTTTATAGAATCAAAAAATAAAATGTTGCTTGGTAAAAAATTTAATTGCCATAGAGATTTTTCCAATGTATACAAAATTCACATGTCTCACCATTTTAATTATATAATCACCATACCACATCCAAATTAAATGAAATTTTAGATGTTGATTCTTAGCTCATTTCTGGAATTTTTGACATAGGTTTTGCATTTTTAGGACCTCTGGTTTTTTTATATGATTTATTGAAATTGGATGTGGAAATATGTGACACTAAATGATATGCTGAGTTCCCTGAAATTTTTTACCATGCTTCCCCTTGGCCTATGGCCTTAAATTTTTGCATGAGACACCATTAACATGTTATCATTCACTGTGATTTTTTGTGGAGTTTTACAATCCATTTCCTAATTGATTAGGATTTTTATCTTCTGCCTATCATTTTTTGGACCTTGTTGGTGACACCTTTGTATATATGTTGCCATATCCACATACTTAACCATATGGACATGAAACTTGGTAGGGTAGTTCCTAACACATTAAGCTTTCATTTAGCCTTGGTCCTACTAATTTCCCATTTACCATCACTGTTTACCATTTAATTGAATTTGATGTATATTTTTGGACCTCATTTGATTGTGTTTTTGCATGCTTAGACATGTTGAATTAATTCCCATCGTTCCACTAATCCAAATTGTATGAAAATTGACATGTAGCTAGTTGAATGTCCCCTGTTTATGATATATTTTTTGTGGGATTTTTGGATCCACTTTGGCATTTATTAGAGTTTGATCTTGCTGGTTGCTCATATGTGACTTATATTTGTTTCCTTTGCCTTACATGTTGCATAAATTGAAATAGGTGCATAGTTTGGATATGGGACCAATTGGGATCCCTTTGTTGTTGAAATAACTTGACTTTGATCATGAATTGGTTGCTGTTTTAGGATTTTTCCTTCTCTTGGACCCTAGGCTAGTCCTAGTGGTCTTGTCACTTACATTTGAACTTGTTCTTGGCTTTTCAGGTTAAGAAGTTAATGATTAAAGGAATTGTTTCACATTTGGAATTATCCTACTTGACTTGTAAACTAATGTGGCTGTTTTGTAGGATGTTGCTTCACATGAGATTTGTGCTATGCACATTATTGTTTGATTATGATTGTACATTGTTGATTCTTGTATTGTTGTTTGATTATGTTGGGATGCTGATTCTGTTTGACTTTTCCAGGTACCCTTAGTTGCTCAGTTCTCTTAAGAACTTGCATTGCTTTGCTTATAAGCAATTAGCATTGAGGTATAGAACCTTCTTCTTCATGTAGTCTGGAGACCCGGCCTGTTATTTGGCCGGGCAAATTGTCTGAAGTCCTCCTTAAGAGGCATTGATTGTGTGTGTTTATATTTGTCCCAAGCAGGAAAAGTCCTCATTCGAGGCAATTGGTGGATCAAAGAGATAAGTAGCCTATCTCCCACTATTCTGTGAGTCTTCTCCTTGCTCCCATTACATGGTTGTAGCATTGAGATCCAAACCCAAGATCTATCGAGTCTAATCGGGGAAAGAGTTCCATCTTTCTGAACTCCCCCACATTCTTATATTTACATGCTCTCTCGGACCTGAGATAGAAGCAATGAGGCACACCCCTCATATCCTTTCATCTGCTTCACCTTAGCCTCTCAATGGCAAGGTTAAGAGCGACACTTACCTCTTACAGTGGACTTTCATAGTCAAACCCATTTGCTTGAGCCTCATTGAATGGTTATAGAGTGTGCTACTTGAATTTATGTGATTGATTACTTGATTCATTTATACATGATTACTTGATTGCCATTGTGCATTTACTATCATTGATTGCCGTTGTGCATTTATCATCTTTGTTTGCCATTAGTGCATGATCATTTCTTTTGTCCTTGTGACATTGTTGTTTCCCCATTGAGGACAATTGTAAGTCCATATTGATTGGCTTTTGTTCCTATGACATGGAAGAGATAGAGTGTAAGACCTCATTGGTCACTCATATCTTCTTTGCTCTTTGTTTGAGCATTGTTGTTGTATGTGAGGATTCATTGTAAGTCCCTGTGATGTGGCATTTGTATTCCTAGGATCATACTGTGGAGGTTAACATAAGTCCAGATAGATTGGCAGTTGATTTCCCTGTCTTGTTTTTTTGTTTTATTCTGATGGAGATTAGTGTAAGTCCATAGAGTGGCTGCTGATATCCTTGTTTGTTTTAGGAGACAGGTATAAGACCATTGAGTGGCATCCAGTATCCGCTTTTATTTACTTTCATCTGTTACCATGTTCATCTTATTGCTCATCTGTAGCCTATTCCTAAGGACCCACTTGAATCATCTTCTATATGATTTCAAGAGGCGGACCCTCCTAAGAGGTTTTACATCCACACCATTCCATTCACCTCATTGTGTCCTACCTTTTCACACATACTTTTAAAAACTTGAAATAAGTGTTGTGCAAACATTCTCACCTTCTTTCCAAATTAGAAACTTGGACCTTAAGTCCATGATTTTCCAAACTTCATTTTTGTAAATACTTCATTTCGAATTGACTTTAATCATACTTTGACCCTTTTGTAAATAACCCAAATCAATTAACTTCACCCATTCAAATGATTTTGTGGCTTTGTCCATGTTTGTTAAGTTTTCATACATTAGCTATAGGTTTGATTTACCCTAGTTGGTTGATATTAATCTCACCTATTTGTCCTTAGTTGATTGAATTGTAAGTCTTCCTTGCTTATTATAGGGTTAACCCCTCTCTAGCAAGTTGAAGCTTTTCTCACATGGTGGACTTGTTTGTTTCTTAAGGTTGAGTTTTCTCCCGTGGGTAACGTAAGACCTTTGAGCTTGTGTTTTAAAATTGAATCCACTAACTTTTGGAAGTTTTTAGCCGAACTACGGCGTTTTGATCCTTACCTTTGATGGAAGGTACGTAGGCAACGGGTTCATCCGTTCGAACACAAAAATAATTAACTTGTATATTCTTTTCTCATCATCCCAATCATGTTTGCACAATGCTTATGTCATGACAAATAATAATTTTCAAACAACAAAGTGTGAAAAAGGTTCCCTAGGAGTACCTATGACGCATTGGGTGCCTAACACCTTCCCATTGCGTAATTTACCCCTTACCCCGATCTCTGATCTTTTCATTGGTTTTCTACGAGTAAAACTTCTTAGGTTTTTGTTCGCTTTTTAACCAGTCCTTAGGATAAATAAAAGTGCGGTGGCGACTCTATATTCATTGTATACATTGCTTATGATTTAATCAATAAATCATATAGTAACGAATACACCGCTACAGAAAAGTGGCGACTCTGCTGGGGATAATAAGAAATCCTTGGTGGTATTGCCAACTTTTCACCCTTGTTGTGTGATATATTATTATTTGTTATTTGACATATTTTTGTACAATTTGGGATAACTGTATTGATTGTAATGTTTGAATTGCTTGATATACAAATGTTGTTTGCTTTGGTGATCTCTGTGAGATGAGTTCTATACCCGAACTCGAGTGCACTCTAGGATAGGAGAATGGCATAGTCTTGTTGACTGGTGTGGAGTAGTCCTTAGCCAGTTGACTTGCGAGTCCATTCACTTGGTGGAGGTCATGTTGGATTGATAATGTCACACAAGTTATTTGTGGTTAGGCATTATTCGTTCAATCATGTGCCTTAGAAGCCAAGGACCTTAGTTTACCAAACCCATCTTGGCCTATTTTTAGGACGTAGTGCGGAGGTCGTTCAGATGTAAGTTCTGATGCGATTGTCACGCGATACTACACTCATAAGAGTCTCTCTTGAGAATATTTTTGGAATACGAGTATTCGTTCCTCCGATAATATCCGAGAGATGGGACGATGATTATGGGAACCTCTGATAGAACATGTCTGGCAGGTTTAAACCCTAGTACATTCCCTTTGGGTGGTTCTTAACCAAGACTCCATGCTCGTGACTCTCAGCAAACCCGTGATTCGTGGTTGAGTCGTTCAAGCATCGTTAATATCAATGGATCCCGGATCAGGTGTAAAACCTAAAATCCATCAAAGCGGCTGGTTGATATTAAGGATGTTTGAACCGGTTCATGTACCGTTAATATCAATGGAACTTGGGTGTCGATAAGGTGAAAACCTAAATCCACCAAAATGGATGATTGATATTAGGGATACATAGAGCTTTCCCATGACCTTTGTTTGGTGTGCTTTGCTTGATCCTTGAGTGTGATTGTTGCATTCATACATTCATGCATTCATCCGCATCCATATCATCAAATACAAAGAAAATTTTCAAGGAACTCAAAGGAGTTTATTTGCAAAAAATTCCAAACATGAAAAAACCGGGAAAATTTTTTCACCTGATATATCTAATGAGATATTTCCATATGCAATAAAATGCTAAAGATTTCAAAGTTTGCAAATAGAACCCTTGAGTTCCTTTGAAATAAAAAACAAGCATATGCATAAACACTTCATGCATCATTTGCATAAGCGGGTGTTTTGTTCCGGTCTCCCGTCCTGTGGTCTGACCCTGCGATCTTCATTTATTTTGAAGACGCACTTCGCCGGTACTATACCAGAGCCAATTTCTGCCAGATTGATGGATCATCCTGAGCAAGAGAATTGTGAACTCAGAGGAGAATTTGCCAGACTAAGTACTGTTGATGGATTTATTCCTGGTTAACCGATCCCGGGCTGGCATTGGCTATTGTTCTGGGGCATTTAATGAGCAAGGTCTGTTCACAAGGGGAGGATTCATCCATGATGATCAGCCTGTTGAAGAGGAAGCTGCTGCTATCATTGAAGAAGATGCAGAGGATATGAGCAACTTTGTTATTCCTGGTGGTGTCTGCCACAATTGGGTCGCTGTGGATGTTCCAACAGTTATCCATAGATCAGAGTAATAATGCTCACTTTGTTTAAAACCCTTCTCCCATGCCAAAAGGAGAAGTGATGACATTGTTGGCAGCATTTAATACAATGATGTTTTCATTCAATTAATGCATTGTTAAACATTTGTTTTTCCATTTGTTTTCACTTTTTGCTTTTTCATGAAATCAGTGATCACAAAAAACCTGAAAAACAAGAAAACAGCCTTTTCATCTGCATAAAGGATTTGCTTGTTTAAATACAAAAGCTTTTCGTTATCCAGAATCATTATGCAGGGATTTCTAAACCCATTGAACATAATGATCCAACGCCATCTCCCAAATTTGAATTCCTTGTATTCGAGGCAGAGGAAGATGATGTTGAAGGGGATTCCTGATGAGATTACCCGAGCACTTGAGCAATAAAAAGCAGATCATTCAGTTGCGTCTCAAGAACCCAGCAACAGTCAAACTGGGGCATTACAAATGTAATGTAAAAAAAAAAAAAAAAAGGAGAGAAGAGGGTGAAGAATCAAGATCAAAGCGAAAATCAGGAATTATTTTTTTCAAATAGAAAAATAAAAGAATGATACCCTCAAGTCCCTAGTTGACTAATGCTGAATGGGTTCAGAGTCGTTATGACCAACTGAACTTGATCGAAGAGAAGAGATTAACTGCCATGTGCCATGGTCAGTTATATCAGCAGAGAATGAAGAAAGCATTCGATAAGAAGGTCAAGCCTCGTGTGTTCCAAGAGGGTGACCTCGTGCTCAAGAAAGTTTTGTCTTTCGCGCCCGATTCCAGGGGCAAGTGGACTCCAAACTACGAGGGTCCATATGTTGTTAAGAGAGCCTTTTCAGGCGGAGCTTTGATGCTTACAACAATGGATGGGGAGGATTTCACTCGTCCTGTGAATTCAGATGCAGTTAAGAGATACTTTGCCTAAAAAAAAAGGTATATGCAAATAAAAAACAGAATAACTCGCTAAGCTGAAAACCCGAAAGGGCGGCTTAGGCAAAAATGAGCGTCTCGATGGAGAACCCGCATGGGTAATCCAAGCAAAAGTTAGAGACTTGATAAAAAAGCATATTTGCATCCCGCTAGATTGAGTACCTCACTCTGGGGCAATCTAGGCAAAAATTAGGGATCAGGCAAGTAACCGCATCCTGACAAGACTTTCTGTTTCATCAGCTGTCTTTTCGTCAGAAGATTCTCGATTCGTCGTCAACTGAAGCTTCGAATACATCGAGATTCAAATTGGTAGAGAAAGGATCATTATGTTCAATGTAGCCCTCTTCCAATATATATCACTGATTTCAAATTTGTACAGATCTATGGAGTCTTGCCATTTGCAAACTACCATTCCATCAAATAAATTTGAGCTTTTATCCAATTATTTGCACTCTTATTTGTTTCAATTCAACAAATGTTTTGCATGTTTTAATTGATAAAATATCATTGTTTTAAAAACAAAATTTTTAAAAATAATTGTTAAACAAAGTGAACATTCACAATGATAAAAGGATACTCAAAGAATTTCTCAGTGCTCTCCCAAGGGTGGCATGGTTTCCAACAGGTAAGACATTTGTTCATACTCCTGGTTTGGTTTGTATCCTTCTTCTCCAGATTTGATCGTTGGGGTTGTCCCCCAAGCAGAGATTTTGGTTGTTGGGGTTGTCCCCTAAGCAGAGCTTCTGTGGATCTTGACTCCCCGAAGCAGAATTGTGTATTGAAGGCTCAGTCTGTTCTCCAGCAGTAGTCTCTCCCCGGCTTGATTGCTCAGGTGTTCAGAAAATTTGTGGTTAGTGGGTTGATATCCTCGTATCCCGTATTTCTCCCCAAGTGAGTTGCCAGCATAATTGCAAGACGAGTTGTTGGTGGGGTTGTTCCCCCAAGCAGGAGTGTTGTTGAAGAGTCAGTGTTCTCCAACAGCAGTTTTCCCCGGCGTGGATGCTTTCCGTGTGGAGGATTCGGCGGTGGATGGTTTGTCACCTTGGTGCCTTGCCGCTTTCTCCAGTGGGTCGCTACCCCCAGACTTTATTCGTCTCTTCAGCACAGTCACGAGTAGAGCAGTTATTGATATCCCCATCGCAGTCGCGAGCAGAGTTGTTGTCACTCTCCCCAGCGCAGTTGCCAGCGGATTTATCTGTTTTCTCAGCACGGTCGCTTTCCTTTTGGAAGACTCGGTAAGGCAGTGGTTTGATACCCGGTACTTTACCTTTTCCCCGGCAAAGTCGAGAGCGGAGTGTTTACTTTTTCTCTCTATCAGAATGGTTGTTATTCTCAGCAGAGCAGGATTTATTTTCCTACTCCATGGTTGATTGGGTTGATATCCCCGGTATTTTCATCCATCTTTCTCCAGCATTTGTCTGCAGAGCGGTTGTTGTGGCAGTATTGCCTATTGAACCTCCTTCAATCCCCGGTATGGTCGGTTGATAGCTCCGTCATCCAGAGATTATATTGATTTCCTGATTACTTTTCGATCCTCAGTAGAGCGGATTTTGTTGCAGAATCTGCTGATGTGATCCATCAGATGTGTGTTCGCCCCGAGTAGAGTGGTTTGTTGCAGAATCTACTTGTTTGGTGCGTTTCCTTCCTCAGTGGGTTGTTCCCCAAGAGAGTAGTTGATGATATCCCCAGTAGAGTTGCTTGTGCAGCCAAACTCTATCCGGGTGACCTTTGCTCCCTCAGTGGGTTGTTCTCCAATGGAGTTATGTTGGATCTGTTTCCATAGCAGTGTTTGCTAGGATCCCCTGCAGGACTTTGAGATTTTTTCTTGTTCCCCAACAGATTTGTCTTGGTGGCTCTTTGCCTGTTGTGACTTTCTGTGCCCTAGTTGGGGTGATCGCTGATTCATTGCTCAAACTTGGTATTCTCCAGATATCTCTGATTCGTTTGCTTCTGCTTCCCAGCAGTACCCGCAGATCTTTGCTGTTTTAGCATGTAGATCTCCAGCAGAATTGGCTTTCCAGTTGGTTTTCCCCTGGAAGTATAATACCGGACGTTTGATTCCTGGACCTGTTGTGTTAGTAATGTCTGTTTTGTCAGCATTCATCAAACATAAACCACGCATATTCATGCATATTCATAAAACATTCAGATATTCATGTTGCATTTTTGCCATATATCCTTTGTTTGTTGTTCCCTGCTATGGTGATATAGATCTTTATAGATCTTCCTAAGCAGATGTCGGGTGTTAAATCTCTCAATATAGAGTCAGCCCATAAGCAGAAAGTGTCTGTCTTTCCCTCTGCAGTTCCCCACTGAGATATACCCTCGTGGATGACGGTTTCTTCCGTTTCCTCCCAACACATATATTGGGATGGAGGTTCCTATTTGAGTTATATCCTCATTAGGACGTGTCTTGATTCAGTCTGTCTTTTCGGATTATTCCCGAATTGGCTATTTGTCAAATGTCTTGTGCTTCCCAGTGGGTTGTTCCCCAGCGGAGTAGTTTCGGGCCTCTACCCTTATACCGGTAGTTGTAAGTCCTATTGTTCCTTTCCTCTTGGCGGAATTCGTGGTTATATACCTTTCATTCCTCCGCAAGAGTCGATTTTGGCCTCTACCCTTATACCGGTAGCTGTAAGTCCTATTCTCCTGGCTTTCTTGGCAGAACTTGTGGTTATATACCTTTTAGTCCCCAACTAGAGTTGTTGGTTTTCTACCTGATAATCGGTAGTCGTAAATCCTAATTCCCTACTCTCCAACAGAGTTTGCGGTCTGTTATAAACCTCGTTTTTGGTTTCTCGTGCGGATTCGTGATTTATTCTATCCCCACGCAGAGTTTTTGGTTTTCTACCCCGTATTCGGTAGATGTAAACCCTAATTTGTGGTTATTCCCACCAGAGTATGGCTTCTACCCCGTATTCGGTAGTTGTGAGTCCTATCTCTTTTCCCCTAGCAGAGGTAACCTTTGCGGTTCGGTCTGGTTGATGGTGGATCTTCTGTTGTTGTGGTTTTATCCCAAACAGAGTTTTGTTCCCTGTGGTGATTTATATCCCCAGTGGAGTTTGTGGTCTTCTACCCCGTATTCGGTAGTTGTAAATCCTATGTCGCTGTGATTTTGTTCTCCAGCGGAGTTGTATCTTATGATACATGTGGATAATTGCCGGTTGCTAGCAATTTTATCCTCAGCTGAGTCTTTGGTTTCTTACCCAGTAGTCGGTATTGTTAAACCTCTTGTTTTCTCAGCCAGATTTTTGGTCTTCTGCCCCGTATTCGGTAGATGTAAACCCTAATCCCCTTTGTGGTTATCTTCATTCAATATTCGATGTTGATATTCCTCCCTGCTTTTGGGTAGTTGCTCTTGAGTAAGCATTTGTATCCCCAGCTTTTGCGGATAATTGCCGGATGCTTGCAATTTATCCCCAGTGAGCCTTTCATTTACCCGTTTGTTGGTAATGACTGTTGCTTTTTGATTGGTCATCATTATATACCTAGTTTGGTATCCCGATGCCTTTCTTTTCGGTCGATTTATCCTTTATTAACCCAGTATACCGGTTGTGGATGATCTCCCATGCGAGTGTATTATTCACGGTCTGCCGGTAATGGATAATATATCTCATGCACTCTTCAGTTGAAGCCTTTTGTGTTTCCCTGGTCGAGTAAGATTCGTTATTTCCCTTTGCGGAATCGAATATTCTTCCTTGTTGTTGGATGATTGCCGGATGCTTGCAATTTATCCCTTTGAGTTGTCTTTCGTTTACCCGGATGCTTGGTATCGATTATCTCTCTTTTTGGTTAGTCACCTATTATATACTTCGGTATCTCTGGTGTCTTTTCCTTTCGAGTATATTATGCACGGTCTGCCGGTAATGAATGATATGTCTCATGCGCTCTTTAGTTGGAATCCTTTGTTGATTTTCCCCAGTAGAGCAAGATTCGTATTCTTTGTAGAATCGAATATTTCATCCTTTAACCAGTTTGTGTTTCGGATGTGTGTTTTGGCATATATACCAATTCACGTTTTCGGTAGATCACCTATTATATACTTCGGTATCTCTGGTGTTTCTTACCATGCGAGTTTATTATCTACGTTCTGACGGTAATAGATAATATGTCTCATGCGAGTATTTTATCCACGGTCTGCCGGTAATGGATATTATATCTCATGTACTCTTTGGGTTTGTGTCCCCATTAGAGTAAGATTCGTTTTCCCGTTGTGGATTCGAATGTCCATCCTGTAAGTCGATTTGCTTTTTCAAGCCCTCCTTTCGGATGACGAGTGTCTTGGCATATATACCAATTCACTTTTTCGGTCGGTCACCTATTATATACTTCAGTATCCCTGGTGTTCCCTCCTTTCTACTCCCTATTATGACTTTGGTCCCTTGTGGAGTTAGATTTTCCTGAGTTTTATACCCTTCGTTGGTCTTTCTCAGATGTTGGTTGATTGATATCTCTCACCCTTATACCGGTCTCAGATATTCATTCCTCCTGAGTTTGTTACCCTTATACCGGTGACGTCTCATTCTTTGTTGCTGTTCCCAGGAGAGTCTCTTTGTTAGACACTCCCCTGCGGAGTTTCCTTTGGTGATTTTTACCCTTTGCTATATGGGCGTTCCCCCCAATATATGCATTTCCCGGCAGGGAAGTTCTATGTGGATCTTTTCCTGGTCCGAGTCCGGATTTTTATCCGAAGTATCCTTATGGATAATTTGAGTCAGCTTATGTCTTTCCTATGGATTTATTTTCCTCTGGAATTCTTTATTCCCCCGGTGTGAGTCCTTTGCTTCCCCAGCAAGTTCTCCATTCCGATATCTGTTATCCCCACTCGGAGTCGTGACTTGGTCACGCTGTGTCAGTTTTGTTTTCCCTAATCAAAGTCGTGCCCTGCTCACGCATTCTTTTTTTCTTATTATCCCCTAATAGAGTCCCAATAAGAGTCTTATTAGAGTCTCTGTTCCTGGTGAGTGCATTACTCCGATGGATCGTCTTTTCTTCTGTGTGAACCATATATCTCCACAGAATTTGTCTTTTGCATGCATACATTTGCATCATGAGGTCTCTTAGGGACCAAAATTCGTCTCATTACTATTATTTAAGTCCATTCTACCGCGTCGAGATGAAGATTTCTAAACTTCACTTCTCCGGATAGAATGACCTTAAATAGGGGCATCTGTAAGACCCCAATTTTGGCCCTAAGATCCCTCATGGCCCATATCATATCATATCATGGCCTCAAGGATCATTGCATACCCTAGCTGCCCTCCTAGTGGTGGGATACCTTGTGAGTGTGGTTCTTGATCACCAAGCATGTATAGCATTTGTGTGTCATTGCTTTTCATATGTTTACTAACCAAAGGTACAAAAATATTGTCATCTAACCTTGTTGCTTGCAGATGAAGCTAGCCAGGTCAAAACAGTCAAATCAGGCCTTGAGCAATAGATGGTGGCCATTCTTGAAGAATTTGGATACCATGATCATTCATAAAGAGTTCATTTAAGTTGTGATATCATTTGGAATCAAGATCTCATGTGAAAGAGGCTTGGAATTCATCAGAACATGGCCCAGTCAAGAAAAGTCAACAAAAGTCAACTGTGGTCAACTGTGCATTTAATCAGGATTTGGAAGGTGTAAGATGGTTGGAAAGACCTCTTTCATGTCCATATAAGCTTCATTTGGCATTTCAAAGATCAAGGCTGAAGGAATTGAAGTCAGGCAAGAAGTTTCCCAAAATGGAAATGACCTGTAATTCTCACCTGCCCAAAATGGAAAGTTTTGCTCCTCAAGATAACTTCATCATACAAGCTTCAAATCAAAATGTGTCCAACATGAAAGTTGAAGATCTTGATCTCACCTTTCCAAAAAGTCCAAGAACTCAAAAATCCCATTTATGGTTTGCAAGATATGGCTCAGTGAATTTCAAAAAAGACCCGTAATCAGGAGGCCATAACTTCCACGTGGATTGTCCAAATTGCAAGTTCTTTATATGCACAAACTCCATTTAATATGTACTTCAATGGTGCATAATTGGATTTCTTCAAGATTGCTCAATGCAAAAGGTCGAATTTCAACTGGACTGTTAAATGAACCAGGGGCAAAATCGTCCAACTTGTGAAATAATTGGAATTTTTGAGTGGGGATTTTTTCTACACTTCATAAATGGTATTTGAAAATTGTTGGAATATTCATAACATGCCTAGGCCTTGTGGTTTGAGAATTGGTTTTGAAAATGAATTGGAAAAATGGACACATAAGCCATCACATAGTAAAAATGCAAAATAGGAGGAATTTGAAAATAAAACCAATTCTATCAGCTTCCAAATAGTATTTACAACTTATTGAAAGTGAAAAAATTCTGCTGT
The DNA here is from genome assembly GCF_024323335.1 of Lathyrus oleraceus. Taxonomy (NCBI): domain Eukaryota; kingdom Viridiplantae; phylum Streptophyta; class Magnoliopsida; order Fabales; family Fabaceae; genus Lathyrus; species Lathyrus oleraceus. Next base: position 145,897,245 of record NC_066580.1, read on the forward strand.
AATGCTTCTAAGCTTCAAAAGGCAAAAAGTCCAAATTCACACATAAGCTTAATTTCACTAATCCATTTTTTCCACTAATCATGATTAATTGTGAGATTAATTGGTAGTATATAAGCTTAATGCTAACTGTTTTTGCAGACACTAATCATAATTCACAAATTCAACAAAAAAATCTCAAGAACTCTCTCATTTTTCTCTCACTTTTTCACATTGCATATTGATTTTTTTTCACCAATTCATCAACAATTCTTCAAGCTTTGTGCGAATCCTCAGTGAATTCATCATCCATACTTGTTTGTGAGTTTCTGTTTGCAGGTTTTGGATCAAGAAAGATCACGATCACAACTGTCCAAATCACCATTCATCCATGGCAGTCAAGATTTGCTGCGATTTGAGGCATTGTTAAGCCATTCCGAAGCTTCCTCACACATTCCTAGCTGCTGCAGATCGTCTGTTTTCACTCATTGAAGCAAAATACTCGCGGATTCCGGTACTGCTCCTCGAAAAGGTTCGGATTCGACTATCACCATTCTCAAAATCGTTGTGTGGTTCTTGTAGAGTACACCTTGTAGATCATGCAGCACTTTATAGAATCGAAAACCGTTAAGTTTAGAGAGAGCAATCTTGAATTTACACTTTGATGCGAAATCTTCTTTCGCTCGATCTGTGCGGTATGATAGGAATTAGGAGTTTTCTCTGGCATATTGTTGTTGTACGTAGAATAACCTTTCCAACGGTATAAAATTTATTGAGTTTGGTGAAGAAAAGTTCGAGACCGTTATTGCCGTTGAGGAGCTTGAACTGTGCGAAGAAGATGAGCGTTTCTGGAAATTTTTCACGCTTTGATCTTCTTTCCCTGGCCGCGAGCTCAAATTGTTGTTTCCCGCCGAGGTGGACCAATCGCGCACCGCCAGCACATAAATGAGGTGCTGTACTGTCTTGGATTGGCATTGGACATCACGTTGCTGTTAGTTACTCTACTGTACCATTAATCCATTAAATTACAAATAAATTCGTATTCCATTAATTAAATATTCAATAAATTTAACAACTAAAAAAATTCATAAAAAATTCAATAATAATCCAAATAAATCGAGATTTTTTTTGTTAGTCTCCTTTTTTAGTCTACTTTTTTATAGAATCAAAAAATAAAATGATGCTTGGTAAAAAATTTAATTGCCATAGAGATTTTTCCAATGTATACAAAATTCACATGTCTCACCATTTTAATTATATAATCACCATACCACATCCAAATTAAATGAAATTTTAGATGTTGATTCTTAGCTCATTTCTGGAATTTTTGACATAGGTTTTGCATTTTTAGGACCTCTGGTTTTTTTTATATGATTTATTGAAATTGGATGTGGAAATATGTGACACTAAATGATATGCTGAGTTCCCTGAAATTTTTTACCATGCTTCCCCTTGGCCTATGGCCTTAAATTTTTGCATGAGACACCATTAACATGTTATCATTCACTGTGATTTTTTGTGGAGTTTTACAATCCATTTCCTAATTGATTAGGATTTTTATCTTCTGCCTATCATTTTTTGGACCTTGTTGGTGACACCTTTGTATATATGTTGCCATATCCACATACTTAACCATATGGACATGAAACTTGGTAGGGTAGTTCTTAACACATTAAGCTTTCATTTAGCCTTGGTCCTACTAATTTCCCATTTACCATCACTGTTTACCATTTAATTGAATTTGATGTATATTTTTGGACCTCATTTGATTGTGTTTTTGCATGCTTAGACATGTTGAATTAATTCCCATCGTTCCACTAATCCAAATTGTATGAAAATTGACATGTAGCTAGTTGAATGTCCCCTGTTTATGATATATTTTTTGTGGGATTTTTGGATCCACTTTGGCATTTATTAGAGTTTGATCTTGCTGGTTGCTCATATGTGACTTATATTTGTTTCCTTTGCCTTACATGTTGCATAAATTGAAATAGGTGCATAGTTTGGATATGGGACCAATTGGGATCCCTTTGTTGTTGAAATAACTTGACTTTGATCATGAATTGGTTGCTGTTTTAGGATTTTTCCTTCTCTTGGACCCTAGGCTAGTCCTAGTGGTCTTGTCACTTACATTTGAACTTGTTCTTGGCTTTTCAGGTTAAGAAGTTAATGATTAAAGGAATTGTTTCACATTTGGAATTATCCTACTTGACTTGTAAACTAATGTGGCTGTTTTGTAGGATGTTGCTTCACATGAGCTTTGTGCTATGCACATTATTGTTTGATTATGATTGTACATTGTTGATTCTTGTATTGTTGTTTGATTATGTTGGGATGCTGATTCTGTTTGACTTTTCCAGGTACCCTTAGTTGCTCAGTTCTCTTAAGAACTTGCATTGCTTTGCTTATAAGCAATTAGCATTGAGGTATAGAACCTTCTTCTTCATGTAGTCTGGAGACCCGGCCTGTTATTTGGCCGGGCAAATTGTCTGAAGTCCTCCTTAAGAGGCATTGATTGTGTGTGTTTATATTTGTCCCAAGCAGGAAAAGTCCTCATTCGAGGCAATTGGTGGATCAAAGAGATAAGTAGCCTATCTCCCACTATTCTGTGAGTCTTCTCCTTGCTCCCATTACATGGTTGTAGCATTGAGATCCAAACCCAAGATCTATCGAGTCTAATCGGGGAAAGAGTTCCATCTTTCTGAACTCCCCCACATTCTTATATTTACATGCTCTCTCGGACCTGAGATAGAAGCAATGAGGCACACCCCTCATATCCTTTCATCTGCTTCACCTTAGCCTCTCAATGGCAAGGTTAAGAGCGACACTTACCTCTTACAGTGGACTTTCATAGTCAAACCCATTTGCTTGAGCCTCATTGAATGGTTATAGAGTGTGCTACTTGAATTTATGTGATTGATTACTTGATTCATTTATACATGATTACTTGATTGCCATTGTGCATTTACTATCATTGATTGCCGTTGTGCATTTATCATCTTTGTTTGCCATTAGTGCATGATCATTTCTTTTGTCCTTGTGACATTGTTGTTTCCCCATTGAGGACAATTGTAAGTCCATATTGATTGGCTTTTGTTCCTATGACATGGAAGAGATAGAGTGTAAGACCTCATTGGTCACTCATATCTTCTTTGCTCTTTGTTTGAGCATTGTTGTTGTATGTGAGGATTCATTGTAAGTCCCTGTGATGTGGCATTTGTATTCCTAGGATCATACTGTGGAGGTTAACATAAGTCCAGATAGATTGGCAGTTGATTTCCCTGTCTTGTTTTTTTGTTTTATTCTGATGGAGATTAGTGTAAGTCCATAGAGTGGCTGCTGATATCCTTGTTTGTTTTAGGAGACAGGTATAAGACCATTGAGTGGCATCCAGTATCCGCTTTTATTTACTTTCATCTGTTACCATGTTCATCTTATTGCTCATCTGTAGCCTATTCCTAAGGACCCACTTGAATCATCTTCTATATGATTTCAAGAGGCGGACCCTCCTAAGAGGTTTTACATCCACACCATTCCATTCACCTCATTGTGTCCTACCTTTTCACACATACTTTTAAAAACTTGAAATAAGTGTTGTGCAAACATTCTCACCTTCTTTCCAAATTAGAAACTTGGACCTTAAGTCCATGATTTTCCAAACTTCATTTTTGTAAATACTTCATTTCGAATTGACTTTAATCATACTTTGACCCTTTTGTAAATAACCCAAATCAATTAACTTCACCCATTCAAATGATTTTGTGGCTTTGTCCATGTTTGTTAAGTTTTCATACATTAGCTATAGGTTTGATTTACCCTAGTTGGTTGATATTAATCTCACCTATTTGTCCTTAGTTGATTGAATTGTAAGTCTTCCTTGCTTATTATAGGGTTAACCCCTCTCTAGCAAGTTGAAGCTTTTCTCACATGGTGGACTTGTTTGTTTCTTAAGGTTGAGTTTTCTCCCGTGGGTAACGTAAGACCTTTGAGCTTGTGTTTTAAAATTGAATCCACTAACTTTTGGAAGTTTTTAGCCGAACTACGGCGTTTTGATCCTTACCTTTGATGGAAGGTACGTAGGCAACGGGTTCATCCGTTCGAACACAAAAATAATTAACTTGTATATTCTTTTCTCATCATCCCAATCATGTTTGCACAATGCTTATGTCATGACAAATAATAATTTTCAAACAACAAAGTGTGAAAAAGGTTCCCTAGGAGTACCTAGGACGCATTGGGTGCCTAACACCTTCCCATTGCGTAATTTACCCCTTACCCCGATCTCTGATCTTTTCATTGGTTTTCTACGAGTAAAACTTCTTAGGTTTTTGTTCGCTTTTTAACCAGTCCTTAGGATAAATAAAAGTGCGGTGGCGACTCTATATTCATTGTATACATTGCTTATGATTTAATCAATAAATCATATAGTAACGAATACACCGCTACATAAAGAATCTTGCATTTTAAGACATACAGGTTCCTTCCAATGCATGTTTATGAGATTGAAAGCTTGAAATCTTATTTGGAAGGTTGAGTGACCCAAGTGTTGAAATCTTGACACGCCTGGGGCATGGTTTTATCTAACGGTCTGTTTTGCAGGAACTGTTGGATCTTTTCACTCACTTGCAGGTTGTGATGTGGAAGCTGTTGATGAAACAAATCCCCAGAGAGTCCAATCAGGGACGAGTGAATGTATGAAGAGAACGGAGAGACGACGAGACGTCCGACGACCTTTGGTATTAATCAAGAAGACTCTTCAAAGTCAGAAGATTGAAAAGTATGTATAATCCCCAGGAGTTCACTCTCCGTCGAGCGCGGAGCAATTTGGAATACAAGATGATGGAGCAGAAAAGGTCCAGACGAGTCTGGGAATTCTCAAAAGTGGAAAGCTGATACGAGATTGGGAGGTGGATACCATGGTTCGACGAGTCAACGGGTGTTCTGTACCAACTTTTCTCATTTCCCAGCTAGGTCCCCAAGCAGAGTCAGAGGACTAGCTCCCCAGCAGATCCAAGGTCTGTGGGTTGTCCCCAGCCGAGTCAAGATGGTTATCCCCGGTAGGTTTACAACAGCAGTTCCCCGAGTGGAACGGGTTTCAATGAAATATATCTCCAGCAGTGTTCATCCTACCAGTGGATTGGACAAGTTCCCGTAGCGGACGGATTTTGCATCCCCAGCTGAGTGTATCCTACGTGTGGATTGCATGGGTTGTCCCCGGCGGAGTAGCATTCGCTTCCCTAGCAGGGTCAGGATGGTTATCCCCAGCAGGTGTCAGATCGATGCTTCCCCAGTTGCCAGGCCTGGAGGTGGCTGTTTTCCCAGCAGAGTATCTGTGAGCATTTCCCCAGTGAAGTCGTCAGGTATCTGTGAGGGTTTCTCGAAGCAGAGTTGAGGTTGATATCCCTAGCAAGTCAAAGACTGGTGTATCCCCACAGAGTGGTGGTGGTGCGTATCCCCAGCAGTTTCCCGAGAGGATTGGGTGCGAAGGAGGTTTTTTCCCCGGCAAGGGTTGCCTTATTCCCAGCAGCAGTGCTTATTCCCCAGCAGGGTGGAGATTGGAGTATTGACGAGTTCCTCAGCAGAGTGTCTCGTGCTCCCCAGAAGAGTCCCTTGAGGGGATACTTTGTATGCATTCATCATGTAGAATAAGCATAGCATGTTGCATAGAAAAATAATAAATCGCGTAGCATTTCCATAATTATGGAGCATTACGCAGAAAAAGATCATGCATCATTGTTGCAAGCATAGAGCTAGTCTCAAGCCGTGGTTACCGTTTGAGAAGTGGTTGTGTCAGACAGTGAAGGTGTTACTCCGAAGAGTTTAGCCTCATGATTGGATCAGAGATGTACCCCAGTAGTGCGATACTGGAGGAAGCTTTTCCGTCGGGCCGAGATGGGAATGAAGATTGGAGAATGTTACGCGATCAGCGCGATTCGAGCCGTGGTTACCGCTTGAGGATTGGTTTTGCCGGACAATGAAGACGATACTCCGAGGAGTTCAGCATTGTGAGTTTGGAACAACAGTATTTCCCAGTCATCAGTAAGTGTCTGGTCGAGCTTTCTTTGGTGTCAGTAAACATCATCATTCGATGTCCAGTAAACGTCGAGTTATTTCCCAGTCATTGTTTAATGTCTGGTCGGTCATTGTTTGATGTCCTGTCAACATCCTTGTTTGATGTCCTGTCAACATCCTTGTTTGATGTCCTGTCAACATCCTTGTTTGATGTCCTGTCAACATCCTTGTTTGATGTCCTGTCAACATCATTGTTCGATGTCCTGTCAACATCATTGTTCGATGTCCTGTCAACATCATTGTTCGATGTCCTGTAAACATCATTGTTCGATGTCCTGTCAACATCATTGTTCGATGTCCAGTAAACGTCGAGTTTTCTCCCAGTCATCAGTCAGTGTCTGGTTGAAAGTGTTACTCTGAGGAGTGTGGTACCATGACGTCAGATCAGCAGTGTTCCCCAGTAGTGCGATATTGGAGGAAATGTTTCCGTCGGACAGAGATGGAAATTATATCAGAAGACGTTACGCGATCAGCGCGATTCCGGGGTTCAAATGGAGAAAAGGAGATGTTGCGACATTTTCTGGAGATCGGGGTTCAAATGGAGAAAAGGAAATGCTGAGGTATTTTCTGGGGTTCAAAGGGAGATGGAGTTGAAGATTATATCCAGGATGAGGTCCTTGGGATTATCTTCTGTTCATGTGTCACCTTAGACTTTGGCGGATGCCAGTGGAGTTCGTTACGGGTGTCTTCGGAAGAAGAGATGCACATGTTACCTTCCTTTTGTGAAGGTGTACCCTCTGATATGTCGCCCTCAGAGTGGTGTTTGGTGTTATTTCCGGCGTTGCCAGCGGAATTATCACGAGAGATTGGAGAACGGGGTTCAAATGGAGAAAAGGAAATGTGGAGACATTTTCTGGAGATGGGGTTCAAATGGAGAAAGGGAGATGTTGCGGCATTTTCTGGAGAACGGGGTTCACATTGGCGATCGCGGGTTATCGTCAGGCGACTGGGGTCCAAATCGGAGAATGGGGTCCATTTATTTTGGCAAATAGGAGAATGGGGTTCAAATGCAGAGATCCGAGGGTCGTTTGTGCAGAGAAAATTTCGGGGTTCAAGAAAATGAAAAAAAGAGCAGAGAAAAATTTCGGGGTTCAAGAAAAAGGAAAAAAAGAAGAGAGAATAATGATCCCGAGTGGATGTGTGGTGTTCAGGCCATAGTTATCCCTGCGTTACCATTTATTTTGGTATCCAGGTCGACGTCTTTTCGTTTTTGAGATTGTTTCTTCGCCGATGCTGACGGGCGTTGTTAATTATATCCCGATCAGAGTGCAAATTGTTCGTCTGTTCTTGGTATTCAATCACTCTTCATCCTGATCATCTGAAAGCCGAGGCTATTCATATCGACAGGTTCACAGTGGATTGAATAGGGGCAGCTGTAACACCTCAAAATTTGCTCTCTTCTCTTGGGACTAGCATTATTATTGTACATATCATTTTAGGTCATTAGGCATTTCATATTGCATATCATGTGGTTACATTGTGCAAGCTATCTTCTCAAGTCTTGATCAGAAGATGAGGAAGTCTAAGTGCAGCCTAGGGTTTATTGACTGATCATTGGCCATCTGAGGATTGGGCTATGAATTAGGGTTTCATGATTCTCAAAGGATGTTGGTCTTCATCTTGATGGAAATGATACATCATCATCATCATGGCTTGTTATCATCAGAAGAATCAAGTGTTGGATCAGATTCATTGAGATTAGGGTTTTGACCACTGGTCAACCCTAATCAGTTGCATTGGGCCAATCAGGGCATAATCAGGAGATGGGGTCTATGATGGCTATGGGGTTCATTTTATGATTATATGGTGCTTATTGAGGCTAGGGTTTCACCCTTTGGCCATTTCATCAGAAGATTGGGGCTCAGATTGATCTATGCATTGCCAGATTCGTCTATCAGCTGAAAAGTCAACTGTGGTCAACTGTACATGATCTGATGGATTTGGAGGTGGAAATGAGTTGGATACACTTCATTCATGTTGGAACAAGTGTTATTTGACATCTCAAAGCTTAAGAATGAAGAAAATCAAGTCAGAACTAAAACTGCCAAAAATAGAAAGTGACTTGTAATAGAAGTTTCCAAAAATGGAAAGTTTTTGACCTCAAAGCCACGTGTCCAAGGAAGCTTCAAATGAAAAATTGTTCAACATGAAAGTTGTAGATCTTGTTCTCACCTTTCCAAAAAGTCCAAGAACTTGAAAATCCCATGTATGGTTGGAAAATTATGGCTCAGTGAATTTCAAAAATGACCCATAATCAGGAGGCCATAACTTCCACATGGTTTGTCCAAATTGCAAGTTCTTTATATGCACAAACTCCATTTGACATGTACTTTCATGGTGCATAATTGGATTTTCTCAAAAGTGGTCAATGCAAAAAGTCAATTTTCAACTGGACAGTTAAAATGGACCAAGGGCAAAATTGTCCAACTTGCGAAATAATTGGAATTTTTGAGTGGGGATTTTTGCAACACTTCATAATTGGCATTTGAAAGTTATGGGAATCATCATAACCTGGCAAAGGCTTGTGGTTTGAAAATTGACTTGTAAAATGAAATTGCAAAATTGGACACATAACCATTCACATGTGATTTTCCAAAATACACATCCAATGAAGGTGAAACAAGTTGCAACAGCTCACACATGTCATTTGGAGAGTGTGTGAGCTGTCAATGAGTTGGCAATGAGCTGGCATGGAAAAGACCATTTTGCCCCTAAGCTTGAAAATGACACTTTCACTAATCAAATGCAAATTGGTTAATTAGCATAATTAAGCTTGGATTAAGGTATCATATATATTCTTAATCACATCCAAATCATAACAGAATGCACATTTTCCAAAATCAGATCAAAAAACTCTTCATTCTCTCAAATTCCCTCAAGAACACAAAACCTACAAACTCATCAAACTTCTTCATTCCTTGATCAATTCTCGAATTTCTTTTGGCATTGATCTTCTCTCATCATCATCTCCAACTGTTTGTGAAGATTGGAAGGCAAGGAGTGTGGAATCGTGACTGTACAAGGATTCATCATCAATGGCAAATCGTGATTATGAGCACTAGGAGTGGAATCAAGCAAATCTGAACGCATCATTCACCTTCCTGAGGATTATGCTACATCTGTTTGAAGCCAAAACACACGAATCCATCCAATTCCAGCGCTGCAATTTCCAGGTGAGTGAATTTCGAATTTCATAAAATGCTTGATGGTTATATGCGTTTTAAAGTTCATCTCATGTGGAGTTCAGTGATGTGTTTAGTTTATGAAATAGATGAATATAGCTCAGGAAATCTGGATTTAAAGATGCGATGTGAAACCCTAATTTCATCGATTTGCAAGATTTAGGAACTTTTAGATGAAATTAAGTTGATATTCGAGATCCTCGTGCTTAGACGAGTCCAACGGCTATCCATTTGTTCATTTTGGTTAAGATTGATGGATCATGTGTTCTTCGTGTGCTGGATGAAGAAGAAGAAGTTTTCTGGAAATAAGACATGTTTGATCTTTAATTTCATTTGAAAATTCAAATTTGGCGTTTCCCTCCCCCGCGCCAATTAATTACCAGAATGCCATTATTAATTCATTTTAATTAATTTAATTGTTAAAAAAATCACCATGACCTTAGAAAATTCACCAAAAATCATAGAAAATTCAGAAAAATATAGGAATTTTTTCTTTGACTTCCTTGTTGACTGTAGATATTTTTTGACCTATTGGTCAAAGTTGTGCATGGTAGAAATTGTGATTGACTTAGGATTGTTTCACATGTACTCATTTTTGATACCTTGTGCCAAATTCAATGTGAAATTCTCATGCTTACAAATAAATGCCTGGAAATTTTTGTGGTGATTCCAGACACATCAATGGAGATTTACATGTGCATTTCATGAATTTTTGATACCTGGTCATTGAGATGCAAATTTTTGAACTTAGGTGTGACAATGTGTGTCACACCTTATTATGTCAATTTGCTGAATTTTTTTGAGTGACTTAGGCTTGGTGAAATGATGTGAAATTTTGCATGGATGTTCATTAACATGTTAAGATGCTATGTGAATTTTTGTGGAATTTTATGTGGCATTTCCAATTTGATTGCTATTTTTCATCTCTGTTGGTCAAATGTGCAAGCTTGTGTGATATGTGTTTGAAATATCCTTGTGAAATGCTCATATGGTGTTGAATGCTTATGAAATTTGGTATGATAGTGGTAGACACATGATGTGACATCCCTGTTTTGGTCTCACTCATTTCTTTACTGTTTTCATTGAGTTATGAATTTTTGAAGTAAATGCATATGTTGATGTTGTGATTTGGAGCATGTAATTGTGTCTGTTTTTGTTGATTTTCATTGACATGGTTTCCTTTGCCCAATTAAGTTGAAATTTGGTATGCTAGACCTTGAATAGTCCCTGTTTAGGTGTAAATTATTTGAGAATTTTTAGAATTGTTTTGATATGGAATTGAATGCAATAGTTCTGTTTGCATGTTTGGTGCTCCATTTGACCTAAGTTGGATTGTTTTATGCATGAAATGAATATAATGAATGATATAGACATGGGACTAATTGTGTTGGCTTTTGTTTGACATTAATTTGACTTTGGTTAGAGATACCTTGCTGTTTAGGAATTTTTCTTGCCTTTGGACCCTAGGCTTGGCCTAGTGGTCTAGTTGCTAATGTTTGCTTGATTTTTCAGGATGAATAGCACAATGCACATGGAGAATGAATCAAGTTAAATGCAATTGATGTTGTTTGATGTTTGTACACTAACATAACATTGTTTTGTAGGTTGTGAAGCTTGGGCTTGGGCTCATAGCTTGCCTTTGTGTGCCTTGGCTTGCATAGTTTGACTGATTAACTTGTTGTTTTCTGATTGGTTGTCTGAGTTATTAACTGGTTAGCTTTTGTACAGGTACCTTTAGTCGCTCTAGTTCTTTTAAGAGCTTGCTTGGTAGCCGCTGCTCGGTTGTGTAAACCGCTTGAGGTAGGTCCTCTTGACTTCATGTAGTCTGGGAGACCCGGCTGTTACCGGGCCGGGCAAATGTCTGAAGTCCTCCTTAAGAGGCAATGTTTGTGATTGTTTAATATTGTGCCTAAGCAGGTAAAGTCCTTAATCAAGGCAATTGGTGGAAGGTAGGGATATGCAATCTATCCCCCACTATTCAGTTGAGTCTTCTCCTTGCTCCCATTACATGGTTGTAGCATTGAGATCACAAGCCCAAGATCTTGTGCAGTGCACATTGTGTCAGAGTCTCTGAGTATAGAAGGGTTCCCCCATTCTGGACCCATGCTCATTTGTCAGAAGCTCTCCCTGGTCAGGGATAAGAGCTGTGAGGTCTGATCCTCACTTCATCCTTTCATCTGCTTCACCTTAGCCTCGTAATGGCAAGGTTAAGAGCAAACACAGCCCGTACAGACGACTTGCTGAGGCAGTCAAACCTATTGTGTGAGCCACTTGTTTGGTTATAGTGCGTGTTATGTGGATATCTGTTTGAGATGCTTGTTCTCATTGGATGTATGCTTGAATTATTCTGTATGCTTGTGTGCTTGCTTCTTTCCTGGATAGGAGTAGTTTGCTTATGCAAGTAGGATAGAAAACCGAACTTAGGGTAAACGATGCATGACAACTCTAGGCTCGAGTCGTAGTCTCCCTAGAGTTGTGTCTCCCTCTGTTATCTGGTTAGGCTAGATCCTTTGTCCCTGCGTAGGGGAACTACATCGCCCTGATCCTTGTTCCAGACGAGGTATGTAGGCAGGTGGTCGTGCGAGACCACTCCGGGCAACCTTTTTCTTTTTTGCGTGCGTTTACTTGTTATCTGACTGTGTGTTTGGCTTGGATGCCGACGTAAGTCCATTGATTGGCAGTCGGGCTCCCCGTTTGCCGATTTATGCGTGTTTTGGTTCGGATGCTGACGTAATTCCATCAAGTGGTTGTCGGGCTCCATGTTTGCCACCCTTGCTTGTTTGTATGTTTTGTGTTGTTTGGCGTGCGTAAGCCGAACTACAGTGGCTCTGATTCTTGTTCCAGACAAGATATGTAGGCATAGGATGCGATGTCCTATCGAGCTCCCTTCTGTTAACCCCACCTGCGTTCCCTTGTGTGTGTGTGTGATGTTTAGCAACCTTTTCTTTTCTTAGAACGTGGATCCCGTCGAGTACGACGGACGTGAGGGGTGCTAATACCTTCCCCTCGCGTAACCGACTCCCTTACCCTTTCTCTTTGGTCGCGAGACCATGTCCTTTCCAGGTTTCTCTGAGCGTTTCCTTTCCCTATCCTGGGATAAATAACGCGCAGTGGCGGCTCTGTGTGTGTTTTGTTTTTAGCTCGCCGGTTGTTTTTTCGCCAGGATGCGACAGCTGGCGACTCTGCTGGGGAAAACATGATGTTGACCTGTGCTGGTCCATCGTCCCTAAGCGAGTCCTTCCTAGCGTTCTAGGATAGTTTAGGTTGCTTGTGTTGTTGTATTTATTGCGTTTATTATTCTAACCAGTGTATATATTTGCATTAATGTCTGCATGCATCATACTATCATGTTGTTGCCGTCCTCTGTGCAGGTGGTTCATCTGATTTGGGGTGGGTGTTCTGAGTGAGGCCCAATACCCAGGCCTGAGTATACACCTAGGATTAGCGTGGTCTCATGTCTCTTCACATGTTGTACGACATGATGCGGAGACATGTCACCACAGCCGGACGAGGTTCATTTGAGAGAGTCTTGTCGGGTGGAGTTATTCCGCTTAGGTCGGATTATCTCTTTTGGGCTGTTGACTCTGGTGACCGATCATTTCCCGGATCTTTGGTTTAGACGATCTCAGGAGAGCTGCAATGGCACACCCGAAAGGGCAAACCCATTGAGTATCTCTGCCCGATTGTCGAGACTATTATCCGCCTTAGGATAACCTGTTTAGAATTTACCTGTGAGGGGAGGGTTGATTATTTCAGATGCATGTTCAGATGGTGACTCAGATGGTGACTTGTTGTTCCGTGGATCAGAGTCATATTTATAAGTCGGATTTATGGTCATTTATTGCCGAGACGCCGGAGTGCTGTCCGAGATTTATCAGTGGGGATCCGTTTATTTCAGGATTCCCCGGGCCGAGTTATTTATCAGTGGGGATCCGTTTATTTCAGGATTCCCCGGGCCGATTAAGAGATTCAGTGGGTATCTGCTCAGAGACTGATGATGATGATGATGATGATGTATCTGTCTTCCGTTTATTTCGGAACCCTTGAGTCGGATTTGTGGTTACATATTTCCTCAGATGGTTGTGATCGGTTCAGAAATCAGGGCTGTGATTCAGAGCAGTTGATGATCAGAGGACTTGGAGGATGGCCCAGTGCATTCATACATCTACATCATTCTCATTTTGCATTCATCTGCATTAAACCTACGTCTAGCCATATGGGGAGTATTATTGATTGAGAATCTGGTTGAGAGACATCTTGAATTTCAGAATGTGGATGTCAAAATGTTATCTGTCTCGATGAAGCCAGGATCAAAAGACAGAATCTTCCTCATATGGATAGACGTTGCATTCATGCATATTAACCCATTTGCTGTTTTGTAGGTGTCAACCGGTGCGCATAGCTTGTTTGCTCAGATATCCTGCTGGGGGCAACAAATCCGAACTGATGGATCCTCTCAACGCCGACATCCTCGAACTGAAAGAGATGGTGAGGGATTTGTTCAGTGTTGTGCAAGGGCTTGCCTTGGGGCAGAAAGCCATGGCCGAGAGATTGGAAAGGATTGAGGGCTGGATGATCAAGGAAAAAGTTCAGGGAAAGGCTCTGTCATCCGAAGTAACAAATCCCTCTGGATCTGTAGTGAAGAAAACCCTTGACAGTGGTCAGCCCAAGAAGAAGGTTGAATCAGGTGGTGCGCAGACTAAAAGAGAATGCGGTAAGGATCGTTATCACCCATATGCTGATACGGTAACAATCCCTACTAGTGATCAATCTGCACAACAGCGGCAACCACCACTTCAACAGAGGACACAAAGAGCAGTGGGCCAAGTGAGAAGGAGGACGACAGATCGTCATTTCAATAAGCCGCCCATGACTTACGCCTCTCTGTTTAAAAAGTTGAAGGATCTTGGGTTGGTGCAGCCAAGGATATTGGTTCCAGGGAAACCGGATCAGAGGCCTGCCAGTTATGATGAGAATGTCAGGTGTGAGTTCCATGCTGGGGCACATGATGCGGACACGACTGGCAAGTTGTGCATCTCTGAACACAGGATCGAAGCTTCGGCTCGAATTCTGAACAACAATTCATCTGAAACCCAAAGTCAACTGATCAACTGTCGTCTGAACCCAATCTGAGAAACTGAATCACCAACAGAACACTGAGTCACCAACAAGTCACCTACCGGTCACCAACAGTCACCATCTGTACCTGTTAAAGTGATCATTCCCTCCCCACTCACGGGTGTCATCTAGGCCAGGGTAAGGTTGAGAGAAACGCAGGATAAACAACCCTTTCAAGAATATCATCCTGTGCACACCAGATGTATGCACCGATAATACCCCATCAGAGTCTGAACTGCTCGTGATATCGATGTTCCGCTAAGTGGCGTACACCACCCGCTTCCCATGAATCACTCTATTCCTAGGTTTCCTAGATTGCACTCATAGCCTGGGTATTGGGCCTTTTACCTCGAGTAACACCCACCCCCAATCAGAGAACACACAGCCAGCACAGCAGATGAAATGAATGAATGCAAACATTAATGCACACATTGAATGCAAACAATGAATAATGAATGCAATAAATAAAGCAGCAAATAACAACCAAAGCCCTAACCTAGAGAGCGCTAGGAGAGACTCGCTTAGGGAAGAAGGACCAGCACAGGTCAACTTCTCGAGTCTCCCCAGCAGAGTCGCCAGCTGTCGCATTACGCGAAAAACCGGCGGGAAAACAAGAACAACAGAGCCGCCACCGTGCGTTATTTATCCCAAAAGAGGGAAAGGAAACGCTCGAAGTAAACCTGGAAAAAGCATGGTCTCGCGACCAAAGAGAATGGGATCGGGAGTCGGTTATGCGAAGGGAAGGTATTAGCACCCCCTACGCATCCGTCGTACTCGACGGGATCCACGCACAATAGGAAGGGAAATGGTTGCTAAAACACTGCTCAAATAAACATCTATACAGGCTGAAAGAGACACAGGATTACAGACAAGACTGAACTCGGCAGGATATCGCATCCTGGGCCTACTTAGTCTATCAGGCATAGACATCAGAGTCTAAGTAGTTCGACCGGGGGAAACGACACATGCTCGCTAGGATGTCGCATCCTATGCATACGTATCTCCTTTGGACGAAGGAGAATCAGAGCATTCGTAGCTCGGCTAACACGCACACAAACAAACACAGGCAAAGGCAAACGTGGAGCCCGAATGCCAATCACTGGACTTACATCAGCATCTGAACCAACAAACACACACAGGAAACCAACTGCCAATCGCTGGACTTACGTCGGACTCCAACCAGAAAAGGAGAAACAACTCACACAAACAAAACAAAAGGGCGCCCGGAGAGATCAGCTCATCTCCTGCCTACGTACCTCATCTGGTATGAGGATCAGGGCGACGTAGTTCCCCTACGCAGGGACACAGGACGAACAAACAAACTAAAAGGGAGACTAGAGCTCGAGCCTAATAGTTGCCAAACACACACAAAAAAAAGAAAAAAGGCGCCCGGAGAGATCTGCTCATCTCCTGCCTACGTATCTCATCTGGTATGAGAATCAGGGCGACGTAGTTCCCATACGGAGGGAAAAAGGACTAGCCTAACCAGATAACAGAGGGAGACACAACACTAGGGAGACTACGACTCGAGCCTAGATGTTGTCATGCAAAGTCGTCCCTAAGTTAAGGTTTCTAGCTAACTTGCACAGGAAGCAAGCCTATCCTAAACATGACTTGCACAGGAAGCAAGCCGCACCTAACCTAACTTGCACAGGAAGAAGAAGGGTCTCGATTGCAACTAGGGCAAGAGAAAGGGGAGGTCTCAATCGCAACGAGGGCGAGAGAAGAGAATTAGTGTTAGTTGTTAGTCAAACTCGACAAGACATCGCATCTCGTGCCTACGTATCTCATCTGGACATGAGAATCAGAGTTGCCGTAGTTCGGCTAAACTATTCCTGTTGGTTTGTGTTTTTTAGGTGGACAACGTCACTACGCAATCTACCGGATGCTCGACCTTTGGAGACTTACTCACCTGTAGTAGAAGGAGTTGACGTATCCTTAAGAGGGGATAATGTTTGTTTGTGTTTTAGGAAAGCTCAAGCAAGAAAGGAAGTCCTATATGAAGGAACCGTGCTACCTTAATTGACATGCAAACGAGACTACGCGGAGTCTAGCAAACCTAGGGGATACAATCACACCACACAAACGTATACAGCATGAAATAAACACACCAACAAGGGGCTCAAACATCAGGGCTAGGCTTTAGTCGAGGGGTCCTATCAACCTCAACAAACAAGCCTCTGTATCGGGGTAAGGTTAGCTCTTAACCTTACCATTGAGGGGCTAAGGTGAAGCTGATGAAAGGTGAGTGAAGATTAGACTTCACAGCTCTTATCCCTGGTCAGGGAGAGCTTCAGACAAAGGAGCGTGGGTTCAGAATGTGGGAACCCTTCTACGCTCAAGACTCTGACACAACTGTACATTGTACAAGATCTTGGGTTTGTGTCCCAATGCATCAACACAGTGGTGTGAGCAGAGGGACGACTCAACAGAATAGCGGGGGATAGATTGCATATCCCTTGGGTTCCGCCAATTGCCTCATTGAGGTCTTTACCTGCTTGGCACAAAAGTAAACAATCGCAAACATCGCCTCTTAAGGAGGACTTCAGACAGGTGCCTGGCCAAGTAACAGGCCAGGTCTTCCAGACTACATGGAGACAAGAATGTTATACCTCAGCTGGTTTATACAACCAAGCAGCAGCAAGCAAGTTCTTAAAGAACTGTAAGCGACTAAATGTACCTGAAATCAATCAAGTATCATCAGTACTCAGACAAACCAACAGTAAACAGCAAAAGTCCACCTATACAGACAACACAAATTAATGCACATAAGTGCAAGCCATGAGCTCATGCTTAAGCATCAAACCTACAACACAAAGCCAATGTTAGTTTACAACATCCAACAAAACTCAATTTAATCAACTTGCACTTTTTCCCTTAAGCCTTTTGCATTTCAACTTGAAAATCCACACCAAATGTGAGAAACTAGACCACTAGGCCAAGCCTAGGGTCCAAAAGGGATAAAAAATTCTAAACAGCAAGTGCAATTCAACCAAAATCATATTCAAACAAATTAAAAGCAAATGCAATTGGTCCCATGCTCATATCCATCACCATTATCATTTCATGCACAATTTAACATCAATCATGTAATTTGCAACTTCAAATGACCAAACAGAACTATCTCACTCAAAAGCATATCAAATCAATTCAATTAATTCCACAAAATTCACACCTAAACAGGACACATTCAATGTATAGCATGTCAATTTTCAGCTCAATTGGACAAAAGGAAATAGGTCAATGAAAATCAAGAAGTCCAAACACATTTATACAAGCCAATTCAAGGCATCAACACAAGCATCAAATTCCAAAAATCATAAAACAGTGACAACAATTAAGAAATGAATGGGACCAAAGCCAAACTACACCTAAACATGTTATGAATCACTCCATCAAATTTCACATTCATATGATATAGTATGAGCATTTCATGAGACATGGAAGTCAAGTAGTCAAGCAAAGACCAAAAAATGCTAAACAGCAATCAAAAATCTCAATTAAATGGAAAATGAATCAACAATTCATGCAAAAATTCATGGTGAAACTAGACACATACAAGACACAACATGAAAAATTTGAGATCATTTGGAAAAGCCTAGGCATGTCAAATAAAATCATGAAATTGACCTAACCTAGTGTGACACAAATTGTCACACTCAAATTAATTAAATCATATCTACCAATCCAGAGATCCAAAAATCACAAATGATATACCAAAATCTCCAGGAATATGTCAAGAATCATCACAGAAATTTCATTAAATTTGGATGAAGCATGATTATTTGGTGATCAAAACGGTGAAACATACAATTATTGCACACATGATAAAGATCAATATACCATTCCAAAATTCTACCAAGCACAACTTGAACTATTATGCCTAAAAAATTCTAGAGAAAAATTGGGATCTAACAAAAAAAGTCCCATTAAATTTGGATTAGAATTGAATTTGTTATGATTTTTATAAGTTTTATGGAATTATTGAATAATTATTAATGAATTAAGTGGATTAATATGATTTAATTAGGCCACGAATGGCACAACCGTAAATAGCTCAGCCAGGCCAAAAACAGTGTAGTATCTCATTTATTTGCTGGCGCTTTGTGGTTGGCCGGTTTTTGAGGCAAACACGTTTTCAAAAATGCCTGGCAGCGAAACGGATCAAAGCGCTCTTCTTTTCCAGATCTTCGTGTTCTTGGTTGTTCTTCATCTCATCAATTCCAGAATTCGGTAATGAACAAATCTCAACGAAAATGGACGAATCTTATATGGATAGAAAGGTCTAAGCGCGTAGATTACGAATATCATGACGAAATCGTCCAGAAATTCATATACGAAGCGAATCGATGGAAAGAAATCTTGACATACATACTTTAATCCAAGCTTTCTCAGCCAAAACACAACGAAAATACAAGATACAAGTTTCAGGCTACTCTACAACGAATGCTCTATCAAATCCCTATCATAATTGAAGCAATCGTTAGATTCGATTTCCAACCTTGGTGAAGTGCAGTTATGGATTTCGCGTGTTTCAAGCTTGGAATGATGAAAACAGAAGCGGCACAAGCTCTAAGGAGATGATTGATGGTGAAAATCCGGCTCAAGAGTGCTTGGATCAGTGCCATTTCTCGACTGCCATTGGAGGATGAGCTTTGCAACAGTGGAGATCCTGGCGCGATTTCCTCAAAATCTTCTTCAACAGAATTGCAACAACACCTGCAAAGGAAGAATCACAAGAGCAAACACGAAGCAATAGAGAGAATCTTGATGAATTTTGGAAAAAAAATGTGAAAGCAATGTGTGAAAAAAGTGAAAGAATTGAGAGAGTTTTTTGTGATTTTCTGTTTGGATCTTGAAAAATGATTAGTGCTTAATGATTACAGTTACAATTAGCCTTATATACCAATCCATTAATCCAAAATTAATCATGATTAAGCATAATGGAAAGATTAGTGTTAAGTGTATTTTTCAAGTGTGTGGCCAAAATGCCCTTCCTTAATGCAGCTCATTTTCTGTCCAAATTTGGTTCAAACAAGTCACAAATGATATTTAGAAAGTGTTGCAAAAAGCCTCATTTCAAAATTCCAAATATTTCTCAAATTGGACCATTTTGCCCTTGGATTTTAATTAGTGCACTTGAAAATTGACCTTTTTGTGTGAATGCTTTTGGCAAAATGTGATAATGGATTATGAAAGCACACATCAAATGTGATTTGCTCAAAGAAAAACCATCCAATTTGGCCACTCCATGTGAGAGTTATGGCACTTTGATTTCGGGCATTTTTGGAAAATGAATGGACCATATCTTGCTAACCACACATGGGAATTTCAAGTTCTTGGACTTTTTGGAATGGTGAGATCGAGATCTTCAACTTTCATGTTGGACAAAATTCCATTTGAAGCTTGTATGATGAAGTAATTTTGAGGAGAAAAAGTTTCCATTTTGGGCAGCTGAAATTACAGGTCACCTGCCATTTTAGGAAACTTCTTGTCTGACCTCCAAATCTTCAACCTTGGTCTTTGATATGTCAAATGAGACTTGTATGGACATGAATGAGGCCTTTCAAACCATCTCACACCTTCCAATCCATAAAATCGGGCACGGTTGACCACAGTTGACTTTCTAGGGTTTCTGGTTGACTGAACAATGACTGATGACTTCTGAGCATCCAATCTTTGGCCAAATCACCTCACAATTATCCTTAGACCATATGAATTTGATAAATCAACCATAGGGCTTTGTCTCAATGAAAATGGCACTTGCTTGCTTGATTGACTAATTCTCCTGATCAATTTGACCCAATTGGTCAGCTGAGCTTGCACTTGGGCAAATGGACAATGCAATGTTATGCAGTGGACCATGTTATGTTAATGACCTAATATGAAATGAATGTACAAAATGATAGGGTGCAAATTTGAGGTGCTACATTATGCTCTAGAGGGCCAGGGAAAGACCGTCGAGGAACCGAGATCACCACCCATTGCTGAATACACGCCTACACCACCATCTCCCAGAATCACTGTTTTCTCTAATAATCTTTCATTGCAGACACCCGACATCCGCACTCAGATTGCTGAGTGTCGTAGAGAGATCGCAGCGCTTAGACAGGAGGTGGCTGACCTCACTTTACAGATGGGAGTGTCTGATCTCACCCATGCTACTGAAGCCGACTGTCTATATCAGGAGATCGCAGAGCTCAAGCAGGAGGTAGCCATGCTCCGTGGTTCCTCTCAGGAAGATGACATCCCCACTATATGATCTCACCATTTCATCTTATTTTATCTCTTTTTTTTATATTTCTAGTATTTACATAACTCATCTTATTTTGTCGCATTTGGAATATTATATAAACTACGTCTATACATTAATATTTCTACTTTTATCTATATATGTCTTATGTTTGTTTTATTTGCATTTTATTTTTTCAGTTATTTATTTATTTATTAGTCTAATATTTAATTTTTGTTTCAGTTTCATTTTTATTTTTGTTTTTTACCTTTATAAATTATGCAAGTCAAAGATACTAGGAAAATCACAAGACAAGTGCTATTCGGATCCCTCAAAGCCAAAATACAAGAGAAGCCCAAACCAAAGGACCAGAATCCGGCCCAGCCAGATTTTACCTTGTGGCGCCCGCCATAGACCCTGTGGCGCCCGCCACAGCGTCTGTAAAAGGTCGGGGCAGAACCCCTTTCTTCACCATTTTTGCAACTTACAACCTACCAAACCCATTTTTTCACCTTGGAAAAACATCCTTGAACCCACAAAAAGCTCATACTTTTCTAACCACCACACCACACAAATCATTATTCCAATTTCCATTTTCGATTTCATCCGTCGGATTTTGTAAAAATCCAACATTTTCACAAACCACTTCATCTTCTTCATCACTTCTTAAGAGCTTTCAAATGGAGTTTAACGGATTCATTCTTCTAGGAGGGAAACCGGGGGATAGACAAAGAAAAATTATTGAACGGTTGCAAAATCGGGAAATCCTCCCGACAAGGTATGTTGACGAAAACTGTCTCTACACTTTAGGTATCTATCATAGCATATTTCATTTATTAGATAATCTAGGTTTGCATAATTTCTTCTCCAATAAAGAACCTACCTATGAGCGGTTGACAATTGAATTTTTGAGTTCCTTAATTTATATTGTCAACCCTAACACTGCTAGCACAGTTGGTACTGTCAAATTTAGAATGTTTGCTGTTGAATACCAATTCAGTACCAACGAACTAGCCAGCTTGTTAGGAATCCCTCATGGGGACGGTGCTATCTGTGAGGCCCCTTTGGATTCCGAATGGTCTGTTGAGGTATTTTCCTTCTGGGAGCGTTTATCAAACACTTCCATAAACTCTTTTGAAGGAGTTCTTGCCTCAACTATCCATAACCCGGCCATCAGAGTTTTTAGATATCTGTTGGCATGCACTATTTTTGGCCGGGAGAATCCAAATAAGGTTAATGCTAGAGAGATTCTATTTTTACAAGGGAGCCTCACAAATAGACGTATTAATTCGGTCCCGTTCATGCTTGCTCATATGACTTTAACTTTGAATAAAGCGGGACCGATTTCTTTTGGTGGATTGATTACATCTATTGCTCGGGCGCTTAACCTGAACGATGAGATGGCTACCCTAGACCCCTTACCTCCTTGCACAATTAACCTAAAATTTCTAAGAGACATGAAATTGTGTCGCTCGAGGAGAGAAGGAGGCTATATGCTTATGGTTCATGGTGTAGCCATCCCTTCTGTTGTTTTACCGTGCACTAGACGTATAGATGTACGAGATGAAAGGAATTGGACCTACGCTTTAGATGCCCCACCTGTTTTGGGTCCTCTTCCTCCTAACATTCCTGATGAGGCGGGACATGACACTGATGATGAATATGATCGGAGAGAGAGATCTCCCGTACCCCATGTGTCCCCCCATCATCCTTCACCATCACACACCGCACCATCTTCTTCTTCTGCAGGTACCACTCCTGGCTTCTATATTACAGAGGAGATGTGGCGTGACCACATGGCTAGAGAGCAAAGGCGTGACGACCTACTCTCTACCATCCAGCAACATATGGCGGATAACATGCGTTTCATGCAAGAGTCGCAGCGGAGGACAGACAGGTCCTACGACACTGTTCTACAGTCTCTGCAAACGATCACAGATACACAAGCCCATCAGCAACACTACCGCCAGCAACACATTGCTCTCATAGAAAACACTCAGGGTACCATTTTAGGTCACCTTCGAGAAGTGAGGACCGCTCAGGATGCCCTGCAGGCGAGGATGGATCAGAGAGACCGTCGTCATACCTGATCCCGTCGTCCACCTCAGGATAGCAAGGGCACTAGTGGTCAGCAATAGGTTGTCAGGTAACTCTTCCCTTATCTTATTTTGAAACATTGGGGACAATGTTTGATTTAAGTGTGGGAGGAGACTCTATCATCTTTTCCTCCTTTATCATTTTTTTCTTTGTTGTTTTTAGATAGTTTATTTATTGTTATTTCCTTTTAGTTGTTTATTTTGCTTTTTAGTATAATGCATGAGTCTGACGAGTCACCAAGTATAGTAGATCTTTAGTACAATCCTACCTCCCCATACCTTTAGCCCCACAAAAAAAATTGCAAAAGAAAATAGTGTTATTCCGAAAGTTTTCAGGTTTTAAAGACATGTTTTGAGTAAGGATGCGGTGACTTGGGAGAACTTTGCGAAACATCAGTATCTGTTTTAGCACCATAAGCTTCGTAAATATAGGAATCATTCCCGAAACCCCATATACCATGGCCTTAATCATCATTTCCGTATAAGTCCTTAGTAGTTTATCTCAGCAGTCAGCTCCGGCCTACGCATCCTCTACGTAGGGGACCGATGCAAATAAGTGAATGATCCAGAAAAACAAAAAAATAAAAGAAAGCAAAAAGGCAACTCCGGTATAGGTGACCCTCACAAAGTCATTTAAACCAAAGAATTGTAAAAATTTGCTAGAAAAAGAAAAGGAAAAACTTACCCACTGTTAGTTGGTTCAGAGGTATCTGGCACTGAACTCGGTATGGCGGATTACGATCCGATCCCCCACAACTACAGTTGGGTCCAATAAAAGGGTTTACACATATTTATGTGCCAGAAAACCCAGGCTCAGATCATAATCACTAACAGGCCACTCTACTATGAAGCATGTACGGATAACAGGCTTAATGTGATTGCGCCTGAATGAAAAGGACACAAAAAGAGATGAAGAGGCAGGCCTAGGTATTGTGGGATAATATGGGTTGGTTAATATAGGAATGAAGTTTATGTCCGTATTTGTGGATTAGTGTCATCATGATACCCTTAGTTCACTCAGTTAGTACCTATCACTGCATCCCGACTTGAACTTAGAATTTTTACCTGAAGCACTCGTTTACACAAATTTTCTTTTATGAGCTTTTTAATGTTTTGCTTGAGGACAAGCAAAGGTTTAAGTGTGGGAGAGTTTGATAACACTGAAATTTACCGTATTTTTGACTCCGATTTCACATGCATTCTAGTTGTTTTATTATCATTTTGTTGTGTTATTGCTATGTTTTTCTTTGTTTTCAGGTTTTTACTTTAATCGGAGCCCCGATCGAGAAAAGGAGCGAAAAAGAGCCAAAAACCCTAAAATTCAGCATTTTGTTCTTGTGGCCTACCCCATGGCTGGCGCCATAGACCCTGCCATGACGTTTCCAAACTCAACTTCCCTCAACTCCCACGTTCCCCACTACCTCCACTAAGGCGCCTCAGATTGGCCTTGTGGCGGGCGCCATGGCATTGTGGCGGGCCCCACAAGAGGAAAATAGTTTCCCTCCCATTTTCAAGTTGAAGGGCATCCAAGTCATTTCCATCTTTTTACTTGCTTATAAATAGAAACTCGAATTCACTTTTACAATCATCCAAACTTAGAGCAGAGGCAAACTCAGAGCAACTTTGTTTCACTTAGGCATATATTCAGTTTTATAAAGTTGTAATCGCTTCGCATTGGAGTGTTACCACAATTGTGTAATCGAGTCTGTGATAGAGTCTGTAATCGAGTTTGGAGCACTTTGGAAGGAAGTTAATCCTGCCGTCATTTTCATTTCCGCTTTGCAATTTATTCAACCCTCCGATTGGAGCAGATTTTTATTACTTGTCTTTATCTTATTTATTTTCCTGCACTCGCTTTACTTTATTTATTTCCTGCATTCGCTTTACTTTATTTATTTCCTCGCACTCGCTTTAAATTATTTATTTCCTCGCACTCGCTTTACTTTATTTATTTCCTCGCACTCGCTTTACTTTATTTATTTCTCGCACTCGCTTTACTTTATTTATTTCCTCGCACTCGCTTTAAATTATTTATTTTCCGCACTCGCACTACTTTTATTTATTTCTCGCACTCGCACTACTTTTATTTACTTTCCGCACTCGCACTACTTTTATTTATTTTAATGCACTTTTACTTTACCATGTCTAGCTAATTTTATAAGGTTAGAATGTAAGGATCATAATTGAATCAGTAATCCGTACAATTGTTTGTAGAAACACTTAAGGGCTATTTTAACTTTCAACTTAAGTTTTCCCGCACTTCAATTCCGTTGGGTAAGATCGAAAGTCGTCCAACGTCTTTTTAAACTTAATTATTTTTAACTATTTCAAAAACAGCGAAAGCGCTTTGTCTAGTTCATTAGGAGTTTTTAACATTAAGAAGAAAAGAGATTTTAAAACTATTTTCGGACGCGTTTATAAGTTTAGAGTCTGGTTCGTGAGAACCTCTTTTGGTTAAGAAATCCAGGTTATAATACTTTTCAACTTAGTCAAGATACTATATTTCTTAAAAATAGGTTTACTGCTCTAACGCAATGCGCGCCTTTTTATAAGTGACAATAAGAGGGTTTGATTAGGGAGTACAACTCGGATCTGAATACGCAAAAGCGACAGTTCCTGTTAAATTAGTTCTTTTCAAAGTAGGAAACACTGTCCATAAGTAGCTCTATTAGCAAGTACTTGGATTATCAATTGATTATGTGAATTACATTCGACCCTGTCTTTATTAATTAAATTTATTTCAATACTTTACTTTTCATTGCACACCCCAAAAAAACACCTATTTTGATTTCCTTTGATAAACACCATAACAATAGATAACGATAGATTGACACTTGGTCTCTGTGGATTCGACAATCTTTTATATTACTCTGACGCGTTTGTATACTTGCGAAAAGCACGCATCAGTTTAAACACCATTATTGCTTCTTTTCTGGTTTAAACACCGATCTTTGGTTTAAACATCACTCATTTGGTTTAAACACCGACCTTTTTTTTAATCTCTGGTTTAAACACCACAATCATTCTCCTTTGGTTTAAACACCGCCTCAATCAGTTTCTAGCCTTTTCCGGTTTAAACACCAGCCTTGATCATGTATTTCTTTCAGTCTTAGTCCTCTGAACTATGGAGCTATGATTTTCTCATTTCACTATTAGGATACGTAGGCGCGAGGATGTGAATCCTTGGCGAGTACTTTTCTTGCTTTTCCCCCTCTTTTTTTCTCTGGTTCCACGAACTACGAGGCTCTTACTTTTTCATTGTACTATGAGAATACATAGGCATGAGGACCCCAATCCTCCTTGAGCATTCTTTTCCTAACCCACTTTCTATTTTACAGGTTAACGAATATAGTAACACCCATCCAAGCAAGAGAAATCAAAACGTCTCATGGAGTACCATATATGTGAGGGGTGCTAATACCTTCCCCTTGCATAACTAACTTCCTTATCTATTTCTCTTTCCCATTGAGTTTTATCGATATTTTCCCTTCCCTCTATTGGGATAAATAAAGTTCACTGGCGACTCTGTTCAAGCATGCGATGTGTTCGGATATATTTCCACTAGCCTTAATAAGGAACATTCCTCATATCTTCTTTGTCTTATTCACTTGTAGGGCATTGCTCAGAATTCAATTTGAAATGACTAGCAAGTAGAGTACTCACATGTTTTAAAATTATCATGATAAACATCTCTAACACCTTCTCAATGTAATTGTGTTATGATAACCATACTTTACCTTTCTTCATATCATGAGAAATTATCATGTAAAGAATTTGTTGCGCAGGACCCAAATCCTTCATTGCAAAGGACTTGCCTAACTCTTTCTTTAAGCTTTGAGTTTTCTTAGTGTCATGACCAACAATTAACATGTCATCAACATATAACAAGAGAATAATATAATCACCATCAGAGAATTTCTTCACAAACATGCAATGATCGACAATGGTTTTGTCATAACCATTTCTTTTCATGAAAGAATCAAACTTTTTATACCATTGTCGTGGAGCTTGCTTGCGGCCATTCAAACTTTTCTTCGATCTACAAAAAATCTCTTCTTTACCCTTAACTTTCAATCCCTCAGGTTTCTCTATATAAATCTCTTCCTCTAAATCACCATGAAGGAAAGTAGTCTTCACATCAAGCTATTCAAGCTAGTTGTTAATCCCAACATAACTCGAATAGATGTCATCTTCACCATAAGTGAAAAAGTTTCTGCAAATTCAATACATTTTCTCTTATTAAAACCTTTCACAACCAATCTTGATTTGTATCTTGTTTGAGATTTATTCCCTTTAGACTTTATCTTGTATACCCATTTATTCTTGAGTGCTCTTCTACCCTTAGGCAATTTCACCAACTCAAACGTGTGATTCTCATGCAAGGAATTCATCTCTTCTTGCATGACCTTCAACCATTTTTATTTATCAACATTTAAAATGGCCTCTTGGTAGTATTTTGGCTCTCCATTATCAATGAGAATCACATACTCACGTGGAGGATATCTTGAGAAACTTGATGCTCTCTAGTACATCTTCTCAACTCAGGTTCAACTGGTGGCTCAGGTGGAGCCTCTTCAACTTTCTTATCATGATAAGGTTCTTGGTCATTGGTTACATTGTCATCATCTATCTTTTTATATTTCCCATCAAAAAAAATTCCACTAGAAGGTTTAGGCACAACATCCATCTAACTTCTACCATCAGATTTTGGCTTCTCTATTTTATCAAAATCTTCAATAGTTTGGTCTTCAATAAATATTACATCACGACTTCTGATAATTTTCTTTCCAACTGGATCCCACAATCTATAACCAAACTCTTCATGACCATAACATACAAACACACATTGTTTAGATCTTTTATCAAGACCGAACTATCATCTCTTGGGATATGAACAAAAGCCCTACAACCAAACACTCTCAAGTAACCATAAGAGACATGTTTTCCTGTCCATACTTTGTTTGGAAAATCAGCATCAAGTGGAATAGAAGGATGAAGATTGATTAAATCCATTCCAATTGTCAATGGTTCACCCCAAAATTATTTTGATAACTTTGCATGAGAGAGCATAGACATGATTTTGTCATTAATCGTACGATTCATTCTCTTTGCAACTCTGTCATGTTGAGGAATTTTTGGAACAGTCTTCTCAAGTTTGATTCCACGCTCTTTACAATACTCTTTAGATGGACCTCTATATTCACCATCATTGTCAGCTGACACATTTCAACTTCATTCCTTTTTCTCTTTCAACACTTGTATGAAAGTACTTGAAAACACCTAGTACATGGTCTTTAGATTTCAAAACAAAACCCCACACTTTTCTAGAGTTTTTGTCAATAAAAGTAACAAAATATGATGCACACCTATAGATTTACCATCCATCATGAAAACATCAGAGTGAACTAAATATATAATATTTTGTCTCTTATAAGGACCATTACTATTAAAGAAAACTCTATGTTGCTTACCAGAAAAATAATGAATGCATGTTTTTAGAGGAGTACCTTTCACTTGGAGAATTTTTTTTTTTTGAAAAAATATTGAGACCTTTCTCACTCAAGTGACCAAGGCGTCAATTCCATAAATCACTAGATGTGTCTTCAATTGCATTCACTTTCTCTTTGCATAACATTACAAGTACCGTCTAAAGAGTTGTGGGACTTTGCTCATTTGCTACCACTAGTGATCCTTTGGTGATCTTACATATGCCACCATTACCAAAGTAATTGTGATAACCTTCAATATCCAAAGTTTTGACATAAATCAAGTTGAGACAAATATCAGTAACATGTCTTACATTCTTTAATTTAAGCCTGCATCCAACACCAGTTTCAATCTAAACATCTCCCATACCAAAAATTTCTCAAACTCCCTCATTTCCCATTTTTACCGTTCCAAAATCACCAGATGAGAAGAAATAGCACCTAGGAGTAAAATGGTACAAAGCACCCAAATCAATAATCCAAGTTGAATATTGACATGCAAGGTTTATGAAATTATCATCATAAACAATGTAGACATCACTGTCGTGTGCAATTGTTATCGTGTCTTTATCATTTTTCTTCTTATTACCTTAATCTTTTTCCCTTGAATATTCTCTTTTAAGAAACATGCAATTCATTTTTATGTGTCCCACCTTGTCACAATTGTAGAATATAATTTATTTTCTAGTTCTTGACTTGCCGCAACTCTCAGATTTGTCACGCTTATGAAGACCTATAGTTTTGCTTCTCCCACTTGACTTGGTAACTATAACTTCAGACTGATTAAAAGTAACAATCAAACCATGTACCTTTCTTCTATATTATTCATTAAGCATGCTATCTTTGACCGTTGACATTACCAATTTTCCATTCGAAGCTGAATTAGAAAGTGTCACAACAAGAACTTCCTAGTTATCAGGAAAAGAACTAAGCAATAATAAGTCTTGAAACTCATCATTCAACTTAATATCAGTAGCTTCCAATTGATCCACAGTAGTCTAAAAGACACCCATATTCTCTTTCATTGAGTCACCATCCTTGTATTTCAGTTTAACCAGCTTCCTAATTAAACATGCTTTATTTTGCATGTTATTGCGCTCATACAACTCTTTTTAATTTATTGCACATTTTCTGCGGATCAGTTTCAGGTTCAACGTGTGGATATACACTTAAATCGAACCATTATATAATTATACAAATTGTCTTCTGATTCATCTTCTTCCATTCGGCATTAGACTTATCACTTGGTTTATCTTTTCCCCTCTCAATAAGATCATACAAATTTTTGTTGTATAACATATCTTCCATGAGAGTCTACTAGAGTGTATAATTAGTATATTTGAGCTTAATCATATTGGGCTCTTGAGTTTTCTCCATTTAAAATGCACAAAACAAGCCAACTAGAGCTCTTGATACCACTTTGTTGGAAAATAATCAAATAATCAGAATATTTTTCTCAAGCGAAATACTTTCCCAAACCTGTGAAATTTAAATAGACAACCAGCATAACCAATTTCGTAGCACAATAATAATAACAGAAAAATAAAATAGCAAGAACACTTGATTTTTAACATGGAAAAATTCTCTCGAAGTGAGAGAATAAAAACCATAGGACCTAGTCCAGTAAAACCATCCACTATATAAATAATGAGTACACAAAAGTATTCTTAGTAACACTTGGGAATAACAATCTTCGTCAATAAACAATAAAAGTGGAAAACACACTCTAAACAACTCCTCCATAATATTTTGGTATACCAAAATAACTCTAAGAGAAGGTAAAACTACTCAACATGAATATAAATAAAAATTAACTAAATGATAGGACCAACATATTTAATTTATAGTTCAAACTAATAAGATTTTCTACACTCGTCTATCACTTATATATTTTCCTCTTCTTTATTAAAATTCTCTGAAACCCTTATTTACTTGCTTATTTATTGTGTTTCTTTAGGGATTAAAATATGCCTTTTAAATACATGCAAAGTGGGTTTAGCCCAAATAAACAATACAAATAAAAAAATATTTTTTCTTCTATTTTTTTTTCTTTTTCTAAATAAATGGTGGCACCCACTTTAAGAGTTAAGCCACCCTATAACAAGCTCTCTCAAATAGAGAAATCTCATCTCTATATGCTTGTATATCCCACGTGCAATGGGATTCTTAGAAAGGTGTATAGCGAAAATGTTGTCTATCATTAAATCCACAACTTCATACTTTTTGCCGCATAATTCATTCATCAAACTCATCAATCATACAGCTTGACACGCATACATAGACGCTGCAATGTACTCAACCTCACAAGAAGAGAACGTCGCAATTTCTTCCTTCTTAGAACACCAAGAGACTGGTGTTTCTCCATACATAAGGATGTATCCATCAATGGATTTTCTGTTATCTTTATCTCTACACTAGTTTAAGTCAGTATAACCGAGTAATTTGCAACTTCTATCTTTATCCATTGCAGGAAATAGATTTCCACAGCCAATCACACCTTGGATGTATCTTAGAATTCTCTTGATTTCTGCCAAGTATGATGTATTTGGCTTCCCAGTAAATCAACACACCATGCCAACACTAAATGCCAAGCTCAGCCTCGTATTGCACAAGTATAGTAATGATCCAATCAACCTCCTATACTACATTGGATCAATATCCTTCTTGTCTTCATTCTTTGACAATTGCAATTTTGGCTCTGCAAGGGTAATCTCCACATTACGATGCTCCATTTCAAACTTCTTCAATATCTCAATAGCATAACTTCTTTAATGCATGAGCAGTCCCTTTTCAACTTGTAAAACTCAATGCCAAGGAAATATGTCATAAGACCAATGTCAGTTATTTCAAACACCTTCATTAAATCACCCTTGAACTTGGTAATGTAACCTTCATCACTTCTCGTAATCAATAAATCATCAACTTAGAGACATAGGATGATCACTCACTTGCGTGCATCCTTCTTCATATACACACCATGTTCGGATACACATTTATCAAATTCTATCTCTTTTAGAAACCCAAAAATTCTTTTGTTCGAATCCCTTGGTGTTTGCTTCAGCCTGTACAATACCTTTTCAATCTATAGAAATTTGATTCCTAGTTTTTAACAACAAAACCAGGTGGTTTTGCCACATACACCTGCTCTTCCAAAAGGTCATTCAAAATTCATATTTGACATCCATTTCATAGATGGACCAATTGTTGTTATTTGTAATACCAGCAACTATCCTAATGGTTTCAATTCTAGCCACCGGTGAAAATACTTCTTCAAAGTCTATGCATTATCTTCATAAAATTCCCTTTGCAACTAATCGAGCTTTATGCTTGATTATTTCACCCTTGGGATTTGCCATCACTTTGTACACCCATCATACACCAAATGGCTTCTTTCCTCTTGTAGATCAACTAGTTCCCATGTGTTTTTCTCTCAATTGACTTCAGATCCTCCTTCATAGCACATATCTACATTGGATCACTCAAGGCATCCTCCGTTTTCACAGGTTCAAATTCATTCATGAGCATAAAATGGATGAGATCACCATTGTCATTTACTTCATTATCTGTGAACATCTCATAATATTATAGTTCTATGGGCATGCCTCTTTGACTTGTTAATCTTCTCCCATTTTCTTTAACTTGAACTTCAGCGGCTGCATTATCTGCATTTTCAACCACTGCAGAAACAGTTCCAGCACCATTTGAATTAGATCATGCACATTTCCAGTCCTTCAATTCTTCAAAAATCATGTCCCTACTGATTATGATTCTTTTATTGACTGGGTCATAGAGTTTGTAGACATCGGTAGAGTGATAACCAACAGGTATCATTTACTTTCCCTTGTCATATAACTTCTTTCTAAGCTGATCTGAAACATGTCTATACGCTACCAAACCAAATACCTTCAAGTGACTCAGGTTTGGATTGAATCTGGACTAAGATTCTTTGGGTGTAATGTTTTTTCAGCTTCTTTGTTGGACACATATTCAACAAATATGCAGTTGTGGACATTGTTTCTCCTCGTAACTCTTTTGGAAAATTCTTACCTTTCAACATGTTTCTCACATGTTCATAATCGATCAATTATTCCTCTTGTTGACTTCATTTTATTGAGGTGTATAGGGTGACACTACCTCATGTACAATCTTGATTGCAATTTTTTTGAAAATCATTTGAGACATATTCACATCTACCATTTATTTTTGGATTTTTGATTTTGTGATCACTTTGTCTTTCCACCATGGATTTGAACTTCTTGAATATTTCCAACACCTTATCTTTTCTTTTAATCAAGTAAGTCCATAACTTTTTTACTAAAATCATCAACGAAAGTCACAAAGTACCTATTGCCTCTAGTTGAGTCAACTTGCATCAGTCCATAAACGTCGAATACACCACCTAAAGATGACACTAGGTAAGGAATCCTGCATCTTTTCTAAAGCTACCTCACTGTTGCTTGACCTGCACACACTCTTCACATACTTTGGTTGGCATATCAATTGATGGCAGTCCCGTAACAACGTTATTTTTCTGCATACCATTAAGGTCCTTGAAATTCAAATGCCTAAGCCTGTAGTTCCATATCCATTCATCCATACTCGCAGTCGTTGCAAGACATCTATGCTCTATTACTTTTAATTCAACTTTGAAAGTTTTGTTTTGAGCCATAAGGGACTTTAGGATCAAACTCCCATTTGCATTCATTACTTTCAGCACTTTGTTTTCCATGTGAATACTTTAATTCCTTTCAGTAAATTAGTCAATACTTAAAAGATTACATTTGATTCCCGAAATATACATCACATATTTAACCAAGGAACGCTCACCATATTTCCTCTTGATTGATATGTCGCCAATATCCTCTACTGCAAGTGTGATATCATCTACTAATTTCACCTTCTTCTTCAACGCTTGATTGACTTTAACAAACCAAACCTTCCTTCCTGTCGTGTGCGTTGAACCTCCAGAGTCAAGGTAACATTGTTCGCTACATTCTACATCTTCTCATGTAGTCACCATCACATTTTTAAGCGATTGTACTCAGCTTTGGTTGCATTTTCCTACACTATTTTCTTCTTCAGTAATCACCATTAACAGTGTGCTCTCATCATCTTCTTGCCTTGCAAACTTTGCTTCAACTTCTTATGGATCATTCTTGTTGGCATGAAAATCACGAGAAAAATGTTCAAGCTTTTGGTAGTTGTAGCAGTGAACGTTGCTCTTATCATTCTTCCATCTTCCTCCTCTTCCTATATTGTTTCCACCTTTGCAATTGATTGGTCCACCACCTTTGTTGCCGCTACTTTCACCCTTTTAGAATGTTAAATTTTGGAATTCGGGGAGTCTCTCCCACCATTGTTGTGATAGTTTCCCCGACCTCTACTCATGTACCACTTTCCCTTCACTTTCTTTTCCTTTCCAACGAAAGAGGTTTGTAAAGCAACTTCAGCATTTGATTTGTCAATATTCCTCTCGTTTATTCTCTGCTCACGAGCCTCAAGATAACTTTGCAACTCTTCTTTGCTCATAGTCGAACGATCCTTGGAATCTTCAAAGGCAACCACTAAGTTATCAAATCTTGTCGTCAATGATCTCAAGATTTTACCAACCACATACTGCTCGATGATTTTCTTTCCGCAAGCTTTAACTTGATACACCAGTCTTGTGATTCTTGTAGTAAAATCATAAATGGTTTCCTTCTCCTCCATTTGAATTAACTATAGCGGCCTCTTGTGAGTTTGTAACCTCGCCACTTTTCCTTATCAGCTCATACATAACTTTTCTCCAAGATTTTCCAAGCTTCGTTTGAGAATGTGCAGTCATCAACCTTCTCAAAATTATCAGCATCAACAAATTGATGAATGAGATACAAAACTTTGAAGTCTTTCGTCTTCTCTTCCTTGTGCGTAGTCTTCTATGCAACCGTTGCACCTTCTACAAGTGGATTAACATCATTATTGATCACTTCAAGAACATATTGATAACCAAACAACACCTTCATTTGTTTTCACCACTTATCATAACTCTTCACATCGAGAATTGAAAGATTTGTAGGGATAAGTTCATTGGAGATGGAAAGAATTTTTGCACACTAAGTATTTGATCAAAGAACCAGACTCTTGATACCAAATGTTGGGTCAAAACCCCAATCACAAGATGAATAAGAGAATAATGGCGAGAGTGAGGGGATTAAATAGAGTAATTATTGAGGGTAAAAAATGATTGTTAATTTGTTATATTGAGAGAAAAAAGTTTTTATTTACAAAGTTTGTAACTAATCTCTCAAACTTTGTAACTAACCTTACAAACTTTGTAACGACAAAGTTTGTAACTAATCTAACAAATTTTGTAACTAACCTTACAAACATTGTAACTAATCATCCAAACTTTATAACTACTTGAACTATATTTCTTCAACGTATTTATGTATAGATGATAAATATGCATTTCGTTTTTTTATATTTATTATTGAGAAATATTTGTCCATAGTTTTTATTTATTTATTTGTGACAAATATATGTACCTTATTTTTTTTATATTTATCCATGAAAAATATCGTGTTAGTAACTTTTTATTTTAACCAGTGACAAATATTTCTCCCGTATTTTTTTATGTATCAATGATAAATATGTGTCTCGTGTTTTTTTGTATATGTTTAGGTTTAATTGGATATTTAGCTCTCTTTATTTTAACTCACTCATAGAACTAGTGCTCATATTTTAAATTCAAATAGTTTTAATCTCGTTGTCACATATTTGCACTCAAATTTGACTAGAAATGATGTGTCACATGTGAAATATGAAAAGTTATCATGAATCATTGTGGAATGTGGTAGGTGAAAAATATAAGTTACATGATATTAAAAAATAAACATGACATCAATTTTTCGTGCAAAAACAAAAGAAATAACCAAAACTGTTTCAATTTAAAATATGATGACTAATTTTATAAATGAAATAAAATAGGAGATTAAAATTATAATTAAATATAATATTTATATTTTTTATGAGATTAATTACTATGCACTGTCAGTATAAAAAGTTTTACACAATCGATTCATCACCATCACCCGATTGCATTATTTTATAGATTTTTAAAATAAAAGTCAAACTTGTTTCAACATCCAACGGCTATGATTAACTGATGGTGTAAAATTCTTTTACACTATCAGTGTATTTCAATTAAATTCATTTTTTATTATAATGACATACATTTGACTGATAATATTTTAGTGTACTGATTAGTTAATATTCTTTCAAGTTTATAAAATACAAGAATATTTCATATATGTGTTTACTAAAAAAAAATGTAATACATATCCATATATTATAATTTTTATTATTTATATTTATAAGTTATAAAAGAATTAAATTAGTGACAATCACATGCCCTAGTATGAATTATATCTTCCAATAACTTCTTTTCTTTTTTGACACAAAACACAATTTCATATATTAAAAAGTAAAAAAAAAGTGTGAATTAACAAAAATGTAAAAAAAAAATGTGAATTAAAAAAAGTGTGATTAAAAATGTGAAACAAAAAGTATGAATTTTAGTTACAACTATTTCTATATATAGTGTAAGATAGTTATCCTTATTTTTATGTTGATGATTTAAAAAAAACTAATTTTAAACAATTTATTTAATGATAAATATTTGTTTTATATTTAATAGTTAACATATATTATAACTAATTTATTATAAATATTTACATTTTATTTTGAAAATATAAAAAAAATCTAAATTTAGTTTATTAATTTGTGACAAATATTTGTTAGGGGTATAAATATTACACTTCAATCACTTTTTTAGCCATTTCTTGAAAAATAACATTAAAAAATTGAAGTATGAAATATTATATACTTTATGTATTATATTTGTTTTCGTTTTTATTTTGACATTTTTACAAAGATTTTTTTTTAAAATAATTTATTTTTTTCCGATACTTTAATCATTTTTTTATAATTCTTAATTTATAAGTATTAACAAATGAGAAAAAAAAAAGAATTACTCTGGTAAAAGTTATAGTTAAAGTATTTTATAAATTAAAATACTATACATATATTACAATTATTTTTATTTAAATTTAAAAGATAAAAATTTAAATTTAACTAATTAATTATTAACAAATATTTTTTGTTCATATAAAATATACACTCCAAATATAAATAAATAAATAAAATTAAAATCTAAACAATTTTAAATAACCAAGAAAAAAAGACTTACTCACCGTCATTGAATGACAATAAATTTTTTTTTGAATTGTTGACTCAAAACAAATGAATTAGGTTGGCTTCAATTAATAAAGGGACAGGACATAGCTACTCCAATTATAGGGAAACAAAAAGCAATGGGATTTCATTTTTAATTAAAAGATCACCAAATACAAGTCAACATGGTCATTGTTATGGATTGATTATGTTTTTTCCTGTTTTTACTGAAGACCCTGATGACCCTGTTGAATGAGATTGGAATTAATCCATAATCAATTCAAACTGATTACAAGCCATTCTCATAAACAGTTTTTCCCATAAATGGATTAAAAAGTTTGTTATAAATGCTAATTGTTAGCTATTCTCATTATGGTATGGAGTAGGAAGAAATATGTAGAAGAAAGACCATAGGAAGAAAGACTGAGTTACATACTGTCAAAGGCTTAAGTAGATGTGTATGAACCATTGATTTTATAACTATCAAAGGATTACATACTGTCTTTTAATTAAAAGTTTAATGTCCTCTAAGTTTATAAGTTAATAAATTGGTTTTCAATATATATTATTAGTGTAATCTAAAGATTTAAAAAATATGGTATAAAATAAACTAAAGACAAAATTTTATTGACAGTTTGTACTCCAAATCTTATGATAGTAATAAATGTGAATAAATTTTAAAGTTTCCATAGTCAAAAGTCTTATATGTTGTCATCTTTAATTAAAATTTAACGTAAATATATTTGTTGTTGTTACATGTTGTCGTGTATGTTTAGTAAAATATATCTCATTTAGGTATGTTACATGTTGTCTTATGTTAAATGTTTAGTAAAATATCTCTTCAATTTTATTATATATGTTTAGTAAAAGATATCTCATGTACATTTACTTTTATTTTATAATATATTTTTCTAAATATTAGTGGGTCTTTTATTTTATTTTTCACTAATACGTTTTATTAGGTTTTGTTATGTTTGAAATTTAGAAATGAGAAGGTGAACGATGGTGATGACAGATTACGACTTCCGACGCAGTAAAGCGGAGGGGTATCCAAAGTTAAGACTCTAACGCTCAAGTATATGAAAAAGAAAAGTGAAATGAATTATATTTGAAATTTGTTACCTGATTTTGACGTCTTTTCTATATATAGTAGAGAGAGAATAACTAACTTACTATAGTTAGGAGTGAGTTGCGGGGAGCCACCGGATGCTTTACAATTGAGATCTTAGATGATCATTAGAATGATAATCTTCACGTATTAGGAAGATTCTGGAAGGAGTGAGACCCTTATCTCTGACTGCTTAGTTGGGATCAGTATGGTCGACGTGACTCATCCGGGATCGATATGACTGGCCTAGAATAGTTGTCCCCTAAGCCCTTGTCGTCGTGTAGGAAGGCACGGGTTTGATATTACAATCTTAGATATCAGTCGGCCCCTGATTATTTTTAAGGAAAATGGATGAAATTCGTTTCAGTTCTTTTAAGGAACCATGCATTTAACGTATCATACTTCAAAAACTTCCTTTCATATATGTCATCATTACGGTTTTTTGGGAACCAAAATTCTTTGAGTGTTGCGTGTGAGTTATACGTGTTTGGTGAAACTTTTTACTTTCTAGAACGTAGTTTTCTTTTAGGAAAATAAGTGTCTTCTTGTCTTTTCAGAGCCTTTTTTTCATTTTAACAGTTTAACTGTTTTCCTCTTCTGCCTTCCATTTCCTGTAACTGAAAAGTTAGTGTACTATGAATAAGAAATCACATAAAAGTGATCATAAGTCTCAAAAGGATGTTCCATATTCTTGGATGGGCCCTATTTATTCTTCCATTGCTTTTGTTTTCACCAATCCAGGTGGTCTTGTCGGTGCTTTTATAGAAGTTGGTGCGCCTTCTGACCGGGGAGCCGCGAGTCCTTCTGAGGAGGAAATAATATGCGACAAATATGACGTTTGCGCCATTCCCTTTTATGAGTATGTCTTTTCCATCATGGGACTTCAAATTCCTCTTACTGTCTTTGAGGTAAAGTTACTGAAAAATATATTCATGGCTCCTTCACAACTTTACCCTTCGTGTTGGGTATATATATGAGATTCTACCAGTATTGGTGTGAATATGTGAGGGTAAAGCCTTGTATGTTCCTCTTCCTTCACATTTTCAAATGTCTCTGTGACCCGACATCCCAGACTAGGGGCAAAAGATTACTCTGCCTCAAACTGATCATCCATGGTTTTGAACCTCTTTCGGATCTCTTTCCCATTAACGATTGGTTCTTTTTGTAACCTCCATCAGTAATGAAGCTCGTGGTTCAATTTTTGACGTCGATAATGGAGTGGGGAAGGGTGTGGTTGGGTTGAAGGGGTCTCTGAGATCCATCAGGTTATGGTTGATCATTTTTCTAATCACTTTAGAGAACCCTATGAAGACCATCTTCAGTTAGATTGAGTCTCCTTCTGTTCTATCTCTGAAGAGGATAAATTTAAGCTTATTGCGTCTTTTCTCTTATTTGAGATTAATCGAGCGATTCCTCTTTACATTGGAAAAAAGATTCCTGACCCTAATGGTTTCAACTTCTCCTTCTTCAATAGGTTTTGGCCCCTCCTTAGAGATAATTTAGAAGTGATGTTTGCCCAATTTCACAAGTTTTCTACTCTCTCCCGTGTCTTTTCCTCTTTCTTTGTTACTTTGATCTCTAAGTATGATTCCCCTTATCAGTTAGGAGACTTCATACCCATCTCTTTGGTAAAGTCTCTTTATAAAATCCTCTCCAAGGTCTGGTCTCTAGGATCTCTAGTGTTATGGATAAGCTCATCTCTTATAACCATTTTTCCTTTCTCAAAGGTAGACACTTAGTGGATGGGGTGGTTGTTGTGAATGAGCTTGTGGATCTTCTCAAGCGAAGTAAGAAATGTTGCCTCCTCTTTAAAGTTGATTTTGAGAAATCCTATGACTATGTTAGCTGGTCTTTTATTTACTACATGCTCCCCAAATTTGGTTTTAATGATAAGTGGAGGAGTTGGATTAAAGCTTGTATGTTTTATTGTAATCTTGCACTCTTTGTTAATGAATGTCTGACCCAAGAGATCAATATCCAAAGGGGGCTGAAGTAAGATGACCCCTAGCTCTCTTCCTTTTTCTCCTGGTAGTTGAAGGCCTGAGTGGTCTAATTTCTAGGGTTATTGATTTGCATCTTTTATAATATGTTAGAGTAGGGTCCTTAGATTTTGTGGTATCCCATTTCCAGTATGCAGACGACACTAATATTCAGGCCAATACTACTGTTAATAACCTCTGGACCATCAAGCTTATTCTTCATGGGTTTAAGATCGTATTAGGCCTTTGGGTGAATTTTGAAATGAACTCTCTTATTGGGGTGAATTTTGACTAGGCTTTCTTAGATCTTACATGTGAGATTCTGCGGTCTAAGAAGGAGTTCCTTCCTTTTAAGTACCTTGGACTTCCAGTTGATACTAATCCCCGTCTAGCATATACATGAGAACCTCTAGATAATCTCTTATCTAGAAGTCTCCTTTTGTGGAAGCATATGTATGTCTCCCTGATAGGGAAAGTGATCCTCATTGACTCTACTTCCCAACCGCGATGTTGATGTTTGTCCAAACTCACTTTCTATACCTCGTGCTGATGGTATTCATTTTCTTATCATTCATCGTGCTAATGTTTGTCCAAACTCATTTTTCATCCCTCGTGCTAATGGTATTCATTTTCTTTCCAAACGTCATGTTGATGTTTGTCCAAGTTTACTTTTCAGTCGCATTACTGATGTTGATCATATCTTGTCTCCAACCGCAGAGTTGCTGATGATTAGTTTTTACCCCAGTCACAGAACTAAAAGTTTATCATATTTTGTATTCAACCGCGGAGTTGATGATGATTAGTTTTTATCACTGTCGCAGTACTAATATCGATCATATTTTGTTTCCAACCGTAGAGTTGATGATAATAAGTTGTTATCCCAGTCGTAGAATTGATGTTGATCATATTTTATTTCTAACCACAAAGTTAATGATAACCAGTTGTTATACCAATCGCAGAACTGATGTTGATCATATTTTGTCTCCAACCGCAAAGTTGATGATAATTAGTTGTTATCCCAGTCACAGAACCGATGTTGATCATATTTTGTCTCCAACCGTAGAGTTGATGATAATCAATTGTTATCCCAATTGCAGTATTGATGTTGATAATATCTTGTCTCCAACCATATAGTTGATGGTGATCAGTTTTTACCCCCTAATGTTGATCATATCTTATCTCCAACCGCAAAGTTGGTGATGCATAGTTTACTTTCCAGTCGTAATACTGATGTCGATCATATTTTGTCTCCAACCACATAGTTGATGATAATTAGTTTTTATCTCAATCACAGTACTGGTGTCGATCACATTTTGTCTCCAACCATAGAGTTGATGATAATTAGTTTTTATCTGTAATATCCCATATTCCCTTAAATGCTCAATTAGTTGTCAGTTGAGACCAATTGAGTTCCTATGTACTCTATCTATTATCAGTTTGAACAATTGGAGCTCCTATGTGCTCTAAATATTGTCAACTGGGACCAATAAAGTAACCAGTGAATTCTGAAGAGATTAATTATTAATAAAAGAGACAGACCAATATTAATAAGTACAAGAGAGGATATTTTTTATAACATTAATAATTGGTCAATTTGTACTGAAAGATAAAATATCAATTGAGATATTTCATATTACTACTTAATATTATATATTATTTATATATATTATATAGTATATGTATGGTGGATAAGAAGAAAGGAAAAGAAAGAAGATAAGAAGAGTAGGTGGGGAAGTAGAGAGTTGTCAGAAAGAACAAGGAAAGAAGAGAGAAAGAGGAAAAGCAAAGAAGGGAGAAAGTAAGAAGAAAAGAGAAAGAGGAGGAAGCCACCACCACCACCATCATCATCTCATCTTCATCATCATCATCACCAACTTCACATCTATTTCACCATCTTCATCTCCAAGGTGAGTTCTTAGATAGCTTTAGCCTTTAGGGAGGGTTAATCTATGATTTGGGAGTTAGGATTTGTGTGAATCCATGATGTATTTGTTGTGTTCATACTCCCCTTGGTGCCATGTTGTTGTTGTTGTATGTTGTTTGTGATCTTTCATGTTGCCATATGAATGGATGTTATGTTGTGATGGATTAAGGTGTTGTTCCTTGTTTTCATGATGCTCATGTTGGTTGGGTTGTTGGAATGAATTAAAGATGGTTAGGGTTGGAATGAATGGAGTTAACAGATGAATTTTTGAAGAAAATTGAAGAACCAATTGATTGGTCCTTAGGTACAATCAATTAGATGAACTTTCTGTTGTGAAGAAGTGAAATTTTGCAGGAACCAATCGATTGGCCTTGGGAATTCTTTGATAAATTAAAATATGCTACCAATGGGGGTCGAATCCAAGACTTCCTTAGTATGGTACAAGCCTTACCACTAGGCCAATTATTTGGTTATAGAATACTTATGCAATGAATAAATCTTAATCTAAATCTTGATTAAGATAGATTAATGAATTAATTGAGTGTTATAACTCCGTTTTGGACACGGACGGATGCGTTAGAAAGATAACGTAAAAGGTTATCATTATTATACCATGCTATAGTATATTATGTGTCTTACAAATTCTATTAATTATATTATGGTGAATGTTAAACATTGTTGATATGTTTGATTGTGAAGTAACATGATTAAAAAACCTTACGAAGATAAGTGAGGAAATCTAGGAGAATGACTTGATCAATAACTTAGAAAGATAATCTAGGTTATGGAACATGTGTAATATATGTATGAGAATACGGTATTCATTAGTACGACGCTTATGTGGAGGTCATGGACGAATTGTTCCCATGATTGAGAATGAGACGCATTGTATGGAACATGACATGCTATCATTTGTGTATTATGGTGAATGAAGTCACCTGTGATTGATGGATTTTCTTATGGTTCGTGGAACCGATGATTGTGGAACCGATCATGTATTCAGAATGTGTGTTTTCTATTGTGGTACACATCTCTATTGGTATGCTTAGATGAGTAAGCATTGGGGTGTGGGACCAATGATTCGAGCCTCAATTGGGTTTGAGCCCCAACCATGGTGGACATGGGGGAAAGGTGGACACCTAGGTGGGTTGGATTCCCATACTGTAAAAGATACCCTAGGTGGGTTAGAGTCCCATACGAGCGACGGTCGCTCGAACTGGGGATTAAGCCTCATAGAGGACCCGATATCCACCGTGAAAGTCGAATCATACGAGCATGCAAGAATCGGGCCTGGCTTAGACGTAAGTCCGTTCGGGAATTGATGCGTCGTGATCTGAATAATGATCGTGGTTGAGTTTTGAGAACTCAAATGCATGTTGCCATACAATTGCGAGTTAGTTTCCCCATCGCCCAAGTCTTCGTTCCCTTGTTGACTTGAGTTGGATATGAATTGAATATTTATTAGAAAACCTTGTAGAGCCGAGTGGACCCATAGGATAGGAGAACTCACTGATATTATTATCTCATCCCATTATTGTTGCTATTTTTCAGGTAATCCTTGCAGGTTGAATCTAAGAGAAGCTATCTATGGATGTTTCAAGGGACGCAATTATTCGGATCTTCCGTTGTGGAGTTGTGTGCAATGAAGATATTGCACATAGTTCTTAGATTTTTATTGTCTAGGTACTATTGTATAACATGTTCCATTGATGTTTTTAGTTTGGACATGTGTATATATTGATGCCATTAGGCACTTATGTTGGATCAGTACTAATTATTAACACTTGTATGGTATTATTCTATATATATATATATTATACGGGTTGTTACATTATTCTAGTTGCAGTACTGATGTCGATCATATTTTATCTCCAATCACAAAGTTGATGATGAACATTTTTTCCTCCAGTCGTAGTACTGATGTTGATCATATTTTTTCTCCAATTGCAATGTTGACGATGAACATTTGTTTACCCCAGTCGCAGAGCTGATGTCAATCATTATTTTTCCCAGTCACAGTGCTGACATCATACAATTTACTCCCCCAACCACAGTGTTGATGATTAGTCTTTCTTTTAATCCTCATTGTGTCTTCTCTCTGCCTCTTGCGCAAGAAACTTTATTCCCCAGTAAAGTCTTACTTGCCTCTTGCAAGACCTCTCTGCCTTTTGCAGAAGAAGAATTCAAATTACTACCATTACTTGCCTTTTACAAATATATCCTCCTACCTTTTGGAACCCTGCGGGAATATTTCAAATACCAATACCTGCCAAAACTTATTAGTAAAGGCAAAACAAAACAAAAAAAAATCATAAACACGTCTACCTATCACTTCTCTTCGGAGTGAAAATTTTTGGTCTTTTGATATTTAATCCTCCCCTACCTCGAATTCCTGAAAGTCTTTGTTATTCATACCTTTAGGTTTAAGATGATTAAATAAGGGCAGCTCTCATACCCCAAAATTTTCCCTACATATTCTCATTTTATTTGTCTCAGGCTTAAATCATCTGCATGCATGGTTATCGAGTTATCCAATTAGGTCATCCGTTTTAGTGTTTCATTCATCGTATTTCGCATAATTCGTCAGTAGGCCAAATGTTCGGTAATAATGGATTTAATCAGTTTAAATGGGTTTTCGAGATAGATATTATTTGGTGATTATTCGAGTTTATTACTCATATTACTTATGATGTCAGATCATCTCTTTATTTGAGATTT
This sequence comes from Lathyrus oleraceus, assembly GCF_024323335.1. NCBI lineage: Eukaryota > Viridiplantae > Streptophyta > Magnoliopsida > Fabales > Fabaceae > Lathyrus > Lathyrus oleraceus. The sequence goes on from NC_066580.1 coordinate 145,941,347, forward strand.
ATGGTTATCAGGGGGATGTGAATGATTGTTACTTAATTTGGAAGATTGTTTGAATTCAAAGAAAATGACAATGTTGGAATAAAAAGAAGATTTCATTCATTTATTGGAAATTTATGGTACAGTGCATATTGCTTGAGATGCAAATCAAAAGAATGAATTACAAGGAAAAAAGGGTTTAAAAAAATATATCTTTTTAGTACAATTGACTTTTCGGTCAAACCGTTGACTTTTTGTTAACTGTTGACCATTGACTCGATTTTGACTCCTGGATTTCTTAGACCTATTTTACAAGAATTTGATCAAAGGATTCATCATTTTTCATCAAAAATGACTTATGTCATGATTATGTTACAAATGCTAATTTTCAACAAATTATATCTTCCATCAAGCTTCACTTCCATGGCTTGTTCTTCACTTTCCAATGTTGCTTCAAGTTCATTCTTTCACTTCAATGCTCACTTTGCTACAAATAAAATTTGGATCAAGTTAGTCTCCATGAATCATAAGCGAAAGTCATCAAAAAGAAATAAAAAAGTCATGAAGAACTCAAGAAAACTTAGAAAAATTATGCACTATGTAGGAATTTCAAGACTTGTCTTTCAACACTTTCCAACCTTGATTCATACAAAAAAATAATCATAATTAGATCCATAAATTTACACCATTCAAAAGTGCACTTTTTCAACACAAAATCACTTCTCAAAAGCACTTAAAGTCATGGGATAATTCACCAAAAATTTATGGCAAAAGTGACAAAAAATCAAAGGCAAAATCATTCAAAAATTCTAAGTTTCATGCATAATCACTAAAGACCTTTTGCCTTACATTCCAACTTTGTACTTTTGCAAAAACCAAACATCATTTGTCTCTAACTATCTATGCATTCACAAAACCCTCAATTACACAATTAACCATTAACTACCATAACTACCAAACTAACATAAATTCTACCACACTAACACAAAATCCAATTTCCATTTTCAATCAAATTTTCATTCAATCTTAATCATTCATAATAATTAATCAATGATTGAGATTAGTTTTCCGCAACTAAAACTTAAATAAGTTCCCAATCATTGATAAATCTCTTACTTGGATCATAACCCAAATGTCCTCATTCAACCACAAAAATTATAAAAACCTATTATTTTTCATCACTCTAAAACCATGAATTCATAGTAATTATTATGTCAAAACTCTTCACCATCACCTAAAGCTCATAAACCAAGTTGATGGAGTTTCATCACTTAAAACTCCATTCAATTGAGCATAAACTCTCCATCATTTTCCATCACTTTTACCATTATTCATCTTCTTCCTCATGCTTCCATAATCACTATTTTACAAAAACCACAAAATCTCATTTCACCAATTTTCATTTTCCAACCTACACCATAATCAAACTTCAAGTCAAAACCTTCAACCATGAACCAATCTTCGTCTTCTCCATAATCACAAAAATCACAAATTCACCAAGCTTCAAGCATAGTCATCTTCATCTCCATCATCACCTTCAAAAATTCAAAACCACAACAACAACATTCAAAATTCAGCATCATCAAATCACAAAGCCAGAAGAAAAAAAGGGAAGAAAAAGATTGGTATAAGCATTTAATTGAACACGTGGTGAGCAAGTTACGAAACGATGATAACCACAATGCTACAACCAATTCACAAACTGCAATTTGAACAACAAATCATAGAAATTCATCATCATCAAATCATAAAGCAAGAAGAAAAAAAGAAGAAAAGAGTCGGTTGAGACATTTTGTCGAGCACCTTGCGAGCAAGAACAGAACTTCGCATTTCCTCCATTTTTACCAGTAATCTTTCATACAATTCTATTATTTTATGAGATATTCTTTTTATAGTTTTAATTTAGATCAAATTCTGCATTCGGACAAATTCTACACGCGGAAAAAATTCTGCATTGAAATAAATTTGCACGCGGAAATATTCTACACTTGAAAAATTCTACCCGCGGGAAAATTCTCCACGCGGAAAAATTCTCCACCTTACTTCATCTCATCCCTTGTTTCTATTTTTTTTTTCAATTTAATTTAACATAAAATATCACATGTCTATTTGTGATTAGTGCAAAAAAATTAACTTAATCTAATATAGTTCATTGGCCACATGTTAGTTAATTAGTGCTGAATTTTTATTTTACTCAATTAATTCAACACATGTCAATTGTTGAATGGTTATGGAATTGAATTTTAAAAATTAATCTTGAATTTAGAAAATTAATTAGGATTAGGGTCTTCATCATGACTTTTTATGTTCTTTTATTCATGACTTTGATCTAGATTTTTTTTAATTCATGAATTGACAAACTTGAGGATTAATTTTTGTAGACTTTAATTTTGGTTACTTTCTTTTATTCATGACTTTAATGCATTGTTAAATTCATGAGTTGTGATTGTGAGTTGTTGCTTGAACGATTTATTCTTATTTCTTGAATGATGCATATGTGCTTATGGTATAATTTTATACTGTGTATGATTATCCCCATTAAAAAAAAGTATCCCACTTCCATGAACTAGTAATAATTATATTGTTTCCCATATTCATCCATTAACTTATAAATAATCAAAAGTGACCTAAAAAGAACCTTTTTTGAAAGAACAAAAATAAAATTTGATCAAACGTCAAGTGTTTTCTAAATCAAACTTAATTGAATGCAACACGAGTGTTTGATCCAATGTCAAATATCTCTTCCGTTTACAAAAATTAGAACCAAAATAAACCCTCAGTTAATATACAAGACTAAAAAGATATGAATACTAAAATTAGAGTGGTATGAAGGAAAGTACCCATCAAACACTAGGTGAACTCCGATCTTAATTCTAAGGTTTAGCTATTAGTATGCAAGAAAAAATAATAACCTCTGTGAAGCTTCAAAAGAACAAATTCATATGAAAACTGTTACTATTCAATGGAAGCAAATTACCATATCCAAAATTTCTGATCCATTTATCTTTTAAAGAAGACTTACAATCCAAAAATCAAATTTCTTAATGAAGAAGGAAGTAATGCGTTAAAATGCATTACTACCACACAACCTATCCCATTAAGTGGCTAACAATCAAAAGCAAGGCCTACATATTAAGTTGCTTTGTCTGTCAACTTCATCTCAGACAGCTTTATCTGCTTGCGCGATTCTCTTCGCCATTATTTTCATTATTTGGTTTCCCACTGCAACAGTAGAAATGTGGAAGCCTGACACGACCACAACCCCTATAGAAGAAGTGAAGTTATTAATCATATCTGAAATTCCGAACTAGAAATTTACATGGCTTTAATTCATCAATCTTTTAGCAACAGCATATAATAGACTTGTATTCTCATACAATATAATACTTCGTAAGCTAATCAATCTATGTCGTGTAAACAATAGACATGCCTTTCGAATTTGTCAGTGCAAATAACATGCATCATCGCCACAGAAGCATACAGTTTTAAACTTTAAGACCCCATTCCCTTTCTCACTTTGTCATCAATGAGCTAGGGAGAAAATGATTGATTGAATTTCAATCTTGTGTTCCTAGAATTATGCACATATATGACATTCATAGAATTTTAATAGATAAATCATTAACATCCCCCAACACAGTCTGACCAAGAATAGCTTTCAAAATTTCAGAACAAGGCTCACTTAAGACTAATAGGACAGCTAAAAACGTTAAATAAAAAGGGAAATCAATAAATAAAACAAGTTAATGTCGTAAAGAAAAACAAAACCGAGTCCAGCATAAGCTACAAGAAATATGTGCTAGTGGACCGAGTCCAGTGGATGTGCACTTTTATAATAACAAAACTGAGTAAAACCAGTCAAATGTCACAAATCCTGACACACAAACTTTTTCTTTTGATGGCTCATCAAACTCATGAAGAAAACTAAAGTGATTAGCATTGTTCTCCAATGGCATCTCTTTTAAACTCTATTTTCAAGCTATTTTGATCAAACAAAAAACAAACACAACTTTCAAATTTCTACAATCTCTAATATTTTAAACAAATTTGTTGTTACAGTGCCCATTGTCCTACAGGCTACAACAAACGAAAAGCTAAGTGTAGCTAAATGTTAATACATAGCTATGTAATCCGCTTTAAGTAAGATCACTTTTTATCTAATTACTCAACTACTTGTTAGAAAATGTTGCTCCCATTCAACCTATGTATCAGTACGAGGATGAAATAGAATAATATTGCTCGAAACTTTCTAACATATCTGAAAAGTTTGAGTAGCAGTAGATACTAGAAACAATTTTACGGGATCTAATAGATCCATACAATAAAAAAAATCATATCAGCATATTTACAACTTTATAGATTATTTCCTTATGAAGTAACACCATGATTCATAATGGATCTCAGCTAGTTACATTTGAGGACAAAATGGTGAATAACTAAGCAACAAACCAACATGTTGGAGATATTCAGTGAAGGGAACTGAGGCTCTTCCTCTGGATTTAACCATATATAAACTTTTTTCTTTTACCAACTGCTTTCTGTGGGTTAGACTAACAACAGAAGAGATTGGGTGAATAAATGAGATGGTAATAATATCAAGCAAAAAGTTTAGATTGCACTCCAACTTCGGGACAGTTTCGTTATAGAAGAACCAATGAGAGAAGTGTAGTATTTCAGTAAGAAACTCGGCGCATCCCAGACAAATCACTTTTTTCTCCAACATTTCTATCACTATTATGGTTGGTTAAATAAGAAAAGGATATAAAACAATCAAACTAAAAAACCTCTCTAAAATATCTAACATTCAAGGACTCTAGTACTATTTAATCAAAGAAGTCGCCACATATTTGCAGAGCATATAGCAAAAAAACTGGGAGCATTAAGGGCAAACAACCACACTAAAGCTTACTTGCAGAGGACAAGCACAGGAACAGGCTTCAAAGCTTTTGGTCCGTTTCGTATTCCTCTTCTATGAGGAGAAACCTACAAGACAAACAAAATCATCACGGAAATAACAAAATGCAAAATTGAAAAAATCAATAGAGTACAAATCATTGCACTCACATAATTTCTCTTTAAAAAATGCATCAGTAAAATTCAACACACACAACAGGAAATCCAAAATGACAGAAAAGTTATGAAGATACTTTACCTTCCTCTTCGGAACAGCCATGAGTTCCATTGAGCCACCAAAAGAGAAACTTGGGAAACTAAATTCAGGAAAAACAGGTTGCACTGACTGAGTCCCATGATCAATGCACCCAGATAAAGGAGGAGATTGAGGCACGGAATGAAAAACCCTATTGAACCCTAAAACGCCACCCAATTTCCTCCCAGTGTCCCGTAGAATTGCGATTCTCATTGCCATTCCTGAGGTTAAACAACAAAATCATGTATTAATTGAAGATAGTGAGAGAGATAGAGAGAGAAGAAGTAGATTTTAATGGTGGAGAAAGAATGAGTAATTAGAATTAAGGATTATTGGAAAAATTGGGGAAGAAAAATAGTTGAAGTTAGAAGTTACCGAGATGAAATAGTGGAACTATATAGATGGTGGCGGAGGCGGGTCAGAAGTGAACGGCGGCGATGTAGGGCTCGCGGGACGGTGGAGGAGCAAACGGCGACGTAAAGCGAAGAAGCCGAAGAATGAAGGGAAGAAAGCCAAGGATTTTTTTTGGTGTCAAGAATTTAGTGTATCTAATACGTTTATTGAGAAGAAAAAAATATCAAATTTTGGTAATACAGTACCATTTAACACAGTATTTCAAACTTATTAAAAAATGATAAATTAAAAAAAAAATACTAAATCATTTTGAACATATATAGTAAATCTTTTATGATAGATGAACACTTCAAAAACTCATTTTCATTTTTGTTTCATTAAAACAGTTATGTAACAACTTCAAATAATTGTTAGCATCTTTTTTATTTTATATAAATTTTGTTCGCACATGAAATTTTAAAAAAAAAATTGATAATTTTTCGTCAAATATCATAATGTTTACCGATTCAGCTTATCGAAAGAGACTCTATTTAGATTAATCATAATTTAATTATGAAAAAATAAATAAAAATTTTATCTAATCATTCTTTAACTATTATAAATATTTTATAAAATCTTATTTAATTATGGATTAATCATGTTAAAATTTGAATCCTTATGTGATACCTTAAAAATACATAAGGTCTCTTAAATTGGTCCATGAATTCTCGCAAAGAATGAAGGTTCACTTTATTCAAGTGACAATAAATAAATCACATAAAGTTTCCATTGTACTTTTTTCTTCTTCACCAAAAGAACAAAGTTACATTTGGTCAAATGAATCCTTTGTGATTTATAATATTTCTAGTTTCTTTAGATATATGTGATATTGATTCACCGCAATGGATTCTACTTCGGAAATCAAGTCTATTGAAGACTTAATTTCTCAGATATTTCTTTACCATTTGCAAAATCTTCTCAAAATTCTTCATCTACATGCGGTTTGTCATCTTTATCCTCTTCTGCCATAACATCAAAAAAAACATGGTTAAAACTTGTGTTTCATCACATATTGATGTTCTAAATTTCCATATAATCTACATAAACATGCTTCTTATGATTTCCCAAACACAAAGACTTCATCTCAATAGTTAAGAGAAACACAATTGGATTTTAATCAATCCATTCGAATGATGATGTATATATCCTTTAAGAATAGTCATACCCAATCTAGCACAAATGGTCTACCATCTAAAACTATTTAAAATCCTCAAACACGAAGTACATGATTACTAATTTGTTCGTAAGGGTGGATTTTGGTAAACCATTAAATAAATGTGACATAAGAAATTTTGAATCTCTCACCCAATAATATGCTAAAAAAATGAATATGTTGAACTCAAATCATATGGAATGATTCAAATGTTTTAACTTTGGTCATGGTAAAGATTCAACCATTAGTCTTATAGTGGTTAGCTTGTGGCTTCTTTTTTATTTCTACAATAATTTCAATTACTTTTTCGTTCTCCAGATAAGCATTACTAAAATTTCGAGGGTTTTTAGAATCACTACTAGAGCATGGTCATTTATTTGTCGACTTAAAGACTAAAATAATTGGTCACAAATTAGTCACAAATTTAGAATCACTACTAGAGCATATGTTACATATTTGGTCCCAAATCACTACTAAATTAAAAACCTAATTTTTATGAAATTAATAAAATATTATACATTTTCTCTAAATTATTCACAAATTTAGTTTAGCAACTGAGTTATTAGTTGTGTTAAATCATTCTCTAAATAATGTTTAAAATCAAAACTATTGCCTGAGCGTTTATGCGTCTGTGGAATGGTACAAAATTTAAGATGGCCCAAAAAATTCTCTCTTTCCCTGAAACGATATTCCAAATATTGAAGAACAAACAATCGAAGCGACGGTTGGTGGTGTGGGAACGTCAATACCTGTTGGAGTAACCGCTCCAATTATAAGTCAGATGTCAGTTTCGACGATGTTAACAGAAGTGGTGTTTCCCCCACCACAACCAACCAAAATTTCAAATACTCTCAAGGATACACAAGCTATTGTATAAAACCATATTCCTTCTCTCCCCTCAAGCTTTACGCTACCCCCTGGTAGTAGGGATTATATGTATGGCAGCTAACTGCAATGATGGCAGGCCTATAAACTAATGCATCTACGTATGCAGATAATGCAATGACTATTGCATCCCCTCTTAATCAATGGTTAGCATCAGGATTTTCTATAAGCAATCTCAGTTGAATGGCACAACCTCACGAAGAGTTAGGATATTTCCCTTAAGTTATGCCACTAATAATTACTAGTACCTTAGGTAACAAATAGATAATAGTAACCATGATATGGTTAATATGTTTACCCAACAAATCGGTATTGTGTTCAATCCACTAATCCAAAACACAAACCAAACTTACCAATAATTGGTGCAACAAATGGGTCTAATTGTTGATTACTTTGGTGCTCCTCAAGTGCTTATTCAACCAGTCCCTCGAGTCCAAGTAGTTGGGGCAATTCAAAACCCAGGAGTTGCAGACAACAAAAGGCATCCTAATAATCAAGTGCAACAACAGGTTATGCCCTAACCGGTCGAACAACTTATACCCAGGGTAATTTAAGGGAACTTGGGTCACAATGACCCAGAGGTAGTATTGGTCAATATGAATCAGGATGCAGTCCAAGTGCTTAGAAGAGTCCAACAAAACAATTATGGAGGGCAAAATAACATAGCCAACATGGTCAAACAACTCTTATCCCAAAATGGTATTAACATTGGTATTTATAGACCAAATTTTGTTTCTTTCTTGTCTGAGTATGTATTATAAATTGAACATCCAAGGGGTTGAAAGATCCTTAAGTTCATTAAGTTTGCAGGTGATACGAGTGAATCTGTCGTCGGGCACATTGCCTGATATCAATCAGAGGCAGGTGATTTGGCTAATAATGAAAACTTAAAAATGAAATATTTCTCAAACCCCTCAACTAAGAGAGCTTTCACATGGTTCACACTCCATATACAATTGAAATCAACTAGAAAGAGTATTCCATGAGCTATTCTATATGGGTGAGTCAAAAATTAGTCTAAAAGAATTAGCCAGCGTGAAGAGAAAATTCTCTGAATCAATAGATGATTATCTCAATAGGTTCAGGTTAATGAAGGCGAGATATTTTACTCATGTGCTTGAGCATGAGTTAGTCGAAATGGTTGCAGGTGGCCTAAATTATTCAATTAGGAAGAAGTTAGATACACAATACCTAAGGGTCATGGCCAAATTAGTAGATAAGTTCGACAAGTCAAACATGTAGATGTTTGATTGGCTGCATTGTATGGTAAAACACTAGCTGGATTCTAATGTCTTGACTGATGTCATGACATGCTGTGGAGATGACTGTTTGACTGCATTGTATGTTAGAATATCTAACTATACTCTGATGTCTTGACTGATGTCATGACATGCTTGAGTTGTATGCTACAGGTTTAGCTAATACAGGATCTACTGAATGTCAAACTAGATGTTATGACATTCATCCCTGTCAGCAGTTACTGAGGAATAGAACAACTGGTGTTCTTTAATAACTCAGTATTTAGTTCCAGTCTGTTTATCAAGGGGATAACAGACCTGACACAAAGCCTATTGTCTGAATGTCAAACTGGATGTTATGACATTCATCATTGACAGCATATACTGAATAATAGGCAGGTTGGTTGTCTGCTATAGTTCAGTATATTTCTCAGTCTGCTTATCAAGAGGATAACAGACCTGACGTAAGGCTCATTGTGTAAATGTCAAATTGGATGCTTTGACATTTATGAATGTACGTTGTTACTGAAGTATAGACAGATTGGTCCTGTACAGTACAACAAATTTGTACAGTCTGTTTTCAGGAAGATAACAGACTTAGCATATGGTCTATGCTTTGGATGTCAAACTAAATGTTGTGACATTCACTCCTGGCAACATATGCTAAATTGTAGGTTGTTTAGTTTTTCTGTTTCAGCATTTTTCTCAGGCTATTCTTCAGGAAGTCAACAGCTGAGCTAAAATCCATGAAACCAACAACTAAGCTACAATAAATGAACCTAACAAATAGCCTATTTGTTAGTAACCTAGTTGTGGAATTTAGGTTAACTCGCTTGACCTTATATTCAGGAAATACAAGTACAAGGCCCAAGTGTTGCAATATAAAAGGATGGCAATCCTTCTTTCAGAACTCGGGGATTTTAGGCGTGAAGATTTTGTGTGTCCATCATACTTCACTACTGTATTTTTGTGTGTCTTGTATTAGGTGTATCTTGTGAGCCAAGCTATTATCACTGAGATGATTGCATTGGTATAGGGTGTTCATTGAGTTGTAAGTGTTGTGTCACTCTAAGCTTTTAAGCGTGAGTGTTGTGTATCTTGATTAAAGCTGTTAAGCACAATCAAGAGTTGTTTGAAGTGTGACTTCATAATTGTCTTTAATTTTAATTAAAGGTTGTAATCATTGAGGTGATTGAGGGGGAGTGAGTATGAACTCTGATCTTAGTGTAAGATTGAAATTGCATTGGGTAGGTATTAAGTGATAGGGTTAAACAGTTGGTTTAAGGTCTGAATTAATACTACTAATAGTGGATTTCCTCCCTGGCTTGGTAGCCCCCAGACGTAGGTCATGTTGGACCGAACTGGGTAAACAATTCCTTGTGTTATTTACTGCACTTACTTTTTAAGTTTTGCATAATTCTTGTCTGCGCAGAATTGGATGTCATAACAACTTGTGTGACATCGAAAGTCTGTTAACTAGAATTTCAATTGGCATCAGAGCAGGCACCCTGCCTGTTAATTTCTGGGTGAGATCTAGGGAAGTTACTTTCTAGTACCATGGACAAGGATGTAGGACACTCAAATAGACCACCCATGCTGGATGGTTCTAACTATGATGTCTGGAAGCCTCGTATGATAGCCTTCTTAAGGTCTCTAGATAGCAAAGTCTGGAGAGTTGTCAACAAAGGATGGGAACATCCAACGAAGACAGGTAACGATGGAGTCAGTATGCAAATTCCTGAAGAAGAGTGGGACAAGGAGCAAGAGGCATTAGCCCTTGGAAATTCTAAGGCCTTGAATGCATTGTTCAATGGAATAAGCAAGAACATCTTCATACTGGTGCACCACTGTGAGCTGGCCAAGGAAGTGTGGGATACCCTCAAGATAACTCATGAAGGTACCTCCAAGGTGAAGATGTCTAAACTTCAGATGCTGACCACCAAGTTTGAAAATCTGAGGATGAAAGAGGATGAGACTATTCATGACTTTCACATGAATATTCTTGAAATTTCCAGCACCTCTGGTGGCTTAGGTGAGAAAATGGCTGAAGAGAAACTTGTAAGAAAGATTCTCAGGTCTTTACCTAAGAGATTTGCCATGAAAGTCACTGCTATAGAAGAGGCTCAGGAGATCTGCAATATGAAGGTGGATGAGCTCATTGGTTCTCTCCAAACCTTTGAAATGGGCTTGTGTGAGAATGTTGAAAAGAAGAACAAAAGCGTAGCTTTTGTATCAAATACTGAAGAGGAGTCAGAAGCAGGATATACTGGAGGTGATGAAAGCATATTAGAAGCCATAGCCATGCTTGGGAGACAGTTCAACAAGTTCGTGAAGAAGATTGATCAAAAAAGGTAGACCAAATGTCAAGAACATCTTGTCTGACATCAGGAAAAGATCAACTTCTGAAGAAAAGTGCAACCAAGGCAAGGGAATCCAGTGTCATGGTTGTGAAGGTTATGGACACATTAGAGCTGAATGTCCTACTTACCTCAAGATGCAAAAGAAGGGGCTATCTGTCACATGGTCTGAGGGAGATTCTGAGAGTGAATCTGAAGGAGAATCTGCTAAACATGTCACTGCACTAACTAGTGTTTGTGCCACTGATGATGACTCAAGTGTAGATGAACTGACCTTTGATGAACTTGCTGCATCATATAAGGAGATATGTGTCACCAGTGCAGAAGTGCGTGTACAAGGAGAAAAGCAGAAGAAGCTCATCAAGGAGCTGGAGGATGAGAAACAGAAACATCTGACAGTCATAGATGGTCTAAATGGTGAGATAACCTTGCTGACCTCCAAGCTGGATCAAATGACGAAATCCATCAGAATGCTAAATAAAGGATCGGATTCCTTGGAAGAGATCCTAAAGGTGGGACAGAAGTCTGGAACCATGTCTGGTGTAGGCTTTGTAAAAAAATCCTCAGCTGAACTCAAACGCTCAAAGGCTAAAGTTCAGAAATTCAAGCGGAGGTCACACCCAATGTCTCAACATCAGGGAACCAGGATGAGTAACCATCAGAAGAAGAAATTTCAGCGATGGAGATGTCATCACTGTGGTAGGTTTGGCCATATAAAAGTCTTCTGCTATAGGCTGCATGGTTATCCTAACCAAGCCCCTCATGTCAGACCTAAGCGTAAGGCATATAGGCATAATGCCCCCATCAAGAAACGATAATGGTATGCTAGGTTAGCTCACACAGCTCTGAGGGCATCTACCAGAGAAGACTGGTACTTTGACAATGGTTGCTCAAGACATATGACTGGTATGGAGAATTTATTGGTGGATATACAACCTCACACTACCAGTTATGTGACCTTTGGTGATGGTGCTAAAGGAAAAATAAAAGGTGTGGGTAAGCTGGACTGCTCTGGAGTTCCAGAACTGAATAATGTGTTGTTAGTAAAAGGATTAACTACTAACTCATCAGCATAAGTCAGTTGTGTGATCAAGGGTTCTATGTTCAGTTTACTAAGGAGCTATGTGTTGTGACAAATGGAGACAATCAGGAAGTTATGAGAGGATCCAGATCCAAAGATAACTGTTATCTGTGGGAACCTAAAGTCTCAAACTTTTCCACAATTTGCTCCTCAGCCATGGAAGAACAGGAGGTGAAGCTGTGGCATGGACGCCTTGGTCATCTCCACTTACGGGGAATGAAGAAGATCATATCCAAGGAAGCATTCAGAGGAATCCCAAAGTTGCTTATTGATGAAGGAAGAGTTTGTGGAGAATGCCAGGTCGGCAAGCAAACCAAGATGTCACACCCTAAGCTGAGACACCCTACAACCTCCAAAACTCTGGAACTTCTGCACATGAACTTAATGGGACCTATGCAGGTTGAGAGTCTGGGTGGAAAGAGGTATGCCTATGTGGTTGTTGATGACCATTCCAGATACACTTGGATAAGCTTCATCAGAGAAAAGTCAGATACATTTGATGTCTTCAAAGAACTGTGCATCAAACTTCAAAGGGAAAAGGACAGTTGTGTTGTCCGAATTAGGAGTGACCATGGGACGAAGTTTAAGAATTCCAGGTTTGATGAGTTTTGCTCGTCTGAAGGGATAAGTCATGAGTTCTCCTATCCTATAACTCCTCAGCAAAATGGGATAGTTGAAAGAAAAAACAGAACTATTCAAGAATCTATCAGGGCAATGATTCATGCAAAGAAGATTCCTATGCACTTTTGGGCTGAAGCGATGAATACAGCTTGCTATGTTCACAATAGAGTTACCTTGAGAAAAGGAACCTCCTCCACTATGTATGAAATATGGAAAGGCAGAAAGCCCACTGTGAAGTACTTTCATATCTTTGAAAGTAAATGTTATATTCTCACAGATCGTGAACAGAGAAGGAAAATGGATCCCAAAAGTGATGAGGGTATATTCCTAGGATACTCAACTAACAGCAGAGCTTACAGAGTGTTCAACTACAGGACCAATGTCCTGATGGAATCCATAAATGTTATTATGGATGATAAAGAGGAAGGAATCGATGTCATAGAGGATGTTGGAACATTCCTTGATACTTCAACAGACTTACCAGTCAAGTCTGAAGAAGTACAGGAGACTCCTCCTGAATGTGAGGTATATGCACCCACCAAAATACCATCTATCAGAATTCAGAAAGACCACCCTAAGGATCTTATCATAGGGGATCCCAATAGTGGTGTGACTACCAGGTCAAGGGAAATTAGCTCAAATTCATGTTTTATATCTAAGGTTGAACCAAGAAATGTGAAAGAAGCCCTGACTGATGAATATTGGATCAATGCCATGCAAGATGAACTGGAGCAGTTTAAAAGGAATGAAGTATGGGAGCTAGTTCCACGACCTGAAGGGACTAACATCATTGGTACCAAGTGGATTTACAAGAACAAGTCTGATGATAAAGGAGTAATCACTAGGAATAAAGCAAGACTAGTGGCTCAAGGATATACTCAAGTTGAAGGGGTTGATTTTGATGAGACGTTTGCACATGTTGCTAGACTTGAGTCAATCAGATTGCTGTTAGGTGTGGCCTGCATTCTGAAGTTCAAATTGTTCCAAATGGATGTGAAGAGTGCATTTTTAAATGGCTACTTAAATGAAGAAGTCTATGTGGAACAACCTAAAGGGTTCTGTGATCCTAACCAACCTAAACATGTGTACAAGTTGAGGAAAGCCTTGTATGGGTTAAAGCAAGCACCTAGAGCGTGGTATGAAAGGTTGATTGAATTTCTGACCTCTCATGGGTACAGAAAGGGTGGGATAGATAAGACCTTGTTTGTGAAGGATACAGATGGCAAAATCATGATTGCCCAAATTTATGTGGATGACATTGTCTTTGGTGGAATGTCAGAGCAAATGGTGAAACATTTTGTGCACCAGATGCAATCTGAGTTTGAAATGAGTCTGGTTGGAGAACTGACTTATTTTCTTGGAATGCAAGTTAACCAAATGGAGGATTCTATGTTTCTCTCCCAAAGCAAATATGCCAAAAACATAGTTAAGAAGTTTGGTATGGATAATGTTAGGCACAAAAGAACTCCTGCACCTATGCATTTAAAGTTAACCAAAGATGATGGAGGTCCCAGTGTTGATCAATGCTTGTATAGAAGCATGATAGGTAGTCTACTATATCTAACTGCAAGTAGACCTGATATTTTCTATGCAGTTGGAGTGTGTGCTAGATACCAAGCAGAGCCCAAAGTGAGCCACTTGAATCAAGTCAAGAGGATTCTCAAGTATATCAATGGGACCTGTGACTACGGTATGCTATACTCTCATGGCTCTGAGCCTGTCCTATCTGGGTACTGTGATGCTGATTGGGCTGGGAGTGCTGATGACAGAAAAAGCACATCAGGAGGATGTTTCTTCTTGGGAAACAATCTCATATCATGGTTCAGCAAGAAGCAGAACTGTGTATCTCTGTCCACTGCAGAGGCTGAATACATAGCGGCTGGAAGCAGTTGTTCCCAACTGGTGTGGATGAAACAGATGCTTACTGAGTACAATGTCTCTCAAAAATATCATGACATTGTTCTATGATAATCTCAGTGCCATCAATATTTCCAAGAATCCCATCCAACACAGCAGGACCAAACATATTGACATTAGACATCACTTCATCAGAGATCTGGTGGAAGACAAAGTGATTACCTTGGAACATGTAGCCACTGAACTACAACTGGCTGACATATTTACAAAGGCTCTGGATGCTACTCAGTTTGAAAAGTTAAGGGGCGACTGGGAATATGCCTTTCTGAGGACTTATAGCAACCAAGGATGTTTGGGATGTATTGTTTAATATCTCAACCTATTAAACAATTGAAAGTGTGCTATGACTGGACAACAGTTCACAGCTATGTTACTTGCTGCAAGTGTAGTAACAAGATGTTAAGGGGATATCCTAACATAGGTCGGCCTATGTGCCTGCTGGACTTCAAGAAAGTGTTCATACAGGAGTGGTTCAAGATGTCAGACTCAAAGTCATGGCATCTGATATGGGTGTACCTGCTGTAAAGCAAGAGTGTGTGACTACTTGATCAAAGCTATGAAGCAAGGTCAAGTGGGTGATGTCTTGATCAAAGCTGTAAAGCAAGATCAAGAGGGGATATTCTTGATTGAAACTGTGAAGTAAAATCAAGTATGTAATTCTGTCATGTGTGTAATTCTGTTTATGTTATGTTGGTCTGTAATTTAAAGTGTTGCTTTAGCAACATTTTTGACAAAAAGGGGGAGTAACACCTGTGATGGTGATGCCCCAAGACAACAGATTGTTTTGCTAAACAGATATTGAAGATCCTCTAATCCAGAGGTTGTGCTACAGCTGATGTTCCACTTCTATGAGTGTGAGTGTGTGTATGTGTGCTGCAATTAGAAGTTTTTATTTAACTTCTGTATGTGTGCTGATATGTGAAGTTTTTATATAACTTCCATCTGTGTGAGTGTGCTGCTACTCTGAGTGTATTAGCTAGGTTAATTTCCTGCTAGATGTGTGTTTTCCGCTACTGTGGACTCTGTTGTGAGGCCAAAGTGTTTTAGCCAAAAATTTGCCAAAGGGGGAGTTTGTAGATGTTTGATTGGCTGCATTGTATGGTAAAACACTAGCTGGATTCTAATGTCTTGACTGATGTCATGACATGCTGTGGAGATGACTGTTTGACTGCATTGTATGTTAGAATATCTAACTGTACTCTGATGTCTTGACTGATGTCATGACATGCTTGAGTTGTATGCTGCAGGTTTAGCTAATACAAGATCTACTGAATGTCAAACTAGATGTTATGACATCCATCCCTGTCAGCAGTTACTGAGGAATAGAACAATTGATGTTCTTTAATAACTCAGTATTTAGTTCCAGTCTGTTTATCAAGGGGATAACAGACCTGACACAAAGCCTACTGTCTGAATGTCAAACTGGATGTTATGACATTCATCATTGACAACATATACTGAATAATAGGCAGGTTGGTTGTCTGCTACAGTTCAGTATATTTCTCAGTCTGCTTATCAAGAGGATAACAAACCTGACGTAAGGCTCATTGTGTAAGTGTCAAATTGGATACTTTGACATTTATGAATGTACGCTGTTACTGAGGTATGGACAGATTGGTCCTGTACAGTACAACAAATTTGTACAGTCTGTTTTCAGAAAGATAACAGACTTAGCATATGGTCTATGCTTTGGATGTCAAACTAAATGTTGTGACATTCACTCCTGGCAACTGAAGGAGAATTGCGACCCAAAGCGCAGCGAAAATTAAAATTTTCTCCTTTAGAGATCCTTACGAATGGTCATGATCAGTGATAGAATATTTACCTCTTGTGACGATTGAAACCTTTGGTGCAGATCTCTTGTGACGATCAAAAACCTTTGATGCAAATCCACAAAGCAATCACGAACGTTGAACGATGACAACGTCTCTACTCAGTCCACACGAACGGATTCCTTCAATCTCAGTGCTAGCTGGTACGAATGAAGACTTTGAGTGAGAGAGAGAGAGAGAGAGTGAAAACGAAAAGAATGCAACCGCTACTAATGCTTCTGCACAAGGGTTCTATTTATAGAACCACTTGTGTGGGCTTCAAGCTAAAAAAACCCACTTAAGTGTATTTTGGCCCATATCTTATAATATGCCCAAAATCACTTAAGCCCATGGTACCTTACCATATTTCGTATTCTACTCAACTACACCGTACCTTACGATGTTCTATAATTCACTTAAGGGCACCGTACCTTACGGTATTCCTTAGTTACTCTATCTCTCATCAATCCGTCCTTTGTGTGTGACCCTGTAGGTTTTCGTGACGTTGGCAATTATATTAAATCATGTATTTAACATAATAAACACTGAGCGGTATCTAGCAACACATCACTGCTACCCAAGACACGAAAATGTCATGTGATCTGACAATTCCTTCTGTGATAAAACTTATGTGTATAATTACCCTTTTGCCCTTATGTCTATATTGAACACAAGGCATAGACCGTGTCATCCTTGTCCAGTTCAATATTGGGCCCATAGACATTTATCCTTTTATGCAGGATGGGAAAATTCCATCTAGGTCACTCATGTCCCTCAGCATGCTTCGTGGAATACCCATCAACTGTCTTTATGGTTATCCAGTTACGGACAACGTTGGATCAGCAATAAAGCACTCGACTCCACATCTAGGATCCATAGTGGTTTCAGGTCAAAGAGTGGTATACACTATTATCACCATGAGAATAACTTATGACACTTTGCATAACTTTCTATATAGTATTCTCATAGCGGGTCAATCCGGTATAAATATTACTCTTAATATTCATACCTATGTTTAAGACTTGATAACTCTTTATCCATGATCCATGAGATGTGATCATCAGTCTACAAACATAATAGTCTTAATGATTTAATGTTATCCCACTTCACACTAAAGCTCGACTACGGATACTTTAAGAATAGTGTCCTTATGTTTAATGTGATCTCATGATTAAGTCATACTTGATACATTAAACAGACTAACTATTCTAGGGACTTTATTAAACAAACGTAATAAAGAAAAAGCCTTTTATTATTAATAAATAATTCGATACAAGTACCAAAAGTATTGGCCTCTAGGGCTTACACCAACAGCAACATATGCTAAATTGTAGGTTGTTTAGTTTTTCTGTTTCAACATTTTTCTCAGGCTATTCTTCAGGAAGTCAACAGCTGAGCTAAAATCCAGGAGACCAACAACTAAGCTACAATAAATGAACCTAACAAATAGCCTATTTGTTAGTAACCTAGTTGTGGAATTTAGGTTAACTCGCTTGACCTTATATTCAGGAAATACAAGTACAAGACCCAAGTGTTGCAATATAAAAGGATGGCAATCCTTCTTTCAGAACTCGGGGATTTTAGGCGTGAAGATTTTGTGTGTCCATCATACTTCACTGCTGTATTTTTGTGTGTCTTGTATTAGGTGTATCTTGTGAGCCAAGCTATTATCACTGAGATGATTGCATTGGTATAGGGTGTTCATTGAGTTGTAAGTGTTGTGTCACTCTAAGCTTTTAAGCGTGAGTGCTGTGTATCTTGATTAAAGTTGCTAAGCACAATCAAGAGTTGTTTGAAGTGTGACTTCATAATTGTCTTTAATTTTAATTAAAGATTGTAATCACTGAGGTGATTGAGGGGGAGTGAGTAGGAACTCTGATCTTAGTGTAAGATTGAAATTGCATTGGGTAGGTATTAAGTGATAGGGTTAAACAGTTGGTTTAAGGTCTGAATTAATACTACTAATAGTGGATTTCCTCCCTGGCTTGGTAGCCCCCAGACGTAGGTCATGTTGGACCGAACTGGGTAAACAATTCCTTGTGTTATTTACTGCACTTACTTTTTAAGTTCTGCATAATTCTTGTCTGCACAGAATTGGATGTCATAACAACCCGTGTGACATCGAAAGTCTGTTAACTAGAATTTCAAAACAGTTTTTTGAAGGCTGAAAAGACTAGAGCAAATTGAACTTTAATCTTCTAGTTACTAGTGGTCAAATCATAGTTTCGAAAGGCCTACAAACACCGCCGTTAGAACAAAAGAGTCTAAGACCCCATTTTTTACCCTAAGATCCCTCATGATATCTCATCATTTACATTGGCTTTGGGATCACACTTTGGCATCCTCCTTACCCCCCATTCATGGGTTTTACATTGGGAGAGATCACCAAGCTTATTTGATTGTATCATACTTTATTTTTATTTGTTTACTAACCAAAATACCAAAAATATGTCCATGTATAGCTTTGTTTCTTTTGTATGTTGTGTATGCATCAATCAATGTCATATCAAGCTCACAACTAGGGTTTGAGACCCTCAGTGTAAGGAGATCAATCAAGAGATGGTTCAAAATGGTTCTAGACATCATATATGGATCCCCATGATCTTCATTTATCATTTTGATAAATAATTCATCAAGAGTTTGAAGCTTGTTTGCCTTGGAAGCCCTAATTCATTTGGCTATCTTGTGTGACTTCCTCAACAAGTTTCTTCAAAAATTAATCAAATATATCAAAGGATACTTCACCATACATCATCTTATGCATATATGATCCTCCATGAGTCCCAAAGATCAAGAGAATTTTAAGTTTGCAAGTTTGTTCAAAGAGGTTGACCAGAGAAAGTCAACTAGTCAAAACTGGGGTTCCCTAGACTATATCTCATACAATTTTCGTCATATGAAAATGCTTCTAAGCGCAAAGTTACTCCTTATGACATTCCAAACAACTTTCATGTTGACATAAAGAGCTATTTTTTCTTGGAAAATCATTTTTTATGGTGAAACATTATAGGTCATTTTGTATGTGCATAGTTAGGAGGTCAACTTCCAAGGACCATAATTTGCTCAATTTTTATGAGATTAATGTCATGATAAATTTAAATATGTCCTCTGTAAATTTTATTCTTTTATAAATATCAAATTCAACTTGCAAGGGCATGTGCCAAGAGGAAATATTATAGGTCATTACCATTGAACAAACAATTTTCCTCAACTTCTAAAATGCATAACTCCCTCATGCCAAATCCAAATGAGGTCACCTTCGTGACCAAATTTAATAGGTATGAAATAGATAAAACTTTGGTGAAGAAACCATTTCCATTTGAAACTCATAACAAAAGTTATTCAAGGTGGAAGAAGTGGTCATTTGACTTGGTACTTAGAAAAATTTCAATTATGTTTGATTTCTCAAACTTCCACCTCAAAATTAATCATGATCCAAGCTTCAAATATAAAAGTGTTAAACATAAAAGTTGTTCCCCTTGATGTCATCTTTCTAAAAAGTCCAAGATCACTTCATTTGGACGAGATTTGAGGGACTTGCGTATGGTTCCTTTCATAAGTTTGTTTTGGCAAGATTTGAATTCAATTGACCATTTCCTTTTGCATGCTTACATGTTATTGTTTCAGGATCCATTGTGTACGAATTAGAGTGAGATCACATCATGAATTGGGCCAAAAATCATTGCCCATGCATCCATGCACCAAAGTTGCTAAAATTGGTAAAATTCCAAAGTGTGTAAAAAGCAACTTGCTACCCTATAAATACAGGTCCATTGTGATCAAAATGAGGTTCCCTTCTGCCCAAGCTTTGTACCCTTGCATCTCTAGCCTCCATTAAAGGATAAACTTGAAGATTTCACTTGAAATCGAGTTTCAATTCTCCTTCTGTTTTGAGAATGAAACTCCAAGAATCCAAGCCTCCCATTGATCCATTTCACTTCCTGCAAGCTTCTAGAGTCGAGCCAAGGCAAATTGGAAGCAAGATCAAGTTGAATTGAAGCTACCCGAAGGTGATTTTTCTCAAACTTCTCTTCTTTGATTCTCTCTCATTTCTCAACTATTTTGCTTGATTATTGATTGTCTGAAGTCCTACAAATGTAGGCAACAAGATTGAGTTGCTTTGAGGTCAAATTGAAGCAACTCAGATCATGAACCTCAATTTTCAAATCCATGTATCTTTCGATATACTTGGAATTTGATGAAATGGAGGTCAGATTCGAGCTCCTGAGCATTTTTCCTTTAAAAACATGTCCACACTTTTTATTTTGATGAAGGTTGGTGGTGGACCAGTCCGGTGAGGTCCACCGGAGAAGAAAACCGGAGTTAGGGCTCCGGTGGTACGTTGGCACTCTCCCAACCTTTTGATCCATTTGAAATGTTTTAATTCAGACTGCCCCTTGTGATTACCATCCTTATGACGCGTTGACTGAGGTGTATGGTGTGGAGCGCGCGCTTGACCATCAGATTTGTCACCTCAATTAATGAGGGAGATCTGATGACCCTTGTTTTTTTGTATTTTCTGAATTTCCATTTAATCCATTTTTTTGTTTAATTCATAATAATTTCAGTTTTAATACAAAAAATGTGAAACTTTCACCCAAAAAAATTAAATATTTTTCCCTTCCATATTCTGAATTAAAATTATTTTTGGGATTGATTTTGGTATTTTTCATGAATTAAATGTCTTTGTGCATATTTTTAATTGTTTTAAAATACTTTTGACATTCTAAAAATCATGAAATTTTTTGTCTAAGGTCTTTTGACCTTGTTTGACCTAGGATAAATCCCTTGGCCATTTATTTGGTGTTTTGAAGGGATTTGAGGTTTTGTCCAAATTAAAATGCATTTTAATTCATTTTTAATATGATTTTTAATTGATTAATTGCTTGAAAATTATGTTGAGCCATTTTTATGGTCTTGTGATGTTTGACTTTCTGTTTGGGCCTTGGTCATGGCTGATTTTACTTTTGTTTGATCATAACCATTTGATTTAGGGGATTGATGAAATGTACAGTTCATCTCCCAAAATGAATGGATGGTATTGATTAGATGAAATTCCTCTCATGATCAATTTGTGTTTCTTATTCCCTTTCCCTCTTCATCTTCATCCCTATTCTTTCCCAATCCCTCATTTGACCAATGAAATCTCTAATGTCTAAATGTTAATTGATTCATCAATGACCTTGTGTCAGATGGATCAATACCAGATTTTGACCTTAGCAGTTTTACTATAAAGGAAATTATCCCTCCTAAAGCAGAACATGTTTTAGCGAGTGCCATTTTTAGTAAAAGTGTTCAAGACATGGATGTAAAGTTTGACATGACCATAATATCAAAATAGATTTTAGTTGTTCGCAAGCAGCACATGCTCAAGATTTTCTCCTTCATATCCCTATTGGCGATATAAATAAACATTTGTCCACGGTAGAGTATCATACCATGCTTAAATACCAGTTTATAATTTCCTCCTATTGATGAGGTTTTCAAACAAAGGTTTTTCCTGTTTGCCACAAGGCATGCTTGGATACATTTAGGAAACATGTTATTCATTGCAAAGAGTTTCATGGATTCAAATACCGACATGACTTTGTTAGGGATGCCTTATTTGATATATTTAGGCGTGCATGGGTATATGTGAAGAAAGTGACGCTTGTGAATTTCTTGACTGACCCATAGAATAGGAGATCCACTCTTAGGCCATAAGATGTTCTGGTGTATGGGTGGGTAGGAGGAAATACACACATGTGTAGATTTAATTGGGGTTTTCCCATTAGTGGAATTGAGGACAAAAGGTTTTATTGTGGGACAAACAATTTTCAAAGTCGCTTCAAATAAAATAGCAAAACATGAGAATGTGTCTTCAAACAATCAACATATTTTCATACCATTTATTTTTGACAATTTTGATTTTTTAACACAAAAAATAAATGATCTTTTACCGAAAATACAAGCTGGTGCATAGTAATGTCATATCACTTGTAGCTTTTAGAAAAATTAATTGTGTCATCTAAAAAGAATAGTGGCGCGACTTATTGCTCATTTTCCTATTATTTATATATAATTTTGATTATATATTATAGTTAAAAACATTATTGCTAGATTTTAGAAATCGTCGATCAAATTTTAATTTTCTAAAAGAGAATGCAATTGATAATGGTCAAATCAGAGCAATGAGAATGACACAAGACCCTTATCATTTTCCACCAGCGAAAACCTTCATAGCACTCACACATTAGTTAACACCATATAAAAGTAATTACAATAATCAAAACAAAATATTTTGTGTCTAATATATCACAAATATCTCTTATCTAATATCTAAATTAAAGATATACCATAAAGTATGAAAGGGTCATGAAAATATAATACTTTAAACATATTATTAGGCATTGTCCCCGTCTTACGTGAGAGATTACCATTATTTCTATTTTTTTTCTTTTCAAATTTTAACTATTTATATTTAACAGAAGTTTTAAGCTTTCGTAAAATTTTAATATTTATTTATTGATTTTTGCTTCTTAATATTGATTTTTTTAATATTAAAATTTTGTAGGGTTTAAAACTCACATTAAATGAGGAAAAAAAACTGAAAGCCTTCTCTTAGTAACCTGAGCCTTACACAAAAATAATCAGGAAACTCTAAAGAACTTAGGCTCCTTTAATTATTGTAAGAATTTGCATTTTTGCATGCTGCCAATGCAACGGATTCAAATAAAGCAATGTTCAGCTTTTCTAAAATTCAATCATTTTTTCTTTCTTCTTTTCACTTATAGCATGTAATTTGCCTTTTGGAGACACACACCATTAGGTTCAATTAGTGTTTCTCTGTTCCCTTTTGGCAACAACTGTGGAACTTGCTTTCATAATTGTCACTAATTGTGCTTGTGTTTGTGAGTTCTAATCCTATCTATTTTGATTATTTGGTTAATTCGGAATGTTTTTGAAGAGAATTTCAAAAATATTTGAAGTTTTGAAAAATATTTTATGAATATGGGTTTTAGTACTTAATAACACATTTATTTTATATAATTAATTATAGAAGACAAAATTATATCAAAAGTCTTTTAAATTATTA
This sequence comes from Lathyrus oleraceus, assembly GCF_024323335.1. Classification (NCBI taxonomy): domain Eukaryota; kingdom Viridiplantae; phylum Streptophyta; class Magnoliopsida; order Fabales; family Fabaceae; genus Lathyrus; species Lathyrus oleraceus. The sequence continues at coordinate 145,965,003 of NC_066580.1, forward strand.
TTTTAATAGTCGGTTCTTTAAATTTATTTTTTTAATAATTTGTTCCTTTATAGTGATTTATATATCATTTTATTATATTTTGAATATTTAGGAATATATGATTGTTATATTTTTAATTACACTTCATTATTTTCAAAATATTTTAAATAATTGCATCTACAATTAACACATTAATTTTGTTAAATAAGGGTAACGGTGCACCCGTTTGATAATTTAAATGACCAAATTGTTAAAAAAAAATTATAAGATCAATTTATTAAAGAAAAACAACTTAAAAGATCTCTAATGTAATTTTTACATTATAAAAAAATTTAAACCCCAGTTCATATGACAAGCTTATAGTACTTAGGTTTGTTTTTTATGTTGGTTATTTGTAATTGATCTTTTTAAATCAATCATCATAAATTTCAAGTTTTTTCATTTAAGTTATTCTTTCTTATTTATTTGTTGATGACGACTTTGATATCTTATTTTGTCCCTCTTTGATATCATCAAAAGTGTTTCGGGTTCGACAAAATAGTCTCATATTATTTGAAAGTCAGAGGTTAATGATAACTTATATATTACAATTACACAACTCAATTCAATGAGACACATTTTTAAAGGACAAAATCGTGAGAGTTCTCACACCCCAAAAAAAAAAAAACCTCGTAATCATAGTGACGCATACTTGATATCGACCGGAACATTTACCTCGTCTATGATAATTCGAAGTTCGCACCATGTCCATTAACCTTGTCTAAAGGATAACTATTCTAGGCTGACCAAAATAGTTTCACATTTCTTAGGAGTTAAGGTTAATTTATACATTACACCCAATGACTCGATTCTAAAGAAAAAATAGTGAAGATTATCACACCCATAGCAAACAATACCTCATAACTACAATCACGCATACTTAAAATCGATCAAAATAAAAATATATTAAATCTTACTTAAAAATTAATATTTATTAAAATATTCTTATTAATTATTAATAAAATAGGTACATTGAATTAAATACAATGAATAATATAAAATAATAGAATTTAATTGATATACTCTGACAATGTAAAGATTTTTTATACTGTCAGTTAATCACAGCTATTGATTTATTTAACATGTTTGACTTTTATTTTAAAAACTTAAAAAGTAATACAAAAGGATGATTGTGATGCATTGATAGTGTAAAATTTTTTACAGTGACAGTGCATAACAATTAATCTCAAAATAATAAAAGAAAATAGGTTGTGATAATATTCCAATGTTTCGTCCCAAATTAGAAGGAACTTTGTGAAAAAATCAGAATTATAAATTATTTATAATTTTAATGTAACTTTAATGAATATTTTATATATATTATTTTCTATCATTTACTATAATTTATTTTTCAATTCTTTAAATTTTTATTTCATATATAATAATTAAAGAATAATTTTATACAATTATAAATAATTTTATTTTTAATTCGTATGAAATATTCAAAAGTCTTCTAATTTGAGAATGAATGAAGTGAAATTAAATATAATTTGTATTTAATTTAGTGTGTGTTTTTTTTATAAATAACAACAATGGAAATTATTTTTATATTTTTTCCATAAAATATACTTTCAGAAAAATACAAAAAATTAATTTTTTTTATAAATATAAAACATTAAAACTTTTTTTTATAAATTAATATGGAGTGAGTACTAAAGAAAAAAACCACATATTCAATAAAGAGAATTGAATCTGACCGATCAAAACTTGTTGTTGTACGAAATTCATTAGTAATCATGCAATCAAAGCATGCCACCAGCTATACTTAATGCATTTGTGTATGGTTCATTCAAGAGAGAAAACATTTTGTTTTTTTTTTACGGCAGAAAAAAATTTGTTAAGAAATTTAAATTGAAAAAATATTAAATTATTTTAACTATTAATAATTTTCAAATTCCGAAATGATAGTATGGTCAAATAAACTGTGGAGTCAACAAACATGAGAGTAATTGAGGGACCATACCCATTATTATGACATGAAGATGAACATGTGAACGATTCATGCTTAGTTAATATCACTTTCCACCTCACTTATTTTCTTATTTTCAATACTTTTTTTTATGAGCAATCAATTATTTTAAAGAGTGTAAGAGAGATTCGACTCTTAATACAAAAGAGAGAAACGGTATAAAATTGAGAAAGAAAAACAACGAATGAGAAAAGGAAAAAAAAAACTAATTTTGAGTTAAAAAAAAACTATTTTCAATATTAGATTTGCTTATTTCTTTGGTAGTTAACTTGAAATCAATCTCACAATTGCTTTTGGATTCTTGAATAGAATATCCCACTCTTCCAGTTTATCTCCTTTGAAAATGAGATTGTTCTTGCAAATCCAAAGGTTTCAGTACAAGATGCTAAGAAAAACCCAAACAAATTCATCTAAAATTTTAAATTGATGAGAGGACAAAATTGTTCAAAATGCTTTTTGATAGAACACTTTTGTTACAGTTATCTAATTCCAGTTCCCCTATAAATTTTATTCCAAACTAAAACCGTATAAGGACAATTCAAGAATAAGTGAATTTTATCTTTCATGCTTGAATCACAAAAAAAACACATTTCAGGTTGTGAGCGTCAACCAACACTCCACGATACCGCAATTGAACACTGGTTGGTAAGTTGTTTTGGAGCAATCTCTAGGAAAAAACCGGCCTATTACTTGGAATTTTGGAATTCTATATTTTTGCTAGACTTTCCAATAACAAATCGCCCAAAATCCCTTCCACATCACGATCCAAAAAAGACATGATTATAGTATAATTACTACGAACATTATAACTATTTTTTTCTTCTTAAATATACCTGACATCCTTATTCAATTGAAGTTGAATGCCATCAATCAAATCTAATAATTTGGACTCTTGATTGAGCGTCACCGCAATTATCAGATCAAAACAATTACTAAAATTCTAATACCACTTTTCTTGAGCCCAATTTTTCATATCTGCAACCTTAACGATTAAAATTGTATTGTCCAAAAAAAGTATATGTTGTGTGCGTGTTCGCCCTGCAAGGATAGAAAGACTCAGATGTCCTAATAAGTATATTACATGAATGAGACTAGGGCTAGCTCACGGTATGTTAACCGTAATTTCGACGCTAAAAAAATATAAGAAGTCAAGTATAAAACTTAAGAAAATATTTGAAAAATTCAAGCTGACTTCGACGGGAAGTTAGGCAAAGCCTTTCGATTGGAACTTGGCAAAGAATTTGTCATACTGTTGAAATAACATTATAATAGGATTTAGAAGTTTCTGAAATAATTCGAAGATGAGTTTGACGAAGATAATTTAAAACCAGGCTAATAACCATATTTTGGCTTTATCCATTTCTTCAAAGGACGCGTGAATGCTTATGAAAGGTGAAACACATACAAGTGAGAACGTGTCATTTTTTTGGAGAAAATACTGTTTGTTACCGTTATTGTCGAAGTAGTATAAATAGGAGTCTTAACATTAGGATTCAGTGTGTTCAATATTGTACCAAACTCAAAATCACTCAAAGTATCTAGTGTTATTGAGAAAAGAGTTTATGAGAATATGTACGTATGAAACGCCATATTTTCATTCAATATCAATCTATTTACATTAAAGAAATTTTCATTCCATTTACATTCCTATCGAAATTATTTTCCTTCTTTATACTTTTCATAAATCTTCTTTGCATTACTTTTAAATTCAACATTATCGTCGAAGAACTTACTAGTAAGAAAAATTTTAAACAAGAACTATACACATATGTCCTAGGATCATTCTAGTTAATCGTGTAAGTAATCAAAGTATCAATTTTGGAAGAATAAAGTTTGTTTATCAAAATACAAGGTAAACAAATTGGCACACCCAGTAGGACCATTGTGTCTAGTTTTTTCTTGTATTTGAAACAAATTCTACATTAGTTCTTCATACAAATTATTCTCAAACTTTGTTGCATGAGATTGATAAGTGGTACGGTAGCCAGAAATAACGAATCAAGATCAAAAAGGAAGTACGTTAGAAAGATGGTTAATCCATCAAACAACAATGGAGGATAACCTCCTCATTCGACATGAGAGAATACGGCCGCATCGAATGTAACCCAAGCAATGCCTTCTACAACGAGCACGACGACAATATCGTCGAGCGCTCAAAGTGGGCCAGTAACATCATCCCCGTGTGAACGCGGGGAAAACCAGTAACCCCAAAACCAGTAGGGACCATTAGTTTTAGGCCTTATGTGACTAAATTTACAATGCTAATGAATGGTCGCGAACAACCATATGGCATTGTCAACTTCTACGATGGCAAATTTGCATAATAGTACGTCAATATTTAATGATCCAATGGTGACCATAATTTCTCCATTACAAGGGTCGGGATCGACCGTTAACAATTTGGGTCGAAGCACCCAACCCCCAGGGGTGAGATTTTCTGCCCAATTACCCATTTTCACAACCAATTATGCGGCAATATTAAGACAACAAATGGACGAAAGCAATTATGATATGGTTCATATGCTTGCCCAACATATGGGGAAGATATTCAATCCTCTAATCCAAAATACTACCCAAACTAATCAACAAAATGCTCAGACTAATCAGAAATTGCCAACGCAGATGACGCGAATTGCATATTTCTTTAACGCCCCTCTGGCGCCAGTTCGACAATCTCGTCGAGAATGGATGGTAAAGAACCAAGGATTGATATTAGAAGAAGACCCAATAATAAATCAGGCCCACCAATTTGTACCCAATGGTGTCGAAGTCGACCGGGGTGAACCCCGCGGGGTCAAACAACAAAAACATAGGGAGAGAGAAGCTCCAAGAATAGTGATGGTCAATCGAAACCAAAACACTGACGAAATCATTCATCGGGTTTGACAGGACAAAGTTACAGAGGATAGCAATTTGGAATCCATAGTTGAAAGGATTTAGGCGCGAAATAGGGTAAACATAGGCCTGTGCAGGCCAAACTATACATCATGTGTTGCAAATTGAACTTCCTAGGGGATGGAAAGTCTCAAAATTCACAAAATTCTCTGGTGATACTAGCAAATCCATTGTCGAACATATAGCCAGGTATTTGGCTGAGGCTAGGGACATTACTAACAATGAGAAATTAAGGATAAGATATTTCCCTAGTTCCCTCACGAAAAATGATTTCACTTGGTTCACCACACTCCCATCGAACTCCATCCATGATTGGACTCGTTTAGAAAGATTGTTTCATTAATAATTTTATATGGGATAGTCTAAGATCAGTTTGAAGGAATTGACTTTTATTAAGCGTAAGTTTAGTGAGCCAATAGATGATTATCTAAATAGGTTCTGGTTGTTGAAGGCAAGGTGTTTCACACAAGTGCCCGAACATGAAATAGTTGAAATGGCTGTAGTGAAGGAGAATTGCCATCCAAGGCGCATCGAAATTTAAAAATTTCTCCATTTAGTGATCCTTACAAATAGGCATGATCAGTGATAGAATCGTTACCTCTTGTGGCGATTCAAACCTTTGGTGCAGATCTCTTGTAACGATCAAAACCTTGGATACAAATCCACGGAGCGATCACGAACGTTGAACGATGACAACGTCTCTACTCAGTCCACACGAACGGGTTCCTTCAATCTCAGTGCTAGCTGGTACGAATGAAGGCTTTGAGTGAGAGAGAGAGAGGGAAACGAAATTCCAAGTCTTTACTTGAGTTTCAGTCTGAGTGGAGTGACAATGCTTCTACCCAAGGGGTTTTATTTATAGAACCACTTGTGTGGGCTTCAAGCTAAAAAGCCCACTTAAGTGTATTTTGGCCCATATCTCATAATATGCCAAAATCACTTAAGTATTTGGTACCTTACCATATTTCGTATTCCACTTAAGTGCACCGTACCTTACGATGTTCCTTAGTTACTCTATCTCTCATCAATCCGTCCTTTGTGTGTGACCCTGTAGGTTTTCGCGACGTTGGCAATTATATTAAATCACGCATTTAACATAATAAATAGTGAGCGGTATCTAGCAACACATCAGTGCTACCCAAGATACGAAAATGTCATGTGATCTGACAAAACCTCCTGTGATAATAATTATGTGTATAATTACCCCTTTGCCCTTATGTCTATATTGAACACAAGGTATAGACCGTGTCATCCTTGTCCAGTTCAATATTGGGCCCATAGACATTTATCCTGTTATGCAGGATGGGCAAATTCCATCTAGGTCACTCATGTCCCTCAGCATGCTTCGTGGAGTACCTATCAACTGTCTTTATGGTTATCCAGTTACGGACAATGTTGGATCAGCAATAAAGCACTCGAATCTACATCTAGGATCCATAGTGGTTTCAGGTCGAAGAGTGGTATACACTATTATCACCATGATGTCGCATCACGCGAAAAACCGGCGGGAAAACAAGAACAACAGAGCCGCCACCGTGCGTTATTTATCCCAAAATAGGGAAAGGAAACGCTCAGAGTAAACCTGGGAAAGAACATGGTCTCGCGACCAAAGAGGATGGGTTCGGGAGTCGGTTATACGAAGGGAAGGTATTAGCACCCCTACGCATCCGTAGTACTCTACGGGATCCACGCACACTAGAAAGGAAATTGGTTGCTAAGCACTGCTCAAATACTCACACACACTGGCTGAAAGAAACGCAAGAGACTGACTGAAACTGACTCGGCAGGATATCGTATCCTGGGCCTACTTAGTCTATCAGGCATAGACATCAGAGTCGAAGTAGTTCGGACTAGGGAAACGACACATGCTCGCTAGGATATCGCATCCTATGCATACGTATCTTCTCGGACGAGAGAAGAATCAGAGCATTCGTAGCTCGGCTGACACGCACACAAACAAACACAGGCAAAGGCAAACGTGGAGCCCAAATGCCAATCACTGGACTTACATTGACATCCGAACCTAAACACACACAAGAAGGCAAACATGGAGCCTGAATGCCAATCACTGGGCTTACATCAGCATCCGAACCTAAAACACACGCAGAGAGGCAAACATGGAGCCCAAATGCCAATCACTGAACTTACATTGACATCCGAACCTAAACACACACAAGAAGGCAAACATGGAGCCTGAATGCCAATCACTGGACTTACATTGACATCCGAACCTAAACACACGCACACTGGAACCTAACTGCCACTCGATGGACTTACATCAGCTTCCAAGCACACAACAACACGACAAGTTAATAGGGAGTCGGGGACTCGAGCCTATAACTGTCAAGCACACACACAAAAGAAAAGAAAAGGCGCCCGGAGAGATCAGCTCAATCTCCTGCCTACATACTTCATCTGGTATGAAGATCAGGGCGATGTAGTTCCCCTACAGAGGGATAAAGGACCTAGCCTAACCAGATAACAGAGGGAGACACAACACTAGGGAGACTACGACTCGAGCCTAGATGTTATCATGCAAAATCATCCCTAAGTTAAGGTTTCTAGCTAACTGGCACAGGGAGCCAACCTATCCTAGTCATGACTTGCACAGGAAGCAAGCCACGCACACACTTAACTTGCACAGGAAGCAAGCCAAGCAAAACCTAACTTGCACAGGAAGCAAGTCTAAACTAACCCTAACTTGCACAGGAAGCAAGTCAAACAATCCTAACTTGCACAGGAAGCAAGTCAAACAATCCTACAAACACAGATAGCACACACTATACACAAGCAAGTGGCTCAAACAAGGGTTAGGTTTTAGTCGAGGGGTCATATCAACCTCAACAAACAAACCTCTGGAACTGGGTGAATGTGCTCTTAACCTTGCCATTGAGGGGCTAAGGTGAAGCAGATGAAAGGAGATGAGGGGTGTGCCTCATTGCTTCTATCCCTGGCCAGGGAGAGCATTTGACAAGAATGTGTGGGTTCAGAAAGTGGGAACCCTTCTACACATTTAAAACTGACTCAACTGTACAGTTGTACAAGATCTTGGGTTTGTATCTGCAATGCATCAACACAGTGGTGTGAGCAAAGCAGATGACACACTGAATAGCAGGGGATAGGTTGCATATCCCTTGGGTTCTGCCAATTGCCTCTTCACTTAGGAGGTCTTTGACTCTATGCAAGGACAAGATTAAACATCCACAAACATTGCCTCTTAAGGAGGACTTCAGACAGTTGCCTGGCCAGGTAACAGGCCAGGTCTTCCAGACTACATGAAGATAGAAAGGTATACCTCAATGCAAATTGCTTATACAAGCAAAGCAAAGCAAAAGTTCACAAGGAACTAAGCAACTAAAAGCACCTGAAACAGTCAAGCAGATGTTAGTATACAAGTCATAGTTAAGTCAAAAATGAAACAGATATCAACCAGTCAACACAAGCAGGTGAATGTGCAAGGCACAAGGCTTAAGGCATGTGAGCCAAGCCACCTACAAAACAAACAAGTTAGACAATGATATTTAAGCAAGCTCAATCAAAAGGAATTGGTCTCATTGGTCATTTGTTGGTCAACCTGAAAACACAAGCTCAAAAGTGAGTAACAGGACCACTAGGACAAGCCTAGGGTCAAAAAGGAATGAAAAAGTCAAAACAGCAAATGAAAGTCAACCAAAATCAAGTTCAAACATTTAAGAAACACAACCAATTGGGTTCACATGCATATCAATCACTATCATCACTTCATGAATGATTTAGGTCAAAGCATGGCATTTAGAAGCTCATAGAAGTCAACAGCAAGACTTAACTCAAAAGCAATCTTAAACATTTCCAAAAGTCACCAAATAAATCATGGTCAATCACAATCCATAGCATAGTATGCATGTCAAATTTCATCTCATTTGGACAAGTGGAAGGCAGTCAATAAAAATCAGAAAGTCAAAGCCATTTTGAACATGCTCAAAGAAGTCAACCAAACATGCATCAACTTAGAAAAATCATAAATCAGAGATGGTGTATGATAAATGAATGGGACTAAAACCATGGCAAAGATGAGGATGTCTAGTTATCTCATGTAAAATTTCATGTCCATCCAATAAAGTATGAGAATTTCACAAATGAAATGAGAACATGTGTCACACAAAGTCAACATTTGACTAGACAGGGGAGAAAATCTCAAACAATTAGGAAATGCCACAAATAATTCCAAGAAAATTCACATGTAAACTAGACATACAAGAGTAGGTTCATGCAAAAAAATCAGATCAATTGGAGGTCAAGAAGCATGGTAATGAAAATCATGAAGTTGGGCATCAATGGTGTGACACAAATTGTCACACCCTAATTCAAAAAATCATATCCCACAAACCAGCAATGATAAATTCACAAACTCTACACCAAAATCACCATGAGTGTGTCTAGTTTAAGCACAAAAAATTTGGGAGCCATTGGATAAAGTATCACCATTTCACAAAGGTTTTGGCAAAGTGTACAAAATATGCATACATGTCACAAACCCTAGCACCATTTAAAAACCATTGATCACAAAATTCTGGAAAAATTATGATAAAAAAGTAGAGATCATGATGAAGCTAATGCAAAAAATCCCATTGAATTTGGATTAAAATTGGAGATGTTATGGATTTTACAAGATTGGTGATCAAATGAGATAAAAATTGAGATTAAATGAATTAAAATGGATTTTATTAATGACCGGATGGCAAAGTTGTAAATACCAGGCCACTTATCCAAAACGCAGCGTTTTGGCAAAGGGAACGAAATGTTCCTATTGGTCCATTTCAAATGGAAAAGAGGCGCGGTCCAGGCGAAGCTCTAACGCACGAAATCCGCAGGAAAATCCGCGGATGGCTATGCAGGTCGCGGATAAATCCGCAGGTAAAACGCAGCAACATGAAGGTCGCGGATAAATCCGCAGGTAAAACGCAGCAGCCAAAAAACAGCAAGGTGTTCTTCATCACCTTCAACTTAAATTTTCCAGAAACCCCAAAAGGTCCCAAAAACAACATTTAAACATATTTTCATGAAGATCCAACGGCCCTTAACATGAATCAACACCCCCTTTGTCTAAAAAACAACAACAACATCAAGAATCGATCCAAATTAATCATGAACAACAAACTTTAAAACTCTCGTTCTCTCTCATTTCTCGATGGTTTTTCACGATTCAAAGAGCAAAATAAACAGCAAGGCAAGCTCTTCATAAAGCATAGCATCATTTAGAGAAAAGAGTGATTCGAATCCTTACTTATTTTTGAAGAGATCCAAGAAACAGTTGTTGTTCGTGTGTTATAAGCTAAAACAGATGCTCCAAAGGTCTTCAAATGATGAGTGATGGAGAATGTTTGTCTTGAAATGGCTTGGTTTGGATGCAATCTCACTTTGCCATTAATGGAGCTTGGAAAGAACAGTCCACCAAGAGCTCTTACAGTTGAAGAATGGAGTTTAAAAAAGGTTCACCATGTAGCTTGGATGCTGTTTCAAACAAGGCACGGCTTAGCTCTTTGGAAGTTTTTGAAGATTTTTGGAAAAATGCCAAAGATGAGGTTTTTTAGAAATGAGTGAGTTCTGTTGGTTTGTGGCTGCCATTTTGGTTTACAATTGACAGAAAATCATGGATATCTCTGCTGTTTTTGTGGTACCAGGCATGGCTCATGGATATGTGGGATATGGTGGTTGCAAATTGTACTTTTCTTCCCATTTTCAAGCAACTAGGCATGGCTATGTGATGGGTGCAAGTACTTGCACGAATTTGACTTTGTACATGCTGCAAATAACATTCCAAGCAAGTTCCAATTGGCCCCAAGTGTTAAAAATGCATAATTCAAAAAGTCAACCATTGGTCAAACTTGAATTTCACATATGCTAGGTTCAAAAATGCCATTTTGATTGGCAAGGTTTTGGTTCATGAAATTTATATTTTTGGAAAGAGGAGATGAAATGTGACTTGTAGGAAAAAACCCCACCCAAATTGGCCAAATGGTTTGAGAGATATGGCCTTTTGAAGTTCAAGAATTTCTGAAAACGATTCGATCATAACTTGCCAACCACACATGGGAATTGAGAGTTCTTGGACTTTTTGGAAATGGGAGAACAAGATCTTAAACTTTCATGTTGGGCAAAAATTCATTTGAAGCTTGTATCATGATGTAAGTTTGAGGATCAAGACTTTCCATTTTTGGTAAGTTTCAGTTACAGGTCCAGTTTCCATTTTGGGAAATTTCTGATTTGGCTTCAAATTCTTCCATGATGGTGTTTGACATGATATATGAGGACCATTTGGACATGAATAATATCTCTCAAACCATTTTCCATCAACAAATCACTGATTAAATGGACAGTTGACCAATAGTTGACTTTTCTAGGGTTTTGGATGACTGAACCTCTTCTGATGAATTCCAAACCCTAATTCCTTGAGAACTTGACTTCAAATGATGTCCCAAGACATATGAACTCTTGATTAATGAGCATGGTGCCCCAATTCCACAAGAATGGCCACCATCCACTGCTTTGACTGACTGTTGACTGTCTAGGGTTTTTTGCCTGACTGTGTATGAACTGATGACTTCTGAACATCCAATCCTTGACCAAAACACTTCAAATGGATCCCCAAGTCATGTGAACATGTTGGACCAACCCTAGGGCCTTGGCTCAATGAAAATTGTGCTTGCTTGCTTGACTGACTGAACTCCTGACCAGTTTGACCTAATTTCTTGATTGGCTTGCACTTGAGGCAAATGGGACAATGCAATGCTATGCAGTGGACCATGTTATGCTATGACCTAATATGAGAATGTATGTACAATGATAGGTGCAAATTTGAGGTGCTACAGCTGCCCCTATTCAATCAGCTGGGAACCCGAACGGATGATAGCAGCGGCTGTCAGACTTTCAGGGTAAACAGGGATTGAATACCAAAGAACCGTAGAATTTGCACAATACAGGAATCCACCAATGGAAACGTCCACTGGGACTTATACTTATTACTGGGTATTTTTTTGTTTTGTTTTCAAAGAGTACGGCCACATTCAGACATCACAACGATGGTGAATGGGAACAGAAAACACAACTAGATGCCGACGGACAACTAGGAAAAAACTCAACGTTTACCAAGACCAACGGAGAGGTAACCGATCATCATCGGATGAATGGAAAGAGATATACAACCATACGTCAACGGACGAAATGGGAAAAACTCAACGTTTACCAAGACCAACGGAGAGGTAAATCCACATGGGGACAGGTACAACTAGACGTCATAGGACGAATAGGAAAAACTCGACGTTTATCGACACCAACGGGGAGGAGAATACTCTACTGGGGAGAGTGAACACAACCAAATCATCAACGGATGATCGGGAAAAACTCGACGTTTATCGACACCAACGGAGAGGAGGAATACTTCTTCGATCTGAAAATCGGAAATTGGCCTGAACGCCACTTCGGTCTGAATGCCGGAAAATTGGCCTGAGTGCCATGAGTACATCGACCTGATCGTCGGAAACTCCTTCGGTCTGAATACCGGGAAATTGGCCTGAGTGCCATGAGTACATCGACCTGATCGTCGGAAACTCCTTCGGTCTGAATACCGGAAAAACATAAGTACATCGACCTGATCGTCGGAAACTTCTTCGGTCTGAATACCGGGAAATTGGCCTGAGTGCCATGAGTACATCGACCTGATCGTCGGAAACTCCTTCGGTCTGAATACCGGAAAAACATAAGTACATCGACCTGACCGTCGGAAACTTCTTCGGTCTGAATACCGGAAAAACATAAGTACATATTATCTATAGCCGTCAAAACGTAGATAATACACTCGCATGGAAGATTATCCATAACCGGGTTGTAGGTTGTTAAATGAATAATCGACCGAAAAGAAAGGCATCTGGGTACCAGACTAGGTATGCAAAAGATGACCAATCAAAAGAGGATAAAGTTGCTTATTCGGAACGAGTATCCAAAAAGAAGGGGAAGACACACTGGGGACAATACTGCTTGATCAAGGCAAGTATCCAGAGGGGAAAGAATGTCAATATCACGAACCGGATACTGATAACTGCAAAGAGGGGATTACATCTACCGGTTAGTAGGCAGAAAACCACGGAAAAGTAACCAGTCATCGATAGGATGAGCACAAAGGGTTAACTCCACCAAGGGGATGAAAGTGGGATTTTACAACTACCAGCTTGTGGGTAGAAAACCACAAAGATAGGACTTACAACTACCGGTTTGTAGGTAGAGGCCACAAATTCCGCTGAGGATGAAATGAATGAGTGCCGGTTGGTGGGCCACTATTCATTCATGCCCCAGGGCAACACAAGAGACAGTTAACAAGAAGCCAATTTAGGATCGATCCAAAAAGGCAGACTGAATCAAGACTCATCCTAATGAGGAAAGAATTCAATAGGGAAAACCCATCCTATTAGGGAGGGAACGGAAGCAACCGTCATCCACGAGGATGTATCTCAGTGGGGAAATGGCAGGAAAAGATTGACACTTTATGCTTAAGGGGTAGACTCTACATGGAGAGATCAGACACACCCATATCTGCTTAAGGAAAAAGACCCAAGCTGGCAAGACGCTAACAATTGGGAAGTAACACTGCTGGGGATACCCGCTCGACTGAGGAATCACTTGTTGGGAAAACACCAACCTCTCAACCATGCTGATGAACCCAATCCTGAAGCCGATCCAATGGCGCGATGCTAAACTCTTTCCAACAACCCAAACTCGGCTGGTCACCACGGCCTAAGGCTAATGGATATGCTTGCAATGTTGATGCATGAGTTTTTTCTTGCTTTACACAATGCCCCATGATTATGGAAATGCTATGCACTAATGATGCGATATGCTATGCTTATCTAAATGATGAATGCATAAACACACGTCTCCTTCAGAGACAACACCGGGGAATTCCAGGAACTGTGCTGAGGATCCTATAACCATGTCAACTTCCATTCTGCTGGGGAAAGACAAACCTTGCTGGGGAAAAACCATCAACACAACCTCTGCTGTGAAGACAACTTCAGACTTGGAAAACAGCCACAACTCCGCTGGGGATACAGATATCAGTCTACTACAGAAACCCGTCCAATCCACTGGTAGGATGAACTCTGCTGGAGAAATAAGTACTACTCCACTAGGGACGACCCAACCAATCCATATGTAGGAGAATCACTGTTGGTGATGCATTTCATAAGACCCGCTCCACTCGGGGAACTTGCTGAGGAAAAAACCACGCCATTCTGCTGAGGAGAACAATCCTAGCGGAGAGAAAAACCGTAGTGGCAAGAGTAACAACTCTGTCGAGGATGATAGCACGTCATATCATACTGGAGATGAATTCCCACAAACCTGCTTGGGATAAGCACTCACGGCCATACTGGAGATGATAGCATCACAAAACCAATTGTTGGGGAACACACCAACGGTATACAGATAAACTCCACTGGGGTGCTCCCGAGGAAAATAACTGTCAGGCGCTCAGCGGGGATTCTCAACTGGGGAAATCTGCAAGCATAGGCCTGCTGGGGAGAAGCAATCCTTAGATCTGCTGGGGAAAGAAGGTACTGTCCACAGGTATCTTTGCAGGGGAAAATAATTCTGATAGCTTCAATACTGGCTTAGGCTGGGGACGTCCTCCACCCTGAGAAACATCCTGCCCCTGCCCCTGCTGGGGACGTGACAACCTTCAGGCTTGCTGAGGAGACAACGATCTCGAATCTGCCAGGGAGATCACACTCTCAATCCTCTGGGGAGATACAGCTTATTTGACAGGGACGTCGGTCGACTCGTCGAACACTGGTGTCCATCATCCACCCATAGTGTTGACCTTTCCACTTTTAAGAATTCCCAGACTCTTCTGGACTTTTCTGCTCCATCATCTTGTATTCCCAACTCGTTTGTACTTCACGGAGATTTGAACTCTTGGGATTCATACATACTTTCCAATCATCAGACTTTGAAGAGTCTTCTTGATTAACTTTCCAGGATCGTTGTCGTAATCCTTCACCGTCTTTTCACGGTTCAACTATCCATTGCCCCTGATCGGGCTCTGCAGATACTTCTTGTCAAAAGGGTCCATATTACCACTGGCAAGTGAATGAAGATGTCTAACAGCACCTGCACAAGAGATCGTCAGATAAAAACGTGCCCCAGGTATGCCCCCGGTGTTCTGATATCTCAACACTTAGGTCACTCAGACTTCCAAGTAAGATTTCCAGATTTCAATCTCACAAGCATGCATCAGAAGGGACCTCTATGTTTCAAAAATGCAAATATTCTTATCAAAATGAATAGATGTTTTCGTAATCAAAACAGTAATGACACAAAAACAAGATTATTTGACCGAACACACGCTTTATTTGACTGGAAGAAAAGATGGCTCACAATTGAGCAACACACAGGAAGCAAACCTTGGAAAGAGGTGATTGCACACATAAAAAAAATCTATCCTAGTGGCAACGTGAAACTGTGATCTCATCGGGTTCCCACTCAGTTACACCTCATATGTCCTCAGGACTTTCCGCACCTTCTGTCTTCTGAACAAGACGCTTCCGATCGGTCTCTGTCGGAGATTATCCAAGTCATCATGAGCACAAATGATCATGCTAGACGCAGTTGTTCGTTTCATTCCCTCTTTTGCCTGGACCGCCCTTTCGGGTTTCAGTCCACCGGGATACCCTTTTTTGCCCAAGTCGCCCTTGCGGGTTTTCAACTTGCCGGGTGTACAGTTCTTTTCTTTTATTTTTATCCCTAACTTTTGCCCGAACCTTTCTCTTTTTCTTGGTTCGCCGGGATGCCCATTTTTTGCCTGGACTCTTTATTCTTTTTTTTGTCCAGCGGGTTTCTTTCACGAAGTATTTTCTAACTGCGTCCGCACTCACAGGGAATGGAAAATCGTCGTCATCCGTGGTCATAAACAACAAGGTTCTGTCAGATGGGACCCTCTTGACCACGAATGGACATTCATAACTGTTTGTCCATTTGCCCCACAATCGTTTTGAGGAGGAAGGATCCTTTTCAACCAATTCTTCCGCGTGGTACGCGCGAGGTCACACTTCTTGGTTAACAACATGCTTCGTTCACTGGGTACAACCGCCCCATGCCAGGTAACTGTCAACGCTTTCCTTCAGCTGGGCTCAACGTGTCATTCCGAGTCTTTATCCATTCAGTCTTCTCTGATTTCTCATATTTCTGTGAGGAAAACACTGCCCCAGGTAGATGCACATCCCTAGGTTCGATATCCAGGATACAGACTTTATGTTCAGATACCATTGTTGGTGCAACCAACTGTGATCCGGGAAGCACTACCTTATTCACCTCATCTCTTTCCCCCTCAGACATTGGAATCCGTTCGGATTCGGGGTCAGACCCCTCCTCCGGGATCAGTCACTCTCAATCTTTCGATTTGAGTACCTCAAGATGTCCTCATCAGGGACTTCAAACTTCCTTGGTTGATAACCTTTCCATGGGTTGCTACTAGCTTATCAAACACATATCTGATCAGATCCATTTCGGACATCCACAAAGTGGTATGAATCAACATACACTGTCTCAGCCGGCGAGCAGCCTATGCCAAAGTACATCAAGTTTTTTCGAACAGTGAGTGTATTGTTTCACAGTCGATAAACTTTTTGCTTAGGTAAATTGCATACTCTTTTCGACCAAACTAGTCATGCTGACCCAATACGCACCTCATAGACCCCTCGAGGGTTATCAGGTACTGGGTTAACAGTTATTTCTTTCACTGAAGTATCGGAATCAGAGGTTCCTGCAACTTACCCCCTTTTTTTTTTTTTTTTTTTTTTTTTAGCAGGATCGACCTCGATTCCTCTGATTCGCTCACAACAAGCCTCGGTAGCTTGATGGACAACACTCCATAAGTGCACTGATTTGGACTCAAAAGTATGAGTTATCTCAACCGGTCAAACAACTTGCCCCAAGTCTACCGGATGCCCCTGTTCTGCTTGGGACTTTGCCATCATGTCATCAACATGGCATTTGCTTTCACGATGAATCATATCACGAAACAAAGTCACCGTAGACCTCTGATACGTGGCACCGGCCTCCTGTAACGGAACGACATCAACTTAGAACAAGAAGGTGCCCCTTGTGTGATGGACTTGATTTACTTCATACCATCTGGCAACAATTCAATCTGGTCTTGGCCAAGAAGCCGTCCATGAAGATAAACACTGAGACCTGAGCCATATAATCAACCAATACCTCATTGTGAAGTACCGGGAATTCATCCTTCAGATTAGCTCTGTTCACATCTTGGTGGTCCATACACCTTCTCATCTTTCAGCACCAGTTTCCGCTTCACTGGAGGACAGTCTTCTCTTAAGGGTAGCTCGTGCCCCATAACATTGGCATTCCGCCCTGGTGTATTTAGATGCAATCAGGCATACGTATCAACCTGCTCTTCTAACAGGGCGACCATTCTGTTCTCGACTTGCCTCTGAAGCGGCCTCAACTTTCACTTTCCCTTCTGACCTTGGCGGTACCTGGGATGACAAACTTGACTCGCTTCTTGCGCGGTTGAATCACCTTCTCCTCTTGTTTCAACAACCTGGCTAATTCCAGCTGATCACGATCTTCTGCGCCTTCTTCTTCGGCATGATAGCTTGGATTGTCGAAGTCATATAGAGGTGTAACCAAATCGTTATCGGTGAGATCAGGAGAGTAATCACTTTGGAACGAGACAAAATCAAAAGGAAAGAGAATGAAAAAACGTTGCCATTTTTATTTGTTTTTTTTTTTCCTTTTTTAAATTGCAAAATTAAATGAAAAACAGGGAACACCGCTTTTAACTACAAAAACATCCATTCATTACTGATGCAAAATGTTGCATAATGAAACACATGAGATGGCCCTTACAATGGACCATTACGTTTCGGGCAAAACGTATGGCTTTCATGCAAACAAAAATTGAAAAACAGAAATACTACTCTTCAGAATGAGTGGCAGTGATGCTTTTGGAGGCCTTCCAGTTGCCTGGTACGCACGACTTTATCCACGCCTCAAGCTCGCGGTTGCTGTCAACATCTTCACCCACTGAACGGGCATGACCAGGATCCAACATCCCTGCACTGACGAAGGTGTATGGTGGGCGACATCCTCTATTTGGTCTAGACGACTCTTGACCCGGCTGATAACCGACCCCAAACATGTCTGCTTTTATCACGATGTCAATAATCCTTCCCCAGCCTTGCGCCCCTTTGTTTTTCACCACTTCCAGAGCTTGTTTATAAGAAGAAATGGACAGCTTCTTCTTTTTCCCAACGACAAAGGCATTCTCTACCTGGACGGTTTCAACTGCCAGACTAGGTGCTTTACATCTTTCATTGTCCATTTCTACTTTCTTCGTCTTCTGGGTCGGGTCCTTCATCCATACACACCCTTCTGTAGTGACAGTCGCACAAGCATTGTCAACAGCAGGGAAAGCTCCATCCTGCATCAGAGATTTTGAGACCACAGACATTGGAACCTTTAGTTGATCCTCCTCAGTCATCTCCAATCCTTTCTTGGCCTTCTTCACCATCTTGACTTTTACAGGACCCTTTCTGGGCACAGGGTTGGCATCCCCCTTCATAATCTGGGTCAAGTTAATGGTCTCGGAGTCCACCATGTCCTGGACGACATGCTTAAAAGCTCTACAGCCCTCAATGTTGTGTCCGGGTGCCCCAAAGTGAAACTCGCACTTGGCATTCTCATCATAGTTTGGTGGTCTCTTCTGCTGTTCTGTGGGAATCAATATCCTTGGCCGTACTAAAGCGAGATCCATCAACCTTTGGAACAGAAGGGAGTAAGTCACGGGTGATTCCTCAAACTGACGATCCTCTTTCTTCTTCTTCATCTGGCTTTCAGCTCTCGGTGTTTTCTGTTGAGGTGGCAGTCGTTGCTGTTGAGCAGGTGGATTGCTGACAGGAGTGGTTACAGTGGCAGCATAAGGATGATAACGATCTTTACTACGTCCTTTCTTTGCGGGCACACCAACTGGCTCAACTTCCCTCTTGAACGGACCACTGTCGGAGGATTTCCTTGCTACAGTACCAGAAGGTTTGTTCACTTCGGAGGACGGAGCCTTCCCCTGGACTTTCTCCACTATCAACCATTTCTCGATCCTTTCCAATCTTTCAGACATGGCTTTCTGTCCCAAGGCAAGTCCTTGCACAACACTGAACAACTCCCTCATCATCTCTTTCAGTTCAAGGATGTCGGCGTTGAGAAGATCCATCAGCTTGGATTTGTGGACCCCCAGCAGGTTATCTGAACAGACAAGCTATGCGCACCGGTTGAATACTGAAACCTACAAAACAGCAAATGGGTTAGTATGACTCACACATGCAATGTCTGTCCATACTAGGAACATTCAGTCCTCTTTTTTCTGGTTTCACTGAGACAGATAGAATTTCATCAAAAAATTTTTTAACATCCGGATGTCTCTCAACCTGAGTCTTAGTTAAAAAAATAATGGACCCTGAGTACGGACAGACATGAGTTGAATGCAGATGAATGCGAGATGATATGATGCAAATGCATGAATGCAGGCCCTTGTGCCACCAAGTCAACTGTAGACCCTCTGCTTTTCTGAACCAGTCAATTTGCGGGACCAAGTCACCATAAATCCAACTTGGGGAGTTCCGAAATAAACGGAACCGGAGATTACATCACTATCTTCACAGGAACAACCACTGAAACGGGTGACAAACGGATCCTCTGAACAAGTACTCTCAACTCAGCCCGGGGATCCGAAGTAAACGGAACCTGCTGATAAACCATGGACAAAACTCTGGCGTCCCAGAAATAAATGCCCCATAATTCACAGTCACTATCAGCACCAAGAGTCACCAACACATCACCAACCAATCAGCGACTGTACCTGTAATGATCAAACCCTCCCCACTCACGGGTGTTATCTAGGCCAGGGTAAGGTCAAGAGAAACGCAGGATAAACAACCCTTTCAAGAATATCATCCTGTGCACACCCGATGTATGCACCGATAATACCCCATCAGAGTCTGAACTGCTCGTGATATCAATGTTCCGCTAAGTGGCGTACACCACCCGCTTCCCATGAATCACTCTATTCCTAGGTTTCCTAGATTTCACTCATGGTCTGGGTATTGGACCTTTTACCTCAACTGACTCCCACCCCACAAAGAAAAGCAGACAACCAGCCAGGAAGAATGAATAATGAATATGAATGCAAACATTAACGCACACAATAAATGCAAACAATAAATGAAATGAACAAATAATGAATGCAATAAATAAACGCAGCACAAAGCAACCAAAACCCTAACCTAGAGAGCGCTAGGAGAGACTCGCTCAGGGAAGATGGACCAGCACAGGTCAACTTCTCTACATTCCCCAGCAGAGTCGCCAGCTGTCGCATCACGCGAAAAACCGGCGGGAAAACAAGAACAACAGAGCCGCCACCGTGCGTTATTTATCCCAAAATAGGGAAAGGAAACGCTCAGAGTAAACCTGGGAAAGAACATGGTCTCGCGACCAAAGAGGATGGGTTCGGGAGTCGGTTATACGAAGGGAAGGTATTAGCACCCCTACGCATCCGTAGTACTCTACGGGATCCACGCACACTAGAAAGGAAATTGGTTGCTAAGCACTGCTCAAATACTCACACACACTGGCTGAAAGAAACGCAAGAGACTGACTGAAACTGACTCGGCAGGATATCGTATCCTGGGCCTACTTAGTCTATCAGGCATAGACATCAGAGTCGAAGTAGTTCGGACTAGGGAAACGACACATGCTCGCTAGGATATCGCATCCTATGCATACGTATCTTCTCGGACGAGAGAAGAATCAGAGCATTCGTAGCTCGGCTGACACGCACACAAACAAACACAGGCAAAGGCAAACGTGGAGCCCAAATGCCAATCACTGGACTTACATTGACATCCGAACCTAAACACACACATGAAGGCAAACATGGAGCCTGAATGCCAATCACTGGGCTTACATCAGCATCCGAACCTAAAACACACGCAGAGAGGCAAACATGGAGCCCAAATGCCAATCACTGGACTTACATTGACATCCGAACCTAAACACACACAAGAAGGCAAACATGGAGCCTGAATGCCAATCACTGGACTTACATTGACATCCGAACCTAAACACACGCACACTGGAACCTAACTGCCACTCGATGGACTTACATCAGCTTCCAAGCACACAACAACACAACAAGTTAATAGGGAGTCGGGGACTCGAGCCTATAACTGTCAAGCACACACACAAAAGAAAAGAAAAGGCGCCCGGAGAGATCAGCTCAATCTCCTGCCTACATACTTCATCTGGTATGAAGATCAGGGCGATGTAGTTCCCCTACAGAGGGATAAAGGACCTAGCCTAACCAGATAACAGAGGGAGATACAACACTAGGGAGACTACGACTCGAGCCTAGATGTTATCATGCAAAATCATCCCTAAGTTAAGGTTTCTAGCTAACTGGCACAGGGAGCCAACCTATCCTAGTCATGACTTGCACAGGAAGCAAGCCACGCACACACTTAACTTGCACAGGAAGCAAGCCAAGCAAAACCTAACTTGCACAGGAAGCAAGTCTAAACTAACCCTAACTTGCACAGGAAGCAAGTCAAACAATCCTAACTTGCACAGGAAGCAAGTCAAACAATCCTACAAACACAGATAGCACACACTATACACAAGCAAGTGGCTCAAACAAGGGTTAGGTTTTAGTCGAGGGGTCATATCAACCTCAACAAACAAACCTCTGGAACTGGGTGAATGTGCTCTTAACCTTGCCATTGAGGGGCTAAGGTGAAGCAGATGAAAGGAGATGAGGGGTGTGCCTCATTGCTTCTATCCCTGGCCAGGGAGAGCATTTGACAAGAATGTGTGGGTTCAGAAAGTGGGAACCCTTCTACACATTTAAAACTGACTCAACTGTACAGTTGTACAAGATCTTGGGTTTGTATCTGCAATGCATCAACACAGTGGTGTGAGCAAAGCAGATGACACACTGAATAGCAGGGGATAGGTTGCATATCCCTTGGGTTCTGCCAATTTCCTCTTCACTTAGGAGGTCTTTGACTCTATGCAAGGACAAGATTAAACATCCACAAACATTGCCTCTTAAGGAGGACTTCAGACAGTTGCCTGGCCAGGTAACAGGCCAGGTCTTCCAGACTACATGAAGATAGAAAGGTATACCTCAATGCAAATTGCTTATACAAGCAAAGCAAAGCAAAAGTTCACAAGGAACTAAGCAACTAAAAGCACCTGAAACAGTCAAGCAGATGTTAGTATACAAGTCATAGTTAAGTCAAAAATGAAACAAATATCAACCAGTCAACACAAGCAGGTGAATGTGCAAGGCACAAGGCTTAAGGCATGTGAGCCAAGCCACCTACAAAACAAACAAGTTAGACAATGATATTTAAGCAAGCTCAATCAAAAGGAATTGGTCTCATTGGTCATTTGTTGGTCAACCTGAAAACACAAGCTCAAAAGTGAGTAACAGGACCACTAGGACAAGCCTAGGGTCAAAAAGGAATGAAAAAGTCAAAACAGCAAATGAAAGTCAACCAAAATCAAGTTCAAACATTTAAGAAACACAACCAATTGGGTTCACATGCATATCAATCACTATCATCACTTCATGAATGATTTAGGTCAAAGCATGGCATTTAGAAGCTCATAGAAGTCAACAGCAAGACTTAACTCAAAAGCAATCTTAAACATTTCCAAAAGTCACCAAATAAATCATGGTCAATCACAATCCATAACATAGTATGCATGTCAAATTTCATCTCATTTGGACAAGTGGAAGGCAGTCAATAAAAATCAGAAAGTCAAAGCCATTTTGAACATGCTCAAAGAAGTCAACCAAACATGCATCAACTTAGAAAAATCATAAATCAGAGATGGTGTATGATAAATGAATGGGACTAAAACCATGGCAAAGATGAGGATGTCTAGTTATCTCATGTAAAATTTCATGTCCATCCAATAAAGTATGAGAATTTCACAAATGAAATGAGAACATGTGTCACACAAAGTCAACATTTGACTAGACAGGGGAGAAAATCTCAAACAATTAGGAAATGCCACAAATAATTCCAAGAAAATTCACATGTAAACTAGGCATACAAGAGTAGGTTCATGCAAAAAATCAGATCAATTGGAGGTCAAGAAGCATGGTAATGAAAATCATGAAGTTGGGCATCAATGGTGTGACACAAATTGTCACACCCTAATTCAAAAAATCATATCCCACAAACCAGCAATGATAAATTCACAAACTCTACACCAAAATCACCATGAGTGTGTCTAGTTTAAGCACAAAAAATTTGGGAGCCATTGGATAAAGTATCACCATTTCACAAAGGTTTTGGCAAAGTGTACAAAATATGCATACATGTCACAAACCCTAGCACCATTTAAAAACCATTGATCACAAAATTCTGGAAAAATTATGATAAAAAAGTAGAGATCATGATGAAGCTAATGCAAAAAATCCCATTGAATTTGGATTAAAATTGGAGATGTTATGGATTTTACAAGATTGGTGATCAAATGAGATAAAAATTGAGATTAAATGAATTAAAATGGATTTTATTAATGACCGGATGGCAAAGTTGTAAATACCAGGCCACTTATCCAAAACGCAGCGTTTTGGCAAAGGGAACGAAATGTTCCTATTGGTCCATTTCAAATGGAAAAGAGGCGCGGTCCAGGCGAAGCTCTAACGCACGAAATCCGCAGGAAAATCCGCGGATGGCTATGCAGGTCGCGGATAAATCCGCAGGTAAAACGCAGCAACATGAAGGTCGCGGATAAATCCGCAGGTAAAACGCAGCAGCCAAAAAACAGCAAGGTGTTCTTCATCACCTTCAACTTAAATTTTCCAGAAACCCCAAAAGGTCCCAAAAACAACATTTAAACATATTTTCATGAAGATCCAACGGCCCTTAACATGAATCAACACCCCCTTTGTCTAAAAAACAACAACAACATCAAGAATCGATCCAAATTAATCATGAACAACAAACTTTAAAACTCTCGTTCTCTCTCATTTCTCGATGGTTTTTCACGATTCAAAGAGCAAAATAAACAGCAAGGCAAGCTCTTCATAAAGCATAGCATCATTTAGAGAAAAGAGTGATTCGAATCCTTACTTATTTTTGAAGAGATCCAAGAAACAGTTGTTGTTCGTGTGTTATAAGCTAAAACAGATGCTCCAAAGGTCTTCAAATGATGAGTGATGGAGAATGTTTGTCTTGAAATGGCTTGGTTTGGATGCAATCTCACTTTGCCATTAATGGAGCTTGGAAAGAACAGTCCACCAAGAGCTCTTACAGTTGAAGAATGGAGTTTAAAAAAGGTTCACCATGTAGCTTGGATGCTGTTTCAAACAAGGCACGGCTTAGCTCTTTGGAAGTTTTTGAAGATTTTTGGAAAAATGCCAAAGATGAGGTTTTTTAGAAATGAGTGAGTTCTGTTGGTTTGTGGCTGCCATTTTGGTTTACAATTGACAGAAAATCATGGATATCTCTGCTGTTTTTGTGGTACCAGGCATGGCTCATGGATATGTGGGATATGGTGGTTGCAAATTGTACTTTTCTTCCCATTTTCAAGCAACTAGGCATGGCTATGTGATGGGTGCAAGTACTTGCACGAATTTGACTTTGTACATGCTGCAAATAACATTCCAAGCAAGTTCCAATTGGCCCCAAGTGTTAAAAATGCATAATTCAAAAAGTCAACCATTGGTCAAACTTGAATTTCACATATGCTAGGTTCAAAAATGCCATTTTGATTGGCAAGGTTTTGGTTCATGAAATTTATATTTTTGGAAAGAGGAGATGAAATGTGACTTGTAGGAAAAAACCCCACCCAAATTGGCCAAATGGTTTGAGAGATATGGCCTTTTGAAGTTCAAGAATTTCTGAAAACGATTCGATCATAACTTGCCAACCACACATGGGAATTGAGAGTTCTTGGACTTTTTGGAAATGGGAGAACAAGATCTTAAACTTTCATGTTGGGCAAAAATTCATTTGAAGCTTTTATCATGATGTAAGTTTGA
The DNA here is from genome assembly GCF_024323335.1 of Lathyrus oleraceus. Classification (NCBI taxonomy): domain Eukaryota; kingdom Viridiplantae; phylum Streptophyta; class Magnoliopsida; order Fabales; family Fabaceae; genus Lathyrus; species Lathyrus oleraceus. Next base: position 145,989,989 of record NC_066580.1, read on the forward strand.
GGATCAAGACTTTCCATTTTTGGTAAGTTTCAGTTACAGGTCCAGTTTCCATTTTGGGAAATTTCTGATTTGGCTTCAAATTCTTCCATGATGGTGTTTGACATGATATATGAGGACCATTTGGACATGAATAAGATCTCTCAAACCATTTTCCATCAACAAATCACTGATTAAATGGACAGTTGACCAACAGTTGACTTTTCTAGGGTTTTGGATGACTGAACCTCTTCTGATGAATTCCAAACCCTAATTCCTTGAGAACTTGACTTCAAATGATGTCCCAAGACATATGAACTCTTGATTAATGAGCATGGTGCCCCAATTCCACAAGAATGGCCACCATCCACTGCTTTGACTGACTGTTGACTGTCTAGGGTTTTTTGCCTGACTGTGTATGAACTGATGACTTCTGAACATCCAATCCTTGACCAAAACACTTCAAATGGATCCCCAAGTCATGTGAACATGTTGGACCAACCCTAGGGCCTTGGCTCAATGAAAATTGTGCTTGCTTGCTTGACTGACTGAACTCCTGACCAGTTTGACCTAATTTCTTGATTGGCTTGCACTTGAGGCAAATGGGACAATGCAATGCTATGCAGTGCACCATGTTATGCTATGACCTAATATGAGAATGTATGTACAATGATAGGTGCAAATTTGAGGTGCTACACATGAGAATAACTTATGACACTTTGCATAACTTTCTATATAGTATTCTCATAGCGGGTCAATCCGGTATAAATATTACTCTTAATATTCATACCTATGTTTAAGACTTGATAACTCTTTATCCATGATCCATGAGATGTGATCATCAGTCTACAAACATAATAGTCTTACTGTTTTAATGTTATCCCACTTCACACTAAAGCTTGACTACGGATACTTTAAGAATAATGTCCTTATGTTTAATGTGCTCTCATGATTAAGTCACACTTAATACATTAAACGGACTATCTATTCTAGGGACTTTATTAATCAACCATAATAAAGAAAAACCCTTTTTATTAATTAATAAATAATTCGACACAAGCACCAAAAGTATTGGCCTCTAGGGCTTACACCAATATGTAGGTGGTTGATTATTCCATTAGGAAGAAGCAAGACATCCAATATTTAAGAGATATGGCCCAATTAGCAGACCGAGTTCGACAGGTAGAGCGTTTAAAAGCTGAAAAGGCTAGGGCAAGTAAGAACAACAAAATAAAAAAGGTAGAGTATGTTGAAATGGATGAGGATAGTCAGGAGATATATAGTGATCCTATAGGTTTTGACGAAAGCGAAATCGATTTGGTCGAGTTGAAACAAGGGACAACTTACTCTTGCAAGGTTCTTGCACCTTCGAATGGGAAAAACCCCGTCGAAACAGAAAAGAATGATAAGTTCCCTAAGAGAACATACACCTTCATGTGACGAAGTGTGACAAGATCTTTGATTTTCTAGTCAAAGATGGCCAAATGATAGTGCCACCCGGTGCTAAAACACCACTGTTAGAACAACCGAAAAAATGAGGTTTTTGGAAATATAAAAAAAAATTAGGCTACAAACTTCATAATGTTTTATTTTCAGGGATCTTGTGCAAAACATTATTAAGGATGGAAGGTTGAAGTTTGTTGACAAGGGAAGGTACCAGATGAAGATTGACTCAGATCCCTTGCAAGTGGTAGATGCCCATTACGCCGAACCTGCCGATGTCAATATATCGAGGCTACTGAAGGCCTTCATAACAAGGGCCCCATGGTTGGAACTGTTGAGGGTTTCAAACAAGGTGTCAAAATGACTGAGGCTACTGAAGACCTCAGAGTCAGATTGTAGAAGATTAAGATCGCTGATGGACCCAACATGCAAGTCAACATGGTCGAACTGGGTGAAGATGCTAACATGAGGGAAAATGAGGAAAGCACCCAAAGAAGTGAATATCAAGTGAAGGTTACTTATCCTAAGAAGGATGAAAGCTTATTCGAATTTCTCCACCGCTGCCAGAGGAAGAAGTCTGAAGTGATGATGTGCCCAAGGTGCAGTTTCGTCTTCGATAAAAAGGATGCTTAGAATATAGAGAGAGTTCGAATTACCTATCATAGGGGAAATCGGAGGGACACTCGCAACCAGTATGTCTTAGACAAATAGGGAACCCCTCGAAGACAACAACAGGCAGGCCCAAATCTCCATGCGAACAGGAAAGCCTTATTCAAGCGCATTGTTGATGCCCCTAGGGACAAATGGGTGAGGCCCGCTAAAAATTAGGGCCAAGGTCAGGAGAAGTGGAGAAGCTTCGAGTTCAGTTGAGGATCTTCCAATTTTTATCAAAAAGAGTTCCAAGTGACGAAACAACAGGTTTATGGATCTAGAAATTACAAAGGAAAAAAATCCTATGTCAAGATCCTAATGGAGGTGACAACAGAGGAGAAAGAAAGCTGAAAGAGAGGTGGTTGAGAAACACATGGAGGAGTCTAGCACTAACCAACCTCAATTTAACAATGAGGTCAAAGACAAAAGGCCGGTAGGAAGAAGGTTTTTCTCTCATATAGTGGAGAAGCCCAAAGAGAATACGTCGGAGTAACCCCCAAAAGATGATGATATGTCAACTGATGACTTTGACTCAAGATCAGAATCATCTTTGAACATCAATTGCAACATGGTCTTTGTGTTACCTATAGAATATGATCAGGTAACATAGGTCAAAGATGATGAAGAGATATACGAAGCAGAAATGGCCAAACACAGGCCAGTGTGCTATTATGTGATGAATAACGACCGTGTTAAGGAGTAAAACTCATTCTTTGAAAGGTTGACAGTGCCAAACCGTATCTTCCCAGCAAAAGCATTTACTCCTCAAAGTTCGATGTCAGATCGATAATCTCGACGCCAAACCCACGGTCTCTTTCCTTGAGGCAGAGTCTCGGTACCGTATCGGTGTTTGCTTCCCCTGCTGAGTCGTCTCTCTCGTAGATTTTGTTTGCCAGAACTGCTGTCGCTTTCCTCAGCAGCAGACTTTCAATGCCATTTTCTCCCCAGTCAGAGTCTCGTTATTATGTTATTGCCAGAACACTGCATGACCGGTCATTTCCCCAGCAGACTTCCTTGTCTCGGCTTGGCATTCTGCCCAGCATTTTGCATCCCTGCATGTAGGATCATATTGCATTACATCCTCCCAAATCGCATAGCATTTCCATTTTCATGGAGCATTACGCCATTGAAAAATTCAAACATACGCATGTGAAGCATAAAACATTATCGGTATCCCAAGTGATAAACCAGAAGCTTGTTTCCAGTACTCAGACTGAAGGTTGTTCATGACTTATTATCCCCAGCATAAGTCGTTGGCCCACGTGCCGTCTTAACTATCATTTTCCCTATTTCTGCCGATGCTGACAGGCATGAAAGTTTTTCCGGTATTCAGACCGAAGTGGTATTCAGACCAGTTTTCCGGTATTCAGACCGAAGTGGCATTCAGGCCAGTGTTTCCGGTATTCAGACCGAAGTGACATTCAGGCTAGTGTTTCCGGTATTCAGACCGAAGTGGCATTCAGGCCAGTGTTTCCGGTGTTCAGACCGAAGTGGCATTCAGGCCAACTTTCCGATGTTCAGATCGAAGAAGTTTCCGACGTTCAGGTCGATGCAACTTGTGGCATTCAGGTCAGTTTTTCCGGTATTCAGACCGAAGTGGCATTCAGGCCAGTGTTTCCGGTGTTCAGACCGAAGTGGCATTCATGCCAAGTTTCGGTATTCAGACCGAAGTGGCATTCAGGCCAGTTTCCCGGTGTTCAGACCGATGTCGATAATCTAGTGTCTTCCGATGCTCAGAACGAAGTCATTTCCAGTATTCAGACTGATGAGCGGCATTCAGGCCATGGGTTATTCCTCTGTTACCATTTATTTTGGTATTCATACTAATATTCTTTTTTCGGTGTTCGAACCGACTCTCACCGTACCGGACGGATTCTTTATTGATATTCAGATCAAGACTACCTCTTTGCCGATTCTGACAGGCATTGTTACTTCACTTCACTTCAGTGTAAATTTCCGGGTTTTTATTGTATTCAATCCCTTGATACCTCGAAAGTGCGAAAGTCGCTGTTATCTTCCTTTCGGGTCTCCAGTTGATTGAATAGGGGCAGCTGTAATACCCCAAAATTCACCCTTCATTTTTCTTGAAAGCATGAGATTGGTTTCACATTGCATTAGCATCATACTAGGTCATACTCATTGCATACTACATCAGTGACTTGGGAAATCAGGGTTTTATTGATCACTCCTTAACAGAAGGAGCCTACACAGAGAAAGACTGAGAATTGAATTTCATTCTCCAAATATACAAGTCTCAAGGGTCTCAAGGGGTTCCATATGTCTTATTATGGTCCTCAGTTCATCAGTGGAAGATTCAGAGCTCTCAGAGTGTGCATATGAATTTAATCAAAAAATCAGGGTTTCATGGCTATCTGCAACAGGAAATGTTTGATGGGAAGAAAAGGGGGCTCATTCATGTCATGATTAGAGAAGAACCTAGGCCTAAGAAGATCCCCAATTATCTCACAAAGATCCATTGGCAATCAGTGTAATCACTTCCTAGTCATTTTGGCCCTAAAACCAGAGTTTGGTATAAAATCGGTTTATTTCTGATTCCTTGAGTGAAACTCATTTCCATGACCCTCCACATGTCCACAAGGATCTACATGCAAAAAATCCGCTCTTTATTTGAGCCAGAGGTGCTTCACTTGATCAATGGAATCGGAAATCAGACAGTTTGGGAAAAGTCAACTGTGGGGCTAAAAAAGTCAACTCTTGACATTTTGAAAATGGAATCTCAAAATTCATGCCTAAGGAAGCCTACATGTGAAATTTGATCAAGGTTTGATCATGGATTCATCATTTAATCAGGAGTTGGAAAAGTTACCAAATTTGGAAATAGTTGACTTTCCATTTAAGGCAAGTTTTATGGTTTTTTGCACCCACTTTAAGCCTATATTCCATCAAGATGAAAGCTCCATTTGAAATTTTCTCCAACATGAAAGTTGTTCCTCTTGTTCCAAGTGTAACACCTCAAAATTTGCCCTCCTATCTTGTGACTAGCTTAGCATATTGCATTTCATCTTGTAGGACATTAGTCATTGCATCTTTGCATATCATTTGGAAACAATAAGCAAGTCATCCTCCTAAGTCTTGCTCAGAAGATGAAGAAGTCAAAAGATTTAAGCCTAAGGGTCTCATGAATTGATCACTAGCCATCTGAGGGTTTGTGCTTCAATTAGGGTTTCTTGGTTCCTCAAGGAGATTGATTGCTATCTTGGTTGAAATGGTACATCATCATCATCATGGTCTTATCATCACCAAGAGATTCATTGTGCTTGATCAGTTCCTTGGGATTAGGGTTTTGACCTCTGGTCAACCCTAATCATCTGCATTATACCAGTCAGGGCTTGTCAAGGAGATGAGGTTTTCATGGAGATGGGGATCATCACAAGGTTTTATTGAGCTTGTACAAGCTAGGGTTTCATCTTGGAGCCATTGCATCAGGAGATTGAGGCTCAAGTTCATCTGTGCCTGACCAATTCATCTATCAGTCAACAAAAGTCAACCACAAGTCAACTGTTGGATTTGGAGGTGGGAGAGGGTTAGAAACACTTCATTCATGTTCAAACAAGTTCCATTTGGCATTTCAAACATCAACATTGAAGAAAATAAAGTCAGATGAAAACTTTCCAAAAATAGAAAGTGACTTGTAATTCAAAATTGCCAAAAATGGAAAGGTTTTCTCCTCAAGATTACATCATCAAAAATGATTCAAATGAAATTTTGTCCAACATGAAAGTTGTAGATCTTGTTCTCCCATTTCTAAAAAGTCCAAGAACATTAATTTCTCATGTGTGGTTGAGAAAATATGGATCAATCATTGTCAAGCAAATTTGAACTTCACAAGTGCATAACTTTTGAACCAAAAGGCCAATTGAGATGGTTCTTTTTGCAACATTCCTATTTTGACATGAGCTATCCAAAACATGCATCACATATCATGCATTTTGATCACAAAATTTTGGCATTTTGCATTTGAATTTTGGAGGGAAAAGTCTAATTTGAAAACTATGCATTGGCTTTTCATTTTTTTCACTTGCGTTTGGTCCAAAAGAGTATTTGCAAGTGATTTGGCACATAATTCGTGTACTGTAGCATTCATCTCATGCACATAAGGTGAATTTGGCTAATTTGCATAACACTTGCATTTCATTTAATTCCAATTGCATTGCTTAATCTTGATTAGCAAACATGATTAACAGACCATATATATTGCAAATCATAACAGAAAATGGGGTTAACACATCAAAATCTCAGATCTAGATCCATTTTTCATTTTCTTCACAAACTTTTTCTCTCACTTTTTCTGCAAATTTCTCCAAATCAATTGCCTTGTTCTTGGTTGAATCATCATTCATAAGCATAGTTGAACAAGATTGAGGCAAGATCCATCCATTTTCGAGTAGCTTTTGGAACTGTTAAAGCATGTGTTCATCAATGGCAATTGAAGATTCCAGCTAGATCGTGCTTGTTCAACACTCAAATCTTAATCCATTCATTCATTCAAGAGCTGAAGATCATCTGTTTCTACCTTGCAAGGCCTGAAATCTACAAATCCACTTCTGTTGCATCTTGAAGGTCAGTTTTCGATGCTCATAATTCATAAAATTGATGTATGATTCTGGTAGATCTTTGAACATAGGTCACACTGAGCTTTAGATCTTGGAATTTCGTTGAGTAATGAAGTAGTTACGATGATTATAAGTTTGATTGATGAAACTTCATGTGCTTAAATCTTTTGATACACGCTGAATTAGATTGAATTAGCTATGGCATGATGATGTATGTTGAAGGATGATTCCAATGGTATGCGTATGATAAATTTCTGTGCATGTTGGATCTTGATGTTGATGAACACGAAGAACATTGCATGAATGTTAGGGTTTCTGTCCAGAAACCGTGTTTGATCCTCTCACCGCGTACTTTGCATGCGTTTGTGTGTTCTTCTTCATGCGTTGGTCCAGGTGTCGGCTTCTGATTGGCCAGTGTTTCAATTAAATGAAACGCGGCGTTTAACCTGGCGCCTCAATTCAAAATCGCCTTCACTTCGATTCCAGGCGGAGGCATTTCCATTTAGTCCTTTTGCATTTTATGTCATATGTTCCATGCCATTCATGTACCATGGTTTCATGCTTTTTTATTTTTTCATTCATTTCAAAAAATCATAACTCATTGAATATTGATCCAATTGGCCTGAGATTTTTTGCATAATGTTCCTCATGATGTCTAGTATTTTATGATTATTTTTCCACAATTTGTGCCTGGATGGATTTTAAACTTGCCTAGGGTTTGTTCATGTGTATCCAATTTGTACCCTCCATGCCATTTGCTTTGTGAAATGATGGATATTGCTCCAATGATTGTGAAATTTTGTGTGCTTAAAATAGACATCCTAATGGTCATTTTGGTATAGAGTTTGCATTTTTCCCATTTCTGGTTGATGAGATATGATCTTTTGAATGTAGGTGTGACAATGTGTGTCACACCTTTGCTTGCTTGACTTGTTGATTTTTATTACCATGCCAATTAAATGCCAATTGATGTGAATTTTTGCATGATGCTACTTCTGGATGTTAGGATTGCTTGTGAATTTTTATGGAATTTTTGGATTCAATTTGGATTTGATTGGGATTTTCCTTTCTGGCTTGTCATTTGTGGACTTTTGGATAGTCATGAATTTAAATGATTTGTGAAATGATGGATGTTTATCCTATGAGCTTGAAATTTTGCACATTGATTCTAGACACTTTGAAGTCTATTGTGGCTTTGGTTTGAGACATTTATCATGTGTCAATTCTGTTTTAGGCTTGGGTGAAGTTGATGTATGAAATTGTGCCCTAATTGAGCTTGTTTTGCCTTGCCTTGCCTTATGGAATTTATTTGCCATGCTTCCACTTGTCCCAATGCTTTGATTTTTGGTGTGTTGATCATGTGATGTATGCTGTTTATCCATGATTTTTCTTGAGATTTATTGAATCATTTTTGAGTTGATGTGGATTGGTTCATTCTGTTTGCTTCAATGAGCTTTGAACTTGCATGCTTTGCCTTATGTGCTTTGTGAAATGAAATTGATTGATGCTATTGACATGGTACTACTTGGATGGTGTTCTTGATTGGTTTAATTTGATTCATGTCAATTTTCATGTTCTGTTTTGAATTATTTCTCTCTCTTTGACCCTAGGCCTTGTCCTAGTGGTTTGCTTCTCATGTTTGAGCTTGGTTTGCAGGTTAAGAAGCATATGGCCTTGAGGAATTGATTCATTGGCTTGAGTTTCTTATTTGAGCTTTGTTGACTAATCTTGATTTGTTTTGTAGGTGGCTTGTAGCTCATTTGAGTTGAGCTTGTGCTTTGCACTCATTGCTTGTTTGTTTGTTTGATTGTGTACAGCTAACTGTGGACTGTTGACCATTGTCTGCTTGACTTTTTGAGTTGTATACTGATTGTGTTAGATTGTTTTCAGGTACCTTAGTTGCTATAGTTCTTTTGAACTTGCTTTTGCTGTTTGCTTGGTTGCTTAACCAATTGAGGTATAATTCACTGACTTCATGTAGTCTGGAAGACCTGGGCTGTTATGTGGTCAGGCACCTGTCTGAAGTCCTCCTTAAGAGGCAATGCTTGTGCTTGTTTATCTTTGTGCCAAGCAGGAAAAGACCTCTAAGAGGCAATTGGCAGATAGAAGAGATGTGCAATCCATCTCCTGCTATTCAGTTGAGTCATCCTTTTGCTCACACAACTGGTGTTGATGCATTGTGGACATTAACCCAAGATCTATGTTGAGTCAGTCATGAGTGTAGAAGGGTTCCAACTTTCTGAACCCACGCCTTCTATCATCTGAAGCTCTCCCGGGCCAGGGATAAGAGCTGTGAAGTCTTATCTTCACTTCCCATTTCATCTGCTTCACTCTAACTCTCAATGTTAGGGTTAAGAGCTAACATCACCCGATTACAGTTGGCTTGTGTTTCACAGCCTAACCATTGTGTGAGCCCACTTTGTTTGTATATAGTGTGTGCTAATTGTGTGTATGCTTGCTTTGCTTTGCCTGTTTAGGATAGCTTGCTGCCTGTGCAAGTTAGATAGAAAACTCAACCTAGGACCATTGTGGAATACATGATAACTATTAGGCTCGAGTCAGGCTCCCTTCTAGTTGGTCATTTCCCAGTCTCTGGTTAGGAGAAAGTTTCTCCCCTGTTTAGGGGAACTACGTTGCCCTGATCCTCATACCAGATGAGGTACGTAGGCAGGAGATCATACGAGATCTCTCCGGGCACCCTTTTTCTTTTTGTGTGTGTTTGCTTGACAGTTGCTAGGCTCGAGTGCCAGACTCCTTAGTAACATGTTGTTGGTTCACCTTTCTTGTGTGTGTTAGGAGATGGATGTAAGACTAGCGATTGGCATTCCGTATCCTATTGTTGTGTGCTTGGAGTCCGATATAAGTCCAGCAATTGGCATTTGGTTTCCAGTGTGGGTTTGTTTGGTTCGGAGTCTGATGTAAGTCCAGCGATTGGCATTCGATTTCCATGTTTGCCGTTTTGTGTGGAGTCTGACGTAAGTCCAGTGATTGGCAGTCGGTTTCCTGCGTGTGTTTTGTTTGGCGTGCGTGAGCCGAACTACGGTGGCTCTGATTCTCATTCCAGATGAGATATGTAGGCATAGGATGCGATGTCCTAGCGAGCCCTCTCCCCTTTTCTCCCACCTGTGTTGTTTCCAGTGTGTGTGTGTGATGTTTGTGAGCAACTTCTGTTTTAGCAACCTTTTCCTATCTTTTTGAGCGTGGATCCCGTCGAGTACGACGGACGTGAGGGGTGCTAATACCTTCCCTTTGCGTAACCGACTCCCGATCCCATCTCTTTGGTCGCGAGACCATGTCTTTTCCAGGTTTACTTCGAGCGTTTCCTTTCCCTCTTTTGGGATAAATAACGCACGGTGGCGGCTCTGTTTGTTTTGTTTTAGCCCGCCGGTTGTTTTTCACGGATGCGACAGCTGGTGACTCTGCTGGGGATTTAGAAGTTGACCTATTGCTGGTCCATCTTCCCTAAGCGAGTCTCTCCTAGCGTTCTCTAGGATAGTTTAGGTTGCTTGTGCTGCTATTTATTGCATTTATGATTATTTTGCTGTGTATATATTTGCATAAATATTTGCATGCATCATACTATCATTGTGCTGTCTTCTGTACAAGTGGTTCCTCTGTTTTGGGGTGGGTGTTCTGAGTGGGGCTAAAACCCAGGCCCGAGTATACACCTAGGATTAGCGTGGTCTCATGTGCCTTTCATGTTAGGTCAACATGTTTTGGGCAACGTGACATACCACAAGCCGGACGAGGTTCATTTGAGAGTGCTCTTCCTTTGTGGGGTATTCCACTCTGGTTGAGTCACCTCATCTGAGCTGTTGACTTCGGTGACCGATCTTTCCCGGATCTTTGGTTTAGATGATCTTAAGAGAGCTACAACGGCACACCCGAAAGGGCAAACCCGTTGAGTATCTTTGCCCGATTGTCGAGACTATTATCCGCCTTAGGATAACCTGATTAGAATTTACCTGTGAGGGGAGGGTGATTCTTACAGATGCATGTTCAGATGGTGACTTTTGATGGTGACTGATGGTTCCGTTGATCAGAGTCATATTTATAAGTCGGATTTATGGACATTTATTTCAGAGACGCCGGAGTTCTGTCCGTGTTATTTATCAGTGGGGATCCGTTTATTTCAGGATTCCCCGGGCTGGTTCAGAGGGGCTTGTGATTATCAGATCAGTGGTTCTCTGGTGATGATGGTGATGTATCTTTCAGTTCCGTTTATTTCGGAACCCCTGAGTCGGATTTGTGGTTATATATTCCTTCAGATGGTTTTGATCAGTTCAGAGGCCGTAACTCAGTGCAACGGATGTTCAGATGACTTGGAGGATGGCACAATGCATTGCATTCATTCATCAGCATCATCACATTTTGCATTTATCTGCATCTAACACATGTTTATCCATATGCAGGGACATTTTTGATTGAGATCCTGGTTGAGAGACTTCCTTGCTCAGACATGAGGAGGGGTTTGAAAGATGATGTCGTCTATAGTTTCTTTGACCCAGAGATTGGTGTGTTGAGAGATATGATAACATTGATTACACCCGACCATGTGGGGATGTTCCGTGAGGCATACGGTGGTATTCTGAAGTTGGTTTTCAGGATCACAGACAGTGATAGGAGCGCCATCTATACTCTTCTCCAGTTTTATGACCCGGGCTTGAGGTGCTTTGTCTTTCCAGATTACTTGTTGGGGCCCTTGATGGAGGACTATGCTAGCATCCTGGGTATTCAGATCCGAGATCAGATTCCTTTCTTTGCCACTAAGGGGGAGCCTGATGTTGCTGAGTTTTCTCGTGCTCTTTATTTGAGCCCGGAGGTGACCAGGGGGGGTCTGAAGGAGAAGGGGAAGTTTCCTTCATCTGAGCTTCTTGGAGGCTAAAGCCAAGGAACATGCTGCTGTGGGTAATTGGAAGACCGTTTGTGCCTTGATTGCTGTGAGCATTTATGGGATCATCTTGTTTCCTAATCAGAAGAACTTCGTGGACTTTAATGCTATCAGGCTGTTCATGCAGAGGAATCCCATTCCTACTCTGGTTGGAGATGTCTATTACTCGGTCCATAATCGGAACGAGAAGCGGCGTGGGGGACTGATCAGATGTTGTGCTCAGTTGTTGCATAAGTGGTTCATGGGGTACTTGCCTTCCCGAGGTGCCTTTGCTTGTCTCGATCCTACTGTCAAATGGTCATTCAGGTTGATGGGTTTGCGGGCCAAGGATATAGCTTGGATTCACAATGGTATGGCCGGACGAGATTTCATCTACAGTTGTGGGAGTCTTCCCAATGTGCCTCTCATAGGAGTTCAAGGTTGCATTAATTACAACCCGGTTCTTCTTAGGAGGCAGATGGGGTTTGCTGTGGAGGGTCCTCCTCTCGGACGAGAGATTCAGGAGTCTTTCTACTTCCCGATTGAGGGCAATCAGGCCAAGTTGAGGCAAGTGTTGGATGAATGGCGTGATATTCAGAGAAAGGGCAAGGTTCCTTTTGGCAAGGTCAACAACATGTCTTTTCCTCCATTTGATGATTGGCTTAGGAAGAGGATTGAGCTCACACATCTACCATTTCCGGGAGGTGATCCTTGGTGTCCTTTGATTGAGGGGCCGCGTTCTTCTGTCAGTATGGATGAGTTCCTTGAGATGAAGAAAGCTAGAGATCAGCTGCAGGCGGAGAAGACTGAATTAGAGATGAGTGTTGCTCGGATTCAGATGGCTAATCAAGAGATCAGAGTAAGGATGGAAGATCAGGATAAGCGACATGCCCTGGAAGTGAAACGCTTTGAGATGGATACCGCTTACTATGGCAAGGTCAGGCAAGCATTGGAGTCGTCTACAAGGGAGCACGACATTACCAAGGAGAAGCTAGCCCGAGCCTCAAAGGTCGTTGAAGATGAGAAAAGGAGGAAAATCCTCGTGAGGGATCAGAGGGAAGACAGAGTCAGAGTCCTCATCACTGAGTGGGAGGCAAAGCTGAAGATTAAGGAAACAGAGAATGTGAAGACTATTGCTGAGAGAGATCATTATATCGCCGAGAGAGATCACTACATTGCTGAGAGAGATCATTACTTCAGGCAGATGAAAATTCACCAGAAGGAGGTGGGGAGATTGCAGCAGGAGAACGCCGAGCTCAGGTTCGCCGCAGAGTTTGCTAGGATGGTTGATGATGTAGGGCCTTCTGTGGGACCTTCGTCAGGCTAGACTTTTCTCATTTGTGTGGATTTCCGTCAGGCTTGTTGACGGAATTCACTTGCTTGTATTTCCTTCCTGATTCTGGAGAATTGTATTTGATTTGTCTCAGACTTGATGTATGACTATGGCACTTATTGTGCACTTTTGATATGTGATGGTTATTTTCATTCAGTGATCGATCTTCGAGATTTATTTGCTTTACTGTATGCACTCACACAGCACACACATGGTTAGGTGGTATCTTTGCTAAATCATATATCTCTGATCTGTATGATGAATCATTCGATGAATGTCAGAATATTGCTGCCGGATTATTTTCTGTCTCGATGAAGCCAGGATCGAAAGACAGAGTGTTCCTCATGTGGATAGATATTGCATTCATGCATAATCATAATAACTTGTTTTTTATTTTGCAGGTATCAGTTCTAACGTGCTTGATTGTTACAGGAATCATTGCTCGTGCTCGTAGAGTTGTACCTTTGCACTCAACACGTCCACACAGATATTTCACCCGACGTAATACTCCAAGACTGATGGATCTGCCAAATACAGATGTTCTCGAGCTGAAAGAGAAGATGAATGAGCTGATTAACATCATGCAAGGTTTTGCTGTGGGCCAAAAAGCACTGGCTGATAAAGTTGAGAAGCTCGAGCGGGCTTCAGCTGCCAACAGCGGTGTCAACCTGGATGGTGTCTCCAACCAGGGGCTTGGTGGTTCTAGGGAAGGCGGAAAGAGGACGATTGTGGGCGTAGTGAATAATGCTGGTGGTTTTGGTGCTGCCACAGGTGGTGGACCCGGCCAGATGGGTAATAATATGAAGGATAGTCTGTTCCCTCCTTTCTTTGGGGTTGAGGATGATAGGGAGGAAGACAGAGAAGCCGATCAATTCTCCATGCATAATGAGCCGTTTGGTCAATACGGTGTCCAGCCACCCAATAAAGAAATTCAGTTGCTGGCAGAGAAGATCAGAGCTCTCGAAAGCTATGCCACTCCCGGGGTTGTAAATATGTCGAATATGGGGCTGGTTGAGGGGATCGTGATCCCACAGAAGTTCAAGGCGCCCGCATTTGATAAGTATAATGGGAGTTCCTGCCCGGAGACTCACCTTCAAGCTTTTGTCCGCAAGATCTCTGCATACACGATGGATCAGAAGCTGTGGATGTACTTCTTCCAGGACAGTCTGTCCGGAGGATCTTTGGAGTGGTACACCAAGCTGAAGTCTTCTGATATTAAGAGCTGGCAGGATCTTGGCGATGCCTTCTTTAAACAATACCTGTTTAACGCTGATATGGCTCCTAGTCGTACCCAGCTGCAGGGTATGTCTCAGAAGCCTAGCGAGGGGTTTAAAGAGTATGCGCAAAGGTGGAGGGAGTTGGCTGCCAGAGTTCAACCTCCATTGGTGGAACGGGAAATGTCTGACTTGTTTATGGGTACCCTTCAGGGGACATTTGCTGAGAGAATGGTTGGTTGCCCGGTTACCAATTTTGCTGATACTGTGGTAGCTGGAGAGAGAATAGAGAGTTGGCTGAAGTTGGGGAAGATTCAGGGTAACGCTTCGTCATCTGGTTCGAAGAAGCCCTTTGGAAATGGCCAGAGGAAGAAAGAGGGTGATACCAGCGCCGTGTATACTCAGAGGGGACCAAGTAGGGATCGTTATTTTCAGCACACTGCTGCGGTAACTATTCCTGCTAACAATCAGCCTGCACAACAGCAACAGCAACAACCGCAACAACAGAGACAACCATTTCAGCAGAGACCTCAGAGGGCTGGGTATCAAGTCAGGGGAAGAATGAATGATCGGCAGTTCGATAGGCCGCCTGTGACCTATTCTTTCTTGTTGAAGAAGCTGAAAGATTTGGGGTTGGTACAGTTGAGAACTTTGGCTCCTTTGAGACCTGATCAGAGGCCAGCCAGTTTTGATGAGAATGCGAAGTGTGAATTTCACTCAGGTGCTCCTGGGCATAATGTAGAAGACTGCAAAGCTTTTAAGCACGTGGTCCAAGACCTGGTGGATTCAAAGGCGATCAACTTTGCACCGTCTCCCAATGTGAATGCTAATCCCATGCTTGCGCATGGTCAAATGGGGGTGAATGCAATCTCTGAGGAGAGTAGAATCGGGCTGTTGAGTATAGACCAATTGAAGACTCCGTTGGCTGAGGTCAAGAGGCAGTTGTTGAAAAATGGGGTCTTCCCGGGATGTGATGTTGATTGTGCTGCGTGCATTGTTGCTCCGAGTGGGTATATGCTGTTAAGGGAGGTTGTCCAGAGGCTGATGGACGAAGGAAGCCTCAGGTTTGAGGAGGCTGGGTTTGGGGAAGGAGGATGTCTCCATCATAACTATTTACTTCGACCCGGTTGATTTGTCAACTCTGGCTGAGGCGGCTCCAGTTACTATCACGGTACCTGGGCCGATTCCTTATGACAAAGATGATGCTGTGCCGTGGCATTATGGTGGGGAAGTTTATTGTAATGGAGAGAAAGTGGAGGACCAAGCTGCAAGTGAAACCACCGTTTCAAAGGTGGATAATGCCGGACCCAGTGGTTTCACTCGTAGTGGAAGGCTGTTTTCCCCGGATGCTTTGAGAAGTGGGGAAGGAGAAAAAGAAAGGAAAGAAAAGGCTGAGGCTTTAGTCAGGGCAAAAGGAAAACAAGCAGTAATCAATGAAGGTACTCCTGTGGTGACACCGACGCCTGGCGGGTCGAAGAGGGAACTTGATGATGAAGCGGAGGAATTTTTGAGAATCATCAAGAAGTCTGAGTACAAGCTTGTTGACCATCTGCAGCAGACTCCATCCAAGATCTCGATCTTGTCGCTATTGCTGAGCTCTGAGGGGCATAGAGAGGCTTTATTGAAAATTCTGAAGAGAGCCTATGTTCCCCAAGAAATCACTATCAATCAGTTGGAGACGGTGGTGTCTAATGTTCATGCCAGCCACGGGCTGGGTTTCACCGATGTGGATCTGACTGTGGATGGGAGGAATCATAACCGGGCTTTACACATTGTGATGGAATGTAAAGGGGCAGTGCTTTCACACGTGTTGGTTGATACTGGCTCCTCATTAAATGTGTTGCCAAAGAAAGCCTTGGCGAAGCTGAATTGTGAAGGGTTGATCCTGACGCCCACTGACCTGATAGTGAGGGCTTTTGATGGTTCGAAGCGGGCGGTGTTTGGAGAGGTTGAGCTCCCGGTGAAGATCGGGCCAGAGGTGTTTAAGTCAGTATTCTATGTCATGGACATTCAGCCGGCATACAATTGCCTGTTGGGTCGGCCGTGGATCCATGCTGCTGGGGCAGTAACTTCGACTTTGCACCAGAAGCTAAAGTATATCTGGGACGGGCAGGTCGTCACCGTTTGCGGAGAAGAAGACATCTTTGTCAGCCACCTTTCATCTTTCAAATATGTGGAAATGGACGGTGAGATATGGGAGACCCCGAGTCAAGCATTCGAAACCGTTAAGGTGGAGAATGCTCTTTTTGCCAAGGAAGAAGAGAAACCGTCCATTTCTTCATATAAGCAGGCCGCCGAGGTGGTGAAGAGTGGGGAAGCTCCTGGTTGGGGGAAGATGATGGACATCTCCGCCAAGAAAGACCGCTTTGGAGTGGGTTATCAGCCGGGCCGAGGCTCGTCAGGACAAGGCAGAGGACGTCGTCCGTCAGTCACATTCACCAGTGCTGGAATGTTGGATCCAGATCACATCTGTATGGTGGATGGAGAAGTTGACAGTGACTGTGAAATGGAACAGTGGATAAAGCCGTGCGCACCAGGGATGGAAGTCCATAATTGGAAGGCTGAAAAGATCATCACTGTCACTCTGCTCGAAGAGTAATATTTTCCTGTTTTCAATTTATTTGCATGGAAACCATACGTTTTGCCCGAAACGTAATGGTTCATTGTAAGGGCCACCTCATGTTTCATTTTGCAAATTTGCATCATAAATAAAAGGATGTTTTTCAATTAAAAGCGGTGTTCCCTGTTTTTCATTTATTTTTGCAGTTTAAAAATAAAAAAAAATAAAAATGGCAATGTTTGTTTTCATTTTCCTTTCCAATTTGTCTCGCTCCGGTTCTAAAGCAATGCATGAATCCACATTCATGCAGATGCGATCATTCTCCGAATCTCATTGATAACAATCCTGTTACACCCTCATATGACTTCGACAATCCGATCTATCATGCCGAAGAAGAAGACGAAGAAGATTGTGAACTGCCAGGGGAGTTAGCCAGGTTGTTGAAGCAAGAGGAGAAGGTGATTCAGCCGCATGAAGAGCAAGTTGAAATTGTGAATCTGGGTACCGAAGAGGTCAAGAAAGAGGTGAAGATCGGGGCTGCTTTGGAGGAAAGTGTCAAGAGCAGAATGGTAGCATTGTTGAAAGAGTATGTCGACATCTTTGCCTGGTCTTATCAAGATATGCCAGGGTTGGATACCGATATTGTTGTGCACAAGCTACCGTTGAGAGCAGATTGTCCTCTAGTGAAGCAGAAGTTGCGCAGAACTCGACCTGAGATGGCCATGAAAATTAAGGAGGAGGTGCAGAAGCAGTGGGATGCTGGTTTCCTTGCTGTCACCAATTATCCACCTTGGGTTGCAAACATTGTGCCAGTCCCGAAGAAGGATGGGAAGGTAAGAATGTGTGTGGACTACCGGGATCTGAACAGAGCTAGCCCGAAAGATGATTTCCCATTACCTCACATTGATGTGTTGGTAGACAATACAGCTCAGTTCTCGGTGTTTTCCTTCATGGATGGCTTTTCTGGCTATAATCAAATCAAAATGTCGCCAGATGATATGGAGAAAACAACGTTCATCACACCGTGGGGCACTTTCTGTTACAAGGTGATGCCATTTGGTCTCAAGAACGCCGGTGCTACTTATCAGAGAGCCATGGTGACTTTGTTTCATGATATGATTCATCATGAAATCGAATGCTATGTTGATGACATGATAGCAAAGTCCCAGACAGAAGAGGGGCATTTGGTAGATCTGGCCAAGTTGTTCGACCGGCTGAGACAGTTCAGACTGAGGTTGAATCCGAATAAGTGCACTTTCAGAGTGCGGTCCGGTAAATTGCTGGGGTTCATTGTAAGTGAAAAAGGAATCGAGGTTGATCCTGCTAAAGTAAAAGCAATAAGAGAAATGCCTGAACCGAGAACGGAGAAGGAGGTTCGTGGTTTCTTAGGTAGATTGAACTACATTTCACGGTTCATATCTCACCTAACAGCCACGTGTGAACCTATATTCAAGTTGTTGAGAAAAGATCAAACGGTCAGGTGGAATAATGATTGCCAAGCGGCATTTGAAAAGATAAAAGAGTATTTGCAGGAGCCTCCGATTCTGATGCCTCCTGTGGAGGGACGACCGTTAATCCTGTACTTGACAGTCCTCGAGGGGTCTATGGGGTGTGTATTGGGGCAGCATGACGAGTCTGGTCGAAAAGAGCATGCCATATACTACCTTAGCAAAAAGTTTACCGACTGTGAAACAAGATATTCACTGCTCGAGAAAACTTGTTGTGCTTTGGTCTGGGCTGCTCGCCGACTAAGGCAGTATATGCTGGTTCATACCACTTTATTGATTTCCAAGATGGATCCAATCAAGTACATTTTTGAGAAGCCAGCATTGACCGGACGGGTTGCGAGGTGGCAAATGATTTTGACTGAAAATGATATACAGTACACCTCTTAGAAGGCAATCAAGGGGAGTGTATTGTCTGATTACCTCGCCCAGCAACCCATTGAGGATTATCAACCGATGAAGTTTGAATTCCCTGATGAGGACATCATGTTTCTCAAATCGAAAGATTGTGAGGAACCGATCCCGGAGGAGGGGCCTGACCCTGAATCCGAATGGATTCTGATGTTTGATGGGGCCGTTAACGTGAATGGTAACGGAGTTGGTGCTGTTTTGGTTACGCCGAAAGGATCCCATATTCCTTTTGCTGTCCGGCTAACATTTGAGTGCACCAACAACGTGGCTGAATACGAAGCTTGTATCTTGGGGATTGAAGAGGCGATTGATTTGAGGATCAAGAACCTTGTTATATATGGAGATTCAGCTTTGGTGGTGAATCAGGTTAACGGAAAATGGTATACGCATCAATCTCATTTAGTTCCATACCGGGACTATACCAGGAGATTGTTGACGTTTTTCACCAAGGTGGTATTGCATCATGTGCCTAGAGAAGAGAATCCGTTGGCAGATGCTTTGGCTACTCTGGCTGCCTTGATTAAGGTGCAGTGGTGGAATCAGTTCCCCAGTGTTGAGGTGGGACGTCTGGATAGACTGGCTTATGTGTTTGCTATTGACACAGCGCCTGATGATGAGAAGCCGTGGTATTACGACATCAAGCGTTATCTGGAAATCCAAGAATATCCTGAGGGAGCATCCAAGAAGGACCGAAAGATTCTACGGAGGTTGGCCATGGTGTTCTACTTGAATAAGGATGGGGTTTTGTATAAGCGTAATTTTGATTGGATCTTGCTCAGGTGTGTTGATGACAAAGAAGCAAGCCAATTGATGAAAGAGGTTCATGAGGGGTCGTTCGGTACCCATGCCAGTGGGAATGCAATGGTGAAGAAGCTGCTGAGGGCAGGTTATTATTGGATGACAATGGAGGCCCAATGTTTTAATTTCGTGCGGAAGTGTCATAAATGCCAGATTTATGCCGACAAGGTGCACGTGCCTCCAAATCCGTTGAGTTTGATGTCGTCTCCGTGGCCGTTTGCTATGTGGGGCATTGATATGATCGGAAAGATAGAGCCTACGACTTCGAATGGGCACCGGTTCATATTGGTGGCTATTGACTACTTCACCAAGTGGGTGGAAGCAGCCTCTTATACGAACGTGACAAAGCAGGTCGTTGCCAGGTTTCTGAAGAGAGACATCATTTGTAGATATGGGGTTCCCGAGAGAATCATTACTGATAATGGTTCTAATTTGAACAATAAGATGATGGCAGAACTGTGTCGGGAATTCAAGATCGAGCATCACAATTCTTCTCCTTATCGTCCGAAGATGAATGGGGCGGTTGAGGCAGCCAATAAGAATATTAAGAGGATTGTGCAGAAAATGGTTGCGACCTATAAGGACTGGCATGAGATGTTGCCGTTTGCATTGCATGGGTATCGAACTTCGGTGCGTACGTCTACGGGGGCAACAGCTTTCTCACTTGTATATGGAATGGAAGCGGTGCTACCGGTTGAGGTTCAAATTCCCTCTTTGAGAGTCCTGATGGACGTGAAATTGCAAGAGGCTGAATGGGTGAGGACCCGGTACGAGGAGTTGAACCTGATTGAGGAAAAGAGGCTAGCGGCTATCTGTCATGGGCAGTTATACCAGCAGCGGATGAAGCGTGCTTTCGACCGAAAGGTGCGACCTCGTGTGTATCATGTGGGAGATATGGTGCTGAAAATGATCCTTCCTCCTCAAAACGATCGTAGGGGCAAATGGACACCTAATTATGAAGGTCCATTCGTGGTCAAGAAGGTTTTCTCTGGCGGAGCCTTGTTGTTAACGACCATGGATGGCGAGGATTTTCCATCCCCTGTGAATGCGGACGCAGTTAAAAAATACTTCGTGTAAAGAGACCCGCTGGACGAAAAGAATAAAATAGTCCAGGAAAAAATGGGCATCCCGGCGAACCGAAAAAAAAATGAAAAAGGTTCGGGCAAAAATTAGGGATAATAAAAAGAAAAAAATTGTACACCCGGCAAGTCGAAAACCTGAAAAGGCGGCTTGGGCAAAAAAGGGTATCCCTGTGGACTGAAAACCTGAAAGGGCGGTCCAGGCAAAAAAGGGTATCCCGGTGGACTGAAAACCTGAAAGGGCGGTCCAGGCAAAAGAGGGATTGAAACGAACAACTGCGTCCAGCATGATCGTTTGTACATGGGATATGACATGGATAATGCCCGGTAGGGAGCAGTCGGAAGCGTCTTGTTCAGAAGGCAGAGAGCACGGAGAGTCTGAGGACATATGGGGTGTAAACGAGTTGGAACTCGATGAGATCGCGGTTTCACATTGCCATTAGGATAGATTTTTCCTTTTGTACGCAATTACCTCTTTTCAGAAATTGCTTCCTTTGTATTGCTCAGTTTGAGCCACACTTTTTCAATCAATAAAATGCATATTCAGTCAAATAATTTTGTTTTTTGTTTTCATTACCGCTTTGATTGCAAAAACATCCAGTTATTTTTGATAGAGAATCTTTGCATTTTTAAGACATACAGGTCCCTTCCAATGCATGTTTATAAGATTGAAAATTTGAAATCTTATTCGGAAGGTTGAGTGACCCAAGTGTTGAATCTCGACACGCCTGGGGCACGATTTTATTTAACGGTCTCTTTTGCAGGTACTGTTAGGTATTTTCACTCACTTGCAGGTTGTGATGTGGAAGCTTTTGATAAACAATCCCCGTGGAGTCCAATCAGGGACGAACGAATGAATGGAAGAATGGTGATGAGACGACGAGAGACGTACGACGATCCTGATTATTAATCAAGAAGACTCTTCAAAGTCTGAGATTGAAAAGTCTGTATGAATCCCAGGAGTTCGATCGCCGTGGAGTACGGAGAAGTCGGGAATACAAGGTGATGAATCAGAAAAGTCCAGACGAGTCTGGGAGTTCTCAAAATTGGAAAGCTGACAGTGGGTTTAGAAGGTGAATGCCATGGTTCGACGAGTCGACGGGTGTTCAGTACCGGGCTTGCCTCATCTCCCCAAGCAGAGTGGGGATTGTTATCTCCCCAACAGATTCAAGGTTTGTGGCTTCCCTAGCAGAGTCGGGATTGATATTCCTCAAAAAGTCAGAGACCGTTGTTTCCCCACAGAGTGCATTGGTGGATTCTTCCCCAGTGAAGTCCCCAAGCAGATCGGGTACAAAGGAGGTTGTCCCTGGTAAGGCTGGCCTATTTCCCAGCAGCAGTGTTATTCCCCAGCAGGGTGGAGATCGGAGTGTTGTTGAGTTCCTCAGCAGAGTGCCTCAAGCTCCCCAGAAGAGTCCCTTGAGGGGGATACTTTTTATACATTCATCATGTAGATAAGCATAGCATATTGCATAATAAATCGCGTAGCATTTCCGTGATTATGGAGCATTACGCTAAAAAATATCATGCATAAGCATTGCAAGCATAAGCTAGTCTCAGACCGTGGTTATTGTTTGAGAGGTGGTTTCGCCCGAAGGTGAAGATGTACTCGGAGGAGTTTTGGCATCGTGATTTTAGTCAAAAGTAATTCCCCAGTAGTGCGATATTGGAGGAAGAGTTTCTGTCGGGCGGAGATGGAATAATAATCCAGGAAGTTTCGGGGTCCAAAAAAAAGAAAAAAAAGAAAAAAGAAAAGCAGGAAAGAGAATAATCCCCAGTGGAGCATAAATTGTTCGTCTGTTAGGGGTTGAATATAGCCGGTTTATGGCTTGTTATCCCCAGCATGGGTCGTTGTCACGTGTGCCGACTCATTTATCACTATTTCTTTTTGCCGACGCTGACAGGCAGGGAAGTTTTTCCGGTGTTCGGACCGAGGTGGGTATTCAGACCAGTTCCGATTTTCAGATCGAAGAAGTTTCCAACGGTCAGGTTGAAGAACTTGTGGTATTCAGGCCAGTTATCCGGTGTTCGGGCCGAGGTGGGTATTCAGACCAGTTTCCGATTTTCAGATCGAAGAAGTTTTCGACGATCAGGTTGAAGTACTTGTGGCAGTCAGGCCAGTTATCCGGTGTTCAGATCGAGGTGGGTATTCAGACCGATGCGGCACTCAGGCCAGTTTCCGATTTTCAGATCGAAGAAGTTTCCGACGATCAGGTTGAAGCACTTGTGGCATTCAGGTCGGTTTTCCGGTATTCAGGCCGAGGTGGGTATTCAGACCAGTTTCCGATTTTCAGATCGAAGAAGTTTCCAACGATCAGGTTGAAGCACTTGTGGCATTCAGGCCAGTTTTCCGGTATCCAGACCGAAGTGGTATCCAGACTGAAATGGCAGTCAGGCTAGTGTTGCGGGCATTCAGGCCAATCTCCTGGTATTCAGACCGATATCAATACTCTCATGTTCCGATGCTCAGTATTCAGACTGATGAGCGGTGTTCAGGCCATAGGTATCCCTGTGTTACCATTTATTTTGGTATACAGGTCGACATTCTGTTCCAGTACTCAGGCCGACTTTCTCCGTACCGACGAATTCTTCTATTCAAGATTGCTTCTTCGCCAATTCTGACAGGCGTTGTTAATTATTTTCCCATCGGAGTGCAAATTGTTCGTCCGTTCTTGGTATTCAATCACTCTTCACCCTGATCATCTGAAAGCCGAGGCTATTCATATCGACAGGTTCACAGTGGATTGAATAGGGGCAGCTGTAACACCTCAAAATTTGCCCTCCTCTCTTGGGACTAGCTTAGCATATTGCATTTCATCTTGTAGGACATTAGTCATTGCATCTTTGCATATCATTTGGAAACAATAAGCAAGTCATCCTCCTAAGTCTTGCTCAGAAGATGAAGAAGTCAAAAGATTTAAGCCTAAGGGTCTCATGAATTGATCACTAGCCATCTGAGGGTTTGTGCTTCAATTAGGGTTTCTTGGTTCCTCAAGGAGATTGATTGCTATCTTGGTTGAAATGGTACATCATCATCATCATGGTCTTATCATCACCAAGAGATTCATTGTGCTTGATCAGTTCCTTGGGATTAGGGTTTTGACCTCTGGTCAACCCTAATCATCTGCATTATACCAGTCAGGACTTGTCAAGGAGATGAGGTTTTCATGGAGATGGGGATCATCACAAGGTTTTATTGAGCTTGTACAAGCTAGGGTTTCATCTTGGAGCCATTGCATCAGGAGATTGAGGCTCAAGTTCATCTGTGCTTGACCAATTCATCTATCAGTCAACAAAAGTCAACCACAAGTCAACTGTTGGATTTGGAGGTGGGAGAGGGTTAGAAACACTTCATTCATGTTCAAACAAGTTCCATTTGGCATTTCAAACATCAACATTGAAGAAAATAAAGTCAGATGAAAACTTTCCAAAAATAGAAAGTGACTTGTAATTCAAAATTGCCAAAAATGGAAAGGTTTTCTCCTCAAGATTACATCATCATAAAAGCTTCAAATGAAATTTTGTCCAACATGAAAGTTGTAGATCTTGTTCTCCCATTTCTAAAAAGTCCAAGAACATGAATTTCTCATGTGTGGTTCAGAAAATATGGATCAATCATTGTCAAGAAAATTTGAACTTCACAAGTGCATAACTTTTGAACCAAAAGGCCAATTGAGATGGTTCTTTTTGCAACATTCCTATTTTGACATGAGCTATCCAAAACATGCATCACATATCATGCATTTTGATTACAAAATTTTGGCATTTTGCATTTGAATTTTGGAGGGAAAAGTCTAATTTGAAAACTATGCATTGGCTTTTCATTTTTTTCACTTGCATTTGGTCCAAAAGAGTATTTGCAAGTGATTTGGCACATAATTCGTGTACTGTAGCATTCATCTCATGCACATAAGGTGAATTTGGCTAATTTTCATAACACTTGCATTTCACTTAATTCCAATTGCATTGCTTAATCTTGATTAGCAAACATGATTAACAGACCATATATATTGCAAATCATAACAGAAAATGGGGTTAACACATCAAAATCTCAGATCTAGATCCATTTTGCATTTTCTTCACAAACTTTTTCTCTCACTTTTTCTGCAAATTTCTCCAAATCCATTGCCTTGTTCTTGGTTGAATCATCATTCATAAGCATAGTTGAACAAGATTGAGGCAAGATCCATCCATTTTCGAGCAGCTTTTGGAACTGTTGAAGCATGTGTTCATCAATGGCAATTGAAGATTCCAGCTAGATCGTGCATGTTCAACACTCAAATCTTCATCCATTCATTCATTCAAGAGCTGAAGATCATCTGTTTCTACCTTGCAAGGCCTGAAATCTACAAATCCACTTCTGTTGCATCTTGAAGGTCAGTTTTCGATGCTCATAATTCATAAAATTGATGTATGATTCTGGTAGATCTTTGAACATAGGTCACACTGAGCTTTAGATCTTGGAATTTCGTTGAGTAATGAAGTAGTTACGATGATTATAAGTTTGATTGATGAAACTTCATGTGCTTAAATCTTTTGATACACGCTGAATTAGATTGAATTAGCTATGGCATGATGATGTATGTTGAAGGACGATTCCAATGGTATGCGTATGATAAATTTCTGTGCATGTTGGATCTTGATGTTGATGAACACGAAGAACATTGCATGAATGTTAGGGTTTCTGTCCAGAAACCGTGTTTGATCCTCTCACCGCGTACTTTGCATGCGTTTGTGTGTTCTTCTTCATGCGTTGGTCCAGGTGTCGGCTTCTGATTGGCCAGCGTTTCAATTAAATGAAACGCGGCGTTTAACCTGGCGCCTCAATTCAAAATCGCCTTCACTTCGATTCCAGGCAGAGGCATTTCCATTTAGTCCTTTTGCATTTTATGTCATATGTTCCATGCCATTCATGTACCATGGTTTCATGCTTTTTTATTTTTTCATTCATTTCAAAAAATCATAACTCATTGAATATTGATCCAATTGGCCTGGGATTTTTTGCATAATGTTCCTCATGATGTCTAGTATTTTATGATTATTTTTCCACAATTTGTGCCTGGATGGATTTTAAACTTGCCTAGGGTTTGTTCATGTGTATCCAATTTGTACCCTCCATGCCATTTGCTTTGTGAAATGATGGATATTGCTCCAATGATTGTGAAATTTTGTGTGCTTAAAATAGACATCCTAATGGTCATTTTGGTATAGAGTTTGCATTTTTCCCATTTCTGGTTGATGAGATATGATCTTTTGAATGTAGGTGTGACAATGTGTGTCACACCTTTGCTTGCTTGACTTGTTGATTTTTATTACCATGCCAATTAAATGCCAATTGATGTGAATTTTTGCATGATGCTACTTCTGGATGTTAGGATTGCTTGTGAATTTTTATGGAATTTTTGGATTCAATTTGGATTTGATTGGGATTTTCCTTTCTGGCTTGTCATTTGTGGACTTTTGGATAGTCATGAATTTAAATGATTTGTGAAATGATGGATGTTTATCCTATGAGCTTGAAATTTTGCACATTGATTCTAGACACTTTGAAGTCTATTATGGATTTGGTTTGAGACATTTATCATGTGTCAATTCTGTTTTAGGCTTGGGTGAAGTTGATGTATGAAATTGTGCCCTAATTGAGCTTGTTTTGCCTTGCCTTGCCTTATGGAATTTATTTGCCATGCTTCCACTTGTCCCAATGCTTTGATTTTTGGTGTGTTGATCATGTGATGTGTGCTGTTTATCCATGATTTTTCTTGAGATTTATTGAATCATTTTTGAGTTGATGTGGATTGGTTCATTCTGTTTGCTTCAATGAGCTTTGAACTTGCATGCTTTGCCTTATGTGCTTTGTGAAATGAAATTGATTGATGCTATTGACATGGTACCACTTGGATGGTGTTCTTGATTGGTTTAATTTGATTCATGTCAATTTTCATGTTCTGTTTTGAATTATTTCTCTCTCTTTGACCCTAGGCCTTGTCCTAGTGGTTTGCTTCTCATGTTTGAGCTTGGTTTGCAGGTTAAGAAGCATATGGCCTTGAGGAATTGATTCATTGGCTTGAGTTGCTTATTTGAGCTTTGTTGACTAATCTTGATTTGTTTTGTAGGTGGCTTGTAGCTCATTTGAGTTGAGCTTGTGCTTTGCACTCATTGCTTGTTTGTTTGTTTGACTGTGTACAGTTAACTGTGGACTGTTGACCATTGTCTGCTTGACTTTTTGAGTTGTATACTGATTGTGTTAGATTGTTTTCAGGTACCTTAGTTGCTATAGTTCTTTTGAACTTGCTTTTGCTGTTTGCTTGGTTGCTTAACCAATTGAGGTATAATTCACTGACTTCATGTAGTCTGGAAGACCTGGCCTGTTATGTGGTCAGACACCTGTCTGAAGTCCTCCTTAAGAGGCAATGCTTGTGCTTGTTTATCTTTGTGCCAAGCAGGAAAAGACCTCTAAGAGGCAATTGGCAGATAGAAGAGATGTGCAATCCATCTCCTGCTATTCAGTTGAGTCATCCTTTTGCTCACACAACTGGTGTTGATGCATTGTGGACATTAACCCAAGATCTATGTTGAGTCAGTCATGAGTGTAGAAGGGTTCCAACTTTCTGAACCCACGCCTTCTATCATCTGAAGCTCTCCCGGGCCAGGGATAAGAGTTGTGAAGTCTTATCTTCACTTCCCATTTCATCTGCTTCACCCTAACTCTCAATGTTAGGGTTAAGAGCTAACATCACCCGATTACAGTTGGCTTGTGTTTCACAGCCTAACCCTTGTGTGAGCCCACTTTGTTTGTATATAGTGTGTGCTAATTGTGTGTATGCTTGCTTTGCTTTGCCTGTTTAGGATAGCTTGCTGCCTGTGCAAGTTAGATAGAAAACTCAACCTAGGACCATTGTGGAATACATGATAACTATTAGGCTCGAGTCAGGCTCCCTTCTAGTTGGTCATTTCCCAGTCTCTGGTTAGGAGAAAGTTTCTCCCCTGTTTAGGGGAACTACGTTGCCCTGATCCTCATACCAGATGAGGTACGTAGGCAGGAGATCGTACGAGATCTCTCCGGGCACCCTTTTTCTTTTTGTGTGTGTTTGCTTGACAGTTGCTAGGCTCGAGTGCCAGACTCCTTAGTAACATGTTGTTGGTTCACCTTTCTTGTGTGTGTTAGGAGATGGATGTAAGACCAGCGATTGGCATTCCGTATCCTATTGTTGTGTGCTTGGAGTCCGATATAAGTCCAGCAATTGGCATTTGGTTTCCAGTGTGGGTTTGTTTGGTTCGGAGTCTGATGTAAGTCCAGCGATTGGCATTCGGTTTCCATGTTTGCCGTTTTGTGTGGAGTCTGACGTAAGTCCAGTGATTGGAAGTCGGTTTCCTGCGTGTGTTTTGTTTGGCGTGCGTGAGCCGAACTACGGTAGCTCTGATTCTCATTCCAGATGAGATACGTAGGCATAGGATGCGATGTCCTAGCGAGCCCTCTCCCCTCTTCTCCCACCCGTGTTGTTTCCAGTGTGTGTGTGTGTGATGTTTGTGAGCAACTTCTATTTTAGCAACCTTTTCCTATCTTTTTGAGCTTGGATCCCGTCGAGTACGACGGACGTGAGGGGTGCTAATACCTTCCCCTTGCATAACTGACTCCCGATCCCATCTCTTTGGTCGCGAGACCATGTCTTTTCCAGGTTTACTTCGAGCATTTCCTTTCCCTCTTTTGGGATAAATAACGCACGGTGGCGGCTCTGTTTATTTTGTTTTAGCCCGCCGGTTGTTTTTCGCGGATGCGACACCAAGCTTTCTAGAGATATAAACTTTGTCTCATTTGGATTAAAATTGAGAAAGTTATGCTTGGTCAAAGTAGGACTTTATTTTAGGTCACTTAGAAATTTTTCTAAGTCCAAAATTTGCAAAATTTGTCAAGACTTATGGGCCAGATTTCTTGCACTTCAAGGCATCTTTGGGAAACACTTTCTTCATGACAGTTGTACCTTGTTATGTCCTCTTTCACACCTTTTTGGAACCACCCCATTTGGATCATTGGTTTGGAAGATACACTCATCTAAAGTTGGTATCATAGGCTGAATTTTTTGACAGCATTTAGGCCAAACTGGCCCAACCATTTTGCAGCCATGAGACCTGAACTTTATGGCCATTTTTCACCTCTTTCCACTCACCATTTCAAGATGTGTTCAACATGAAAGATGTTAAGCTCCCTACCCTCTTTCTACTGTTTGAATTTCCTTGCCATTTGGACATGTATTCATCAAGTTACAATGCCTTAAAGTCACCTAGTTGGGTTGTTTTCATGCTGCACAAGAAAAACCAAGTTTAACCACAAAAACGACCAACACATCTTTTACCTCATTTGGCCATTTGCTTTTGGTTCATTCACTTAAGTTTTGCCACTTTTAACCATTTCTTTTCACACCCCATTCTTGCACACTTTGTCCATGACTCAAAAACCAACCCTTAAGCCCATACACACACTTGAAACCCTACATATATAAACTCCTAAAACCCTAATCAGAAGAGGAGGCTGATATTTTTCAAAGGAGGCAAGGCAAGAGAAAAGAAACCAAGTTGCATTCCCTTCCATTTTCACAAATTCCCAAGTCAAAGCACAAGTATCTCATTCTCATCCCATCCTTCCATTTTCAAGGAGCAGTGGACTTTCTCCACTAGGTAATCTTTTTATCTCATCTTCCATGACCATATTCCATGTTTTGTTCATCATATTTGTTCATACCATTATCACACTATTTCATGCCATTACCATGTTTACCTCTCCATTATGCCATGCTCTCTTTTTCTTCATGCTTTTTTTTATGCTAATGATATGCACTACTTGTCCATAAAACCCTCACCATGAGGCCTTGTTTTAAACTTTAAGTTTTTTTGACATTTATTTTTCTGAAAATCTTTGCATGAGCCTCCCTTATTGTCCATATTTCTCTATGATAAAGTCATCATTTCGCATGAAATAAAATACCATGTTGTTCCTCTCATTTAGTACTAGAACTTTGCTTTTTATACCATGGCATTTGGAGCGCTGTAGTGAGAGAAATTCGTTGTGGAAGATGAGCAAAAAAAAACCGCCATGGCCGCGTTGCTGCATGTTGAACGTGTTGTTGTTGTTGTTTTCATGCAAATGGCCATGTGGCGGCACGAACACCGCCTGATCCGCGCGCCTGGGAGGATCTCATCCGTCCGCTTGTTCTTTGGTCCTCTAGCATTTTAAGTTGGCTGCACCAATTGATTTTTGCTTCACATGTTTATTAATGAAAAAAATTGATTATGTCACGCTGGCCTTCCACTTCGTTGGTCCTGGGCTTGGCGCATACCTGTTATCCGCACCCCCTCCATGTCTGGCCCATTGCCATTCCTTTGTTTCATTTCCATCTTTTTTTTTATTTCCATGTTTAAGTTTTAATTGTTTTAAAATATTTTATTTATGCATAAAAATATCAAAAAATATATTTTACTTTCTTTAATGTTTTATTTAATTTATTTTAATTTTTATTTTCGTTTTTATTTAATGCTAGTATTTTATTTTAATTATTTGTTTCAAATAGGCCATTTTAACACACTTTTTTTCATTTATTTTATTTCCATGACTTAAAATTATTTTTAGATTCTGATTTTTGGGATGAGGATTGATCAATGTCTCATGGTCAACCTGACCTTTTATTGGAATTTTATTTCCCATTTTTAATTTATTTTGGATTTATTTTTGGCCTAGTTTGCTCGATTGACTCTACATTTGACTTCTGTTCTATTTCAATTAATTTATACACTAATTTTTATTATTTTTAAAATCTTTTTGGGGGATGATGATGTCCTGACCCCACCTAACTTAGTTTAATTTTTCATAATTTTTGTGATTAATTTACTATTTATTTGACATTTTTTAAGTTGACTTGACTTTTCGGTTGACTTTTCTATGATTGATGTTTGACATAGGGATTGCTTAGGGCAATTGAAGAGATCTTTTGATCCTCCCTTGTTCATCTCACGTGCCACATATTAGAGGCCTTTCATCTTGATTTTATTTGATCCTTGCATCATTTCCCGATTAAATTATTCATTGATTCTTTGTGTGCATAATTTCACTTGTCTTATTCATCTGATATTTTTATACTTGTTTCTTTCATCCATGTCTTTATTGTTTGATTGTTTAATATATTTATACTTCTCATACATTGTTTAATGCTTCATTATTTCATTCTTTGATTATTTGATTTGATTATATACTTGTTTATATCTTACTTGTTTGATTAACTGTGGCCTACTTGTATGTTGTATGAGGCATATATTATTATTGTTTGATTGCCATGTACAATCCCCATTCATCACAAATGTATCCCTCTCCCATGAATTGTATAATGTTTATTTCTCTCATTCTTTATTCATTTGTTAATACAAGAAATAAAATGAACATCCGATAACCATTTCATAACAAGATCAAAACCTCGATCCAACGTCGAGTAATCATTTTCAAAACTTAACAGAACCAGCACGTATTCATCCATCAACCTTGTGTCGCATCCTGCGAAAAATCAACCGGCGAAGCTCAAAAATAAAACACAACACAGAGCCGCCACTGCGCGTTATTTATCCCAAGATAGGGAAAGGAAACGCTCAGAGAAACCTGGAAAGAACATGGTCTCGCGACCAAAGAGACAGGGTAAGGGAGTCGGTTACGCAAGGGGAAGGTATTAGCACCCCTCACGTCCGTCGTACTCGACGGGATCCACGTTCTAAGAAAAGAATAGGTTGCTAAAACATCACACACACACACGGGGAACGCAGGTGGGGATTAAGAGAAGGGAGCTCGATAAGGTATCGCACCTTATGCCTACATATCTTGTCTGGAACAAGAATCAGAGCCACTGTAGTTCGGCTTACGCACGCCAAACAACACAAAACATACAAACAAGCAAGGGTGGCAAACATGGAGCCCGACAACCACTTGATGGAATTACGTCGGCATCCGAACCAAAACACGCACAAAACGGCAAACGTGGAGCCCGACAGCCAATCACTGGGCTTACGTCGGCATCCGAGCCAAACATGCAATCAGATAACAAACAAACACACGCAAAAAAGAAAAAGGTTGCCCGGAGTGGTCTCGCACGACCACCTGCCTACATACCTTGTCTGGAACAAGGATCAGGGCGATGTAGTTCCCCTGAAAGGGACTGAATTGCTAACCAGAAACCGGGGAAAGACACACTACTAGGGAGCTGGACTCTAGCCTAGTGTTGTCATGCATCGTTTACCCTAAGTTCGGTTTTCTATCCTACTTGCATAAGCAAGCCATTCCTATCCAGGAAAGAAGTAAGCACACAAGCAAACAACATACAAGCATACATCAAATGAGAACAAGCATCTCAAACAGGCATGTCAATCAGATATCCACAGAGCACCCACTATAGCCAAACAAGGGGCTCACACAATAGGTTTGACTGCCGAAGCGAGTCGTCTGTACGGGCTGGGTTTGCTCTTAACCTTGCCATTACGAGGCTAAGGTGAAGCAGATGAGAGGTGAAGTGAGGATCAGACCTCACAGCTCTTATCCCTAACCAGGGAGAGCTTCTGACAAATGAGCATGGGTCCAGAATGGGGGGACCCTTCTATACTCGGAGACTCTGACACAATGTGCACTGCACAGGATCTTGGGCTAGTAATCTCAATGCTACAACCATGTAATGGGAGCAAGGAGAAGACTCAACTGAATAGTGGGGGATAGATTGCATATCCCTACCTTCCACCAATTGCCTTATTTAAAGGACTTTCACCTGCTTGGCACGAAAAATAAACAACCACAATCATTGCCTCTTAAGGAGGACTTCAGACATTTATTTGCCCGGCCCGGTAACAGCCGGGTCTCCAGACTACATGAAGTTAGGAAGTTATACCTCAATGCAAGTTGCTTAAGCAAAGCAAAGCAAAAGTTCACAAGGAACTGAGCAACTAAAAGTACCTGGAAACAGTCCAACACAGTTAGTATTCAGACAGACAAAACTAAACAGCAAGTATCAACCAATTAATCTATACAAAGCAATGCACAACAAAGCAAGCTCAAAGCTTAAGCCCAAGCTTCAAAACCTACAAAACAATGTTATGTTAGTGTACAAACATCAAACAACATCAATTGCATTTAACTCGATTCATTCTCCATGTGCATTATGCTTTTGATCCTGAAAAATCAAGCAAACATTAGCAACTAGACCACTAGGCTAAGCCTAGGGTCCAAAGGCAATAAAAATTCCTAAACAGCAAGGTATCCACCAACCAAACTCAAATTAAAGTCAAACAAGAGCAAACATCATTGGTCTCATGTTTATATCGTTCATCATGTTCATGTTATGCACAAAACAATCCAAACTAGTTCAAATGAAGCACCAAACATGCAAACAGAACTATTGCATTCAAATCCACCTCAAAACACTTCCAAAAATTCTCAAATAAATTACACCTAAACAGGACCTAATCCAGGTATGGCACATCAAATTTCAGCTTAATTGGGCAAATGGAACCATGTCAATGAAAATCAACAAAAACAGACACAATTACATGCTCCAATTCACAACATCAATGCATGAACTCACTTCAAAAATTCATAACTCAATGAAAACAGTAAAGAAATGGATGGGACCAAAGCAGGGATGTCACATCATGTGTCTATTACAAGCATATCAAATTTCATGATTGTTCAATACCATATGGGCATTTCACATCAAATCTACCAACCTATATCACACAAGCTTGCACAATTGACCAACAAAGATGAAAAATCACAATCAATTTGAAAATGCAATGTAAAATTCCACAAAAATTCATACAGCATCTCAACATGTTAATCAACCATCATGCAAAATTTCATTTCATTCCAACAAGTATAGGCCACTCAAAAAATCCAGCAAATTGACACAATGAGGTGTGACACAAATTGTCACACCTAAGTTCCAAAATTCATAACTCCATGGCCAGGTATCAAAAACTCATGAAATTTATATGGAAATGAGCATCAATGAGTCAAGAATCATCACAAAAATTGGCAAGAATTTATTTAACATTATGAGCATTTCATGAGCCAAATGGTGCAAGGTATCAAAAATGGACACATATGAAAGAAGCCTAAGTCAAATGATAATTTTACCATGCACAACTTTGACCAATAGGTCAAAAAAATCCTACACTCATCAACAAAGTCAACACAACAATTTCCATATTTTTCTGATTTTTCTACAATTTTCTATGAATTATTTAACATGTTAATGAATTTTTTAGAATTATTTGGAATTAATTGAATTAACACAATGGCATTTTTGTAATTAAAGAGGCGGGGGCGGTAAACTCCGAATTCAAATTTTCAAACGAAAAAGTGGATTAAACTCAGTTTTGCGCAAAGCTTCGTCTTCTTCAACCCAGGCCCCTCGAGAACACCTTAATCTCAAACCATCACCAAAACGAACAAATAGATATCCGTCAGAACCGTACGGACACGTAGATCACAAATATGAACTCCAATCAACCTAACAGTCACTAAATCTCAAGAATCGAACGCGTTAGGGTTTTAGATCTAAACTTCAGGTCACGATTTCTTAGCCTACAGTTGTCCAATTGCAAATCCAAAAGCATCATCGTATTCTACGAGCAAAGGACTACATCACGCACACAACAATTCAACAAAAGCTTGAGATCGAATTCCGATGATACCTGCTATGGCAGTAGTGAAACAGGACGAATTGGCACGTGAAAGCTCCAAACAGATGTAGAATGACCTTCCAGAAGTTGAACGCAATGCTCCAATTCAACCGAAGCTGCTCCTAATGCGCAAAAATCAAATTCACCATTGGAGGAGCTTGAAGGTGCAGTTGAGAAGGGCGCGGTTTTGGTTGCTAAAAGGTACAAACAGATCGAGCATAGGCTAGTACAAGATCACTGCAAAAAGAATCTTCCAAAATGATCAAAGATTGATGGAGTTTTTTTTATTTTGGTTTTTTGAGTTCTTGAATGAATTGAGAGAATGTTGATGATTTTGATCTGAATTTTGGTGAAATGAAATTCTGTTATGATTATTAGATGATTAGGCTTATATATGTGACCTTAATCCATGATTAATCAAGCCATTAACAAAAATGCAATTGTTAAGTGAAATGGTTAACTTTCAAAGTGAGGGCAAAAATGGAATTTCCATAGGACAGCTCATGCCACCTCAATGACAGCTCACACACCTTCCAAATGCCATGTGTGAGCTGTAGAAACTTGTCTCACCCTCATTGGTTGTGTAATGCTCAATTTCACCTTGTATTTGCCTTTTGTCCATTTTACAACTTCCATTTTTCAAGCCAATTCTCAAATTATGAAGCCTAGCCATGAAATGATGATTCCAACACATTTCAAATGCCATTCATGAGGTGTAGCAAAAATCCCCACTCAAAAATTCCAATTATTTTGAAAGTTGGACAATTTTGCCCTTGGTCCAATTTAACTGTCCAGTTGAAAATTGACTTTTTGCATTGACCACTTTTGGAAAAATCCAATTATGCACCATGAAAGTACATGTCAAATGGAGTTTGTGCATATAAAGAACTTGCAATTTGGGCAAACCATGTGGAAGTTATGGCCTCCTGATTATGGGTCATTTCTGAAATTCACTGAGCCATAACTTTCCAACCATACATGGGATTTTCAAGTTCTTAGACTTTTTGGAAAGGTAAGAACAAGATCTACAACTTTCATGTTGAACAAATTTTCATTTGAAGCTTCCTTGGACACGTGGTCTTGAGGTCAAAACTTTCCATTTTTGGAAACTTCAATTACAAGTCACTTTCTATTTTTGGCAGTTTTTGTCCTGACTTGATTTTCTCCATTCTTAAGCTTTGCAATGTCAAATAACACTTGTTCCAACATGAATGAAGTGTATCCAACTCATTTCCACCTCCAAATCCATCAGATCATGTACAGTTGACCACAGTTGACTTTTCATCTGATAGATGAATTTGGCAATGCATAGATCAATCTGAGCCCCAATCTCCAACTGAAATGGCTCAAGGGTAAAACCCTAGCCTCAATAAGCACAATATAATCCTATAATGAACCCCATAACCATCATAAACCCCATCTCCTGATCATGCCCTGCTTGGCCCAATGCCCCTGATTAGGGTTGACCAATGGTCAAAACCCTAATCTCAAGGAATCTGCTTCAATCTCTTGCATCTCCTGATGATATCAAATCATGATGATGATGATGTATCATTGCAATCAAGATGAAGATCAATATCCATTGAGAATCACAAAACCCTAATTTGGACCTCCGCATCCTCAGATGATCAATGACCAGTCCAATGAAACCCTAGGCTTGCACTTTGACTTCCTCATCTTCTGATCAAGACTTGTGAGGATGGCTTGCACAATGTAACCACATGATATGCAATATGCAATGCCTAATGGCCTAAAAATGTATGTAATATGTTAATGCTAGTCCCAAGAGAGGAGGGCAAATTTTGAGGTGTTACAGCTGCCCCTATTCAATCCACTGTGAACCTGTCGATACGAAATAGCCTCGGCTTTCGGATGATCAGGATGAAGAGTGATTGAATACCAAGAAACAGACGAACAATTTGCACTCTGATGGGATAATAATTAACAACGCCTGTCAGCATCGGCGAAGAAACAAACTCTTGAAACGTCGACCTGGACACCAAAATAAATGGTAACGCAGGGATAACCATGATCTGATCACCACTCATCCACGCGGGATTATCATCTCTTCTTTTTCAGCTTTTCTTGAACCCCGAAATTTTCTCTATTTTTTATTTTCTTGAACCCCGAAATTTTCTCTGCTCTTTTTTCCATTTTCTTGAACCCCGAAATTTTCTCTGCTCTTTTTTCCATTTTCTTGAACCCCAAAATTTTCTCTGCGCAAACGACCCTCGGATCTCTGCATTTGAACCCCATTCTCCTGTTTGCCAAAATAAATGGACCCCATTCTCCGATTTGGACCCCAGTCGCCTGACGATAACCCGCGATCGCCAATATGAACTCCGTTCTCCAGAAAATGCCGCAACATCTCCCTTTCTCCATTTGAACCCCATCTCCAGAAAATGTCTCCACATTTCCTTTTCTCCATTTGAACCCCGTTCTCCAATCTCTCGTGATAATTCCGCTGGCAACGCCGGAAATAACACCAAACACCACTCTGAGGGCGACATATCAGAGGGTACACCTTCACAAAAGGAAGGTAACATGTGCATCTCTTCTTCCGAAGACACCCGTAACGACCTCCACTGGCATCCGCCAAAGTCTAAGGTGACACATGAACAGAAGATAATCCCAAGGACCTCATCCTGGATATAATCTTCAACTCTATCTCCATTTGAACCCCGCTCTCCAGAAAATGTCTCCACATTTCCTTTTCTCCATTTGGACCCCGCTCTCCAGAAAATGTCTCCACATTTCCTTTTCTCCATTTGAACCCCGGAATCGCGCTGATCGCGTAACGTCCTCTAATTTTATTTCCATCTCTGCCCGACGGAAACATTTCCTCCAATATCGCACTACTGGGGAACACTGCTGATCTGACGTCATGGTACCACACTCCTCAGAGTAACACTTTCAACCAGACACTGACTGATGACTGGGAGAAAACTCGACGTTTACTGGACATCGAACAATGATGTTGACAGGACATCGAACAATGATGTTTACAGGACATCGAACAATGATGTTGACAGGACATCGAACAATGATGTTGACAGGACATCAAACAAGGATGTTGACAGGACATCAAACAATGATGTTGACAGGACATCAAACAAGGATGTTGACAGGACATCAAACAAGGATGTTGACAGGACATCAAACAAGGATGTTGACAGGACATCAAACAATGATGTTGACAGGACATCAAACAATGATGTTGACAGGACATCGAACAATGATGTTGACAGGACATCAAACAAGGATGTTGACAGGACATCAAACAAGGATGTTGACAGGACATCGAACAATGATGTTGACAGGCATCAAACAAAACTCGACCAGACATTAAACAATGACTGGGAAATAACTCGACGTTTACTGGACATCGAACGATGATGTTGACAGGACATCAAAGAAAGCTCGACCAGACACTTACTGATGACTGGGAAATACTGCTGCTCCAAAATCCCGCTGCTGAACTCCTCGGAGTATCGTCTTCACTGTCTGATAAAACCACCTCTCAAACGGTAACCACGGCTTGAGACTAGCTTATACGTGCAACAATGATGCATGATCTTTTTCTGCGTAATGCTCCATAATTATGGAAATGCTAGGCGCTTATTTATTTTTTCTATGCAATATGCTATGCTTACTCTACATGATGAATGCATAAAAAGTATCCCCCTCAAGGGACTCTTCTGGGAAGCACGAGACACTCTGCTGAGGAACTCGTTGTCGCTCCGATTTCCACCCGGCTGGGGAATAGCACTGCTGCTGGAAAAAGGCAACCCTTGCTGAGGAAGAACCTCCTTTGCACCCAATCCGCTCGGGAAACCGCTGGGGATAAGTACCACCAACACTCTGTGGGGATACAACAGTTTTTGACTTGCTGAGGATATCAATCCTGACTCCGCTTCGGGAAAACCCTCACAGATACCTGACGACTTTACTGGGGAAAATGCTTACAGATACTCTGCTGGGAAACAGCCACCTTCAGGTCTGGCAACGGGGGAAGCATCGATCTGACACCTGCTGGGGATAACCATCCGGACCATGCTAGGGAAACGAATACCACTCCGCTGGGGACAACCCATGCAATCCATAGGTAGAATCAACTTAGCAGGAGATGCAAAAATCCGTCCGCTACGGGAACTTGTTCAACCCACTGGTAGGATGAACACTGCTGGAGATATATTTCATTTAAACCCGCTCCACTCGGGGAACTGCTGGAGATATATTTCTTTGAACCCGCTCCACTCGGGGAACTGCTGGAGATATATTTCTTTGAACCCGCTCCACTCGGGGAACTGCTGGAGATATATTTCATTGAACCCGCTCCACTCGGGGAACTGCTGGAGATATATTTCATTGAGACCCGCTCCACTCGGGGAATAACAACCTTCTGGCCTGGCTGCTGAGGAAACACCACTGTTGTAAACCTGCCGGGGATAACCATCTTGACTCGGCTGGAGAAGTTTACAGACCTTGAGTCTGCTGGGGAGCTAGTCCTACGATTCTGCTTGGGGTCCTAGCTGGGAAATGAGAAAAGTTGGTACAGAACACCCGTCGACTCGTCGAACCACGGTATCCACCTCCCAATCTCGTATCAGCTTTCCACTTTTGAGAATTTCCAGACTCGTCTGGACCTTTTCTGCTCCATCATCTTGCATTCCAAATCGCTCCGTGCTCGACAAGAAACGTACTCCTGGAATTATACAGAAATTCGATTTTCCGACTTTGAAGAGTCTTCTTGGTTAATTTCAAAGGTCGTTGGACGTCTCGTCGTCTTCTCATCGTCGCTTCTCTACCCATTCATTCATCCCTGATCGGACTCTGCGGGGAATTTCTACAGACTTTCCAATCTTCCGATTTTGAAGAGTCTTCTTGATTAACATCAAGGATCGTCGTGCGCCTCAACGTCTTCTCTTCCTTTCATATCCATTCGTCCCTGGTCGGACTCTCTGGGGATCTATTACAAAGCTTCCACATCACAACCTGCAAGTGAGTGAAAATATCCAACAGTTCCTGCAAAACAGACCGTTAGATAAAACCGTGCCCCAGGCGTGTCAAGATTTCAACACTTGGGTCACTCAACCTTCCAAATAAGATCTCCAGTTTCAATCTTATAAGCATGCATTGGAAGGGACCTGTATGTCTTAAAATGCAAGATTCTTTATCAAAAATATCTGGATGTTTTTGCAATCAAAACGGTTAGGAAAAACAAAAACAAAATTATTTGACTGAATTTGCATTTTATTGATTTGAAAAGTGTGGCTCAAATGAGCAATACAAAAGGAAACAATTCCTGAAAAGAGGTAATCGCGCACAAAAGGAAAAATCTATCCTAATGGCAATGTGAAACCCGTGATCTCATTGAGTTCCAACTCGGTTACACCCCATATGTCCTCAGACTCTCCATGCTTTCTGCCTTCTGAACAAGACGTTTCTGACTGATCCCTACCGGGTATTATCCACGATGCTTTAACCAAAGCGCAAACGATCATGCTGGACGCAGTTGTTCGTTTCAATCCCTCTTTTGCCTGGACCGCCCTTTCGGGTTTTCAGTCCACCGGGATACCCTTTTTTGCCCAAGTCGCCTTCTCAGGTTTTCGACTTGCCGGGTGTACAGTTATTTCATTTCATCCCTAATTTTTGCCCGAACCTTTTTTTTGTTTTTGGTTCGCCGGGATGCCCATTTTTGCCTGGACTATTTTGTTCTTTTCGCCCAGCGGGTCTCTTTTATACGAAGTATTTTTTAACTGCGTCCGCATTCACAGGGGATGGAAAATCTTCGCCATCCATGGTCGTTAACAACAAGGCTCCGCCAGAGAAAACCTTCTTGACCACGAATGGGCCTTCATAATTCGGTGTCCATTTGCCCCTTCTATCGTTTTGAGGAGGACGGATCCTTTTCAGCACCATATCACCCATGTGATACACCCGAGGTCGTACTTTCTCGTCAAGAGCACGCTTCATCCTTTGTTGGTACAACCGTCCATGACAGATGGCTGCCAGCCTCTTTTCCTCAATCAGGCTCAACTCTTCGTACCGGGTCCTTACCCATTCAGCCTCTTGCAACTTCACGTCCATCAAGACTCTCAAAGAGGGAATCTGAACCTCAACAGGTAATACCGCCTCCATTCCATATACCAATGAGAAAGGAGTTGCCCCAGTAGACACACTGAAGATCAATACCCAAGATACCAGTTTCCTACTCAATCACACCGTCGTTGGTGTATTCAAACGTTATCCGGGCAACAAAATCTTATTCTCCTTAACCTCCCCATCAGACATCAGAATCCGTTCGGATTCAGGGTCAGGCCCCTCCTCCGGGATCGGTCACTCTCAATCTTTCGATTGGAGCACCTCGAGATGTCCTCATCAGGGAACTCAAACCTCCTCGGTTGATAATCCTCAATGGGTTGCGGAGCGATGTAATCAGACAATACCCCTTGATTGCTTTCTGAGAGCATCACAAATCAGTCAACATTCTTTTGCACTCTCGCAACCTGTCCGGTCAATGTTGGCTTCTCAAACCCATACTTGATCGGATCCATCTTGGAAATCCACAAAGTGGTATGAATCAGCATACTGTCTCAGTCGGCGAGCAGCCTATGCCAAAGTACATCAAGTTTTCTCGAACAGTGAATGTATTGTTTCACAGTCGGTAAACTTTTTGCTAAGGTAAATTGCATGCTCTTTTCGACAAGACATGTCATGCTGACCCAATACACCTCGTAGACCCCTCGAAGGCTGTCAAGTACAGATTAACAGTCTCTTCCCATAGGGAGGCAACAGAATCGGAGGTTCCTGCAACTTATTCTTTTATTTTTCAATGCCCCTTGGCAATCATTATTTCACCTGACCGTTTGATCCTTCTTTTTAACATCCTGAATATGGGTTCACACGTGGCTGTTAGATGAGATGTGAACCATGACAGGTAGTTCAATCTATCTATGAAACCACGAACCCCTCCTTTATGTTCTCGGTTCAGGCGTTTCTCTTATTGTTCCTTTTTTTTTTTTTTTTTTTTTTTTTTTTTTTTTTTTTTTTTTTTTTTTTTACAGGATGAACCTCGATTCCTCCCTTACGATGAACCCCAACAGCTTACCGGCCCGCACTCTGATAGTGCACTTATTCGAATTCAACCTCAGTTTGAATTTTCTCCACTGGTCAAACGACCTGCCCCGGTCTGCCAGATGCCCCTCTCCTGTTTGGGACTTTGCTATCATGTCATAGCATAGCATTCGATTTCATGACGAATCATATCATGAAACAAAGTCACCATGACTCTCTGATACAGGCACTGGCGTTCTGCTCCTCTAGAGGACAGTCTCCTTTCCACGGTAGCTTGTGCACAACGGCATCGGTATCCGGCCCTGGCATATCCTGACATGACCAGGCAAAGGTATCCACCTGCTCTTTCAACAGGGCTACCATTCTGCTCTCGATTCGCCTCTGAAGCGGCCTCAACTTCACTTCCTTCCTGACCTCGACGGTGCTTGGAATAACAACCTCAATCCGCTTCATGTGCGGCTGAATCA
Organism: Lathyrus oleraceus; assembly: GCF_024323335.1. Lineage (NCBI taxonomy): Eukaryota > Viridiplantae > Streptophyta > Magnoliopsida > Fabales > Fabaceae > Lathyrus > Lathyrus oleraceus. The sequence goes on from NC_066580.1 coordinate 146,031,645, forward strand.
CCTTCTCCTCTTGTTTTGACAACCTGGCTAATTCCAGCAGATCACAATCTTCTTCGTCTTCTTCTTCAGCATGAGAGATCGGTTTGTCGAAGTCATATGAGGGATAACCAAATCGTTATCAACGAGATCCGGAGAATTATTTTTGAATTCGGAACGAGACAAATCAAAAAAAGAAAATGAAGATAAACATTGCCATTTTTATTTGTTTTTAAACTGCAAAAATAAATGAAAAACAGGGAACACCGCTTTTTGACTGAAAAACATCCATTTATTTATGATGCAGAAATGCAAATTATGAACATGAGGTGGCCCTTACAATGGACCATTACGTGTCGGGCAACACATATGGCTTTCATGCATATAAACTGAAAACAAGAAACATTACTCTTCAGGCTGAGTAACAGTGCTGATCTTCTTAGGCCTTCCAGTTTCCTGGTACACACGATTTTATCCATTGATCAATCTCCCAGTCACTGTCAGCTTCTTTACCCACTGTATAGGCGTGATCTGAATCTAGCATTCCGGCACTGACAAAGGTGAACGACGGACGACGTCCTCTGTTCTGCTCATACGAGTCTTGACCTGGATGATAACCAATCCCAAACATATCCGCCTTTACCACAATGCCTACGATCTGTCCCCAGCCTGGGATCCCTCCATTTCTCAACATTTCCAGTGCCTGTTTGTAAGAAGACATAGACGGTTTTTTCTCTTTTCCAACACCAATGTCATTTTCCACCTTGACGGTTTCAGCTACCAGACTGGGTGTTTCAAATTTTCCACCGTCCATTTCCTTCACCTTCTGGATCATATCCCTCATCGGTACACCACCCTCTGTGGCGATGGCTATACAACAAGTATCAACACTAGGGAAAGTTCCCTCTTTCCTCCGAGGTTTTGGGACCACAGGCCTCGGCATTTTTAACCGATCCCCATTCACCAACCCAATCGTCTTCCTATCCTCAGAAATTGCATTCATCTCCACCTCACCATGCGCGGGCATATGATTAGCATTAACATTGGGAAATTGTGCAAAATTAATGGCCTTGGAATCCACCAGGTCTTGGACAGCATGCTTAAAAGCTCTACAACCCTCAATGTTATGCCCAGACGCCCCCGAATGGAATTCGCACTTAGCATTCTCATCGTAGTTGGTTGGCCTCTAATCAGGTTCTAATGGAGCTAATGTCCTCAATTGTACCATTCTGAGATCTTTCAACTTCCTCAACAGAAGAGCATACGGTATGGGTGACCTATCAAATTGACGATCAACCCCCTTTCCTCTTACCTGGTTCCCAGCTCTCTGTGCTCCCGGGCGAGGTGACGGATGTCTCGGTGGTACAGATGAACCACCAACAGGAATGGTTGCAGTGGCAGCATAAGGGTGATAACGATCCTTACCGTATTCTCTTTTAGTCTGCGCACCACCTGATTCAACCTTCTTCTTGGGCTGACCACGGTCAAGGGATTTCTTCACCACAGAGCCAGAGGGATTTGTTACTTCAGATGACGGAGCCTTTCCCTGAACTTTCTCTTTGATCATCCAGCCCTCAATCCTTTCTAATCTCTCGGCCATGGCTTTCTGCCCCAAGGCAAGCCCTTGCACAACACTGAACAAATCCCTCACCATCTCTTTCAGTTCGAGGATGTCGGCGTTGGGAGGATCCATCAGTTTGGATTTGTTGCCCCCAGCAGGATATCTGAGCAAACAAGCTATGCGCCCCGGTTGACACCTACAAAATAGCAAATGGGTTAGTATGCATGAATGCAACGTCTGTCCATATGAGGAAGATTCTGTCCTTTGATTCTGGTTTCATTGAGACAGATAAAATTTCACCAATAACATTCTGACATTCAGATGTCTCTCAACCAGATCCTCAATCCATAATACTCCCCATATGACTAGACGTAGGTTTGGTGCAAATGAATGCAAAATGATGCTGATGAATGAATGCAATGCACTGTGCCATCCTCCAAGTCCTCTGATCATCTGTTGCTCTGAAACCTGATCTCTGAACTGATCATAACCATCTGAAGGAATATGTAACCATAAATCCAACTCAAGGGTTCCGAAATAAACGGAAGACAGATACATCATCATCATCACCATCACCAATCTCTGAGCAGATACCCATCTAAATCGGCCCGGGGAATCCTGAAATAAACGGATCCCCACTGATAAATATCTCGACCCGGGGAATCCTGAAATAAACGGATCCCCACTGATAAATATCACGGACAACACTCAGGCGTCTCTGAAATAAACGACCATAAATCCGACTTATAAATAAGACTCTGATCCACGGAACAAAAAGTCACCATCTGAGTCACCATCTGAACATGCATCTGACAGAATCACCCTCCCCTCACAGGTAAATTCTAAACAGGTCATCCTAAGGCGGACAATAGTCTCGACAATCGGGCGGAGATACTCAATGGGTTTGCCCTTTCGGGTGTGCCATTGTAGCTCCCTTAAGACCGTCTAAACCAAAGATCCGGGAAATGATCGGTCACCAGAGTCAACAGCTCAGATGAAGTAACTCAACCAAAGTGGAGTACCCCACAGAGGAAAGCACTATCAAATGAACCTCGTCTGGCTTGTGGTATGTCACGTTGCAACAATATGCTGATCCAGCAAATGAGGAACATGAGACCACACTAGTCCTAGGTGTATACTCGGGCCTGGGTTTTAGCCCCACTCAGAACACCCACCCCACACAGAGGAACCACCTGCACAGAGGACGGCAACAGCATGATAGTATGATGCATGCAAACATTAATGCAAATATAGATACACACTGGTTAGAATAATAAATGCAATAAATAAAGAAACACAAGCAACCTAAAATATCCTAGAACGCTAGGAAGGACTCGCTCAGGGACGATGGACCAGCACAGGTCTATATCCGCAGGTCCCCAGCAGAGTCGCCAGCTGTCGCATCCTGCGAAAAATCAACCGGCGAAGCTCAAAAATAAAACACAACACAGAGCCGCCACTGCGCGTTATTTATCCCAAGATAGGGAAAGGAAACGCTCAGAGAAACCTGGAAAGAACATGGTCTCGCGACCAAAGAGACAGGGTAAGGGAGTCAGTTACGCAAGGGGAAGGTATTAGCACCCCTCACGTCCGTCGTACTCGACGGGATCCACGTTCTAAGAAAAGAATAGGTTGCTAAAACATCACACACACACACGGGGAACGCAGGTGGGGATTAAGAGAAGGGAGCTCGATAAGGTATCGCACCTTATGCCTACATATCTTGTCTGGAACAAGAATCAGAGCCACTGTAGTTCGGCTTACGCACGCCAAACAACACAAAACATACAAACAAGCAAGGGTGGCAAACATGGAGCCCGACAACCACTTGATGGAATTACGTCGGCATCCGAACCAAAACACGCACAAAACGGCAAACGTGGAGCCCGACAGCCAATCACTGGGCTTACGTCGGCATCCGAGCCAAACATGCAATCAGATAACAAACAAACACACGCAAAAAAGAAAAAGGTTGCCCGGAGTGGTCTCGCACGACCACCTGCCTACATACCTTGTCTGGAACAAGGATCAGGGCGATGTAGTTCCCCTGAAAGGGACTGAATTGCTAACCAGAAACCGGGGAAAGACACACTACTAGGGAGCTGGACTCGAGCCTAGTGTTGTCATGCATCGTTTACCCTAAGTTCGGTTTTCTATCCTACTTGCATAAGCAAGCCATTCCTATCCAGGAAAGAAGTAAGCACACAAGCAAACAACATACAAGCATACATCAAATGAGAACAAGCATCTCAAACAGGCATGTCAATCAGATATCCACAGAGCACCCACTATAGCCAAACAAGGGGCTCACACAATAGGTTTGACTGCCGAAGCGAGTCGTCTGTACGGGCTGGGTTTGCTCTTAACCTTGCCATTACGAGGCTAAGGTGAAGCAGATGAGAGGTGAAGTGAGGATCAGACCTCACAGCTCTTATCCCTAACCAGGGAGAGCTTCTGACAAATGAGCATGGGTCCAGAATGGGGGGACCCTTCTATACTCGGAGACTCTGACACAATGTGCACTGCACAGGATCTTGGGCTAGTAATCTCAATGCTACAACCATGTAATGGGAGCAAGGAGAAGACTCAACTGAATAGTGGGGGATAGATTGCATATCCCTACCTTCCACCAATTGCCTTATTTAAAGGACTTTCACCTGCTTGGCACGAAAAATAAACAACCACAATCATTGCCTCTTAAGGAGGACTTCAGACATTTATTTGCCCGGCCCGGTAACAGCCGGGTCTCCAGACTACATGAAGTTAGGAAGTTATACCTCAATGCAAGTTGCTTAAGCAAAGCAAAGCAAAAGTTCACAAGGAACTGAGCAACTAAAAGTACCTGGAAACAGTCCAACACAGTTAGTATTCAGACAGACAAAACTAAACAGCAAGTATCAACCAATTAATCTATACAAAGCAATGCATAACAAAGCAAGCTCAAAGCTTAAGCCCAAGCTTCAAAACCTACAAAACAATGTTATGTTAGTGTACAAACATCAAACAACATCAATTGCATTTAACTCGATTCATTCTCCATGTGCATTATGCTTTTGATCCTGAAAAATCAAGCAAACATTAGCAACTAGACCACTAGGCTAAGCCTAGGGTCCAAAGGCAATAAAAATTCCTAAACAGCAAGGTATCCACCAACCAAACTCAAATTAAAGTCAAACAAGAGCAAACATCATTGGTCTCATGTTTATATCGTTCATCATGTTCATGTTATGCACAAAACAATCCAAACTAGTTCAAATGAAGCACCAAACATGCAAACAGAACTATTGCATTCAAATCCACCTCAAAACACTTCCAAAAATTCTCAAATAAATTACACCTAAACAGGACCTAATCCAGGTATGGCACATCAAATTTCAGCTTAATTGGGCAAATGGAACCATGTCAATGAAAATCAACAAAAACAGACACAATTACATGCTCCAATTCACAACATCAATGCATGAACTCACTTCAAAAATTCATAACTCAATGAAAACAGTAAAGAAATGGATGGGACCAAAGCAGGGATGTCACATCATGTGTCTATTACAAGCATATCAAATTTCATGATTGTTCAATACCATATGGGCATTTCACATCAAATCTACCAACCTATATCACACAAGCTTGCACAATTGACCAACAGAGATGAAAAATCACAATCAATTTGAAAATGCAATGTAAAATTCCACAAAAATTCATACAGCATCTCAACATGTTAATCAACCATCATGCAAAATTTCATTTCATTCCAACAAGTATAGGCCACTCAAAAAATCCAGCAAATTGACACAATGAGGTGTGACACAAATTGTCACACCTAAGTTCCAAAATTCATAACTCCATGGCCAGGTATCAAAAACTCATGAAATTTATATGGAAATGAGCATCAATGAGTCAAGAATCATCACAAAAATTGGCAAGAATTTATTTAACATTATGAGCATTTCATGAGCCAAATGGTGCAAGGTATCAAAAATGGACACATATGAAAGAAGCCTAAGTCAAATGATAATTTTACCATGCACAACTTTGACCAATAGGTCAAAAAAATCCTACACTCATCAACAAAGTCAACACAACAATTTCCATATTTTTCTGATTTTTCTACAATTTTCTATGAATTATTTAACATGTTAATGAATTTTTTAGAATTATTTGGAATTAATTGAATTAACACAATGGCATTTTTGTAATTAAAGAGGCGGGGGCGGTAAACTCCGAATTCAAATTTTCAAACGAAAAAGTGGATTAAACTCAGTTTTGCGCAAAGCTTCGTCTTCTTCAACCCAGGCCCCTCGAGAACACCTTAATCTCAAACCATCACCAAAACGAACAAATAGATATCCGTCAGAACCGTACGGACACGTAGATCACAAATATGAACTCCAATCAACCTAACAGTCACTAAATCTCAAGAATCGAACGCGTTAGGGTTTTAGATCTAAACTTCAGGTCACGATTTCTTAGCCTACAGTTGTCCAATTGCAAATCCAAAAGCATCATCGTATTCTACGAGCAAAGGACTACATCACGCACACAACAATTCAACAAAAGCTTGAGATCGAATTCCGATGATACCTGCTATGGCAGTAGTGAAACAGGACGAATTGGCACGTGAAAGCTCCAAACAGATGTAGAATGACCTTCCAGAAGTTGAACGCAATGCTCCAATTCAACCGAAGCTGCTCCTAATGCGCAAAAATCAAATTCACCATTGGAGGAGCTTGAAGGTGCAGTTGAGAAGGGCGCGGTTTTGGTTGCTAAAAGGTACAAACAGATCGAGCATAGGCTAGTACAAGATCACTGCAAAAAGAATCTTCCAAAATGATCAAAGATTGATGGAGTTTTTTTTATTTTGGTTTTTTGAGTTCTTGAATGAATTGAGAGAATGTTGATGATTTTGATCTGAATTTTGGTGAAATGAAATTCTGTTATGATTATTAGATGATTAGGCTTATATATGTGACCTTAATCCATGATTAATCAAGCCATTAACAAAAATGCAATTGTTAAGTGAAATGGTTAACTTTCAAAGTGAGGGCAAAAATGGAATTTCCATAGGACAGCTCATGCCACCTCAATGACAGCTCACACACCTTCCAAATGCCATGTGTGAGCTGTAGAAACTTGTCTCACCCTCATTGGTTGTGTAATGCTCAATTTCACCTTGTATTTGCCTTTTGTCCATTTTACAACTTCCATTTTTCAAGCCAATTCTCAAATTATGAAGCCTAGCCATGAAATGATGATTCCAACACATTTCAAATGCCATTCATGAGGTGTAGCAAAAATCCCCACTCAAAAATTCCAATTATTTTGAAAGTTGGACAATTTTGCCCTTGGTCCAATTTAACTGTCCAGTTGAAAATTGACTTTTTACATTGACCACTTTTGGAAAAATCCAATTATGCACCATGAAAGTACATGTCAAATGGAGTTTGTGCATATAAAGAACTTGCAATTTGGGCAAACCATGTGGAAGTTATGGCCTCCTGATTATGGGTCATTTCTGAAATTCACTGAGCCATAACTTTCCAACCATACATGGGATTTTCAAGTTCTTGGACTTTTTGGAAAGGTAAGAACAAGATCTACAACTTTCATGTTGAACAAATTTTCATTTGAAGCTTCCTTGGACACGTGGTCTTGAGGTCAAAACTTTCCATTTTTGGAAACTTCAATTACAAGTCACTTTCTATTTTTGGCAGTTTTTGTCCTGACTTGATTTTCTCCATTCTTAAGCTTTGCAATGTCAAATAACACTTGTTCCAACGTGAATGAAGTGTATCCAACTCATTTCCACCTCCAAATCCATCAGATCATGTACAGTTGACCACAGTTGACTTTTCATCTGATAGATGAATTTGGCAATGCATAGATCAATCTGAGCCCCAATCTCCAACTGAAATGGCTCAAGGGTAAAACCCTAGCCTCAATAAGCACAATATAATCCTATAATGAACCCCATAACCATCATAAACCCCATCTCCTGATCATGCCCTGCTTGGCCCAATGCCCCTGATTAGGGTTGACCAATGGTCAAAACTCTAATCTCAAGGAATCTGCTTCAATCTCTTGCATCTCCTGATGATATCAAATCATGATGATGATGATGTATCATTGCAATCAAGATGAAGATCAATATCCATTGAGAATCACAAAACCCTAATTTGGACCTCCGCATCCTCAGATGATCAATGACCAGTCCAATGAAACCCTAGGCTTGCACTTTGACTTCCTCATCTTCTGATCAAGACTTGTGAGGATGGCTTGCACAATGTAACCACATGATATGCAATATGCAATGCCTAATGGACTAAAAATGTATGTAATATGTTAATGCTAGTCCCAAGAGAGGAGGGCAAATTTTGAGGTGTTACACCTTGTAAGTCGATTGCTTTATGCATCGCCATCAACCTTGTAAGTCGATTGCTTCATGCATCGCCATCTACCCTTATCCCTAGCACCTCTCCTTGCTCCATTCGTCGATTCTTGTTCCGTTTAGGTAGCACCCATTAGATAGAACCCTTTGTATGATGACATAGGTAGGATTCCCATATCCTTTTGTATGATAACATAGGTAGTATTCCCATATCCTTTTGTATGATAACATAGGTAGTATTCCCATATCCTTTTGTATGATAACATAGATAGAATTCCCTTATTCTTTTGTATGATAACATAGGTAGAATTCCCTCATTACTTTGCATGCTAACATTAGGTAATTGTTCCCATTTGTAAATCCTAACACATAGGTCCATATTGCATGACAACTCTAGGGCAGAGCTTCCCCATCTTTAGACCTTTCCGAGCGTCTCCGATCTTGTGGCATGTAGTCCGTTCTATTGCAAAGAGGTAACTGCCTAAGACTCGATTCAGCGAGCTGCGACACCTGCTGCTAGGACGTGAGCACATTGCCCACTCTCCTTTGACACAACTGGTGTCCTCCTTTGTAAGTCCATGTTTAGATGGCAACCCGTAGTTAGTCGAACTACGACAACTCTGATTCTCATGTTCAGATGAGATACGTAGGCACAAGATGCGATGTCTTGCCGAGTTTTTGACTAACAACTAACAACTAATCCTTGTTTGCTTTCGCCCTCGTTGCGATTCTTTTCTCTCGCCCTCGTTGCGATCGAGGCCTTTCCTTTCTCTTGCCCTAGTTGCAATCGAGACCTTTGTACCCGTAGTTAGCTGAACTACGTTTTGCTCTGATTCTCATTCCCGATGAGATACGTAGGCATAAGACGCGATTTCTTAGCGAGCACACTTATCCTTAACCCATAGGTAGCCGAACTACGAAGACTCTGATTCTCATATTTAGATGAGATACGTATGCAATGGATGGGACATCCGTGCGAGTCATTTTCTTTGACCCTTTCTCTTAGTAAATAGTACATTAGATAAACACACACCCTTTAGACAAGAACAACAAGAGTGGATCCCGTAGAGTACTACGGATGCGTAGGGGTGTTAATACCTTCCCTTCGCATAATCGACTCCCGAACCCAAGATTTGGTTGCGAGACCTTGTCTTTTCCTTTCCTTTCTTCAGGTTTACTTCGCGCGTTTCCTTTCCCTCCTTTGGGATAAATAACGCACGGTGGCGACTCTTCTGTCATCTCTTTTTCGTCGGTTGTTTTTTCGCATACTATATTTTTTAGGTTGCGACAGCTGGCGACTCTGCTGGGGACCCGGTTTCCCTAAGCGAGTCCCTCCTAGCTTTTGTAGATTTCTTGTTTGTTGGGTGTTTATGCTTTTGTACAGTCGTTTACTTTCCGCATTTACCTGCTTTATCTTATTGCATTCATGTACATATGTTTGCTGTATCTGTGGGTTCTGTGGGTTGTTTGTTTGTGGGGGTGGGATGTTTTATGAGAGATAAGCCCACTACCCAGGCTTGAGCGTACATATAGGTTTTAGAGTGGATAGTCATGAGGCTTGCGTGGCATGTTGCTGCGTTAAGTCGTTCATGAGACCCACATTCCAGACGAGGTTTCTGTTGGATATATTTTGTCCTATGGGTGTTCCATAACGACAGATATTCCTTTAGAAATCGTCGACTCTGGTGACCATTTCCCGAGAACTCAGTCGAGGCCTCTCCTCCGAGACGTGATTATGTTAGCTCTGGTGGGTGCATTCTCGCTGCTCAATCTGAGGACCCCGAGACTGGGAACTTGCTTTAGGATGTCCTGTTGAGGGGAGTCAGTGGAGGTCTTTTATCCCGTAATAATGCCAAACCTTCAGTGGTAAACATATTATTCTCGACTGAAGGGATGAAGCTGATAAACTTCTGTTCTTAGAACCTACCAGTGAGGGGCGGGATAAATTCAGGGAACCTTAACCTCCAACCAACCCCGTTTTCTGGAGCAGAGTTTTGGTCTTGTATTATATTCCTCAGTGGGTTTCTCTTCAGACAGTGCAACCCGACAGATGTTCAAGCAGATACATCAATCTTGATTTCCATGTCACTGCATTGCATCACATCATTCTGCATTCATATCATTTAACACATGTTTATCCTTTTCTAGGGGGTTTACATCTTCTTCTTCATTCCGGTCGGGGTTTTTCTGGTTCTCTTAAGATGGATATTGGCAGAAAGAGACATGTCGCCTACAAGTTTCCGGTGGTCTGTTTGGAGCTTATTCAACAGCTGATGAAGTTAATGAATCACGATTCTCTAGAAGGATTCCGAAAGGAGTACGGTTTGATTTTAAGTTTCGTCACGGTTCTTTCCAAGGATCAACATGATGCTCTCTTCACACTGCTGCAGTTCTATGACCCTCCATTGAGGTGTTTCACATTCCCAGATTATATTTTGGTCCCTAGTTTGGAGGAGATTGCCAGTTTTCTCAGAGTTCCTATCAAGTCACAATTGTTGTTCTACAGTTCTGAGTTTCTGCCCGATCTCAACATGGTTGCTTCGGCCACATATTTGGGGAAATCAGTCTTGAAGGCTAATATGTGTCAGAAGGGAGGAGTCAGTGGTTTTCATTTGAGTTTCTTACTGGGAGAAGCAAAGAAGAAACTTGAAGATGGTGACCAGAGGGGTTTCAATGCTGTGTTGTCTCTTTGTGTGTATGGGATTGTCCTGTTCCCTAATGTTGCCAAATTTGTGGACATGGACGCAATACGCCTCTTCGTGTTGGGAAATCCAGTGCCGACCTTGCTAGGAGATTTCTTTCATTCGGTGCACCACAACAATGGGAATAGAAAAGGAGGATTGTTGAATTGTTGTGCGCATTTGTTTTATAAGTGGTTCAGTTCTCACCTACCCAAATCCGGAGCGTTCATTGATGTCGAGGACTCGTTGAGTTGGTCGAAGAGATTGATGGGGTTGAGAGCTGAAGATATTTCTTGGTGGTCTGACCGGAGCTTGCTTTGAGCGGATATTATTCACAGTTGTGGGAACTTCCCAAATGTACCGTTGGTAGGAAGAATAGGAGGAATCAACTATAATCCTTCTCTAGCAGTTAGACAGTTTGGATATGCTTTAAGAACTCCGCCTTTGGAAAAGGATGTGGAAGAATCTCTGTTTTTCCATTCTTCGCCTGATTTAACTGTATCCCGTAAGGCAGCTGAGGCATGGCTCAAGGTGATCAAGAGAGGAAGAACTGTGCTTGGAAAAGGAGATTGTAGAACTTACCCTCGGTATGGAGAGTGGCTTCAAGGAAGAGTCGAAGAGTTTGGTTTGCCGTTTTCTATTGAAGAACCTTTGTATCCACCTACTCCTGAGCAGTCAACAACGGTGAGCCGAGAGGAGTATGAAAAATTGAAGAATGCCATGGAGGAGCTTCAAACTGAAAACTCAGAGTTAAGTGTAAAGTTGCAAGACTGTATGCATCAATTCCATGAGGCAAGAATATCAGAAGGGGGAAGCCGTCAGATGGCAAGAGGAAGCAGAGAGGAAATTGGCCGTAGAGGTGGACTTCTTCAGGAAGACAGACAAAGCCTTGGGGTCATCCAGTTCTGAGTTGAGACGAGTCAAGCAGCAGTTAATGGACGCTCATGGCAAGTTAGCAGGGTGGCAAGAGCAATGGGATGCATTTTCAGCTTCTCGGAAAGCAAAAGAGGAGGAGATGGTAGCTCAACTGACTGGTCAGATGGAGAAATTGAAGATTCTGCTGAAGGAGAAGAACAATGAACTTCTGTGCGCCCGTTCAACCAATGGTTACATCACAGATCAACTCAACGAGGCTCAAGAACAGATTGAAGAACTCAAAGTGCTGGCGGTTTTGAAGAAGTCTAAACTTGAAGAGGTATTCGGAGAAGACGATGGGAATTACTACAGAGAGCACCTCAACAAGTTGGATGGAGTTATTCATAAAAGGAATTTGCTTATCCGGCGTTTGATAGAATCTCCCGATCATCCCGACACGGTGGCATTACTGGCTGAAGTGAGGAGCAGTCCTTATGGGTTGTATGCAGGAGGCTGATTCCTGATTTTTGTTCCTCTCTTTACTTATTATCTTGTTGCTATGTAGTGATGATCCACAGGCTTGTTGTGGAGATCCTCTTTTGATGTACTGTTGGCTAAGGCCTTTTTCCTTGAACTCATTTGTATGATGGTTTCCCTTTATTGCATCTTGATCTTAGAAGCTTATCCATGACTCAGTCTTCTTGCGCTTTCACCTGATGTGAGACCGGAATCAAAGGGTTAGAATACCCTTTGGAATCGATAAACATGTCATTGCATTAACACATTCATTTGCATATCTTGCGTAACAGGTACCGCTGCGGTGTTCTCATATTATTTAGTGTTCCACTAGCAGGATAGCTGATTCAGGAATTCACCGGTACAGCACCCGTAGAAACCAGTAGAGAGCGATGGAAAGCCTACAAGCAGAGCTCACCGAGATGAGGATCCGCATGACCCAATTCATGGATGTGGTTCAAGGGGTGGCTCAGGGACAGCAAGAGCTCAGACAGATGATGCAGAGGAATCCCGCCACTACTCAACCAGAGACGTTGATTGATCCTCCAGCTGGAGAGGTTAACGGACCCAGTGTACCGGGGCCTACCCCGATCCCGCATGTCAACTCCGGCCAACAGCCCGTCCATGATGATCAGGACGACCAGTTCACCTAGATGCAGGAAGACTTTGGCATGGGCCATGGCATGGACCCCATGTTCAAGAGATTAGAGGAGAGGCTGAAGGCGGTGGAAGGACAAAACCCTATGGGGGTAGATGTTTCGGACTTGGGGTTGGTCCCAGGCGTGAGGGTGCCACCAAAATTCAAAGTCCCAGTCTTTGACAAATACAATGGCAACTCTTGCCCCAAAACTCACGTGCAAGCCTATTTCCGTAAAATGGTTGCATACTCCGATGACGAGAAGCTACTTATGTACTTCTTCCAGGACAGCCTAGCTGGGGCATCCTTCGAATGGTACATGAGGCTGGATAGAGCCCACATCCGTTGCTGGAGGGATTTGGCTGAGGCTTTCGTGAAGCAGTATCAATATAATGCAGACATGGCTCCGGACAGAACTCTGAAGGAGAATTGCGGTCCAAAACGCAGCGGAAATTAAATTTTTCTCCTTTAGAGATCCTTACGAATGGTCATGATCAGTGATAGAATATTTACCTCTTGTGATGGTTGAAACCTTTGGTGCAGATCTCTTGTGACGATCAAAACCTTTGATGCAGATCCACGAAGCGATCACGAACGTTGAACGATGACAACGTCTCTACTCAGTCCACACGAACGGGTTCCTTCAATCTCAGTGCTAGCTGGTACGAATGAAGGCTTTGAGTGAGAGAGAGAGAGTGAGAGAAAACGAAAATAATGCAACCGCTACTTTATGCTTCTGCACAAGGGTTTTATTTATAGAACCACTTGTGTGGGCTTCAAGCTAAAAAGCCCACTTAAGTGTATTTTGGCCCATACCTTATAATATGCCCAAAATCACTTAAGCCCATGGTACCTTACCATATTTCATATTCTACTCAAGTACACCGTACCTTACGATGTTCTATAATTCACTTAAGGGCACCGTACCTTACGATATTCCTTAGTTACTCTATCTCTCATCAATCCGTCCTTTGTGTGTGACCCTGTAGGTTTTCGTGACGTTGGCAATTATATTAAATCACGCATTTAACATAATAAACAGTGAGCGGTATCTAGCAACACATCACTGCTACCCAAGACACGAAAATGTCATGTGATATGACAAAACCTTCTGTGATAATAATTATGTGTATAATTACCCTTTTGCCCTTATGTCTATATTGAACACAAGGCATAGACCGTGTCATCCTTGTCCAGTTCAATATTGGGCCCATAGACATTTATCCTGTTATGCAGGATGGGCAAATTCCATCTAGGTCACTCATGTCCCTCAGCATGCTTCGTGGAGTACCCATCAACTGTCTTTATGGTTATCCAGTTACGGACAACGTTGGATCAGCAATAAAGCACTCGACTCTACATCTAGGGTCCATAGTGGTTTCAGGTCGAAGAGTGGAATACACTATTATCACCATGAGAATAACTTATGACACTTTACATAACTTTCTATATAGTATTCTCATAGCGGGTCAATCCGGTATAAATATTACTCCTAATATTCATACCTATGTTTAAGACTTGATAACTCTTTATCCATGATCCATAAGATGTGATCATCAGTCTACAAACATAATAGTCTTAATGCTTTAATGTTATCCCACTTCACACTAAAGCTCGACTACGGATGCTTTAGGAATAGTGTCCTTATGTTTAATGTGTTCTCATGATTAAGTCACACTTAATACATTAAACGGACTATCTATTCCAGGGACTTTATTGATCAACCATAATAAAGAAAATGCCTTTTATTATTAATAAATAATTCGATACAAGTACCAAAAGTATTGGCCTCTAGGGCTTACACCAATAATCTCCCACTAGCACTAGAGCCAATCAGGCATACCCCGTATGCCCATTGATCTAGTATGGCCATCATGCTTCTGCTGCGCAAGAGGCTTTGTCAGTGGGTCAGCTATATTGTCAAGTGTAGGTACTTTACATATTTTCACATCTCCTCTATCTATTATCTCTCGAATAAGATGATAACGCCTGAGTATGTGTTTGGATCGTCGGTGAGATCTAGGCTCCTTAGCTTGTGCGATAGCACCATTGTTATCATAATAGAGACCAATGGGACCCACAATGCTAGGGACTATGCCAAGTTCACTAATGAACTTTTGATCCAAACAACTCCCTTTTCTGCATTTGAGGCAACAATATACTCAGCCTCGGTTGTAGAATCAACAACTGTATCTTGCTTTGAACTTTTCAAGCTCACAGCGCCACCATTTCAGCAAAACATATAACCATTGGAATCATTCATATTAAAGCGTCTCAGCACCTTGTCTATGTACTCTGACTTAGGCCAAGCATTTTATGATCTATCTCTATAGATTCTAATTCCTAATATATAGGCTGCTTCACCTAGGTCCTTCATAGAAAAGCATTTCCCCAACCAAGACTTTACTTGTTGCAGGGTAGGGATATCGATTCCAATGAGTAATATGTCACCTACATATAATACCAGGAATAACGATCATGCTCCCACTAACCTTCTTGTAGACACAAGGCTCATCTTCGTTCTTGATGAATCCATACAGTTTAACTGTTTCATCAAAACGAAGATTCTATGAGTAGGTCACAGGCTCATTTTGATCCATGAGTAATACATCACCCAGATCAGATATCCATATATCTCAGGTAGGTGACGTATCCTGCCTGACCTACGCTGGTCTTGTTCTACTTGAGCAGGTTGCTCTTACACAACTACTTGTGTTTCCTGCTCTAATTCCTCCATAGGTGTATCGATACTTTGTGATTCTTGAATTTCTTCAAGTTCTACTTTCCTCCCACTGATTCCTTTGGAAATAAAATCCCTTTCTAGGAAAACTCAAGTTCGAGCGACAAACACTTTGCCCTCAGAAGGATTGTAGAAATAATATCCTCTTGTTTCTTTAGGATATCCCACAAATAAGCATTTGTCAGATTTGGGCTCAAGCTTAGTTGAAATTTGTCGTTTCACATAAACTTCGCAACCCCAAATATTCATGTAAGACATATGTGGTTTCTTACCACTCCATATCTCATATGGTGTCTTCTCAACCTTTTTGGATGGAACACGGTTAAGTGTGTAAGCTGCTGTCAATGTCCCCAAAAGGAGTTTGGAAGATCGGCGTGACTCATCATGGATCGGACCATGTCTAACAAGGTTCGATTTCTTCTCTCAGATACACCATTCCATTGGGGTGTTCCAGGAGGAGTAAGCTGGGATAGGATCCCACACTCTTTCAGATGGTCATCAAACTCTAGGCTTAAATATTCACCACCTCGATCTGATCGAAGAGTTTTAATATTCTTACCTAGTTGGTTTTAACTCGTTAGGTTTCACCCTTTTAGTACTAATGTTATTAATAGGCATTTCGAGATCAATGACATGTAGTCCATTGCTCATTTGTGCAGTAGCATAGAATATATCATTCAAATAAATTGAGCAACAATTGTTCTTTATTATAAATGAAAAACCAAACTTGTCCAAACAAGAAATGGAATTAATATTCCTGCTAATTGCAGGTACATAATAACAGTTCTCTAACTGAATTATAAAACCACTAGGTAAAGTCAATACAAAAGTTCCTACGGCTAAAGCAGCAACCTTTGCTCCATTGCCAACTCGTAGGTCAACTTCACCTTTTGCCAAATCTCTACTCCTTTTCAGCCCCTGCACATTTGTACAAATGTGAGAACCGCATCTAGTATCTAATACCCATGATGCAGAAGTAGATAAATTTATTTAATAACAAAAATACCTGAAGTTGAAGTCTCTACTCCATTCTTCATATCTTCCAGGTACTTTGGGCAGTTCCTCTTCCAGTGTCCGGTCTTACCGCAATGGAAGCATGTGCCTTCTTTTGCTATGCCTCCACTAGGCTTTAAAGCAGTAACGGTGGGTTTGGGTTTGGCAACTTCCTTGCCTTTCCCTTTATCACCCTGCTTGGTGGGCCTTTTGTTCTGTCTCTTTCCATTTCCGATCATCAGAATGGACTTCCCTTTTGACTTCAGATTCTGCTCGGCAGTTCTTAACATGGCGAGCAGTTCAGGAAGAGATTTGTCCATATCAATCATATTGAAATTTAGGACGAATTGACTGAAACTATCTGGCAACGATTGCAAGATCAAATCAGTCGCAAGTTCCTTTTCGAGGGGAAAACCCAATCTCTCAAGGTTTTCCACATACCCAATCATCTTGAGTACATGGGGACCTACATGGGCTCCCTCAGCTAACTTGCTTTGAAAAAGGGATTTTGAAACTTCAAACCTCTCATGCCTTGCTTGCTCTTGATAGAGCATCTTCAGGTGTTCGATCATATCGAACGCTGACATGTTCTCATGTTGCTTTTGCAATTCTTAGTTCATGGTAGCCAGCATGAGACAAGCAGTTTCATTGGCATCATCGACATGTTTCTTATAAGCATCTCTTTCTGCCTTAAGTGCAGAACTAGGAGGTTCCTCTTGAGGAACAGGTGTCTCCAAGACATACAGCTTTTTATCATGTTTGAGGACAATCCTCAGGTTTCGGTGCCAATCCAGAAAATTTGTCCCATACAATTTTTCCTTGTCAAGGATTGATCGCAAGATGTTGTTAGAGGTGTTTGTTGTCATGGTTATCTACATAAGGATTAAGAAAATATAAGTATCATTGACATATTTAATTGGGCCTTTAATCAAATATGCTCCCACTATTTTACTCAAAACAAATGACCCTCATCATTTGATTCGGAAAATCCCGTTGGAAGATTTTCTAGTGGGTCGAGATCCATATTTCACTTCGTTCTAAGTCCGCGTAGGCGGATTACACAAAACTAGGTTATTTAGGTAGGAACTCCTTCCAGTTGTATCTTATACAACTCTCGAAAATTTCAGTTGGGTGAATAACTCCTTATTCCAATCCATCATATGGATTATTCCCAACTCTTGCTTCTAAACATATATAATAAAATTATAATTAAGTTTGACTCATCGTTTTAGCAGTTGGATATTACAATTATCCCATCGCACCTTAACTAATACCAAACATTCACCTCGGGTAGGCGAAACCTACATTATTCGATACCAGTCTTGATGAGTGCTAAAACTTGGAAAGCAAACATATATAATATTATTATGATTTGTTTAGTTAAGTTTTACCCATTGTCTTAGCAGTTGGATATTACAATTATCCCATCGCACCTTACTAATATATAGATCATGCACCTCGCGTAGGCGAAACCTACATTATCCGATACTAGTCTTGATGAGTGCTAAGACTTGGAAAGCATAAACTTAATATTTTAGTTTGAGGGAATTGCAATTGTTCTGATCTCACCGGCTTGTTTATCATATAAACCGTCTCTCACATGCATCAACATACATACAAACAAAATGAAACAGTTATGGCCCCTAGCGCAATTGTTCTCCCAAGCCAATGAGAGAACCTAAGCTAACCTATAACGATCTAAGCTTCTCCAAGCAAGATCTTCAAGGCTGTCCTCCTTTAATATTAAATTCTTCTCTAAGCTTCTCCAAGCAAGATCTTCAAGATTGTCCTCCTTTGATATTGAAATCTTTTCTTTCTTCATAACATTGTCTTCTTCTCTTTCTTCATAACATTACATTCCAGAAGAAACTCGTTTTACATACGAGGGTTTGAGATGAGAAAAGAAGTTACATTAAGAGATTAAAAGGAGAGGCACGACACGCAGGTCGTATTTAAAACCCAAAACAAAATAAAGGATAACTAAGGCCATAACTGATCACCACAAGGCAATAATAACAAACACATTATTATTATTAATTTTAATTCCTTTAATTAATTAAAACCAAATTAAATTTCGGCGACCGATCACACTACGCAGAGTTAGCCGGGGGTTCCGCTGACCCTTGCATAGTCACAAAACAGAAACCCCAAAATATTGACTCTGTGAGTATGACGACCGTCACAGGCATGTTACGACCGTCACAGGCCATGTGAGTGTGACGACCGTCACAGGGCACGTTAGGACCGTCACGCATCCATCTTGTTACGCTTGTTACGCTCATCACACGAGCTTCACGCGGCCAAAATAACAGAACTTTGAAACAGTCTACAGACCTCTTCCAAAAGCCCTAAATTCACAACTCCTTGACGGCACAACCCTTGCGCCGTCACCAACCCTAATGCGCCAATTTCAGACCGTCAAACACACCTCGATTATTGATTCAGTATGATTGATCAACAGGTCATTGCTTCACCATACTTATGTCGGATTCCGAAGCAAATGACCATTGATCGCTCAAAGGAAAACAACCACTTAGTGTTTGAATGAACGAAACAGAAACAGTATATCACATATATCGTACTTTGCATTAGGATTACTTATATCATATATAAGTTGATCGGTCTCAATTGCGTAACCTATGGACGACCGATGTATCGCTGCTTCACCATACCAATGTCGGTTCCGAAGCATAGTCAACATCAATCATCCAACTCGTACACTCATGATGCCAAATTTAATTACTCATTTAATTAATTGATTCATTCTGTCTTTTAATCATATTAATACAGAAAATAAACAGCTATCCGATTCATGGTTTCGTAAGTGGCTCTGATACCACTGAAGGAGAATTGCGGTCCAAAACGCAGCGGAAATTAAAATTTTCTCCTTTAGAGATCCTTACGAATGGTCATGATCAGTGATAGAATATTTACCTCTTGTGATGGTTGAAACATTTGGTGCAGATCTCTTGTGACGATCAAAACCTTTGATGCAGATCCACGAAGCGATCACGAACGTTGAACGATGACAATGTCTCTACTCAGTCCACACGAACGGGTTCCTTCAATCTCAGTGCTAGCTGGTACGAATGAAGGCTTTGAGTGAGAGAGAGAGAGAGTGAGAGAAAACGAAAATAATGCAACCGCTACTTTATGCTTCTGCACAAGGGTTCTATTTATAGAACCACTTGTGTGGGCTTCAAGCTAAAAAGCCCACTTAAGTGTATTTTGGCCCATATCTTATAATATGCCCAAAATCACTTAAGCCCATGGTACCTTACCATATTTCGTATTCTACTCAAGTACACCGTACCTTACGATGTTCTATAATTCACTTAAGGGCACCGTACCTTACGGTATTCCTTAGTTACTTTATCTCTCATCAATCCGTCCTTTGTGTGTGACCCTGTAGGTTTTCGTGACGTTGGCAATTATATTAAATCACGCATTTAACATAATAAACAGTGAGCGGTATCTAGCAACACATCACTGCTACCCAAGACACGAAAATGTCATGTGATCTGACAAAACCTTCTGTGATAATAATTATGTGTATAATTACCCTTTTGCCCTTATGTCTATATTGAACACAAGGCATAGACCGTGTTGTCATACCCCAAAATTTGCCCATCAATCTTGCCAAACGTTCCTCGAAGCACTCCAACTTATTCTGCAAGGCACTGACCTTAAAAGAACAAAGGCCCAGCTCACGAGTGGCCCAATCCAGAAAATGGCCCAAACTGGCCTGCTCGCTAGGCGAGCAATTCCTTCGCCTAGCGAACCCTTCGTTATGACACTCGCCCCAGCGAAGCACCAGATCCAGTAAAAGCTCAAACTAGCTGGCTCGCTAGGCGAGCAACTCCTTCGCCTAGCGAAGCTTGCGAATATCAGAATTTCTGGGCTTCATTCTGAGCCCATTAGGTCACAACAAGAGCATTATAAATAGCCAAGCTTCAGTCACGAAAAGGACAGACGAAGGGGAGAGGAAGACGGACGGAAACCCTGGCATAGAAACCCTGGAGATCAACTTGAAGGACTCCGAGTAAAGAAACCCGGAAGGCCGTTCATCCGCGCCGAAGCTACCGCCGCCCAACTCCATCCGATACCAAGAGTGATCAGTCCTTTCAACATCGCCTCAGTTGCAAGCAGGTTTGCGCATCACTACTGTTTTACGCTTTTAATTGGTAATCTCTACATACACAAGGCATCATGATTAAATTTTTGGATATGTAATTTGATTTCACATGCGAATTTAAGTATGCCTGACTATCCTGAATATTGTCCATGCTATTCCTGTAATTAAATGCCATAAGGTTCAGGGTTCCGGAGATCATGCTGCTGTCAAACTCAAAACCTGTCGCCGCTCGCTAGCACATCGCTAAGCGAGCCTGGAGCGAACCCTCGCTATGCCTTCGCTAAGCGAAGCAGAAGCGAACGGGACAGTGGCTGTTTTGTGTCTTTTCTGTTCTGCCTTATGTTTATCTAATCAAGGTTTATGATAATTCTGCATTATTTGGCCTGACCCTATGACTGTTGTGTTTACTTTGTGATGCAATTTTCAATTGTACTTTATCTCGATGCTCTAACCCGTGTGTTGAATTGTGTAAAGGCTTACATATTCCCGAGGAAACGGCCGGCTAGGTATTCCACCTTATGTGTGGGATACCCCTATGGAGATGGATTCTGAATTACTTAATTTTAATGTGGAGATTCATCCTCAATTACCTAGCTTATTTTAATGTATTGATTTCATCAATCTTAACGTGGACCTAATTACTTAATCAATTACGGCTATCTAATTAATTGTAAAACTTTGCCTTTAAATAAATGATCTCGGACCTCTCTTTGTTACCCTATGATATTACGGTATTATGGTCATGTCCCGCGAATATGGGGATGCACTTAGCAAAGACCCTTCGGTTAAATCATCATAGTCCCTCGAATGTTGCCTTTGTCCCTCGATGACCCTTCGGTGTAGCCTACGGTTAAATGATGATAGTCCCTTCGAATGCTAAGGTATCCTCACAACTGTTTCCTTCAATGACCAATCGATGACCCTACGATGACCCTTTACATCCAAAGGATAAAACTACTTACTTCTCAATTGTAAGGACAGTTTTACCCTCATAAGGATAGGAAATGCCCGGAAAGACCTCGGATAGGTATAACTCTTAATTGTTTATTCACAATTTAAAACTACTTTTCGCACCTTACACCTTTCAAAACCTCCATTAGAAAATCACCACTTGGCATACATTCGCACTAGAATCATTGCCGAGTTATATTTTTCTAAACGACTTTCAAAACTAAACGAGATAACCACTTTGTATACATTCATACAAGAATCATTACAAAGTTAAATTCTCCTTTTCAAAACATTTCCTACACATTTCTCAAACACTCTTTCAAACTAGAAAAACATAAATGATTGAGCAATTAAGAGCCCATGGATAACCATGGATACAAAGGGTGCTAACACCTTCCCTTTGTATAATGTACCTCCCGAACCTAAGAATCTAAATTAAGGTCTTTCCTGTTCTTTTCCACCTTTCCTTATGGGATAAAAGAAAAGTCGGTGGCGACTCTTGCTAACCGCGACATTGCGATTAAAAACACATTAAAGTCAGTTCACCGTATGACAGAACTGGCGACTCTGCTGGGGACAGATAAAGAGAGGTCACCTTAAAAATCATTTATGTTTTAAATTGTTCCTTCTTTTAAGGGTATTGTTGAGTGAAAGATCCAACACCCGGATCTAGTGTACCTTAGGTAAGTAGCAATAGATCATCGCGACTATCCGGCGTATACTGGAATGGTTAAAATGATGGCTATGGTTAATGTGACACTTTGGATGTCCTGATGTTCCTCATGTTTACTTGAGGAAAAATTTGGCATTCGCGTGGTGTCATCAAAGCATTAACCAGACCTTTAGAACCCTAATTGACTCATCCTAGCCATTAGAAAGTAGTGATAACTGACTTCGGTTCCGACTGAGGTTGGTTGATACTCGATACTACACTCTTTGAGATTGGACTTTAGGGAAGCTTCGGCCAACCACTTGGTGTTGCACTGAAGTGGACTTAAGGAAAGGTCAATGATTGGAGATCCTTCTAGAACCCGGTTACTATTCTAGGACAGGTTGAACCAACCAAACTTCAGTGGGGAGGGTACTTACCTTTGGAACTCATGCCATCCTTAAAACTTAGGAATGATGATTGTGTGACTTGCTTGTGCTTGTTATTGACATAACATCATAACATCATAACATCATAACATCATAACATCATAACATCATGGCATTGTGGCATTGTACTAACCATTTCGAGGACTTAGGGATTTAACTTTGCTCTGTTTTGTAAAAAATAAAAAAATAAAAAAAATAAAAAAAAACAAAAAAAAAACAGTTTCCTTTTTTTGGTAGTTTATGCAAAGTTAAATTCCAAAAGTCCTTGAAAACATTTCATACATTGCATAGCATGACATAACATTGCATAACAGGTACTCTAAAGGGATCAATGTTCTCACGGTTTTCCTCCAAGCAGAAAAATGGACCTCGAACAAGCTGTCAAGGATCTCCAGGCTCAAAATGCTCAATTCCAGGAGATGATCTTGAACTTATCCAAGGGGCAGGAGGAACTGAAGGCTTTTTTGCTCGAAAAGAAGAAAGACAATAAACCTGTGAGTTACATTAACCTGGGAAGAAGGCTTAGAGGACAGGCCACAGGAGTCAAGATCAGAACGCCGAAGGATCAAGAAGAGAAGAATGCTGATCTCTTCAGCCAGGAGGACGACGATGAAGATTATGAGAATGAACAGTACTCTCCAAAAGATGATAAGTATAAGCTGCTGGAAGAACGCATGCTAGCTATGGAGGGTCAGAAAGCACCCAGTCTGGATTTCGAAAGCTTAGGTTTGGTCTCAGATGTGGTCATTCCCCGCAAATTCAAGGTCCCCGCTTTCACTAAGTATGATGGGGCATCTTGTCCTCAAATGCATCTGAGAGCTTATGTGAGAAAGATTCAGCCGTATACCACTAACAAGAAGCTATGGATCCATTTCTTCCAAGAGAGTCTGGCTGGCGCACAGTTGGAATGGTACTATCAGCTCGAGAGCTCTAACATCCGCACCTGGACTGATTTAGCGACAGCTTTCTACAAGCACTACCAGTACAATTCTGAATTAGCACCTACTCGGCTACAGTTGCAGAGTATGAGTATGGGCTCTAAAGAAAGCTTCAAAGAATATGCTCAGAAATGGAGAGATTTGGCTGGCAGAGTCAAACCCCCTATGACTGATCGAGAATTGGTGGACATGTTCATGAGCACACTGACTGGCCCATTCTACAACCATCTATTGAGAATTGCCTCATCGGGTTTCACTGAACTAATATTGACAGGTGAACATGTTGAAAGCGGCATTCGAAGCGGAAAGATACAGGCGGCTACCTCTGATCCTCCAGAGACTCCTAATGACATCACTGCTCCTCTGCCTAACCATGACGAGACTGTCAATGCTGTGGAAGATGATGATAGTGATCGCAACCTGGATAGCTGGATTTTCCCTGCAATTGGTGACGGACTCAATAATTGGAAGGCTGAAGACACTATCCCGATTTTCTTTAGTCAGGAATAATTGTTATTGCTATTTTAGTGCTTCAAAGCATTGTGTCTATACCCGGGGCATAATAGCTAATTTTTCAAGGGTTTTGTCATTTTCATAAGCATATTTACATTCAATAAATCAATGGACTTTTTGCATTCAAATATTGCGCTCTTTATCTTTCCTGTCATTTTTTCAAACAAGCTATGTTTTCTTGCACACACTCACGTAACAATTTGCCGATCCATATCCACTCTGGATCCTGTTGGTAATAACTCTGCTACTGTTCATTATGACTTTGAAAATCCGATCTACCAAGCCAAGGATGGAAGCGAGGAAAATTGTGAAGTCCCTGGAGAACTTGCCAGACTGGTACTACAAGAAGAAAATACCATACAGCCGCATGAGGACTCAATTGAAAATGCAAATCTGGGTACTGAAATAGACAAGAAAGAAGTCGGAGGTTTCTTGGGACACTTGAACTACATCACCCGATTCATTCCACACTTGACTGCTACTTGCAAATTACTGAGAAAAAATCAAGAGATGGTACGGAATGATGAACGACAAAATCAAGAAGTATCTCCAAGAACCTCCAATTCTGATGCCACCAGTTGAAGGAAGACCTCTAATCATGTATTTGACCGTGTTAGAAAATTCAATAGAGTGTGCTGGGGCAACATGACGAGTCTGGTCGAAAAGAGCATGCATATACTACCTTAGCAAAAGGTACCGACTGTGAAACAAGATACTCACAGCTCGAGAAAGCTTGCTATGCTTGGGCTTAGGCTGCTCGCCGACTAAGACAGTATATGTTGAATCATACCACTTTATTGACTTCTAAGATGGATTCTATCAAATATCTATTTGAGAAACCTGCTGTCTCCTGAAAGAGTTATCACTGATGATGGTACTAAACTGAACTCTGCACGCAGTTCAAAATACAACACCATAATTCCAAATTGGCGACTTGGTAACAAAGCGTATCATTCTACCACAAGGTGATCCCAGAGGCAAATGGACTCCTACATACGAAGGGCCATTTGTGGTTAAGAAGGTATTCTCTGGTGGAGCCATGATACTTGCTACAATGGATGACGAAGATTTCCCGCATCCTGTGAACGCGGACATAGTTAAAAAATACTACGCATAAAAGAGACCCGCTAGGTCGACGTACCTAGGCAAAAGTAAGGGCATCCCGACGAACCAAAAGGGTTCGGGCAAAAATTAGGGATAAACATATAAAGACGTACACCCGGCAAGTCGAAAACCTGAAAAGGCGGCTTGGGCAAAAAAGGGCATCCTGGTGGACTGAAAACCTGAAAAGGCGGTCCAGGCAAAAATTAGGGATTAAAGCGTATGACTATGTCCCGTTCTCCGTCAGCTTCACCCAAGTTCCAAGAACTGAACAAGCCAATCACTTCTATCCGACAGCAGGAGATGAGACGCTTGAAGACATAATGACAGTAGTGGAATTAAAATCAATAGGACTTTTCTGTATAGCTTTCTCTTTGTTTTCCTGACAATTTCCTCTTACTAGGATTTCTGTCTCCTTGTACACAAATTTCCTGTTTATAGGCCCTCTTTCGAAATCAATACAATTTTATTTCCAAAAAGATGCTTTTGTTTTACCTTCTCTGTTTTGTCTGCATAAACGTCCATTGATTTAATTTGAATTGATTTATGCATTTGAATATGATCAATGTTTACAAAAAATGCATGCCTAAAATAGAAATAGCGATTACTACAAGACTTCAGGATCGAGGAGAAGCTCTAACCATGCTTTCCAATGAATCCGTCGCTAATTCTATTCCCCAACAAGAACCAGCTATTTCCCAGAAGAGGTCGGCATCACCAGACAGACTGGTCATCTCTTCTATCCCCAGCCAGGCTCTGTTGGATATTTCCACCATCAGACAGAAATCAAGTATCCTCAGCTAAGAAAGGGTCATCAATACAAATATCTCCGACCAGAAGACTGAGATTTATTTCCCCAGTAGAGTCCCCTGGAAGAATGTTTCAGACGCATAGTGAATTCATTACATCATTTCATAACATATACATGCATACAATGTCCGCATTTATTTCAGACGCATAATTCATTCATTACATCATTGCGCAGCACACGCATGCATACAACATTTGCATCTCATGCATCATGACATTGCATGAAACTAACTTGATTTTTCAGGTTAAGCATCCTCCTGATACGGTCAAATAAAGATCCGCTCAGGCGGGCATCTTTATCGATTACAGATATATCTTTCAGATATACTCCATGTCAACATTCATTCAGACATCCTCCCAACAATGGCATCTATAAGCCCATCCCAGACATTTATTGCAAATACAGCATATACAAATACTATCAGGTATAGCCTAGCGTACGGTTCATCCTGATTCAGCTCAACATATTACTCCTTCAACTCAGATGCGATCTAATGTACGGTCCATTCTGACCTTCAACAACTCCAATACGGTCTAATGTACGACCCAGTTAGACCTTCAAGTCCTCAGATGTTACCTAGTGTACGGTACATTTCTGAAGCATAGTCTAGCGTACGACTACCCCTTTCATCATCAGACTCAGCCTAACGGACGGTTCTTTCTGCTACTCAGATGCGATCTAGCGTACGATCCATTCTGACCTTTCATCCTCAAGTACAGCCTAACGGACGGCTTATTCTGCAACTCAGAGACGATCTAGCGTACGATCCATTCTGATCTTTCATCCCCAACAAAGTCATCCGCCTAATGAACAACTCACTCTGGTATTCAGATACGGTCTAGCGTATGATCCATTCTGATCCCTTATCCCCCAGCAGCGTATAACACACTCTGACTCCCCAACGAAGTCGACAGCATAATGGATGACTCACTATACGGTCTAGCGTATGACCCGGTATGACACCCATGTCTCCAGATATCGTCTAACGTACGACACAATCTGAAGCTCTCATCATCAAACTTCCGGGATGGCACCTGCAAGCCCATCTCCATCAAGACTAACCATTGATTAACAAGTGCAAATTTTTGGGGCATTCTAGTGTTCAATAATCTTCCACCTCCAGACCACGAATGGTGTACATACCATTCTAACTCTCTCGGTTCAAGAATATTTAACAGGGGCAGCTGTCATACCCCAAAATTTGCCATCAATCTTGCCAAACGTTCCTCGAAGCACTCCAACTTATTCTGCAAGGCACTGACCTTAAAAGAACAAAGGCCCAGCTCACGAGTGGCCCAACCAGAAAATGGCCCAAACTGGCCTGCTCGCTAGGCGAGCAATTCCTTCGCCTAGCGAACCCTTCGTTATGACACTCGCCCCAGCGAAGCACCAGATCCAGTAAAAGCCCAAACTAGCTGGCTCGCTAGGCGAGCAACTCCTTCGCCTAGCGAAGCTTGCGAATATCAGAATTTATGGGCTTCATTCTGAGCCCATTAGGTCACAACAAGAGCATTATAAATAGCCAAGCTTCAGTCACGAAAAGGACAGACGAAGGGGAGAGGAAGACGGACGGAAACCCTGGCATAGAAACCCTGGAGATCAACTTGAAGGACTCCGAGTAAAGAAACCCGGAAGGCCGTTCATCCGCGCCGAAGCTACCGCCGCCCAACTCCATCCTATACCAAGAGTGATCAGTCCTTTCAACATCGCCTCAGTTGCAAGCAAGTTTGCGCATCACTACTGTTTTACGCTTTTAATTGGTAATCTCTACATACACAAGGCATCATGATTAAATTTTTGGATATGTAATTTGATTTCACATGCGAATTTAAGTATGCCTGACTATCCTGAATATTGTCCATGCTATTCCTGTAATTAAATGCCATAAGGTTCAGGGTTCCGGAGATCATGCTGCTGTCAAACTCAAAACCTGTCGCCGCTCGCTAGCACATCGCTAAGCGAGCCTGGAGCGAACCCTCGCTAAGCCTTCGCTAAGCGAAGCAGAAGCGAACGGGACAGTGGCTGTTTTGTGTCTTTTCTGTTCTGCCTTATGTTTATCTAATCAAGGTTTATGATAATTCTGCATTATTTGGCCTGACCCTATGACTGTTGTGTTTACTTTGTGATGCAATTTTCAATTGTACTTTATCTCGATGCTCTAACCCGTGTGTTGAATTGTGTAAAGGCTTACATATTCCCGAGGAAACGGCCGGCTAGGTATTCCACCTTATGTGTGGGATACCCCTATGGAGATGGATTCTGAATTACTTAATTTTAATGTGGAGATTCATCCTCAATTACCTAGCTTATTTTAATGTATTGATTTCATCAATCTTAACGTGGACCTAATTACTTAATCAATTACGGTTATCTAATTAATTGTAAAACTTTGCCTTTAAATAAATGATCTCGGACCTCTCTTTGTTACCCTACGATATTACGGTATTATGGTCATGTCCCGCGAATATGGGGATGCACTTAGCAAAGACCCTTCGGTTAAATCATCATAGTCCCTCGAATGTTGCCTTTGTCCCTCGATGACCCTTCGGTGTAGCCTACGGTTAAATGATGATAGTCCATTCGAATGCTAAGGTATCCTCACAACTGTTGCCTTCAATGACCAATCGATGACCCTACGATGACCCTTTACATCCAAAGGATAAAACTACTTACTTCTCAATAGTAAGGACAGTTTTACCCTCATAAGGATAGGAAATGCCCGGAAAGACCTCGGATAGGTATAACTCTTAATTGCTTATTCACAATTTAAAACTACTTTTCGCACCTTACACCTTTCAAAACCTCCATTAGAAAATCACCACTTGGCATACATTCGCACTAGAATCATTGCCGAGTTATATTTTTCTAAACGACTTTAAAAACTAAACGAGATAACCACTTTGTATACATTCATACAAGAATCATTACAAAGTTAAATTCTCCTTTTCAAAACATTTCCTACACATTTCTCAAACACTCTTTCAAACTAGAAAAACATAAATGATTGAGCAATTAAGAGGCCATGGATAACCATGGATACAAAGGGTGCTAACACCTTCCCTTTGTATAATGTACCTCCCGAACCTAAGAATCTAAATTAAGGTCTTTCCTGTTCTTTTCCACCTTTCCTTATGGGATAAAAGAAAAGTCGGTGGCGACTCTTGCTAACCGCGACATTGCGATTAAAAACACATTAAAGTCAGTTCACCGTATGACACGTGTCATCCTTGTCCAGTTCAATATTGGGCCCATAGACATTTATCCTGTTATGCAGGATGGGCAAATTCCATCTAGGTCACTCATGTCCCTCAGCATGCTTCGTGGAGTACCCATCAACTGTCTTTATGGTTATCCAGTTACGGACAACTGTTGGATCAGCAATAAAGCACTCGACTCTACATCTAGGGTCCATAGTGGTTTCAGGTCGAAGAGTGGAATACACTATTATCACCATGAGAATAACTTATGACACTTTGCATAACTTTCTATATAGTATTCTCATAGCGGGTCAATCCGGTATAACTATTACTCCTAATATTCATACCTATGTTTAAGACTTGATAACTCTTT
The DNA here is from genome assembly GCF_024323335.1 of Lathyrus oleraceus. Lineage (NCBI taxonomy): Eukaryota > Viridiplantae > Streptophyta > Magnoliopsida > Fabales > Fabaceae > Lathyrus > Lathyrus oleraceus. The sequence goes on from NC_066580.1 coordinate 146,061,106, forward strand.
ATCCATGATCCATGAGATGTGATCATCAGTCTACAAACATAATAGTCTTAATGCTTTAATGTTATCCCACTTCACACTAAAGCTCGACTACGGATGCTTTAGGAATAGTGTCCTTATGTTTAATGTGTTCTCATGATTAAGTCACACTTAATACATTAAACGGACTATCTATTCCAGGGACTTTATTGATCAACCATAATAAAGAAAATGCTTTTTATTATTAATAAATAATTCGATACAAGTACCAAAAGTATTGGCCTCTAGGGCTTACACCAACAAACTCAACTTCAGAATCTGTCTCTTAAAAGCAATGAGTGCTTCAGGGAATACGCCCAACGCTGGAGAGAGACAGCTTCCCGTGTTCAGCCTCCTATGTTGGAAAAGGAAATGGCCAACATGTTCATGAATACGCTGCCTGGACCTTACCTGGAGCGTCTGGTGGGGTGCAATGCCTCCAACTTTGCTGATGTGGTCTCTACCGGAGAGAGGGTGGAGAATTACCTTAAGACCTACAAGATCTAAAATGGAGGTGGATCTTCATCAGGGGTAAAGAAGCCGTTCATTGGAGGGCATAAGCAGAGAGAGGGGGAGTGAATTCTTTGACTTCATATCAGAGCAGAGGTGTCCGGAGGAACAGTTTTCAGACTTACCATCAACAACCGTATTTTGCGACTGTGACGATTCCAGCTGCAGCACAACTACAACAACAACAACCACAGTGTCAACCAGCTCAGTACCAACAACAGCAACAACCGGGTAACAGACCCGCCTATCAACAGAGGCAAAGGATGATGGACCGGCGTCTCGACACTCTTCCAATGTCGTACGCTCAGTTGTTTTCTAGTCTTCAACAATTACAACTTGTGAAGTTACGCACTCTGGCTCCTCCTGTTGGTAGGCTTCTGGTGGGTTACGACGCCAACGCTAGGTGTAGCTTCCACTCTGGGGCACCTGGCCACAATATTGAGAACTGCAAAGCTTTTAAGCACGTAGTTCAAGACCTCATAGATTCGAAGGCCATCAACCTTGCACCGGCTCCTAATGTCGTCAACAATCCCATGCCGCAACATGGTAGTGCAAATGTTAATATGGTGGGAGAAGAAGCCAAATCCATCAGAGATGTTTTAAAGCTGAAGACTCTGTTGTTGGATATCAAGGGCTACTTGCTGAAGGCCGACGTTTTCCCCGGTTGTGGGAAGGGTTGTGTGGATTGTGCTACTCAGAGTGGGGGTTGTTTGAAGCTGCAGCAGGGTATCCAGGCCTTTCTCGACGAAGGTACCCTCCAGGTTGAAGACTTGTTTGTCCAAGAGTCTGTAGAAGGAGTTGAGGAAGAGGTGTTTGAAGGTGCTGATGATGAATTCGCAGATGTTGTTCCTGGTGATTCTATAATTCATAATGATGTATTTAATTTTTCCAATGTTGTTGCTGATATCCCAAACAATATGGTTGATTCTGATGTAATTGAACTTGATTCCGATGTTTCGGATGTGTATGTTTCAATGAATGAGATTTTTGAGTATGACTATGATGTTGCTACTATCACCATTTTTTACCCAACTAATCAGATCAATGTGCCAGAAGCGCAACCGGTGCCACTAGTGCGACAGTCCATTATGACTATCACAACCCCTGGTCCTTTACCTTTCACCAGCGAAAGGGCCATTCCTTGGCATTATTGGGGGAGTGTATACAGGCACGATCATGGGGTGGAACGGCCACTGAAAGTAGAAGAGGGTCAGAAGTCTGAACTTGAAGTTGAAGGTCCCGCAGTGGACAATGTTGGTGGGTCGGGCGATTCACCAGGAGTGGTAGATTGTTCTCACCACCGGTTACCCAAGCTGATAATGCTGATGCTGCGGCGAAAGCCAAAGGCAAGCAAGTCGTGAATGAGGGTACCTCTGCACCACAGGCTGGTTCTGAGCCTACTTTTGCGAAGGATGTGGATGAGCTTATGAGAATCATAAGAAAAGCGACTACAAGGTAGTCGATCAGCTGATTCAGATGCTGTCTAAGATATCTATTCTCTCACTCCTGTTGTGTTCGGAGGCACACAGGGAGGCACTTCTGAAGGTTCTTAATGTTGCTTATGTGCCTCAAGAAATCTCGGTAAACCAACTAGAAGGGATCGTTGCCAATGTGCATGCAAGCAACGGGTTGGGTTTTACCGATTCTGACTTGACACCAGCCAGACGCAATCATAACAAGGCTCTGCACATCTCGATGGAATGCAGAGACACCGTGTTATCACATGTTCTGGTGGATACAGGTTCCTCTCTCAATGTGCTACCCAAGAGAGCCCTGTCAAGGTTAAAAGTAGAAGGTTTGGTCTTGAAGCCTTCTAATCTCGTGGTGAGAGCCTTCGACGGTTCTAAGAGGTCGGTGTTTGGAGAGGTAGAATTGCCAATTCTGATTGGATCACAAACCTTCAACACTGTCTTCTATGTGATGGATATCAGTCCCTCGTACAGTTGCCTGCTGGGTCGTCCTTGGATCCACAATGCTGGGGCAGTCTCCTCAATTCTGCATCAGAAGATCAAGTTCCCAGTCAATGGAAGAATTATCACCGTCTGCGGTGAGGAGGACATCCTGGTAAGTAACCTGTCTACTTTCAAGTATGTAGAGGTAGAAGGTGAAATTCATGAGACTCTCTGTCAGGCCTTTGAGTCAGTTCAGATCAAGGACGCAACTCTGGTGGAAGAGGTTAAAGCAGGCGCCTCTATCTCATCATTCAAGCAGGCACAGGCGTTGGTGGATTCAGGTGTTGCTCCCGGTTGGGGACGTCTGTTGGAGTTACCGATGAAAGGAGACAAGTTCTGGATTGGGTATCAGCCAGCTATGACTTCTACAACTTCAGAGCCTCAGACTCGTCAGGGGCCGATTACCTTCTCCAGCGATGTCATCATTTAGTATGGCCAGATATCAGCAATCAACGAAGAGGATGGGGATAGTGATTGTGACATCGACAACTGGGTGCGTCCGAGGATCCCGGGTGAAGTCATCAACAATTGGTCTTCCGAGGAAATTGTCCAAGTCACTCTTCTAGAGGAGTAATTTTTCTTTGTTTATTCATGCATGTCCAAGTCTTACGTTCCGCCCAGGGCGTAATGACTCATTGTAGGGCTCATCTATGTGAATACCTGCATTGTTTATCATAAATGAAGGACATCTTTTGCATTCAAATATTTTGTACACTGTCTTTCTATTTTTGCAGTTTTCAAAATTTCAAAAGAATAAAAATATTTGGCAATGTTTTGTTTAGTTTTCACTCACTGTTCACACTCATAAGCACATACTATCACTCATGCAGATGCACATCACCGGATCCTATTGATAACAGTTCTGCTATGGCTCGCTTCGACTTCGAAAATCCAATCTTCCAAGCTGAAGAAGAGGGTGGTGAAGACTGTGAACTCCCTGAAGAACTTGCCAGGTTCTTAAAACAGGAGGAAAGAGTCATTCAACCGTATCAAGAGTCTACTAAAGTGATTAATCTCGGCACCGAGGACGCCAAGAGAGAAATCAAGATAGGGGCTGCTTTGGAAGATGATGTGAAGAAGGGGTTGATTGAATTACTGCAAGAGTATGTTGAGGTCTTCGCTTGGTCTTATCAGGACATGCCAGGGCTTGACACAGACATTGTGGTACACCGTTTGCCTCTCAAAGAGGATTGCCCTTCGGTCAAGCAGAAGCTCAGAAGAACAAGACCAGAGATGGCTGTCAAGATAAAGGAAGAAGTGCAAAAACAGTTGGATGCAGGGTTTCTAGCGGTTACCAATTATCCGCCATGGGTTGCAAATATCGTTCTAGTACCTAAGAAGGATGGAAAGGTACGGATGTGTGTTGACTACCGGGATCTGAATAGAGCTAGCCCTAAAGATGATTTCCCATTACCTCACATCGACGTTTTGGTGGATAACACAGCTCAGTTCTCGGTATTCTCCTTCATGGATGGCTTTTCTGGCTATAACCAAATCAAGATGGCACCAGAAGACATGGAGAAGACAACTTTCATAACCCCATGGGGCACCTTCTGCTACAAGGTGATGCCGTTTGGTCTGAAAAACGCTGGGGCAACATATCAACGAGCTATGGTGACTCTGTTCCATGATATGATTCATCATGAAATCGAGGTTTATGTGGACGATATGATTGTCAAATCTCAGACAGAAGAAGAACATTTGGTGAATCTGCAGAAATTGTTTGAACGGTTAAGGAAATTCAAGTTGAGGCTTAATCCGAACAAGTGCACTTTCGGGGTGAGATCTGGAAAATTGCTGGGTTTTATTGTTAGCGGAAAAGGGATTGAGGTGGATCTTGACAAAGTGAAAGCAATACAAGAAATGCCAGAGCCAAGAACAGAGAAACAAGTCTGTGGTTTCTTAAGGAGGTTGAACTACATTGCAAGGTTCATCTCTCACCTAACAGCCACGTGTGAGCCAATTTTCAAGTTGTTGAGAAAAGATCAGGCTATCAGGTGGAATGATGATTGTCAAAGGGCTTTCGAGAAGATAAAAGAGTATTTGCAGAATCCTCCTATCCTTATGCCTCCAGTCCCAGGGAGACCGCTGATTATGTACTTGACAATACTTGACAATTCTATGGGTTGTGTTCTCGGTCAACACGACGAGACAGGTAGGAAAGAGCATGCCATCTACTACCTGAGTAAGAAATTCACAGACTGCGAGTCGAGATACTCAATGCTTGAAAAGACATGTTATGCACTTGCATGAGCTGCTAAGCGATTGAGACAATACATGTTGACTCACACAACCTTCTTGATCTCTAAGATGGATCCAGTCAAGTACATTATCGAGAAGCCAGCTCTCACCGGAAGGGTTGCTCGTTGGCAAATGGTACTGACAGAGTACGACATCCAGTATACATCTCAGAAAGCCATCAAGGGGAGTATTCTGTCAGACTATCTTGCTCAACAACCGATTGAAGACTATGAGCCGATGAAGTTTGATTTTCCAGATGAAGACATCATGTTCCTCAAGATGAAGGACTGTGAAGAGCCAGTTGTTGAGGAGGGACCTGATCCAGATGAAAAGTGGACTTTAACGTTTGATGGGGCCGTCAATGCCAGAGGAAGTGGAGTTGGTGCTGTCCTTACCACTCCGAAAGGTGCCCACATGCCTTTCACCGCTCGTCTGACTTTCGAGTGCACCAATAATGAAGCTGAGTATGAAGCCTGTATCTTGGGTATTGAGCAAGCCATTGATTTGAGAATCAAGACTCTGGATATCTTCAGAGATTCAGCTCTGGTGATCAATCAAGTGAATGGTGATTGGAATACTCTCCAGCCTACTCTGGCCCCCTATAGAGATTACACGAGAAGACTGTTGACTTTCTTCACAACAGTAAAATTGTATCATATACCTCGTGATGAGAACCAGATGGCAGATGCTCTTGCTACTCTATCCTCCATGGGCATCGCTTCATCCTTGTTGCCATCGATTATTTCACCAAGTGGGTCGAAACAGCGTCATTCGCAAATGTCACCAGACATGTGGTCGCCCGATTCATTAAGAAAGAAATCATTTGTCGTTATGGAGTTCCCGAAAGAATCATTACTGATAATGGTTCCAATCTCAATAACAAAATGATGAGGGAGTTGTGCCAGAACTTCAACATTCAGCATCGCAATTCTTCCCCTTACCGCCCTAAGATGAACGGTGCTGTTGAGGCGGCAAATAAGAACATAAAGAAGATTGTGCAGAAGATGGTCGTTACGTACAGAGATTGGCATGAGATGCTACCCTTCGCCTTGCATGGGTACCGTACTTCAGTACGTACATCGACCGGGGCAACCCCTTACTCCCTGGTGTATGGTATGGAAGCGGTCCTACCTGTTGAAGTGGAGATTCCTTCTTTAAGAGTCCTGTTGGATGTCAAGTTAGACGAAGCTGAATGGATTCGGACAAGGTTTAATGATTTAAGTCTTATCGAAGAGAAGCGAATGGCAGCCATTTGTCATGGGCAGTTGTATCAGAGTCGGATGAAGAGAGCCTTTGATCGGAAAGTGCGCCCTCGATGCTTCCAAGTCGGAGATTTAGTGTTGAAAAGGATCCTTCCTCCTCAGACAGATCACAGGGGCAAGTGGACTCCTAACTATGATGGACCGTATATTGTCACCAAGGTTTTTGATGGTGGAGCCTTAATGCTTGCAACTATGGATGGTGAAAACTTCACTTCCCCTATGAACTCAGACGCAGTTAAAAAATACTTCGCATAAAATAGACCCGTTGGACAATAAAAAGAGTAGTCCAGACAAAAAATGGGCATCCCGACGAACCAAGAAAATGAAAAGGTTCGGGCAAAAATTAGGGATTAAAAATGAAAAGATCGTACACCCGGTAAGTTAAAAACCTGAAAGGGCAACTTAGGCAAAAATGGGTATCCCGGTGGATTGAAAACTCGGAAGGGCGATCCAGGCAAAAGTTAGGGATTAAGCGAATGAATGCGTTCTGATTAGTTCTGAATCTCATCTCATGTCGATAACTGGAAACTTTCGAAAGGTAGGAAACATTCCAATCACCCTTTTCAGAAAGTCGATCACCTGGAGGATCTTGAAGACGAGCGAGTCATAGCAGAATTGGAACCCGATAGAAATCCATTTCACATTGCCATTAGATTATTTCTGTTTTTATCTTTTGTGCAATTACCTCTTTCCAGGGATTGCTTCCTGATGTAAATGCCTATTCAGAGGCCATTCAATCAATAAAATCATGTTATTCAGTATATCTCTGTTTTCATTTTCATTATTTTACTGTTTTGTTTGCAAAAATGACGTCCGAATTTTTGATAAACATTGCATCATGAAATATAAGAGCTTTACAGGTACATGCTCAATGAACATTTAAAATCGTTGTAAATTTTAAGTACTTTGAATCGTCTATTCAGAACAGGTACACTCGGGGCATTTCCTTAAGGTCCCCACCAAATGATCGCGGATGTTTCTCCTTAACAGTTGGAATTTGGTGTCTTATCCCTGCAGAGCTGGTCCGAGCGTTGGATTCTTCAAGCCCCAGCAGGTTCTCACTATCGTACTTCCCCAAGCGTTTGTTTCAGATTATACACTCCCCAGTAGAGTTGACAGTGTCAGACTGTATATCCCCAGTGGAGTTGACAGTGCCAAACTGTATCTTCCCAGCAGAAGCATTTACTCCTCAGAGTTCGATGTCAGATCGATAATCTCGACGCCAGACCCACGGTCTCTTTCCTTGAGGCAGAGTCTCGGTACCGTATCGGTGTTTGCTTCCCCTGCTGAGTCGTCTCTCTCATAGATTTTGTTTGCCAGAACCGCTGTCGCTTTCCTCAGCAGCAGGCTTTCAATGCCATTCTCTCCCCAGTCAGAGTCTCGTTATTATGTTATTGCCAGAACACTGCATGACCGGTCATTTCCCCAGCAGACTTCCTTGTCTCGGCTTGGCATTCTGCCCAGCATTTTGCATCCCTGCATGTAGGATCATATTGCATTACATCCTCCCAAATCGCGTAGCATTTCCATTTTCATGGAGCATTACACCATTGAAAAATTCAAACATACGCATGTGAAGCATAAAACATTATCGGTATCCCAAGTGATAAACCAGAAGCTTGTTTCCAGTACTCAGACTGAAGGTTGTTCATGACTTATTATCCCGAGCATAAGTCGTTGGCCCGCGTGCTGTCTTAACTATCATTTTCCCTATTTCTGCCGATGCTGACAGGCATGAAAGTTTTTCCGGTATTCAGACCGAAGTGGTATTCAGACCAGTTTTCCGGTATTCAGACCGAAGTGGCATTCAGGCCAGTGTTTCCGGTATTCAGACCGAAGTGGCATTCAGGCAAGTGTTTCCGATATTCAGACCGAAGTGGCATTCAGGCCAGTGTTTCCGGTGTTCAGATCGAAGTGGCATTCAGGCCAAGTTTCCGGTATTCAGACCAAAGTGGCATTCAGGCCAACTTTCCGATGTTCAGATCGAAGAAGTTTCCGACGTTCAGGTCGATGCAACTTGTGGCATTCAGGTCAGTTTTTCCGGTATTCAGACCGAAGTGGCATTCAGGCCAGTGTTTCCGGTCTTCAGACCGAAGTGGCATTCAGGCCAAGTTTCGGTATTCAGACCGAAGTGGCATTCAGGCCAGTTTCCCGGTGTTCAGACCGATGTCGATAATCTAGTGTCTTCCGATGCTCAGAACGAAGTCATTTCTAGTATTCAGACTGATGAGCGGCATTCAGGCCATGGGTTATTCCTCTGTTACCATTTATTTTGGTATTCATACTAACATTCTTTTTTCGGTGTTCGAACCGACTCTCACCGTACCGGACGGATTCTTTGTTGATATTCAGATCAAGACTACCTCTTTGCCGATTCTGACAGGCATTGTTACTTCACTTCACTTCAGTGTAAATTTCCGGGTTTTTATTGTATTCAATCCCTTGATACCTCGAAAGTGCGAAAGTCGCTGTTATCTTCCTTTAGGGTCTCCAGTTAATTGAATAGGGGCAGCTGTAATACCCCAAAATTCACCCTTCATTTTTCTTGAAAGCATGAGATTGTGTTTCACATTGCATTAGCATCATACTAGGTCATACTCATTGCATACTGCATCAGTGACTTGGGAAATCAGGGTTTTATTGATCACTCCTTAACAGAAGGAGCCTACACAGAGAAAGACTGAGAATTGAATTTCATTCTCCAAATATACAAGTCTCAAGGGTCTCAAGGGGTTCCATATGTCTTATTATGGTCCTCAGTTCATTAGTGGAAGATTCAGAGCTCTCAGAGTGTGCATATGGATTTAATCAAAAAATCAGGGTTTCATGGCTATCTGCAACAGGAAATGTTTGATGGGAAGAAAAGGGGGCTCATTCATGTCATGATTAGAGAAGAACCTAGGCCTAAGAAGATCCCCAATCATCTCACAAAGATCCATTGGCAATCAGTGTAATCACTTCCTAGTCATTTTGGCCCTAAAACCAGGGTTTGGTATAAAATCGGTTTATTTCTGATTCCTTGAGTGAAACTCATTTCCATGACCCTCCACATGTCCACAAGGATCTACATACAAAAAATCCGCTCTTTATTTGAGCCAGAGGTGCTTTAATTGATCAATGGAATCGGAAATCAGACAGTTTGGGAAAAGTCAACTGTGGGGCTAAAAAAGTCAACTCTTGACATTTTGAAAATGGAATCTCAAAATTCATGCCTAAGGAAGCCTACATGTGAAATTTGATCAAGGTTTGATCATGGATTCATCATTTAATCAAGAGTTGGAAAAGTTACCAAATTTGGAAATAGTTGACTTTCCATTTAAGGCAAGTTTTATGGTTTTTTGCACCCACTTTAAGCCTATATTCCATCAAGATGCAAGCTCCATTTGAAAATTTCTCCAACATAAAAGTTGTTCCTCTTGTTCCAATCTTTCTAGAGATATAAACTTTGTTTCATTTGGATTAGAATTGAGAAAGTTATGCTTGGTCAAAGTAGGACTTTATTTTAGGACACTTAGAAATTTTTCTAAGTCCAAAATTTGCAAAATTTATCAAGACTTATGGGCCAGATTTCTTGCACTTCAAGGCATCTTTGGGAAACACTTTATTCATGACGGTTGTACCTTGTTATGTCCTATTTCACACCATTTTGGAACCACCCCATTTGGATCATTGGTTTGGAAGATACACTCATCTAAAGTTGGTATCATAGGCTGAATTTTTTGACAGCATTTAGGCCAAACTGGCCCAACCATTTTGCAGCCATGAGACCTGAACTTTATGGCCATTTTTCACCTCTTTCCACTCACCATTTCAAGATGTGTTCAACATGAAAGATGTTAAGCTCCCTACCCTCTTTCTACTGTTTGAATTTCCTTGCCATTTGGACATGTATTCATCAAGTTACAATGCCTTAAAGTCACCTAGTTGGGTTGTTTTCATGCTGCACAAGAAAAACCAAGTTTAACCATAAAAACGACCAACACATCTTTTACCTCATTTGGCCATTTGCTTTTGGTTCATTCACTTAAGTTTTGCCACTTTTAACCATTTCTTTTCACACCCCATTCTTGCACACTTTGTCCATGACTCAAAAACCAACCCTTAAGCCCATACACACACTTGAAACCCTACATATATAAACTCCTAAAACCCTAATCAGAAGAGGAGGCTGATATTTTTCAAAGGAGGCAAGGCAAGAGAAAAGAAACCAAGTTGCATTCCCTTCCATTTTCACAAATTCCCAAGTCAAAGCACAAGCATCTCATTCTCATCCCATCCTTCCATTTTCAAGGAGCAGTGGACTTTCTCCACTAGGTAATCTTTTTATCTCATCTTCCATGACCATATTCCATGTTTTGTTCATCATATTTGTTCATACCATTATCACACTATTTCATGCCATTACCATGTTTACCTCTCCATTATGCCATGCTCTCTTTTTCTTCATGCTTTTTTTTATGCTAATGATATGCACTACTTGTCCATAAAACCCTCACCATGAGGCCTTGTTTTAAACTTTAAGTTTTTTTGACATTTATTTTTCTGAAAATCTTTGCATGAGCCTCCCTTATTGTCCATATTTCTCTATGATAAAGTCATCATTTCGCATGAAATAAAATACCATGTTGTTCCTCTCATTTAGTACTAGAACTTTGCTTTTTATACCATGGCATTTGGAGCGCTGTAGTGAGAGAAATTCGTTGTGGAAGATGAGCAAAAAAAAACCGCCATGGCCGCGTTGCTGCATGTTGAACGTGTTGTTGTTGTTGTTTTCATGCAAATGGCCACGTGGCGGCACGAACACCGCCTGATCCGCGCGCCTGGGAGGATCTCATCCGTCCGCTTGTTCTTTTGTCCTCTAGCGTTTTAAGTTGGCTGCACCAATTGATTTTTGCTTCACATGTTTATTAATGAAAAAAATTGATTATGTCACGCTGGCCTTCCACTTCGTTGGTCCTGGGCCTGGCGCATACCTGTTATCCGCCCCCCCTCCATGTCTGGCCCATTGCCATTCCTTTGTTTCATTTCCATCTTTTTTTTTATTTCCATGTTTAAGTTTTAATTGTTTTAAAATATTTTATTTATGCATAAAAATATCAAAAAATATATTTTACTTTCTTTAATGTTTTATTTAATTTATTTTAATTTTTATTTTCGTTTTTATTTAATGCTAGTATTTTATTTTAATTATTTGTTTCAAATAGGCCATTTTAACACACTTTTTTTCATTTATTTTATTTCCATGACTTAAAATTATTTTTAGATTCATAATTTTTGTGATTAATTTACTATTTATTTGACATTTTTTAAGTTGACTTGACTTTTCGGTTGACTTTTCTATGATTGATGTTTGACATAGGGATTGCTTAGGGCAATTGAAGAGATCTTTTGATCCTCCCTTGTTCATCTCACGTGCCACATATTAGAGGCCTTTCATCTTGATTTTATTTGATCCTTGCATCATTTCCCGATTAAATTATTCATTGATTCTTTGTGTGCATAATTTCACTTGTCTTATTCATCTGATATTTTTATACTTGTTTCTTTCATCCATGTCTTTATTGTTTGATTGTTTAATATATTTATACTTCTCATACATTGTTTAATGCTTCATTATTTCATTCTTTGATTATTTGATTTGATTATATACTTGTTTATATCTTACTTGTTTGATTAACTGTGGCCTACTTGTATGTTGTATGAGGCATATATTATTATTGTTTGATTGCCATGTACAATCCCCATTCATCACAAATGTATCCCTCTCCCATGAATTGTATAATGTTTATTTCTCTCATTCTTTATTCATTTGTTAATACAAGAAATAAAATGAACATCCGATAACCATTTCATAACAAGATCAAAACCTCGATCCAACGTCGAGTAATCATTTTCAAAACTTAACAGAACCAGCACGTATTCATCCATCAACCTTGTAAGTCGATTGCTTTATGCATCGCCATCAACCTTGTAAGTCGATTGCTTCATGCATCGCCATCTACCCTTATCCCTAGCACCTCTCCTTGCTCCATTCGTCGATTCTTGTTCCGTTTAGGTAGCACCCATTAGATAGAACCCTTTGTATGATGACATAGGTAGGATTCCCATATCCTTTTGTATGATAACATATGTAGTATTCCCATATCCTTTTGTATGATAACATAGGTAGTATTCCCATATCCTTTTGTATGATAACATAGATAGAATTCCCTTATTCTTTTGTATGATAACATAGGTAGAATTCCCTCATTACTTTGCATGCTAACATTAGGTAGATGTTCCCATTTGTAAATCCTAACACATAGGTCCACATTGCATGACAACTCTAGGACAGAGCTTCCCCATCTTTAGACCTTTCCGAGCGTCTCCGATCTTGTGGCATGTAGTCCGTTCTATTGCAAAGAGGTAACTGCCTAAGACTCGATTCAGCGAGCTGCGACACCTGCTTCTAGGACGTGAGCACATTGCCCACTCTCCTTTGACACAACTGGTGTCCTCCTTTGTAAGTCCATGTTCAGATGGCAACCCGTAGTTAGTCGAACTACGACAACTCTGATTCTCATGTTCAGATGAGATACGTAGGCACAAGATGCGATGTCTTGCCGAGTTTTTGACTAACAACTAACAACTAATCCTTGTTTGCTTTCGCCCTCGTTGCGATTCTTTTCTCTCGCCCTCGTTGCGATCGAGACCTTTCCTTTCTCTTGCCCTAGTTGCAATCGAGACCTTTGTACCCGTAGTTAGCTGAACTACGTTTTGCTCTGATTCTCATTTCCGATGAGATACGTAGGCATAAGACGCGATTTCTTAGCGAGCACACTTATCCTTAACCCATAGGTAGCCGAACTACGAAGACTCTGATTCTCATATTCAGATGAGATACGTATGCAGTGGATGCGACATCCGTGCGAGTCATTTTCTTTGACCCTTTCTCTTAGTAAATAGTACATTAGATAAACACACACCCTTTAGACAAGAACAACAAGAGTGGATCCCGTAGAGTACTACGGATGCGTAGGGGTGCTAATACCTTCCCTTCGCATAATCGACTCCTGAACCCAAGATTTGGTTACGAGACCTTGTCTTTTCCTTTCCTTTCTTCAGGTTTACTTCGCGCGTTTCCTTTCCCTCCTTTGGGATAAAGAACGCACGGTGGCGGCTCTTCTGTCATCTCTTTTTCGCCGGTTGTTTTTTCGCATACTATATTTTTTAGGTTGCGACACAACCTTGTCGGTTTCCCATACATGTCTTCTGATAAGGCATTTTATTCTCTAAATATGCATCCAACCCTTGGTTTCAACTGTGATAGAGAAATCATGGGGGGAATTAGACAAAGGTGAAGGGGCTCCAGGACTCCGACCTACTGGTTAGGGAGACGAGAACAATGATTATGTCTAAATCCAGCACATTGGAAAACATTTCGGCTTACATAGCCGAAAACAAGTTAAAAGCAGCCTTAGAGGCCGAAGTAAAGTACATGGTTGTCGAAGCCATAGAGACTAAAGTATACCTTGAAGGGTCTGAGGTGTATTTTGAACCAGAACCCCCTGATAAACAACACGTCAATGTGACTATCCAGAGGATCGACCCCATCTATGATGACGAGCCTTTGGGTTTTGAGAAGGGTCCCGTAGCACCTAACATCAAAATGCTGGTGGAAGATCCCCTAGAATAAATTGACTTCGGAGATGGAGTAAGAAAAAGGCCAACATATATCAGCGCCAACCTCAGCCTAGAACTCAAGGTCGAAGTGATCCAAATCTTGAAAGAGTACAAATACTGCTTTGCTTGGGATTACGGTGAGATACCTAGATTGAGTAGGGATTTGGTGGAGTTAAAATTGCCTTTAAAGCCTGGGAGAAAGCCAGTTAAGAAAAATCCAAGGCGTTTCTCACCAGGAATCCTGTCGAAAATCAAAGAAGAAATCGAAAGGCTTCTCAAATGTAAGTTCATCCGCACAATAAGGTACGTCGAATGGATTGCAAATATTGTTCATGTTACAAAAAATAATGGAACTTTGAGGGTTTGCATTGACTTCCGAGATTTGAATGAAGCAACCCCAGGATGAATACCTAATGCTAGTGGCAGAAATGCTTGTCAAGTCAGCCGCAAGTTTCGAGTATCTTAGTATGCTTGATGGGTATTATGGATATAATCATATTTTTATTGTCGATGAAGATGTCCCTAAAACAGCATTTCCTTGCCCAGAAGCCTTGGGCACCTATGAATGGGTGGTCATGCCCTTTGGTTTGAAAAATGTTGGGGCAACTTAGCAAAGAGAAATGAATTCTATTTTTCATGATTTCATTGAGACTTTTGTGCAGATTTACATTGACGATATTATTATTAAGTCTCCATAAGGAAAAAGTCATATTGACCATCTCCGACAGTCATTCAAAATAATGAGGAAACATGGTCTGAAGATGAATCCTCTCAAGTGTGCATTTTGTATGCAGGCAGGGGATTTTTTAGGCTCTGTGGTCCATAAAAAGGGGATTGAAATCAACCTAAATAAGACCAAGACCATAATGGAAGCGAAAGCACCACTAACAAAGAAGGAACTACAATCTTTGCTGGGAAAGATTAACTTCATAAGGAGATTCATATCAAATCTAAGTGGAAAAACTCAAGCCTTTTCGCCTCTTCTTCGACTGACAGGGGAAGGTTTCAAATGGGGATAAGCACAGTAGGAAGCATTCGAAAAAATCAAAGATTATCTTATTTGTCCTCCAATTCTATCACCTCCTTGTAGAAGTAAAAGTATGAGGTTATATATTTCTACATCTGATGTAACTATAGGGAGCATGCTTGCTCAAGAGGATGAAAATGGAATTGAAAGAGGCATTTATTATCTTAGTTGAGTCCTTAATGATACAAAAACTAGGTATAATATGGTTGAAAATTTGTGCATGTGTTTGTACTTCTATTGCATAAAATTAAAGCACTATATAAAGATTATTGACGTGTATGTTTTGTCTCATTTTGACATACTAAAACATATACTTTCTAAGCCAATCTTACATAGTAGAATTAGGAAACGAGCACTTCCTTTAACTGAGTATTTTTTGACCTACATGCCTTTGAAAGTTATGAAAAGGCAAGTAGTTGCAAATTTTGTCGTTGATCACTCCATAGTCGAAGCTCCCCAAGCCTTTGTAGAACTTGAACCTTGGAAATTATATTTCGATGGTTCTAGTCATAAAGAAGGAACTGGGATTGGAGTTATAATCATTTCTCCTAACAAAGTTCCAACAAAATTCAAGTACCGGATAGAGGATTCTTGCTTGAACAATGAGGTTGAATATGAAGCTTTGATAGCTGACCTCAAAATCTTGTTGGAATTGGGGGCAACTAGAGTCGAAATAAGTGGTGACTTTAAACTGGTTGCCAAACAAATAAATAGGGAATACAAATGTGTCAAAGAAAATTTGATCATGTATTTAGTGATAGCAAATAGACTGCTGCGAAAGTTTGACTACGTGAACATTAAACACATCCCTCAACTCAAAAATCAAGAGGCTAATTATTTGGCCTAAATTGCTTCTGGGTACAAAGTGTCGAAAGAAAAATTGGAGGATTGAATTGAAGTTCGAGGAAGAGTAATGGAAACCAAGTTATCTCTATCAGATTTAGAAATGACAAAGTTGGGATATGCAGACAGAGAAAATTTTGAAATATTGGCCATAGATAACTTGACTAACACAGATTGGATAAAACCAATAGTAGATTATCTGGAAAACCCAACAACATCTGCAGAGCAAAAAGTCAGGTATCGTGCTCTAAGTTATACTCTTATAGGAACGAATTATTCAAAAAGACACATGAAGGAATTTTTCTCAAATTCCTTAGTGAAAGTGAGGCATATTTGGCTCTGTCAAATGTCCATAGTGGGGCATGTGGAGCTCATCAAGTTAGCCGCAAAATAAAGTGGTTGTTGTTTCGACAAGGAATGTATAGGCCTACAATGTTGAAGGACTGCATTGAGTTTGCTAAATGGTGTTAATAGTGCCAGATGCATGCAGGCATTCAACATGTTCCTGCAAGCGAACTATATTCCATAGTAAATCCTTTGCCCTTTAGAGGTTGGACATTAGATTTAGTTGGTGAAATTCGACCAGCCTCATCTAAAGGCCAGAGGTACATTTTAGTGGGTATTGATTACTTTACTAAATGGATTGAAGCCATACCTTTGGTGAACATGGATCAAGAAGCAGTGATTGAATTTATTCAAAGGCACATAATTTAGAGGTTCGGAATCCCTGAGACCATTACAACTGATCAAGGATCAGTGTTCACTGGTTGAAAGATAGAAGAATTTGCTAAAGAAATAGGGATTAAACTTATAGTGTCTACGCCTTATTATGCCTAGGCGAATGGTCAAGTCGAAGCAGCGAACAAGGTAGTGATTGGGTTAATAAAGAAGCATGTGGGAAAAAGTCAAAGAATTGGCATAAGACTTTAGATCAAATTCTTTGGGCTTGTCGAACGTCTCCTAAGGAAGACACAAATGCTACGCCTTTTTGTTTGAATTATGGGCATGATGCAGTTTTACCAGTCGAAATATGTCTTCAATCAACTAGAGTTCAGAGGCAATGCGAGATTCCGTGCGAGTCTTATTATAATATGATGATTGATGAACTAGTTGACTTAGTGGAAGAAAGGTTGAAAGTCGTAGAGTTATTGGGAAGAAAAAAGAAGATAATAGAGAAAGCATATAATAAAAAGGTCAAAATTAGAACATTTTCGACTGGAGATTTGGCATGGAAAGTAATCCTACCTATGGATCGAAAAGATATAACGTTGGGTAAATGGTCCCCAAATTGGGAAGGACCTTTCCAAATTATCCAAGCTTTTTCG
This sequence comes from Lathyrus oleraceus, assembly GCF_024323335.1. NCBI lineage: Eukaryota > Viridiplantae > Streptophyta > Magnoliopsida > Fabales > Fabaceae > Lathyrus > Lathyrus oleraceus. The sequence goes on from NC_066580.1 coordinate 146,077,943, forward strand.
AATAACACTTATGAAATCGAAGAGTTAGAAGAAGCTAAAAGAATCATATAGATAAATGGGAAATATTTGAAAAAATATAAACATATACTTCAGAAAGTTAAGATATCAACAGAATGAATGCGTGTGCAAAATAGAAGCCAAAATGGTAAATTAAAATGCCAAAATGGCCAAGGTTGTTCATTACAAGATTATATTATCCAGGAATTTTGAAGTCACAAAGTAAAAAATTTCAACGTCCAACTAAGTGCAAAAAGCAGTTGTGAGAGAAGCCTTCATTCGATTGTATTTTACAATGGACACCAGCAGGCGGCGTTTGATGACAGACTTGCCAAGAGTAAGGGTATCAATTTCGGTTCCCAATTTTTGGGTTCGTTCGACGTGTTGGACGTCCACTTTAATCTCTTTGTCAAGTTGGTGGTGGTCAAGCTTTTGGATCTCGTCCTGACAATCCTTGGCCTTTTGAATGTTAGCTTGCAATTCCTTAATTTGTTCCTCCCAAGTAGAAATGTTGGAAGCACAGGTGTCGAACTCTTCTTGATTTTGAGAGAAGGATTTCTCTAGAGTTTCAACCTTAGTAATGGATTCAATAGTTGTATCCCATTCAACTGCTTGAGTTTCCATTTTCTTCTCAATTTTGGTCGAAGCATCTTACTTGCACAAGAGATCCGTAAAGACTTGATCAATAAGAAACCCAAGTTCCACTATAAAATCTGCACTTTCTGGAAAAATGTTTAAAATGTGAACCTTTTTCAGCAGATCCCTGATTCTATAACTGGAATTTAGGTTGCTCTCCAGCATTTGGATCAGGTTGACATTGAAAGTCTGCTCTTTGATTCGTTTGAGTTGTTGGTTAGCAGGTTCGACAGTAGAGTGACTACCATAAGGAATTGAAGAACTAGAGCCTTTCTCAGTAGATCTTGCTTGTGCGCTCAACATAGCCTTCAAATATTCAGTTGGATTGTTCTTCTTTAGTAGTAGCGACGATATCCATTGAGGCTTTATCTTTGTGGGGACTTTCTTCAGCCTGAATCTCTTCATCGACATTGGGCATGGTTTCATCTTCGTCATTATGCCCATCTTCATCATGATTGGAAATTTTTGAATAAGACTCATCTGGTTTTGCTTTTTCACGCTCTTCTGTGTCTGGTATTTCCATGCCATTATGCTATGTAGCTTCACTGTCATTTTCAGAAGTAATTGAGTGAGATTGTTGAGGGGAGACAACGTTTGGAAGTTTGTCTTGTTGAACTTAAACAAGTTAGTTAACTTCTCTAGTCGATCCTTTATTCGGCCCTTTATTGGATATATAATGAACAGAAGGAGTACTGGTACTTTTAGGAACTTCATACTTGATACTGGAAGTTTCAATACCAAGTTGATTATCCTACAAAGAGAGAAAGAAACAAAATCATTAATATCAGTTGAACATAAAAGTCTGATGAAAAAGAAGTAAGGCGAAGTTGAAATACCTTGAGTCCCTCTGCACCAGGACTAGAGTTGTCACTTTCAGCATGCTCAAGCGCAATAGTGGTTGGCTTAGGACCAACATCAATGACTTTCTGAGCAGTTGATTTTATTGGCTTGGGTGTTATGTTGGATTTCTATAGGGAATGGAGTCAGATGCTTTCGATTTCTTATTCTTCTTGCCCGGCTTAGAAGTATCTGGCGATAGATCTTCAGGATCTGATTCGACCAATATGAGTTTTCGTTTCTTGGGAGTTTGAGGAGGTTTTCGAACAACATGAAAATAACAAAGGTATTAGCATAGTGTAAATTAAACGTGTAAATGATGAAGCCTTAAAAATGTGAATAATATCTTTGATATGGTCTTCGTTAGATTGGCCTCTTCAGTTTGGTCACCACTTTTGGCCGAAGCCGCAGCTTTCTTCGCTGTAGTAGTTTCCTTTGCAGCGTTGGTTTCAATTTTAATAGCTAAGAAGAGAAATAGGTGAACCAAAAATATCGAAGTCAGGGGAACATATAAGAGAAAATTTTAAAAGAAATAAGTTGAAGGATCCTCCCATTCCACACCTTCAAGTATTGGAGTAAGGATGCGAACATGTTCTATATCAACATGAAGGGAACCTTTAAAACTCTCCAGAATGAGCTTATTCGAGACCACCCATTTGGCAAGTTTTAAGGAATATTGTCAAAGGAATTTTATTGAATCCTTACAGACGAACCATTTTGGGAATGGAGGTCCAAATGCCAGGCCAAGATCAGGGCTTGGCAATCGTGGGAATTTTGGTGGTTGGAGTCTAAAAGCTAACTCATACCTGTTTTCGGGCTTGACACACGAAGGGATTTTTAAGTCAGGAAGTTTCTATATAAAGTTTTCTTTTAAAATAAATGATGCCTCACGGATGCTTCAACCGAGGTCATCAGGCCTGTAGACAGTTTCAAAGTATTTCTAGAATGCTCAAATCTCCTTGATATATGTTGTTATATCTTTCTTGTGCCTGTCCTGTATAGAAGCAAAAGCATCAGTTAGATGTTGAGTAAGTGAAAGAACGTTGAAGATTTCGTTGGTGTAGTAGTTTTTCCATCAAATGTCAAATTCTTGTGTATAATAAAATGATGGTCGAAAAGAGATGGGAGTGAGTTTAGCAACTTCGGCATACAAAGATAGATTTTTATCACATTCATCCTTAGTGAACCACATGTTATAAAGATAGAGAGTGCTTTTTAGGCCATAGAGGAGTTTGGGCATTAATTGGATGAGGCCAAATTGTCGAGAGACAAGATTGGACTGATAGCTAACCAAGGTTATCTGGTCCTTCGACGATCTGAGTTTGGAGGAAATCAACCTAGGGGTAAGAAACGCCTCACATATGGACAAGGATTATGCTTCCTGATTGATCGAAGGGGCAGGGAATTCTCTGGTGAACCACTTAGGGCCATGGGTTCTGTCAGCGAAGGGAGCCATATAAGGAGTGAGGTTGTAGCATTTTGCGAACATCATCACATATATAGAAAAAGAAGCTTGTAAGCTTGATCCTTCGTCATTTGGGGTCAGATGAACCAGATATATCCCTTCGACTTTCCTGTTCTTAATTTATTTGTCTTCTTCATTAATGGTGTTATGGGTTGGGAGTGAAGGCTCAAAAGTGGCATTTAACCATAATTGGAGTAACCAGTATGGGCCAGCCAGTAGCAGGTTTGTCCCTGGTTGATAAATCTTCAGAATTTCGACAGCTTCTCCCAAAGACTCATAAAGCAAACCCATGATCAGTTTACTCAGGTAGATGTTGCGTCCAACATGAAGTTGGTCCACCAGGGTTGAAAAGCTCTTCACCACTTGAAGAGACTTTGAGCAAAAAATACAGCGTGACAACCAAAGTGCCATGAAGATAATATGCTCTTCGTCAGAATCTTCATAGTTTTTAGTGTTATAAAGTTCAGATATATAGTAATTAAAGGTGGCCTTGTTGGTATCAAAGTTGATAGTGTTTTCGTTCATATCGTTTGGGTCAAAGACTTCTCCAATTGGTCGAAAACCAACAATAATAGCAATGTCGAAAAGGGTAGGAGTCAACATTCCACAGGGGAAATGGAAAGTATTGTGAGTACTATCCCAAAAATATAAAGAGGCTATTAACATGTTTTAACTATATCTAGGCACTACTTTCGACAGCCGAATCATGTCATAAATACCCATTTGTTTCCAAAATTGGGCTTTCTCCTTCTCAACATTGGTAAGCCAAGTGAGACAGGGTTCATGGTCTTTTGACAAGGGACAAGAGCGAAACGCTCTAAGAGCGTTACTCATATAGTTTAGATTGGTAGGATTTTCTAGTTTTAAGGCTTCAGTCGAAAACTTTGCCTAATTATCATATACATTTTTCACTTGGGTTTTGTACGATGATAAGTAGGGAAAAACTTTTTAAGTTTTTCAGCATCAGCATTAGGGTCGGGAAAAGGACGCATATACGCATGAGTTTTACCAGTAATAGTGAGAGGAATCAATACCTATGATTGATAGATTTTTCGCTTTTCTTCAAGGAGAAGAGGTTCAAGAACGTATTCCTGATTTTCTACCAGTGACGGTTTTGTAATATGGGTTATAGGTGATAAGAAATCCTTTTGTTGCTTGCCAACTTTGTTGTTCTTGGTTTTTGAACACACCATTGTTGAAGATTTGAACTTTGGAAGAGGAAAAGCTTGTGTGAGTTATTTCTGAGAAAGAATCGCAAGATAATCAGAGGTTATGAGCTCAAGAATGGAAAAAAATTCAAAGGAGGAAGATGAAGAATATTTATAGAGGGAGAAAAAGTCGTTCACATTTCCTTTGTAGTGATAAGTGGACCGAGTAGTGGGACGCGTGTATGTTTTTCATTAGTTGAGCAGGCGATTACCCTTTTAGTTGCTACACTACTCCCATAATATAGGGACAATGATGGTATTTATAGTTCGCATGTCTCCGATGATACGTTTTAGAAAAGTGGTCATGATGACCATGACATCACAACAATAAGTATTGTCACGTCAAAGCTTTCAAAAAATGTCCCTTTCTCCATTTGGTCAAAAAAGATATTTTTTGGGGGCAATTTGTTAGCTGTAATTTTGATGCTCAAAAAGATATAAGAAGTCAAGTATAAAACTTAAGAAAATATTTGGAAAATCCAAGCTGACTTCGACGGGAAGTTAGGCAAAGCCTTTCGATTGGAACTTGGCAAAGAAGTTGCCATATTGTCGAAATAGCATTATAATAGGACTTAGAAGTTTCTGGAATAATTCAAAGATGAGTTCAACGAAGATAATTCAAAACGAGGCTAATAATCATATTTTGGCCTTATCCGTTCCTTCAAAGGACGCGTGGAGGCCTATGAAAGGCGAAACACATGCAAGTGAGAACGTGCCATTTTCTGGAGAAAAGACCGTTTGTTACCGTTATTGTCGAAGTAGTATAAATATGAATCTTAGCATTAGAATTCAGTGAGTTCAATATTGTACCAAACTCAAAATCACTCAAAGTATCTAGTGTTATTAAGAAAAGAGTTTCTGAAAATATGTACGTCTGAAACACCTTATTTTCATTCAATGTCAATCTATTTACATTAAAGGCATTTTCGTTCCATTTACATTCCATTCGGAATTATTTCCTTATTTATACTTTTCATAAATCTTCTTTGCATTACTTTTAAGTTCAACATTATCGTCGAAGAACTTACCAGTAAGAAAATATTTAAACAAGAACTATACACATATGTCCTAGGATCAATCTAGTTGATCCTGTAAGTAACCAAAATATCAATTTTTGAAGACTAGTGCTTGTTTACCAAAATCCAAGGTAAACACAGTGGTGAGTAGACCTGTATGACGAATTTTGAGGTTGTTTAAGGGACCAATTTACGTGAGGTGAGAGACACTATTGGCAGTCGGTGTTGCTAGGTTGCAGGTGCGTGGTTAAGTGATCGGCGCTAGGACTGTTGGAAGCGAAGTACTCTCTGAGTAGTATTGAGTGGTTTAGGGTGAATATGACTTTATCATCCCCTCTCCTCCTTTTGGGAAAAAGTGTTTATAAAGGCTCTCTTGAGCCTAGGATTGTAGAGTGAATGCGTAGTTATGCCTTATAAACATGGTCAGGGGAAAACTTGTTCTTCCTATAATCATGGGGAAGTGGTCCTCCTTTGATTGACTCTTTGGATTAGGTATCTTAACCTAATTCTAGTATGGGGTCTTCTGCCCTGGTTAGACTAGCAAGCCTAACCCAGTGGGCAATTAGGTCTGGCCCAGTGGATGACTAGATCTAACTTAGTTCTTTGGATTCTAGCCATCCTTAAGGTGCTAGCCCTTTTTTAGGTACTTCTTATTAGGGCCCGACGAAATATACCACTATAAAAATAAATTTTGGTTAAATCGTTCCACCAAATCGAATCCTTCTTACCCCAAAAGCTACAAGTGTTACTAAGATTTATTTTTTATGTCTCCATATCTAAACCTTAAAAGCTCAAACCTCACTGAATTTAGATCATCTATAGTTCTTCAAAGTCACTTACTTAAGAGAGACAAATTAAAAATCCCAGAATACTTGACTCCAAAGCCTTCTTTAGCTCTGTTTCTACAAATCTTAGATCAACTAAACCAACACATATTTATTTGCCTTTCCATTTCTCCCCGTAAAAACTCCCTTTGTATTCTAATACATTCCTTCACAACTATTGCACGAGCCTTGAAAAAGAAGAATTGATAAATTTATAAGTTGGCCAAAACAAAATTAATCATCACTATTTTTCCTTCTAAAGAAATCTGTTTCCCTATTCACATAAAAAAGTCTCTTTCTCATTTTATTTCCCTTATGTATATTTTCAATATAAATAAACATGATCTATTTGTTCATAATTGTTACCTACATACATGTCATCAAAATAGACTAAGAGACAGAAAGTTTAGAAGGCCAATTCCAATTTTGAATTTTACATTTTAATATTAAAAAGTTTAATTTAGGGTAGTCTATTTATAAACAAAACCATTTTTTACAGAATGCAGGGTTTCCATTTTTTCTCAATTAGTAGGTGCATTGTGTTATATTCTAAATAGGTAAAGTTGGCATGTGTACGAATTAGGGACGGTTCTTCTATAGTGCATACCAATATCAATACCAATAGCATGCGACACGTATATACTTGCATTTTCATCTCAAATGGATGCTGCAGCCACATGGCTAGGTAGTAGGCACACCTAGTTCCCTTTCAAAAAGATATTCCACTCTCTCTTTTCGCCATAAATCATGCAAAGTTGCAAAACTTTTTCCCTTAAAAGAAAGTAAAAATTGAGAAAAACTCAATCAACATAGTATTAGTTAAAAGACAGAGTTTAATAAAGATTTATATAAATTGATATCTCTCAACTTACAAAATCAGTTTTATGGATTAAAAATGTTTCTTTTAGTTTTTTAAAAATAATTATTTTTATTTTTAAACAGATTTTTAGAATAATGTTTTTTTAAATACTACAAGTCATTTTAAATTCACCTTTTTTCTAAATTAAAAAAAATTATTTTGATATCTTATAACATAAATATATATTACTGAAAATTAAAATAAAAATGTTTGAAATAATTTAAAATTAAGTGATTTTTTAAAATTTTAATATTTTTTTTTTAATAAAATGATAAAAAAATCTAAAATAAAAATTAAAGAATAACCATTCAAACAAAAATTTATTTGAAGTTTTTATAAAAAAATTCTTTATTATTTTTTAAACCAAAATATGTTACACAACAAAAACATGTAACTTGTGCACCCTTGATGATGATGGGATGCACCATATACTTGTAGTTTCTATTTGAAGGTGTTTAATATCCAACTTTGCTATGAAAGGAGTCACTAAAGATCTAATAAAATATCTCAATGGATTTTATTTTTGTGTCATGGTATCATGTGGTGATGAGACCATTTTATATTATGCTAACAAGGTCTTGATCAAACTACATGGGGACGATTCTTTGGTTATACTAATAATAGGTTTTAAAAATACTTTCAACATGATAGATTGATTGATACTACTGTGCATGGTGTGATGCTCTTCTATTTCTCAGTGAGTTGAATTTCTTTATAGTCAAGCAAGGAAGTTATACCTTAGAGATAAACATATTATATTAATCTTAGAATGCAACAAGGTGATTCGTTGGAGCATCTCATTTTTACTCTTGTGTTACAACCCTTTATTCATAAGATCATAGACCATTGCAAACTTTTTTTTCATACTTAATATCGCGTTGACCGTTGTATATGATTCAAATGAGGTGGTTGAAGCCCTTAACAATATTTAGAAGACGTGTCAGAATTGAGCCTTGATTTTAATATTTATAAGAATGAGATCTTTAGATCTTTGTGTGATAGGAGTAAACATTCGTGGAAGGTTGTGTACCCTTTGGACATTCAGAGATCGGTGTTGGGATGAAATTGCTAGGAGGGATTGTTAGTTGAGATAAAGGATTTATCAGAGGGTTATCCATGAAGAGAGTTGTCATGGTTGTTGAATTAATGCAACTTCTTCCATAACTAAGATATCCACAAAGTGAGCTTATTATACTTTGATCTTATATATATATATATATATATATATATATATATATATATATATATATATATATATATATATATATATATAAAAGAAGATATTTGATTGATAAAAAGTTGTGACAAGGTATTGAAGAAAGTGTAGTTGATTAAGATTCTTTTTTTAGGAACCTTCAATGGAAGGTGGCTTCTTAACCTATTATTGTTGTGGTTTGGGTTTATATTCAGAAGTACAATCTTGAGTGTTACAATATCATATATTGAGAGACAATGAGATATGTTGCAGGAACACTGATTTTGACAGAGTTTTGGATAATCATAGTGGTAAAATTCAGGTTTTGACCTTAACAATTTTACTAGCAATGCAATCGTCTCCCTTAAGGCCTAACAAGTTTTGACGAATGCTTCTTTTTACAGTAGAAGTGTTTAAAACATGGAAGTAAAGTTTGACATGACCAAAATATAGAAATTAATTTTTAGATGTTTGCAAGCAACAGATGCTCGGGATTGTGTCATAGTTATTCTCATTGATGGACTATGGTAGCATATGTCATTAGTTCAGTATCATACTATCCTTAAGTATATCCATGTGATTATATTATTTTCTGATGATGTTTTCCCTATTTGCTGTAAGACATGTCTAAATACCATAAGGGAGCAAGAGTTTATTGTAGGGAACTTTTATGCTTTAAATATCGACATGACTTTGTTATAGATGTCTTTTGGATATATTTATGCAAATAGAAGTATCATTGAAGAAAAAGATACTTGTGAACTTCTTAACCAATAAATATTCTATTGTATAGATTGGTTGGAAGAATACATGCATATACAAACTTGACTAAAATTTCTTCACTTTTAGGATTATAGTTTTTTTTTATATTAAACAAAGTGGCTAAATATGAGAAAATATATTCTTATGACAATCAACATACTTTTATACAATTTATTTTTGACAATTTTGACTTTCATATATCGCGATTTTTTTTTAAAAAGATTTAAAAGGTTGTCCATATTAATATCATGTCTCCTAGATATTGGATTTAAAATATGCTACTTTTAAAATTAATAAAATTCTAAATAGTAATAATAATAAACAACAATTTTGATTATGCATGTGTTACACGTTTCTAGTAAACAAATTTAATGTGTATTGAAATTATAAATACATTTATAACTTTTTTATTATCCACTTTAATTCTTGAATAAATTTTTAAATAATTAATTTAATTCTCAAATACATTTTATATTTATCAACTTAATTTATAAAATTACATTAAAAATACTTTAAGATGCATTTACAATTTCTATCTACTTAGATATTATAATTAACTTCTCCATTCAATATTCAATATGACCAAAAATACTACTATAAGTTAAAAAAAAATTAGTCCATTATTCCCAATTTTCTACTCAAATCTATTTCTATTTAACACTCTCAATCAAACCCCTTATTCTCTATCACTCTCTTTCTTCAGAAATGGCTTCAAAATCCTCACTCATTCTCTGTGTTCTTGCAATCTGGACCTTTGATTTAGCTCAAGGTGGTTCATCAACCCATCATCAAGCTCCAACACCATCATTGGACTGCACAAATCTTGTCTTAACGATGGCTGATTGTTTGTCTTTTGTAACAAACGGTAGCACAACAACAAAACCAGAAGGTAATTGTTGTTCTGGTTTGAAATCTGTTCTCAAAACTGCTCCTTCTTGTCTCTGCGAGGCGTTCAAGAGCAGTGCTCAGTTTGGTGTTGTCTTGAATGTCACCAAAGCTACCTCTCTTCCTGCTGCATGCAAAATCTCTGCTCCTTCCGCTACTAAATGTGGATGTAAGTCATTTCTTTCTTTTTTTTCTTCCATTTTATTATAGAGTTTTCCTTTTGGATAGTTGTGTTGACGAAGAAAGTTTCATTTTTTATATATATATCTGAGATATTGGGTTTCTTCATTGTTCTCCCATTTGAGTTTTTTTCTCAAATTTTCAATTTTTATGTCTTTCTGGGTTATTTTGTTTTTAGAACACTCTATATGTTTTGTTTTTTTTGCATTTACAATAGAATTTGTTTATATTCTTTTTTCTAACAGCGTTGGAATTTAATTTCTTAAAAGTTGAATAATTGTAATGCCGCCGATTTAAACCTGTGTCTGAGTTATGGAATGTTCGGCATAACTATAAGCTAAATTGTGATGTCGTGAGTTTGAATTTACGTTTGTGCTGTCAAATGTGATGTCACGAGTTTGAATCTGCGAGCAGTCAGTCAAATGCTCGGCATATCTATCCATTGATTTGGCTTAACGAATAAATTTGTTTCTATTTATAGTATTTGTGTAGATCAAATAGACCAATTGAAGACAGATATGAATAATGAAAGACACATTCAAAGACAAGTTTTATTTTGATATGCAATTAAGGTTTAAATTGAATGTTAACTCCATTGTCTATTGCAATGTATTAATTCTGTTTGTGTTTTTCTTTTTCATTATGTAACACCACTTTGGGATGGGTTTGTTTGCTTTGAATTTTTTCCCCTTGATCATGTTAATCACTATCGCCTTATTGTTTTTGCAGTGTCCGAAACTCCTACTTCCGCTCCTGCTCTTGCTCCTCTTGCTCCTGGTATGTTTCTCACTTACCACTATTTGCCGTAGTCACAAATTTGCCGCATTGACATATTCGGTACAGTTCAGTCTTGATCTAACTGCCGCTGCGAATATCGTGAATGCGGCGAATTATATGATTAGAGTAGACCTGATTTTGTTTCTCACTTAGTATTAGTGTTTTCAATTGAGCTATTATTTCTTTGTAGCTGGAGGACTCTCTCCACAATCATCTGCAACATCTCCAACATCTTCTGGTTCATCATCTTCAAGTTTGAATGGTCCTGTAAATGAGTTATCTCCAGCACCAACACCATCTCTAGGGAGCACAGCAACAGAACTATTTGCAATTTCAATGAAATCCCTACTTGTTTGCCTATTGGTGGCTATAATATCACTTTTTTAAAATGAGTTTTCATCTTTTCATTTTGAGATCATAGATGACATGAGAGGGATTCTTTTGATGCTTTCTTTTGAGCTTTACCATTATAGTACTTCTTATATGTGTGACTTATTATAGTAGGTAAAAGTTCATTCTAGGAATGACTCAAACTTATTTACAACTTGTACCCTCTTTATAATATTATTATATATGGCTACATATATTTATATAACAATTTGAATAGCTATATTATTTATTGTTGTTTTTGTAAGAAGTATTTGTGTGTAAGTAACATCTAGGACTAAAATGTAATTTCAAGTAAGCACTAATATTTAGTGCTAGAGTTTTTTCACAAAATGGTGTTCATAGTCATCACACACAACTACCTACCTCTATTGGCAAAAGTATTTTTGGTGGAGAAAGATGCCCGTGTGATGTGCTAATTGTTTTTATGGTCATTACTCACCACAACCACATAGCTTGGTGAGATTACTTGTTAGACAACAATATCCCTAGGATGGAAGTCTAATAAAGTATCCTTGTGACATGGTAGTTATTATGATACCATGTTGTTGGAAGATAAATAAAAATAAAAGATTCTACCTTTTGTGGTCAAATTATGACACTTCACAAACACAATGAACATTTAATTCAATTGTATGCTTTGACCTTTTGTCTAGCAAACTAGACAAAAGGTAGTTGTTTGCATTGATCATTTGCTTTCTACTTTCGGCCCGTGCTTAATAAAAGAAGAGTGAATGCATAAAACAATTATTTATTAGAAAAAAAACTTAAGGGAATTGTTTATTCCACTATAAGTATAAGTATGGAAAAATACCCAATAAAAATTCGAAATTACTCCTCAGATTTAAAAGTGTATTTTCTGACGTATCATTTTCACATCAAAATACGTCATAAGTGAGTTTCACTTCATATTTGTTCCAAAATTTAATCCGGAAATGTATTTTCGGATTCACCTTATACGCATCTCATGTATTCCTAACTAAGTCATACTCATTTCGACATAAATTGATTCAGAGATGTATCTCTTTAAATGCCTCAGACATGATACAGAGATGCATTTATGTATTCACACCAGACAGTAAACTTTGACTTTGTTTAATAGATACACTAATGTAATTGACGATATATTATAATTATACTATCATATTAAATTTTATATAAATTAAATCATTCATTTATTAAATAATATGAAAATGACATATATAAATGAATAAATTCGAAATCCATAATGAAATCAAAATATATTACAAACGATAATGAAGTTGGAATCCAACATGATGTAGGAGATCAACCCCTTTGATTATGCATCCACCTAATGATACCGAGGAGCATCGTTAGACAATAGAAAACATTAACCTTGACGCTCCTTTTGGACCATTTATTCCCAACTATCATAAATAATTTGTGGCACACTCCATACAAACGTTGAACATCATTCGTATAAAGTTGATTAACTTGTGTCCAAACCGATTCACACGTGATATAAAGACAGTAGATTGGTTTAACATTAGGAAGAAGAGAAGACTTGATTACACTGCACAATTAAGCATACATTTGTTCTCATTTCTCCTTTTCAACAGCAACCACAAACATACATTTGTTCTCATTTATCCTTTTCACCCGCAACCACAATGTCAGATTTTGTGGTGAGGTGATCCTTGTAGCCTTAACCCTGAACCCATAATTTTATATCACCGACCCAATTATCGTAATTGGACCTAGTCAACTTTTTGTTGAGAGTGGAGAAGTGACATAGTTGGTAAAGATGTTCTTCGAACCAGAGGAGTCATTAGGAGCTACGACGAGTTCTTGAAGGACAAGAAATATTGCACAAACGAGTGAGAAAGGGTTGTTTGAACTAGAGCACGATTTTCCGTGAGTTGAAAATAAAAACTTAGACCCGATCTGGAACAAGTGTAGTAAGGCGAGTGACACTTTATAAAAATCGTCGGGATCGACCTCCAGATGCGCGGTCACGCGCAATTCATATGGAGGTGCATGAGGTCCATGCACAGAGGCAAGGTTGACGCGTGCGGGCGCTTGCAGAGGTTTCTGATGGTGAAAAAACGGGAAACAGCCGGATCATATGTGGCGCTTCTGCCGATAGGGTTGGTTTGTCGGAAGGTCGTCAGGAATAGTAACGACGACGACGATAGTGACCGAAAAGAGGATGCTGGAATGAGTCACGACAGAGGATGGAAGGAAAATCAGAGTTAGGACACGATTTGCCAAAAAAAATCTCATTGAAAAATAATGGATCAACCGGATAAAGCATAGGGAATGAGTGACTCTCAGTTGACTTTGGATGCCATGTCTAAAAATAAGATATTGAGAGATATTTGAATAAATTGTATCTCAATAACACTACAGAAGTTTTATTATATAGTGAAATTTACACCTTACACAATTAGTTACATCGCTTATACAATTAATTACATGTGAAGAATGCTAAGATATATTCTATTCTATTATAAACCTAACTAAAGAATATTTTATATACAAATATTAACACATGTTATTCGTCACCTAAGCGAAAATTAACTATATATTGTCATTTAGATGGAAATAATTAATTTGATATGTTTGAAAAATTAAAAAAAAATTAAATTAATGGATCAACTGAATTCCAAATATAAGATAAGAGATGGAAAAATAAAATAAAAAAGGATATTTTTAAAAAATAAAATAAAACAATTGTAAAAGAGTAATCTCAATGAAATATTACACCCAAAGAATCATCCTTGCATTTCTTGTAACTCCCCTTGTAGTGCCGGTGTTGCGAGAATAGTTAAACAAATCCAACAAACAAAAGAATTAAAAATCACAATCGCTGTGATGTGATCTTTATGAAGACAATAAGTAACATACAAATCATGTGATCTTTTGAAACTATTTAAACCCTTGGGTGGATATTTTTTAGATGTCATTTATCATTATTATTTTTAGGTGAAGAACATGTGATTTTTATAACAGTGCTCACCGAATTTGGAGATTTTGTTTTCTCTTGAATTGAATGTCACTCCTTATTCCATTTTTTTTTGTCTAACCAAAAACAAAAAAGCAAGGGAGACAAGTCATGTTTGACTAAACAGCTTGTCATCATTTTGGAGTAAAACTATAGAATTATGCAATTGTTAGGTAATATGAAAAGAAAATATATTAATAATTATGCGGTACACCTTTTTTTTATAGTGTCCAATCAATTCATCTAGGCATTTTAGATTTGAATATGCAGGGCAGGGTCACAATTAAATTTATTAAGAAAAAATTCATTTAATTTATTCATTATATTCACCATTTATTTTGAATTATTCATATATATATATATATATATATATATATATATATATATATATATATATATTATATATATATATATATATATATATATATATATATATATATATATATATATATATATATATATATATATATATATATATATATATATATATGTATAATCCATTCGATATATTTTAAAGAGTTATTTTTATTTTTGAATATATTTTTAAAAAAGTTATTTTTTCAAAAATATAAAAAATTGATTTTTTTTAAAATACAAAAAAACAATTTTTTTTCTTGGAAATAAATAAAAGTCAATAGTTTCAAAAATACAAAAAAAATATTATTTTTTTTGAAAAAAAAAATGATCTTTAGAAAAATACAAAAAATATTTTTTTTTCAAAAATACTAAAAAAAAGCTATTTTTTTAAAAAAACACAAAAAAATATTTTTTTTTCAGAAATACAAAAAATAATTATTTTTGAAAAAAAATTAAAAAAAAAAAATACATTTCCCCAAATTATAAAAAACTGATTATTTTTAAAAATAAAAAAAAAATTCTGAAACACAAATTATTTTTTCGAAATAAAAAATTTATTTTAAAAAGATTTTTTTGAAAATAAAAAAATCAATTTTTTCAAAAATCAAAAAATTACTTTTTTTTTTGGAAATTATAATAAAAGAAATGATTTTTAAAAAAAAAATCAATTTTTGTCAAAAATAAAAATAAAAATCAATTTTTTAGATGGATAGAATTAAATATTTTAAGAGAACTTTAATAGATGGATACAATCATAGAATTAGATATTTTAAGAGAACTTTAATAGATGAATTGAATTAGATATTTTTTTTAAAAATTTAATGGATGGGTGGATAAATTTTATCTTGAAAAAATTGAATTAGATATTTTAAATAAAAATTTAATGAATTATTAATGGATTAATAAATTATTTTAATCACTTTATTAACAATCAAATTCATATTCATTTAATCTATATATTTTGCCATGAGATTTGTAATGTAAATTTTAAATTTATAAAAAAAGTGAAATATATAATAAAATAAGAATGAAGATTCATTTAATTTTTTAAGAAAATGAGAAAAATTTAATTTAATCCTTCAGACGAATTTTGTTTAGTCTTTTGAAAAGAAATAAACGGAGATAATTTAATTATTATCTTACTTATACTTTCTTTTTTACGAATAAAATATAACATCATGATTTCACTATATTTATTAACAAAATAATTTTATTAAATATTTATTACAATTTATATTTTATTCATTTTATTATAATAATTTATGTTTAAAGTCATTTAGGTCATTTTATACATACACGTATTTCTTTTATTTTATATTAAACTACTAGATAATAGTTTTATTTTATTATTCTTTCTTCCCTTGTAATTGTAATAGTGATTTATTTATTTTTAAAGACTATAAATTGCTTTTATTTTTGTCAAAGACAATTGAACTTTAAGACAAAGGGTAAATCGATTTTCAAGATTTTTGTCAAGAGACTAAAAAGAGTATTCACTATTTTCTATTGCTAACGTGAAGGAAAGACTAATGTGGGGCATGATATTCAAATAATTTCAACGTATATGTCAAACTTATGGATTATTGGGAGCCCAGAGCACTAATAAGACTAATGCTCTAAGACTATAAGAAATGGAGACACCACATCTCAACCCAAAATTTTAAGGTGTTAGGTAAATGAGTATTTGTAAGTAATTTAATCTCTGCCTTTTCATTTATAAGAATACTCATTATATACAAGTATGATAGTGTCTATATTTGGAAGCTAATAATATACCATTATGATGTATATCAATTATAGATATATCCTAATAATTATACTAATTATAGAGATATTCTAATACTCCCCCGCAATTGAAGCGGGAGGTGGACGGACGCTAAGGTTGTCTCTGAAGTCTTGAAAAAGTATGAGAGGAAGTCCTTTGGTAAAAATATATGCGATTTGATGTTTCGAGGGGATATGGAGAACCCTGACTTGACCCCGAGCGACCTTTTCACGAACGAAATGAATGTCCATCTCAATGTGTTTCGTTCGTTGATGCTGAACTGGGTTACCCGAGAGGTAGATGACACTAACATTGTCACAGTACACCATGGTGGCTTTATGAATAGGGCATTGCAACTCAAGCAGAAGGTTTCGTAACCAGCAAGATTCAGATACCACATTGGCAACTCCATGGTATTCTGCTTCAGCACTAGAGCGTGAGAGTGTGGGTTGTCGTTTAGACGACCAGGAAAGTAGATTTTCTCCAAGATACACGCAGTAGCCGGAAGTGGAACGTCTAGTGTCAGGACATCCGCCCCAATCTGCATTTGTATAAGATAGTAATGAAGTAGTAGATGAGGGATAGAGATGTAAATCGTAGTGTTTTGTACCCTGAATGTAGCGTAATATCCTGCGAAGAGCATGCATGTGGGTGTCCATCGGATTATGCATAAAGAGACAAATTTGTTGAACCGCATATGAGATATCAGGTCGTGTGAAGGTAAAATACTGAAGGGCACCTGCAAGACTACGTTAGAGAGACAAATCCTCATATGGGATACTATATGCAACATCCATCTTGGGTTTTGTATCAACTGGAGTTGGACAAGTTTTGCATGAAGACATGCCGGCTCGTGAGAGGATGTCTTCGACATATTTCTTATGCGTGAGGAATAGACCATGATTATGGTGAGTGACGGCAATACCCAGGAAGTAGTTGAGATGTCCTAAGTCTTTCATAGCAAACTCGGAGTTGATGAGAGAGATGATAGATTGTCGCAAAGCATCAGAGGAGGTGGTGAGGATGATATCATCTACATACAGTAAAAGGTAGGCTAGATGAGAGTCTTTCTTGTAGATGAATAGAGAGTGATCACACTTGCTTTGGTAAAACCCAATCGATGAAGTATAGTCGACAAACCTCTTGTACCAAACTCTAGGGGCTTGTTTGAGCCCATATAGTGATTTGCGGAGACGACGCACATGATCAGGATGTTTGGAATCTCTGAATCCTAATGGTTGATACATGTAAACTATTTCATTGAGTTCACCATGGAGGAATGCATTCTTGACATCTAATTGATGAATGTGCCAAGATTTAGAAAGAGTAAGACTAAGAACAGTGTGAATGGTAGCCGGTTTGACAACTAATTTAATGAATCTCAGGTTTGCAAGCTTCAAAAGTCTTTGTATGGCTTAAAAAAAACCAGTAAACAGTGGTAATCAAAACTATCCTCCTTCTTTATTTCTCTAGGCTATTATCAGTCACAACCTAACCATTCTTTGTATGTTAAAGTTGACAAACACAGTTTCACTTCCCCATTACTATGTAGATGATATTGTCTTGGCAGATGACTCCATTCATGAAATTCAGAATGTCAAACATCTCTTGGATCAACAATTTAAGATCAAAGATATTAGTCAGTTAAGGTTATTCTTGGGATTTGAGATTTCCATATCAACAACATGTATATTTTTAAAATCAGAGACAATATACATTTAAGCTTTTAGAAGATACCATATTGCTTGCTTCCAAACCTTCATTTGTACCCATTTATCCAAATACTAAGCTTTTTGTCACTGATGATCAACAATTATAGAATCCATCTTCCTATAAAAGATTGATTGGTATGTTGATTTATCTGACAAATTCGAGGCCATATATTTCATTTGTTTATCTAGCACCTAAGTCAATATGAATCTCAACCTCTTTTTCCTCATTACCAATCTGCTACAAGCATTCTCAGGTATTTGAAATCTTTTCCTACTAAAGGCCTTCTATTTTTTGCTTATAGCGAATTGAAACTATTTGGCTTTGCTGATTCGGATTGGGTTCGATGCCCTATTACTAGGAAATGTGTTACTGGCTATTGTGTTATTCTAGGCTCTTTACTCCTATGTTGGAAATCCAAAAAACAACATATTGTATCCAGGTTATCAACTGAAGTTGAGTATATGGCTTTATCTTCTCTCACATGTGAACTGTAATGGTTACAATAGCTATTTCGTGATTTCCTTATTATACTTTTCCTCATCCTACATCATACATCAGTATATTGTGATTGCAAATATGTTATATACCTTGTTCATAATCTAACTTTTCATAAGAGAAGCAAACATATCGAGCTCGATTGTCATGTTGTTTGTGAGGCACAAAGCTTCACTCTAAGTTCATCCACTTGCTATCTATCTCTCTACCAATGCTCAACTAACCGACATGTTCACAAAGCAGATGCGTTATCCTGCTTTGACTACAATTTTGGTAAAGTTGTAACTTTGTAGTATAACTTAAGAGAGGCTATCAGCATATGTACACTATATCCACTACTATAGTGACATGCGTATAGAAAGCTTAAGTCAATTTTATATTAAGTTATTAATAGTTTATCAATACATAGCTTGATGTAATTTACCTGTATATAAAGAGTTATATTGTAAAGTTATTATTCAATGAATAAAATAGTTATACTTTCAGCTCTTTGTAACAAACTTTCTGATTTCTGTTTTCTCTAATTCACCATGGCCATGGAGAATCTTCCCGAGTCTTTCATCATCAACAACCTTATTAAGAATAAGGTAAGGTTTCAGGTAATAGTAGTACTGCATCATCCAAACTCTATGCCAACTACATTGAATAAAATTCGAATTTAAGTACTTGCAAAATATATGAATTGAATTCATAAAAGTTAAACCAACATTCATTGACAAATATATGTTAAATTAACCTTAAACATGTGTGTGGTATGTTTAGGGACAATGAGTGTGGTGTTGTGACATGTGAGCACATTCTAGAGCCTAATCTATTAATTTGTTTTTTTGGCCTTCACATCTGGAGTCCAATCTCCAAATATTTTTTTTTTACTTTCAAATATTTTAGTTTGAATATATTTGCATTAATCCATACGAAGTTTAAAATCCGATTTTCTTTAACTTCACATCTTTTATTTAGAATATTTTTTTCATTTTTAGATGTATCCAAAATTTAAAATTCGAGTTTTTGTTTTGCCTTCACATTTTCTATTTAGAATATATTTTTCATTTTTATTAGATGCATTCGAAATTTAAAATCTGAATTTTTTTGACCTTCATATTTTCTATTTAGAATAGTTTTTCTTTTTTGGATGCATCCGAAGTTTAAAATCCGATTTTTTTCCCTTCACATTCTATTTAGAATATGTTTTCATTTTTGAATGCACCCGTTTTATTTTTGGTTATCACATTTTCTATTTAAATTTTTCTTTTCATTTTTAAATGCATATGAAGTTTAAAACCCGATTTTTTTTACCTTCAGGTCTTCTATTTAGAATATTTTTTTATTTTTGAATGCATCCGAAATTTAAAATCCAAAATTTTTTTAGCTTTCACATCTTCTACTTAAAATATTTTTTTTCATTTTTGGATGCATCCAAAGTTTAAAATCCGAACTTTTTTGGACTTCACATCTTCTATTCTTCGAAGTTTAAAATTCATTTTTTTGCCTTCACATTTTCTATTTATTTTTAGTGCATCCAAAGTTTAAATTTGAATTTTTTTTGACATTCACATCTTCTAATTAGAATATTTTTTCATTTCTGAATGCATCAAAAGTTTAAAATCCAATATTTTTTCCGACATTTAGATCTTCTATTTAAAATGTTTTTTTTTTAATTTCTGGATGCATCCGATATTTAAAATTCATTTTTTTTCCTTCACATTTTTATTTTTGAATGCCAACGTGTAATAACTATGCCAATGTGCAACTTCAAACCCATGGTTGAATTGAATGAAAGGCTTTTCCAAAGAAAATCAAAGCTCGAGGTTGAGAGGATTGGCCTACATAACATATTGTTATTTTGCCTTAAAAAAATCAAAACTGAATGTTATTTTTCTTTAGAATCTTTTTAAAAGAAAAAAAGGTACAAGAGGATGGCAAAATACCAAAAATAAAAAAAGCACATTGTCTAGCTGCAATATGCTTTGATTGAAATTTCAATTTCTTTTATTTTTTTCTAAGAACAATTCATTAGTAATCTAGCACTGCTATTAACTATAATTAGGCTACACATGAGACTCGGTGTACAAAAAACACCATAAAATGAAGTAAATTACTTACTTCAAGTGAACTGATCCTAAAGAGGGTGCAGAAGAATTGCAGCAAGATTTTGAGCTGCAATCAACAATGATATTAGGGTTCACTATCAACAACACTTGAAATTGGTTCCTGTTTGACAGAATTTACTACCACTCTTGTCTTCACATTACTTTGCTCCATCCCTTTCGTAGAGCCGAGCAGATTCCGCCCGTTTTCTTGAATGCCACACATAATTATGCTTTTGGCAGTAACAAGAGATGTATAGAATTGATTTTGATCGCGTGGCTTCTGGAACACAATCCACTCGTCTGTTTTTTCGGAGTCGGGAGAGTCGTGCACCTTCCTTTTGTGCATCTCTTCCTTAACCATCTGAAATTTTAGCATAATATATAGTGAGGGAAATTGAAATAATAAGAGTTTATCATTTTGCTACTTCATATCATTAATTTTTAGATTCAATTACAATAGTGAATTGACATGTCAGAATAAAGAAACGGCTGACGCAAGAAGGAACAGAGTCGAAGAGAAGGAAACGTGAGCGTGAAAGAGTGAGACAAACATAAGGTTTTTCTTAATGTCTTCTCACTTTTAGAGCCTGTGTTTCAATAAGTGTTTAAAAAGCACCTGCTTTTCTGTTTTTTTCCACAATACCCGACCCATTTAAGCACGGCCCGTGCAAAACGGTTGGCCCAAAGTGTGCAATCCTACAATCCCACTTCAAACTCGCAAGCTCGACCATACTGCACACCTCCGGCGATCCTGGTTATATCGCAAAATCAAACTATGATCGCAGATCGTATAATTCTACAATCCCACGGGGCAACTCGCGATTTCGACTACATTGCTCTCACGTCTCAACCCGTTATGATACTGCCTATGTATCTGAACAGGTACAGGGTCGTAAAACAAAAATAAAAAACAATACATGACCGATTGAGTGAGAAATACAATATGTAATCTGCTAACAAAATTTACTCCAGCACAAGCATATGCTCACTAGTGTCTGTAAATTTATTGCAACAGATTGCAAATACTTCCTTCGATCTTACCATATCTGTTTTATTTCCACGACAGGCATTTAATATTCGTTACAATTATGTCATTGTATTTTTCTTCCTTAAGATCACGACAGGTATTTAATATTCATTAAAATTATATCATTGTATTTTTCTTCCTTAAGATCAACTAAGATCACAAGCATTGTTTTCATTTCCTATAAAATGATACCAAGGAAACAGTAAGCACAGCTGGTACAGCATCTGAAATGACAAAACGTATATTATCAATCTCAGATTGCGACGCAGCACGGCCATCCCCAAAAAGGGAACGGAATGGGAGCGGAGAGCAGAACGACCAATATTTTAATGATGCAGACACTAATACAATTAATACTAATGAACACGAAATTGTTAAAAACTAAAATAAATTACTCAAAATTCATTCATATTTGGAAATAAAACAATAAGTCTTAAAGCAAAACATACTTGCAATGCCAATAAAATTCAATAAAATAACTTGGCTATCCTTAAAAACTAAAGGGTAATGGTAATATCATATACAGCTGACGCGGCAGGAGCTGCCGCGTCAGAAAAGCGTCGTTCCGAATACTATCCCATTATGGCGGTCGTTCCAGCCGAGTCACCCATGTGTAACGGAACGGCACGGCCTGACGTGGTTTTCTTAGTTTTTGCTGTTCCGTGCCAAGATATCGGCCGGAATGGCCGAGTTTTAACACAGGAAAAAACTAGCTTAATCATTCTATAATTGGAGATAGCATATCATAAGTTATCAACAAACTCTGAGTCTATATGGAAAGCTCTGAATTTGATAAACAGTCACATATAGAAACCTCAAACTAAACCACACTGTTCGTGCCCAATTCACAAATCAACAAACGGTCTTCCTAAACTATGTCGGGCATTTCAGAAAAGGCATGCAGAGTTCCTATGGGCTATACCGCTAAAGAAAATGTCAAGTGGCCAAAAAATTCACGATTGCTAACATCATGCAACATAAACAAATACACCAGAAAAACGAGAATCGTTATATCACTAAGGGTCTAAGCCTCATTATCTTTTTTTGACAGATGTGATTTCATTAATAATCAAACAACAATACAATTGGTATTTTCGTTACAATCTTAAAGGCTAATCATATATGTATCTCATAGCAAGATATGAACAACCACGACAAGGACCTCCAAATAGGAATCTCTACGAAAAAAGTTGAAAAAATATGGAAAATTAAAGGCTCCTACAAGTTTAAATAATATTCTCATCTTGAGCCTGGATTTTCCAATAACTTTTTATGTTATCCACAACTTATTTTGAATCTGGCTCAAGGATCACTTCCGTTAAAACAAGATTCGCATCACTGCCTGTATGTCCATTCAATTAACCACTATTCCAACAAAATGAACTTAATCATAATAACACAGTCCCAAGTAAGGTAGCTCAGTTGTTGAGCTATGCAGGAGAAACAAGGCAAAGCCTGCAAACTAACTTACTAATATTTGCCTAATAATAAACATTTTTCAAATTCATCATTTTTTAATGCCAGTAACTAAGCTCTGCGAAAATGCCCGTGACAAAAAGGTGTTGATACCGATACCGTTATTCACCGTTTTTGTGATAAAGAACAAATTGTGATTAATTCACATTGACCGCAAGTCGCAACACCTATACCGACCGAAATCATGAAAGCCTTTACGTGACCGTTATTTAAAACCTATTGACAATTCTATTCCTAATCACATATAGAAGACCACAATTCTACTTCCCTAAAACACACCCAAGTATTTACAAGAAGATAATCTTCATTCATACACAATCACAGACTAACATTGAATGGTAAAACCGATATGAGAAACAAACCTGAACCAATGCGAAATCAAGCTCGGGTGGTCCAACTTGTGCCACACCCAAAGAACCAAAAAAGTTCCCCAACAAAGCAGCATCATAAACATCCATACCCTGAACAATCCCCGCAGCAAAACCACCAAGAAAACAGTCTCCAGCACCAGTTGGATCAACCTGACATGCCTCAAACGGATCAACCTTAAAACAGCCATCTTTACAAAACACCTCACACCCATCCTTCCCATGCGTGACAACCACGCAACACCATTTTCTCACCTCCTCCAAATCAATACACGAAGCTTCATCCTCAGAAGCTTTCAAAAACGAAACCCTCGGTAAAAGGTGAAAGAATCCACTTTCCTTTAACCCCACATGCCTCACGCGTCCATCTTGTTCCTCGAATCTCCGAATCAAACCCTGAATATCGACGAACACCAAGTCACAGATATCCAACATTCGTTCCAGCGTCTCCGGGAGAATCTCCCCGCCAACTCCAACTGCCATTCCGAATTGGAAACGCGACCCGGTCGGAAGGTCGGATGTGACTATCGGGTCACATGATGTGACTCGGTTTAGAATCCGGTCTGGGTGGTTTGATCCGAAGTGGGCGTGGAAGAGGGTGGTTTGGGAAGTGGGAACGACGAGAGGTGGGTGGGTGGTTGTGAGGGCGGTGTGGGAAAAGTCTGTGCCGACTTTGGAGACGAGGTGGAAGGGGAGAGAGAGGGCATCGAGGACGGTGGAGATGAAGGATGCAGCGCCGCCGAGTGTTTCGGCGATAACGAGGTTGTTGTGGAGGAGGATGTCGTGGCAGTAATTGCCGACGATGAGGCCACGGTGGGGAATGGGTTTGGAATCTGTAACCATTACGACGGCGTTTTGTGGATCATGTGTTGTTAGGTTTTATATTTAGAATGATGATGAGATTGTAAAATCCATGCAAGAAGAAGAAGAAAAAGAAAAAAGAGTGGATGAAGGATTCAATGTATGTATGTAATGATGGTGAGGTTAGAGAGGGAATAAAGACGCGCGCCAGAATGAGATTTAGGTGTCAATCTAGAAAGGCTGCTTAGGAGACACCAGGCATCAAAGTTTAAATAGTATATACACAACAATCAACAATGTGTATTGCAAACTCCATGATTATCTATTAATGAGATTCTATATTCATTCTCAAATTATATTGTTAGTGAATGATCCTAGAATTTTCAAAAATCGAACTTATGTAGACCGAGTACAAAATGGTAAATACGTCGGATGACCTAAATCTTAAATAGGTCGGATTCTGGTTAAGGAGACATTGATACGAGACGTAAGCAAGTCGTATCTGATCACGTAGTGACTCTTGTAGATAAACAAGTCGGATTCGGTCTTTAGAAGGGTGCCATGAGACAACATGAACAATCACAGATGACGATTACGAAACATCTCCATAATTGTATGAGAGTTACAGAGATTAAGGGAAGAGGCGTTACTCAGGGAAGACGACGGACGTTACCAGAGGTCACTTTAACATGGGATATGAAGAGGCATCCCTTTAAGAGCCATTGATGAGGTGACGAGTATAAAAAATAGACTTTCCAAATATGAAGACAACTAATACCTCATAATAAATAGGATGATTGTGACTTCACCTGACTACCTTCAGGAACGTTTATTGAAATAATTGGTGGCCTTAGAGAAACCGTAAAGTTGTTTATATTTCTCATGAAATTATTTAAGGGTATAGACTCACTAGTAAAAAAAGTGTTTTTAACGTCGGACACGAAATGCATTCTACCTTGACTACAATACCGAGGTAACGAAGGGTGTCATGAAAAGCAACGACTTATCACCTCGATTTTTAAAACACCGAGGAATAAATTAATTTACACATGTTCGAACCTCAACGTCTACATTTTTATTATTTACAAAATTAGCGCCTCATACATCTCGATTTACAATAAAACCGAGAGGTAAGATAAATTGTTTTTTAATTGAAATTCGCTACATTGTTTATACAGAAAGTAAATAAAAATAATTTGTTTACAAACTACAATGTTTACCTAGAATATTACATTGTTTACACAAAATATTTAAATAAAAATTAATTTATCCATGAAGATCATATGTTGGAGCTTCGACTCCTTGATATTTGGGCAAGATCAAATGTTTTTGCAGTTATTTGTTTCTGATATAAAACAAAAAAAGGTTAGAAAAATGAATGATTTCTGCTCAAATGAATATTTAAAAACGTAAACCTTGAACCCAAATAATTTTCTGTACTTGAAATCCATCATAGAAAACTCTTAAAGGAAATGGTTAAAGTGGAGGATGGAGATAGTTTCAAGCGTTTCATGACGTTTTTTTTTTATCAATTATAGATATCATAAGACCCTTATAATGGAAATTTTTTTATTTCACGCGGATAACTAATGGTAGTGTCTTGAGTGTTGATAATCATGAAATGGACGACAAAGATTTATTTAAAGATGATGCTCAATATCTAAAATTATCACACTAAGTTATCCCCTCGGTTTATTAAAAATTGAGGTGAACATGATTTTTTTTATTTAAAAAAATTACATTATTTACACAAAATATTGAAAAATAGGGAGTTATTTGTTCCAAATATTGCACGCATCCAATTTCTAGGAGTTATCTGTTCCAACCATTGAATGCATCCAACTTCTAAAGGAACTATTTGTTCCAACATTGAAAAGTATTTTTCTGCACTTGCAATCCATCATAGAGAACTTTTTTAAGCTTTTAAATACAACAACAACAACATCAACAACATTTTGTGAGATGGATCCTAAAAGAATGATGCGTTCGAGTTTGAAGCGACTACATATAAGTTATGATTAGGGTAAAATTTGTTTAACGAGTATTTTTATAGTAAAATCTAATTATCTTATCCCTCGGTTATTAAGGAAATTCACGGGATATATTATTTAGTTTACAAAAAAATTATAATAATAAAAAAGGGTTCCTAAATTGTTTTTTTCCTTGAATTTTTTGAATAACCGAGATAATAAGTTGATTGTCCCCTCAGTTTTGTTAAAAACTAAGGTAATATATGGTTTCTATTTCTAAAAAATAAATAAATTATGGCGTGCATTGGAATCATATCACTAGAATAGCAATGATCATCCATATTCAAAAACGTAATGTATCTTTTGAGTTTTCAATGAGGCGTTTGAACTTCTCTGATTTTTTCACTTTCTATTCTCCATTTTATTTAAATATTATTCCTAGTTTAAACGTCTCATTTCCAACTCTTTGTATCTTCAAACCTAGTTTCAAAGTTATTTCTTTTCTTCAAAAATGTATTTAACAACCTTAGATGAATTTTTTTTGTTCTTTATCAATGAAAAGTTTGTTGATTTCGATTATTTGAAAGATAAAAGTTTTGATCTAAGGAAAATTATTCACAAACAAAAGTTGAATGGCTACTTTGACATTCTTCATGGACTCGTCTACATTTATCTCGTTAAAGAGTTCTGGTTAAATGTCTCTGTTGGGACATAAGGTCATGATGTTGAGTTAATTCAATCATATGTCAATGACTCTCCTATCACAATTACTCAGTCACTTATTGCTAAGATAATAAACTGTGAAGAGGAAGGTTGTTGTGTTGAACATTATAGATTCAACAAAGTTTACTCATATCACCTTCATCTAATTTATGCCAACTACGATAATCTCAATAGTCCTACCACTCTACTACCAATTGGAAAAAAATTGTATCAACTTCTAGTGTAAAATCTTCGTCCAAGAGAGAAATAACTATAAATACTTACTTGGGATGACAAGCATCTCTTGTTATTCCTTCCCAAGAACATCAGAGTTGATCTTTCTCTTACCATTTTTAGCTTCTTAAAGGAAATGATAATCATCTCTAGGGAGGAAATGACTTTCCTCCTACCATATGGAAGAGTTCTTTCTGAATTTTTCTCCCAGTTAGAGATAGTTAATAATTATACTATTGAAGTTGAGTGGAGTCAAAATTTTGAATATGTGGAATAATTATTTGTTGTCCTATTTTTAATTAATGAAGTATTTCATGTCATATTACTGCATATTCATTTTTATTGATAACAAAAATTTTGAGAGTTACTAATTAACAAGAAAAAAATGAAAAAAAAATTAACTAAGAAAAAAGGGAAGATCGGAAGGCGCCAAATGAGAAATCATTGAAAAAAATCTTAAATGCAATTACAGGGATTCGAAGCGTGTTCCCTTATAGCTTTATTTCCCCGGTTTTCAAAAACACTGAGATAATAGATTTTTTTTATGGAGAAAATATGACGCTCACTTATAACTACTCCCTCCGTTCCTTTTTAAGTATCACTTTTTTACTTTTTACACATACCAAGGAAGCTAATCATTATTGTTACTTTTTAAATAATAATTCCTCTTTTACCTATAATACCCTTAATTATTTATTACATTCACTTTACTTTTTCTCTCTCTGCAATCATTATGTAGGGGTAATTTTGACAAAATAGCAATTAATACTACCTTGAACTTTGCAAGTGACAATTAAAAAGAAACAAATTTTTTGCAAAAAAGTGACACTTATAAAGGAACGGAGGGAGTATATTACCTTAGTTTTTTATAAAAGCGAGGGAAAAAGTTATTTTTTAAAAAAATCAAACATGTCGCTCACATGACCTATACACTCAGGTTTTGGCATGTTCGAGGTGAATGCTTCATCATAAAAAGTGTTATTTGTTGTAGCTACTTTAGGGAGGATTCATTCACTACTTGCTTCCGCAAACCTCAAACAAGGCACACAAACAATTGCTTTATCACTTGGAATTCCCAAAAGTACTCTTACACTACTATTAATATAGATGGAAGGTGTAATGGTATTCCAACTCGTACTTCTTTTGGCGGTACCTTTCGCACATCCAATGAAACTTGACAATGTGATTTCCCTGAATTCATATCAAATTCTTCAGATATCTTACATGCAAAATTTTGAGCCATTTACTAAGGTCTTTCTCTAACCAAAGGTATTGACATTACTAACTGAGCTAGCTACTTTAATTATTCCCTCGGTATCATTCTCATTGAGAACCTCTTGAATAAGTACTGTA
Organism: Lathyrus oleraceus; assembly: GCF_024323335.1. Classification (NCBI taxonomy): domain Eukaryota; kingdom Viridiplantae; phylum Streptophyta; class Magnoliopsida; order Fabales; family Fabaceae; genus Lathyrus; species Lathyrus oleraceus. The sequence goes on from NC_066580.1 coordinate 146,106,287, forward strand.
AACTTACGGTGTTGATCCAAGGTATTAAGGATATCATCCTTGAAATAGTATGTTAAGAGTCATTCACACTCTCAGAGAAGGTAATCAAAATCTTGGTTTTATGGCAAAGCACAAAACCTTTGTTGACATTGATCTTCTGGTTCACCCATCTTCTTCTAAAGATTAAGTAACATCCTTGCAGTGAATGTGGCTGAAACTTTATTTGTAAGAATTTAGTTTTTCTTTTGCTCATTTTCTATTTCTTTAGCCTATAAAAATAAATCAAGTATTAAAAAAATCGTAATGAATAGTTTTTTTATAATGAATTATAAAGAAGTCTTAATAGCTATTTTTCCTCCCGCCATATTTGCGATTTTTTAAAAACCCTAGGTCAAAAAAAAGTTTAGATTCTCTCACTGCAACCTTTTTTATTTTTATTTTTTTAATAACGTGTATGGCCAAGTTGACATTTTAGTTTAATTTGTCATTATTTTTTTCACGACGGCTTTTAATTTTTATTTATTTCACTTTGGATATTAAAAGATGAAAAAAACAAAAAAAAATTGTTATTTGACTTTTTTATTTTCAATGGAATTTGAACTCAGGACCTTTCCTTACTCCTCACAACCCTTATCTGTAACAACCTAATTTTAGTAATTATTTCTTATATTATTATTACTATAATTTATTTTATTTATTTGGAGTGTTAATTAATTAATTGGTTGTTAGGTAGTATAATAATTGATTATATTAATTAATTTTGGTGTGTTAATTAATTACTTAGTTGATATGAGATATAATTAAATAATTGTATTAATTAACTTAGTGTGTATGTGGGGTTAGTTTAATTTAATTGAACTAATTAGAGATATTTAAATATTAGGTCTTATTGGGCCTATTAATTAAATTAGAAGTATCATGCTTTAAGTCCAAATAGAATACTAGTATATAAGAGGGGAGGAGAGTGAGAATTAAGATTCATTTAATCATTTTACAACAATAGAGAAAGAGAAGAGGAAAAGTAAGGAGAAGAGGGGAAGAACAAGAGAGGAGCTAGGGTTTCCAGAAAATTGAAGAGGTAAGGGGGGAATCCTTATTATTATGGGTTAGTATGATTGGGTCAATGGGTAGATGTATGTTTAGGTTAAAATCCCTAATTTTGTATGGTTGTTTGGAATTGTTAGGTTTTGATGAGTATGATCGATTGTGGTGATTGATTGTGTTAAAACTGCAAATTAACGTTATATATTTAGAGTATTATGTAAGTTATAATTTTCTGAACGTGTGGCTTTTTACGGAATCGAAATCGGAGGTCTGGAAGTCCTCCAACGATGAAAACCGTAGAAAATTCTACATGCTGTCCGTCACAATCGCGACCATTTTTTATGTTTTATTGTCGAAATCGTTTTGGTCATAACTTTTGATCTGTAAGTCCAAATTGAGTGTCGTTTGAAGCGTTGGATATTTGAAACAGAAGGCTAGAACTTTGTTTTAGGAATAAAATAATTTTGGAGATTATTTCATGGAAGTTTTTGGGGTTGAAGAAGATGAAAATTATGTTGGAAAATTTAGAAAACAACAACTTTTTAGTAACGTCTTCGTGCACGGTTTTATTCATAACTTTCAACTCGTGAATCATTTTGGGTTGGGGTTTAAAGCTTTAGAAAAGTGACTCTAATAGATATTATGTGAATGGTGTATTTGTTATGAATGTGTATATGTACCATTGGTGGATTGTGAATGATATATTGTTATGAATGTGTGTATGTACCATTGGTGGATTGTGAATGATACATTGTTATGAATGTGTATATGTACCATTGGTGGATTGTGAATGATATATTGCTATGAATGTGTATATGTACCATTGGTGGATTGTGAATGATATATTGTTATGAATGTGTTTATGTACCATTGGTGGATTGTGAATGATATATTGTTATGAATGTGTATATGTACCATTGGTGGATTGTGAATGATATATTGTTATGAATGTGTATATGTACCATTGGTGGATAATTCATAGAGTTGAATTATGGTGATATGTGGAATGTTAAGATGGTAGAGATGATCTTAATTGCATATGTATTGGTATTTGTACATTCATTCATGGCATGCATGGTCGGCTTCATAGTGGAAGCAGTGAAACTGTGGATTCACATGGTAGCACACGTTGATCCTTAATTGGAAATAGACGTGGTAGATAACGTTGATCCTTAATTGGAAATAGGCATAACAGACGTTGATCCTTAATTGGAAATAGACGTGGTGGCTTGGATTCTAGATGTTGAATCGGAAAGCGGTGGAACGTTGGGTCCATATAGACGTTGATCCTTAATTGGAAATAGGCGTAGCAGACGTTGATCCTTAATTGGAAATAGACGTGGTGGCTTGGATTCTAGATGTTGAATCGGAAAGCGGTGGAACATTGGGTCCATATAGACGTTGATCCTTAATTGGAAATAGGCGTAGCAGACGTTGATCCTTAATTAGAAATAGACGTGGTGGCTTGGATTCTAGATATTGAATCGGAAAGCGGTGAAACGTTGGGTTCACATTGAGGTAGCGCATGCATAGAGTCACATGTCTTGCATTGAGTCACATTAGAGTTATGTGATAGTTGAGTGTCTGCATCATTGTGATTGTGATGTGTGTATGAGATATGGTAATTGAATTTGATGATGTTTGGATACATAACTTGACAAAGAATGTGATTATGTGATAATTGTAGTTATGTGTATAATTGGGAATATAATATTGGATTTGAATGTTATAATCCTTGAGTTTTGTGTGTGCTTGAAATATGTGAAATAAATGTTGGTTAATATTATTTACATGGTTATATGAAGTGTGATGAATTCCTTTAATTGTTGATTTAATCATTGTACCTTATTATACTTCTTCATAATGATTTGAATTCTCACCCTTTCTGTTTGAATGTTACCTTTACATGGGTATCGTGCAGATACTCAGGAGTAGTATCGCTGAAGTAAGTGGAAGGTAGCTCGTTCAAGGTTTAGCCGAAGAGCTTCCGTATTTTAGTTTGAAGACTGTTAGATACCCAAAAGTGCTTATTTGAGCTATCAAATATGGGCATCTTTCACTCCATTTCCTTGCTAAAGTGTTCGAAACCACCTTTGTTTTAGATGAATTGCAATACAATGATAAACGATCTTGGTACCTTTGATTTGTGTGTTATTGTGCAGGAATTAGGCATGAAATAATAGAAAATGAAGGCACAAGAAAGTTGGCAAAGGGACCAAATAAAGGATGCATTCATCAGCTTGCTCGCTAGGCGAGGGCTGTGGCGAAGAGCTCGCTAGGCGAGGCTCCAGCGAGCATCCAACGAACAGCTCCAGTATTTTACAGTAGCAAACATCAACAAACTCGCTAGGCGAGCAGCCAGCGAAGGTGGTAGCGAACACGTCCAGACTTGGTCAAAAGCGCAACCAGCACTCACTCGCTAGACGAGCCATTAGCGAGCTCCCAGCGAGCAATTCCAGTAGCAAAACCTCCTAAGCTCGCTGGAGCGAGGGTTGAAGCGCGGGCTTCGTCTAGCGAAGGTTTTGTTCGCCTAGCGAACATGCAAATCTGGCAAAGGATATTTCTCTGGGCGCAGGTGCCTCAGGTGCCTCATTTTGGGGCTCGCTAAGCGAGCCATTCTGCTCGCCTAGCGAACATGACAGCCCAGTAGCAGCACTATAAGTAGCAAGGGCTGCTTTTTGGAGGCATACCTTACACTTCCATACTTTTGTACTTTCTAGATATTTTTCCAGCATTGCTCTAGAGATACTTTGTGACCTAGAAATCATTTCTCTTCATCTCTTAACAATCTTTCACAAAAAGAAGGTGGATTCCCATCCAATCTCGATTATTCGACTCAGATGTTGATCAACCTTCTTCCGAAACTTGTTGACCAAACTACCATGAAAATGAGTAGCTAAGTTCTTCATTTTGTCAAGGTTAGATGTAGATGGTCATAAGCTTTGTGTGTATATGAGATGATCTTCATTTGTAAACTCTTTAATGATGAATTTATGGTGAAAACTTTGTTTTATTGAAAACTCTTTGTGTTGGTTTATGATCGAGAGATGTTTACCAACTCTTTACCTAGGTTTTCATCCAATCTTGTTTGTTAGCTAGAAATAATAATGAATGATTTTGTTCACCATAAGGTTGAACCAAAAAGTTGTCATTTTGATAGATTGTGTTAGAGATAAACAATGGATCAAAATGGGAAAACTCACAATGTGTGTTAGAGATAAACACATTGGGAGGACTTTGTGAAATAGTTTATCATCTAAAGGAGTTTATAAGTTTTGTTGATCGAACATATACATGCAAAGTGATCGTCGAACCCTAACTTTGGCAATATTTCTCAAATAGAAAAACCAAAACTTTTACTGCATTTTATTACACTTTTATGCAAGATACCGTGACTAAAACCAAAACCCCATTGTTACCTTAAGCTAAGAATTAAAACAACTGTCGAAAGGCGGTGATATCTCACAATCCCTATGGAGACGATAACAAAAACCAGACACTTAAAAATACAATCAACAAAATGGCGTCGTTGCCGGGGATTGTGAATTGATATTGCGAGCATCGCAATAGTTGCTTGATTTTTAGCTTTCGAATTTTTGACTTGTGCTTGTAATTTTTTTGGTTTAGTGTGCAGCTTTCGTTTTATGCGAGGGCAGATTCCTGTGGACGAACTTCTTTTTGATCCCGAGATCGAAAGAACTGCAAGGAGGCTGAATAGCAGAACGAGACGAAGGAGGCAACAAGCTAGACAACGACAAGAACAAGGAGAAAGTTCTTCTACCACGCATCCACCACCGTTCATACCTATCATGGAACCACAACCACCACCCATTTCCACTCCATGTGTAAACAGTCCAAGGAATACTGCTCAGTTTGCCAACCACACTGGAAGGCAAGCCGAGATGAAGACGGGAACTCTTAATTTACTATATGAAAGTCCATTCACCGGAATGGACCATGAAGATCCCTTTGCTTTCTCACCAAATTTTACGAGATAGCATTGGCGGCCGGAGTTGATCAAGCTCAAGAGCTACCGTTGTTCAAAAGATTATTTCCCCACTCCTTGCTCGGCAAAGCAAAAGATTGGTACTTAGATCAAACACCTGCCGTCATGACAGATTGGAATGTGTTGGAAGAGAAGTTCATCGAAAGATTTTTCTCCCACAACCGGTTCATGGAATCCAAGACGGCCATCTCAGTGTTTTCACAAGGAACCAACGAATCATTAAATGAGGCGTGGGAAAGATTCAAATCCATGCTTCGGAAATGTAAAGGGCATGGTTTTGATGAATTGACTCAAATCCATATTTTCAAAAATGGACTTCAACCAAACTGCAAGACTTTGTTGGATGCTACCTCGGGTGGTTCTTTATTGTCTAAAAACGCCGAAGAAGCTACAGATATCATAAATCGAATGGCTCTAAATGATCTCCAAAGTCAAAGTAGAGGCAACTCTTTGAAGAAGTCGGGAGTGCTTGAACTTGGGAGGAACGATGCCATTCTTGCCCAAAACAAACTCATTTCACAACAAGTGGAACTCTTAACGCAGCAAATAAAAGAGTTGAGAGAACCTTCAAAAGCTAAACAAATAGCTTGTTGTGAGCTTTGCAAAGGTGAGCATGACACCTGATTTTGTCCACCTCCCGGGTTCGAAGAAGTAAACTACATGGCGAACCAACGAGACTACCAACCGAGACAACAACAATAACAACAACAACAACAACAACAACCTTATCAACCACATCCTCAAAATCAACAACAACACTTCCAAGGGAATCAAGGGTTCCAACCTAGGAGTAACTATTACCATAACCAAGGTTATGGGGGTAGTTCTTCTAGCCGTCAAAACCCTCCCCAAAATCCTTATCAACCTCAACAACCGCCGGTCGTAACTTCAAAGTTAGAAGAGACATTGACACAATTTATGCAAATGTCAATGGCTAATCAAAAGAGCAACGATGCGGCAATCAAAAATCTCGAGACTCAAGTTGGATAACTTGCTAAGCAACTAGCGGAACAACAACCCGGTCCATCTTTTTCGGCGAACACGCAAACAAATCCTAAGGAGCATTGTAAAGCGATCACGACGAGAAGTGGGAGGGAGTTGATTAGTGAGAATAAAAAAAGAGATGAGAGTGAACAAAGAGAGGAAAAGAAGAAAAATGAGGAGGAAATATTGGAGGATAATATTGATGGTGAAGTGGGGGAGTGGAGTGAGGAAGAAGTTGAAAAGAACAAAAAGAATGGTGAAGTTGAAAAGAAAGAAAGTGTGGAAATTGAGAAAAATAAGAGTGATGAAGTAATGGGGGAGGAAGTGAAAAAGCCAAGAGCGAGAAGTTCTAGAGTTGCTAAAGGAAAGGAGGTAGTAAGCGCTACTCCAATCCAAAACCTTCCTTATCCACATGCTCCATCTAAAAGGGAGAATGAACGACATTACGCTCGGTTCATGGATATTTTCAAACAACTGCAAATCAACATTCCGTTTGCCGAAGCATTGGAGCAAATGCCCAAGTATGCCAAATTCATGAAAGACATACTTACAAAAAAGCGGAGGTATACGGAACCGGAGACCATTGTCCTAGATGCGAGTTGTAGTGAAATCATTCAAAGGACGCTTCCGAAAAAAGAGGTTGATCCGGGACGAGTTACTTTGCCGGTTAAAATTGGTGATATCTATGTCGGAAAAGGACTAATTGATTTGGGGTCAAGCATTAATCTTATACCATTGTCTATTGTAAAGAGGCTTGGCAACATTGAAATTAAGTCCATCCGGATGACCTTGCAATTGGCCGATAAGTCGACTACCCATCCTCATGGCGTAGCCCAAGATGTTTTGGTTAAAGTCGACAAATTCTTTTTCCCGGTCGATTTTATTGTTATTGATATGGAAGAGGATGATGATGCTCCGCTCATTCTGGGCTGACCGTTCATGAAAACCGCGCGCATGATGATAGACGTTGATGACGGTTTGATGAAGGTGAGAGTCCAAAATGAAGAAGTTACTTTCGATCTATTCGAAGCAATGAAGCATTCAAAAGATAGAAGTGATAGTTTTCGCATCGATGTGATCGAAGAGGCAATTTTGGAAGTTTCTAAGCATATTCATGAGATATCTCCTATGGAGTTAGCTCTTGATGACTCATTTGAAGTTTTCACAGTTGAAGAAGAGCAAGCTCTTGATGAATGCTTAAGGGAACTTGATGGTTTAAACGAACTACAACCGTGGGAAGTTGAGGAGGAAGACTTGAAGAAGGAGGTTAATGACGAAAAAGCGCCTATTGAATTGAAAATGTTACCTTCTACTTTGAAGTATGTATTCCTAGATGAGACCGAAGCAAAGCCGGTCATCGTAAGCAACCTTTTGTCAAATGATGAAGAAGCCCGTTTGATCAATGTGCTAAAAAAATCAAGAAGCCATGGGTTGGACTCTTTCCGATCTAAAAGGAATTAGTCCTTCCTATTGCATGCACAAGATCTTAATGGAAGAGGATTTTAAGCCGGTAGCTCAACCACAACGCCGCTTAAATCCTACTATAAAGTAGGTTGTTAGAAAGGAAATTGTCAAGTTGTTGGATGCGGGAATGATTTACCCGATTTCGGATAGTCCATGGGTTAGTCCTGTGCATGTGGTTCCGAAGAAAGGTGGAATTACCGTGATCCGAAATGACAAGGATGAGTTGATCCCTACTAAAGTTGCAACGGGGTGGCGAATGTGTATTGATTATAGGCGGTTGAATACCGCAACTCGAAAAGATCATTTTCCACTCCCGTTCATGGATCAAATGCTCGAAAGACTCTCGGGGCAACAATACTATTGTTTCTTGGATGGCTATTCCGGGTATAACCAAATTGCGGTTGACCCGGCCGATCATGAAAAGACGGCTTTCACATGTCCGTTTGGAATTTTCGCATACCGAAAAATTCCCTTTGGGTTGTGCAATGCACCGACGACTTTCCAAAGATGTGTGCAAGCCATTTTTGCCGACCTTATTGAGAAAACAATGGAAGTCTTCATGGATGACTTCTCGGTATTTGGTGGTTCTTTTAGTTTATGCTTGGCAAACTTAAAAACGGTGCTTGAAAGATGTGTGAAGACCAATCTTGTGCTTAATTGGGAGAAGTGCCACTTCATGGTGACCAAGGGGATAGTGCTTGGCCATAAAGTCTCTTCAAGAGGGCTTGAAGTTGATCGTGCTAAGGTTGAAGTGATTGAAAAGTTACCTCCTCCGGTGAATGTGAAGGGAATCCGAAGCTTTTTGGGGCACGCCGAATTCTATCGGCGCTTTATCAAAGACTTCTCAAAGGTAGCTAAGCCTTTGAGTAATTTGCTAGCTAAGGACCAGGTATTTCTCTTAACCGATGAATGTTTGCAAGCTTTTGAGACTTTGAAAGAAAAATTGGTTACCGCTCCAATTATAGTCGCTCCAAATTGGAATTTAAATTTTGAGCTAATGTGTGATGCGAGCGACTATGCAATCGGAGCGGTATTAGGCCAAAGAAAAGAGAAAAAATTTCATGCAATACATTACGCAAGTAAAGTTCTTAATGAGGCTCAAATTAACTATGCCACCACTGAAAAAGAATTACTTGCGATAGTGTATGCGCTTGAAAAATTTAGGTCTTATCTTATAGGGTCTAAAGTCGTAGTGTATACCGACCACTCGGCGATTAAATATTTGCTCACCAAACCGGATTCGAAGCAAAGGCTCATCCGTTGGATCCTCTTGTTGCAAGAATTTGATGTTGAAATCAAAGACAAGAAAGGATCGGAAAATTTGGTGGCGGATCATTTATCTCGCTTAGTTAATGTGGAGGTTACCGCTTCAGAGAAGGAAATCCGGGAAGAGTTTCCTGATGAAAAACTTTTCAAAATTCAAGTTAGGTCGTGGTTTGCAGACTTTGCGAACCACAAGGCTAGTGGTTTTGTGCCTCCCGACCTAACTTCGAACCAAAAAAGGAAGTTTCTTTCGGATGCCAAGTATTATGTATGGGATGACCCGTACTTGTTTAAGTTGGGTAGTGATAACCTTTTAAGAAGATGCGTTACTGGCGATGAAGCGCAGAGCATCCTTTGGCATTGTCACAACTCGCCTTACGACGGACACTACAATGGGGTGAGAACGGCCACTAAAATCCTTCAGTCAGGATTTTATTGGCCCACTATTTTCAAAGACGCACATACCCATGCGCAAAGTTGTGATAATTGCCAGAGAAGCGGTGGGATTGGTAAGAGAGACGAGATGCCTCTCCAAAACATCCAAGAGGTCGAAGTATTTGATTGTTGGGGCATCGATTTTGTAGGACCATTCCCACCCTCTTATGGTAACGAGTATATGCTTGTCGCAGTTGATTACGTTTCTAAGTGGGTTGATTTGCGATTGCCTCACCTCGGGCGGATGCGAAAACGGTAATAATATTTTTGAAGAAAAACATATTTTCCCGTTTCGGAACCCCCCGAGTGTTGATAAGTGACGGAGGGTCACACTTTTGTAATGCACCGTTGGAAAGCATTTTAAAACATTACGGTGTATCACACAGAGTGGCAACTCCGTATCACCCACAGGCTAATGGGCAAGCCGAGGTCTCTAATCGTGAGATTAAGAGAATTCTCGAAAAAACTGTGTCAAATTCGAAAAAAGAGTGGTCACAAAAATTGGATGAAGCGTTATGGGCATACCGTACCTCCTTTAAAGCTCCAATTGGGCTCACTCCTTTTCAATTGGTGTTTGGTAAAACTTGTCATTTGCCGGTCGAATTGGAGCACAAAGCCTTGTGGGCTCTGAAGTTTTTAAATTTTGAAAAGGATTTGGCCGGTGAGAAAAGGAAGGTGCAACTGCTCGAGTTGGAAGAGATGCGCAATGCCGCATATCACTCAAGTTGGTTGTACAAAGAGAAGGTAAAAAAATATCATGACAAAAAGCTTCGAAAGAAAGAATTTGTGCCCAGACAGTTGGTCCTATTGTTCAATTCCAGGTTGAAGTTATTCCCCGGAAAGTTGAAATCAAAATGGTCCGGGCCATTTCGGGTCAAAGAAGTTAAGGAGTACGGAGCTATTGTCATTGAGGACATGGAAAAGAAGGAGAGTTAGACCGTTAATGGCCAACGTTTGAAGGTTTATCTCGGCGGTCATGTGGATCGCGAGAGTTGTGCTATTTCTTTGGATGCTCCTCTGTGAGCATCGAACCGTCGAGCTTATCCGACGTTAAACAAGCGCTTGTTGGGAGGCACCCCAACATTGTAAGTATTTACAGTTTTTCTGTGGTGTCGTATTGGGATTCCAATTGTTAAACCTTGTTGAATGTCCCAGGAATGCTATTTTTTGAAAAAGCAAATGCTGTCATGCTCGCTAGATGCTCGCTAGGCGAAGCAGTAGCGAGCGGATTTGCTAGTTGCTCGCTAGGCGAAGCAGCAGCGAGCGCTGCGTGGCAGAACTCATTTAATTCTCAGCAGGCCACTCTTTTGGCCCAACTACCATTTTTCTTTTTATAACTCTGAACTGCAGAACTCACACACACTCTCACTTTGCATCTCACTCACAACCCCACCTGTTACATTGCAACCATCATTGTCCATTCTAACTTCTACAGATCTCAAACCAGGTTTGCTCCTTCTCATTACTTTATGCTTGCACATTGTAAATTTCTGAAGTATATGTCATTTAGGGTGAATTTGGGGGAATGAGTGCATTAAGTTTTGCATGTGGGTGTAGATTTGCATGTACCTTAGAACGATGCCTTTCTTGATAAATCATATTGTTCTGAAATAAATACCATGATACCTTGGGTTTTGCTGAAATTTCAGTGTAAACATTGCAGAACCCAAAAACCCGTAAGATTCGCTAGCAACTCGCTAGGCGAATAAGTGGCGAGCATTCGCTGCCACTTCGCTAGGCGAACCTGTAGCGAAGCTTCGCTAGGTTCTCGCTAGGCGAAGCAGCAGCGACCATGACAGTAGTTGGATTTCTGGTTTTGCTTTCTAATCTGTTTTGTGTTTGTGTTGTTTCCTCTCTATGTCTTTGCAGATGGAATCCAGGTCCGGAGCTTCGAAAAAGAGAAAGGGCGGGAACACTTCCCGTCCCGTACCAATACAATTCGACACCGACAAATTTGTCGGGCCAAAGCAAGCAGCAAGATATGTTGCTTTGGAAAAGCGAAAGATTTTGCCGGAAAAGAGATTTATAATCAACCCTGAAGGCACGAACCGTACATTCGCCGGGTTGATTAACAACAAAAAGTGGGACCGGTTAATATCCCCCCTGGAGCATTACGACATCGCAACAGTGCGTGAGTTCTATGCGAACGCACTGCCGAACGACGACGAGCCATTCACATGGACGTCTAGAGTGTTCGGCCGTCCTGTTGCGTTCGATCGGGATGCAATTAACCGTGTCCTGGGTGAACCGCTCCATCCGGGAGCCAATGAGAGAGACACCTACCACCAAGATTTAAGGCTTCACCGGGATACCGATTCGATTTCTGTTGCCCTGCTTTTGGAAGGGAAATCAGTTGAGCTGAACCCATCTAGGGTTCCGATGAGATACCATAGGGAGGACATGATTCCCTTGGCTCGACTGATCCTTTTGTTGGTTCTTACAAACATCAAACCCAAGTCTCATACTTCTACCGTGCCGATCCCAGTGGCACACTTGGTACACAACATCCTCACGAATATCCAGATTGATGTGGCGAGGATTATTGCTTTGGAGTTGAAGTCCGTGATTGAAAGCGGGCTAAAGTCGGGGGCACGAGTGAATTGTCCCCTGGCTTTCCCTTGTCTAATCATGGCTTTGTGCCAACAAGCGAGGGTGAGGCTACCCTCCAAGGGTCAAGTAAGGATCCCGCTGGCCATTGATGACCGATACGTGGCCAAGTACTGCAAACCGAAGAATCTAAGAAGTAGTTCAGCTGCTGAGGTTACCGGGGCTTCTGATGGTCCTGGTACTTTTACTCTAGGATCCGATCCTTTCCAGCAGGCTGTCTGCAACTACAACTGGGATTGGATGGCGGCAACTCAGCGCGCCATGCTCGATATGCACGATTCTATGCAGCTGTTACAGTTGCAGATGCGCGACCCCTCCGGTGAGCATTCTATGATGTCACGTGAGCAGTTTCTGCAGCACGCTAGCTGGCCTGTGGACAAGCCTGTGTTTGGAGAGGGGGCGGGTGCTGGTGCTTCTTCTGGTGCTGCTGATGATGATGATGAGGCTACCGGTTCTGAAGCCGGTAGTGATGAGGGTTATGAGTCCTTGGAGGGCTAAGTTTATTTTATTTTTCATATTATGTTGTATTTCTATTGTATTTTCAGATTTGTGTATTTTGATTTTGGTTATGTACTTTTGGGGTGTTTTGTCCCCCATGCACAATTTTAAATTTTGAAGTAATGTTATTATTTATGTTTTAAATTTCTTTTGTTTTAATAATTTTTGGTTGGTTGAGTGTCAAACCTTCTAAATTGGTTGCTCCTCAAAGAAGTATCCAATGAAGGTGCATCCGAGCTTGGATGGCAATGATAAAAATAAATAAGTGAATAATGCTAAGGTACATGGTTACCTCCGGCTAGAATTTTAGAATGCATTAAGAACTTTACTCTTTTTTGTAATTGAATATTGTCTTTTTGCAACATAATTTAATGAATGTTTCATCTAGGACTTAAAACCACAAATTGTGAGGAAACCTCCATTGTACACTTAAATGCTGGATTCTAATAAGCTTTGTTGATTCATTTGATTCATGCTTTGTCTTTTATTATTGTGAATATGTGGAAGCAATTAGAAATGATCAAGGCACTTGTTTTCTATCGAGCACAACCAGTTCCAAATACAACTTACCTGTGAGCAGAGAGAGTATTCGTTAACCCCTTTGAGCTTAAACAGTTGAATCTCAGCTTGAAATAAAGCGAGATTTCAAAAATCTTTTTTTCTTGAAACCCGGAAAATTTTGATAATTGTTCTTTTGCCGTAAAAAGTCAAGAGCATTCACTTAGGGTGAGTAAGAAATAAGTTGGGGAGAACGAAAATGAGAATCGGTTAGTGCCACAAGTCTTGAAAAACCGAGCAAGCATAAAAAATATATATATAAAATATAGAAAAGAGAAACATCTGTTTTGTAAATATGATGTGAAAGAAAAGAAAAAATAGAGAAAATGAAAATGAATGCTTGCTTGGAAGAAAAATAGTGAAAAACAAAAATTGAGTTGTGAAATAAGAGTTGTGAAGGTTTCAAATGAGAAATAAATGGAACGAAGTTGAGATGTGTGAATAATGTACAATGAATGTCTCTTTTGCATCGGCAATTTCGTTTTCAATGGCCTTAGAAATGACCCTTGTTTGTTAACCTAACCAAGCTTCAACCGAAAAGTCCTTAGTGATCTTCGTGCTTCCACATTACCATTTATAATTGTTAGACATTGTATGAATTGAATTGATTTCTTCATTGTTTGTAGGAGAGTGAGATTATTCCCGCGGTTGCAAACGCGTAATTTCTTCAATCCTTATTCGAAGAGGAGAGATAGGGTGATTCATTCAAGATAATATTGTTGTGGATAGATACATATTTCGCATTGCTATTAAGTTTTAGTTCTTGTGTATTATGCTATTCTAACCGTTGGAAATTTGTATCTGCTGATTCGCTTGTGTTTGAGCCGTTTTATCCGACTTCGGAGAAACCTTTTTCTTAAAGCAAATCCTCTTGTCCTTCAAGAGGCATACTTTTCTTGAGGAAAACCAAGAATCTAGTTGGGGAGAGTTGTTAGATACCCAAAGGTGCTTATTTGAGCTATCAAATATGGGCATCTTTCACTCCATTTCCTTGCTAAAGTGTTCGAAACCACCTTTGTTTTAGATGAATTGCAATACAATGATAAACGATCTTGGTACCTTTGATTTGTGTGTTATTGTGCAGGAATTAGGCATGAAATAATAGAAAATGAAGGCACAAGAAAGTTGGCAAAGGGACCAAATAAAGGATGCATTCATCATCTTGCTCGCTAGGCGAGGGCTGTGGCGAAGAGCTCGCTAGGCGAGGCTCCAGCGAGCATCCAGCGAACAACTCCAGTATTTTACAGTAGCAAACATCAACAAACTCGCTAGGCGAGCAGCCAGCGAAGGTGGTAGCGAACACGTCCAGACTTGGTCAAAAGCGCAGCCAACACTCACTCGCTAGGCGAGCCATTAGCGAGCTCCCAGCGAGCAATTCCAGTAGCAAAACCTCCTAAGCTCGCTGGAGCGAGGGTTGAAGCGTGGGCTTCTCCTAGCGAAGGTTTTGTTCGCCTAGCGAACATGCAAATCTAGCAAAGGATATTTCTCTGGGCGCAGGTGCCTCAGGTGCCTCATTTTGGGGCTCGCTAGGCGAGCCATTCTGCTCGCCTAGCGAACATGACAGCTCAGTAGCAGCACTATAAGTAGCAAGGGCTACTTTTTGGAGCCATACCTTACACTTCCATACTTTTGTACTTTCTAGATATTTTTCCAGCATTGCTCTAGAGATACTTTGTGACCTAGAAATCATTTCTCTTCATCTCTTAACAATCTTTCACAAAAAGAAGGTGGATTCCCATCCAATCTCGATTATTCGACTCAGATGTTGATCAACCTTCTTCCGAAACTTGTTGACCAAGCTACCATGAAAATGAGTAGCTAAGTTCTTCATTTTGTCAAGGTTAGATGTAGATGGTCATAAGCTTTGTGTGTATATGAGATGATCTTCATTTGTAAACTCTTTAATGATCAATTTATGGTGAAAACTTTGTTTTATTGAAAACTCTTTGTGTTGGTTTATGATCGAGAGATGTTTACCAACTCTTTACCTAGGTTTTCATCCAATCTTGTTTGTTAGCTAGAGATAGTAATGAATGATTTTGTTCACCATAAGGTTGAACCAAAAAGTTGTCATTTTGATAGATTGTGTTAGAGATAAACAATGGATCAAAATGGGAAAACTCACAATCTGTGTTAGAGATAAACACATTGGGAGGACTTTGTGAAATAGTTTATCATCTAAAGGAGTTTATAAGTTTTGTTGATCGAACATATACATGCAAAGTGATCGTCGAACCCTAACTTTGGCAATATTTCTCAAATAGAAAAACCAAAACTTTTACCGCATTTTATTACACTTTTATGCAAGATACCGTGACTAAAACCAAAACCCCATTGTTACCTTAAGCTAAGAATTAAAACAACTGTCGAAAGGCGGTGATATCTCACAATCCCTGTGGAGACGATAACAAAAACCCGACACTTAAAAATACAATCAACAAAGACTAGGTAATGAGTCAATGCTCTGGTCATGTAACACTGGGTAGATTAGTAGTATTGAACTCGTATCCTATTTTGATAAGTATTATGTTATTGAAGGAGAATTGCGGTCCAAAACGCAGCGGAAATTAAAATTTTCTCCTTTAGAGATCCTTACGAATGGTCATGATCAGTGATAGAATATTTACCTCTTGTGACGATTGAAACCTTTGGTGCAGATCTCTTGTGATGATCAAAACCTTTGATGCAGATCCACGAAGCGATCACGAACGCTGAACGATGACAACGTCTCTACTCAGTCCACACGAACGGATTCCTTCAATCTCAGTGCTAGCTGGTACGAATGAAGGCTTTGAGTGAGAGAGAGAGAAAGAGAGAAAACGAAAATAATGCAACCGCTAACAATGCTTCTGCACAAGGGTTCTATTTATAGAACCACTTGTGTGGGCTTCAAGCTAAAAATCCCACTTAAGTGTATTTTGGCCCATATCTTATAATATGCCCAAAATCACTTAAGCCCATGGTACCTTACCATATTTCGTATTCTACTCAAGTACACCGTACCTTACGATGTTTTATAATTCACTTAAAGGCACCGTACCTTACGGTATTCCTTAGTTACTCTATCTCTCATCAATCCGTCCTTTGTGTGTGACCCTGTAGGTTTTCGTGACGTTGGCAATTATATTAAATCACGCATTTAACATAATAAACAGTGAGCGGTATCTAGCAACACATCACTGCTACCTAAGACACGAAAATGTCATGTGATCTGACAATTCCTTCTGTGATAATACTTATGTGTATAATTACCCTTTTGCCCTTATGTCTATATTGAACACAAGGCATAGACCGTGTCATCCTTGTCCAGTTCAATATTGGGCCCATAGACATTTATCCTGTTATGCAGGATGGGCAAATTCCATCTAGGTCACTCATGTCCCTCAGCATGCTTCGTGGAGTACCCATCAACTGTCTTTATGGTTATCCAGTTACGGACAATGTTGGATCAGCAATAAAGCACTCGACTCTACATCTAGGATCCATAGTGGTTTCAGGTCGAAGAGTGGTATACGCTATTATCACCATGAGAATAACTTATGACACTTTGCATAACTTTCTATATAGTATTCTCATAGCGGGTCAATCCGGTATAAATATTACTCCTAATATCCATACTTATGTTTAAGACTTGATAACTCTTTATCCATGATCCATGAGATGTGATCATCAGTCTACAAACATAATAGTCTTAATGCTTTAATGTTATCCCACTTCACAATAAAGCTCGACTACGGATACTTTAAGAATAGTGTCCTTATGTTTAATGTGTTCTCATGATTAAGCCACACTTAATACATTAAACGGACTATCTATTCCAGGGACTTTATTAATCAACCATAATAAAGAAAATTCCTTTTATTATTAATAAATAATTCGATACAAGTACCAAAAAGTATTGGCCTCTAGGGCTTACACCAACAATTATTACTTGTGAACATGCTTATTTGCAATTGCTGTTGAGAGGCCATAGTGCCAAATATTCTGATTATGGTTTTAGTCGATTTTGAAGAGATTATTGAGAGATGATCATGGTATGGGACATGGATCATTTGATGAAATGCATGAGTATTCATTATTTTCCGCTGCGGACGCATATGCTTGAATATTCATGAGAAGTGAAATGTGTTATTTTAAATGACCAGGTGTATTGTATATTGATGACGAATGATGTTTGGTTTTTGAAAGTGTCGCATCCGCGAAAAACAACCGGCGGGCTGAAATAAAAACACAACACAGAGCCGCCACTGCGCGTTATTTATCCCAAAATAGGGAAAGGAAACGCTCAGAGAAACCTGGAAAGGACATGGTCTCGCGACCAAAGAGAAAGGGTAAGGGAGTCGGTTACGCAAGGGGAAGGTATTAGCACCCCTCACGTCCGTCGTACTCGACGGGATCCACGTTCTAAAAGAAAGAATAGGTTGCTAAAATAAACAGACAAGCATCATACACACACGCTAAGACAACACAGGTGGGGTTAAGAAGAAGAGAGCTCGATAGGACGTCGCATCCTATGCCTACGTATCTCGTCTGGAACGAGAATCAGAGCTGCCGTAGTTCGGCTCACGCACGCCAAACAAGACACACACATCCACAGGCAAACCTGGAGCCTGAATGCCAATCACTGGGCTTACATCAGCATCCGAACCAAAACACACAACAAAGGGCAAACGTGGAGCCCGACCGCCAATCACTGGACTTACGTCGGCATCCGAACCAAACACGCAATCAGAAGATAACAAGCAAACACACACAAAAGAAAAAAAAGTGCCCGGAGAGACCTCGCACGGTCTCCTGCCTACATACCTCGTCTGGAACGAGGATCAGGGCGATGTAGTTCCCCCGAAAGGGAAAGAAAATCTAGCCAGAAACCAAGGGGAAGACACACTACCAGGGAGCTGTACTCGAGCCTAGTGTTGTCATGCATCATTGCCCTAAGTTCAGGTTTCTACCTACTTGCACAACTGCAAGCTAATCCTATCCAGGAAAGAAGCAAGCATACAAGCATACAAGCATCAACAGATCTGTCATACGGTGAACTGACTTTAATGTGTTTTTAATCGCAATGTCGCGGTTAGCAAGAGTCGCCACCGACTTTTCTTTTATCCAATAAGGAAAGGTGGAAAAGAACAGGAAAGACCTTAATTTAGATTCTTAGGTTCGGGAGGTACATTATACAAAGGGAAGGTGTTAGCACCCTTTGTATCCATGGTTATCCATGGGCTCTTAATTGCTCAATCATTTATGTTTTTCTAGTTTGAAAAAGTGGTTGAGAAATGTGTAGGAAACGTTTTGAAAAGGAGAATTTAACTTTGTAATGATTCTTGAAGGAATGTATACAAAGTGGTTATCTCGTTTAGTTTTGAAAATAGTTTAGAAAAAATATAACTCGGCAATGATTCTAGTGCGAATGTATGCCAAGTGGTGATTTTCCAATGGAGGTTTTGAAAGGTGTAAGGTGTGAAAAGTAGTTTTAAATTGTGAATAAGCAATTAAGAGTTATACCTATCCGAGGTCTTTCCGGGCATTTCCTATCCTTATGAGGGTAAAACTGTCCTTACTATTGAGAAGTAAGCAGTTTTATCCTTTGGATGTAGAAGGGTCATCGAAGGGTCATCGATTGGTCATTGAAGGCAACAGTTGTGAGGATACCTTAGCATTCGAAGGGACTATCATCATTTAACCGTAGGCTACACCGAAGGGTCATCGAGGGACGAAATCATATATTCGAAGGCAACATCCGAGGGACTATGATTTATTTTATGATGATTTAATCGAAGGGTCTTTGCTAAGTGTATCCCCATATTCGCGGGACATGACCATAATACCGTAATCGTAGGGTAACAAAGAGGGGTCCAAGGTCACTTATTTAAAGGCAATGTGTTGTAATTACTTAGATAGCCGTAATCAATTAGGTAATTAGGTCCATATTAAAATTAATACATTAAGATCAATTAAGCCATTAGGGTGGATCTTCGCCATGAAATGAATACATTAAAATCAATTGAGTAATTCAGGGTGAATCTCCATAAGAATCTCCCACTCATAAAGTGGGATACCTAGCCGGCCGTTTCCTCGGGAATATGTAAACCTTTGCACAATTCAACACACGGGTTAGAGCATCAAAGTAAAGTACAATTGGAAATTGCACTACAACACAACAGTCATAATCTCAGGCCAAATGATGCAGAATTATAATAAATCTTGGTTAGATAGACATAAGGCATAATAGAAAAGAAGCAAAGCAGCCACTGTCCCGTTCGCCTCTACTTCGCCTAGCGAAGGCCCAGCGAATGCTCGCTACAGGCTCGCTTAGCGATGTGCTAGCGAGCGGCCACGGGTTTGGAGTTTGACAGCAGCATGACCTCAACCTGCTGCATGGCTTATGGCATTCAATTACAGAAATAGCATGGTCAAATATTCATGATATTCAAGCATATTTAAATTCGCATGTGAAATCAAATTACATATTCGAAACTTCAATCATGATGCTTTATGTATATAGAGATTACCGATTAAAAGCGTAAAACAATAGTGATGCGCAAACCTGCTTGCAACTAAGCTGCTATGTTGAAGAGACTGATCGCTTTTGGTATCGGATGGAGTTGGACGGCGGTAGCTTCGGAGCGGAGGAGCGGCCTTCAGGGTTTCTTTACTCGGAACTCTCTAAAGTAGCCTCCAGGGTTTCTGGGCCAGGGTTTCCGTCCGTCTTTGTCTCCGTCTTCGTCTTCGTCTTCCTCTTCTTTTCCTCTTCTTTTTCGTTACTGGAGCTTGGCTATTTATAATGCTCTTGTTGTGACCTAATGGGCTCAGAATGAAGCCCATAAATTCTGACATTCGTAAGCTTCGCTAGGCGAAGGAGTTGCTCGCCTAGCGAGCCAGCTAGTTTGGGCTTTTACTGGATCTGATGCTTCGCTGGGGCGAGTGTCATAACGAAGTGTTCGCTAGGTGAAGGAATTGCTCGCCTAGCGAGCAGGCCAGTTTGGGCCATTTTCTGGATTGGGCCTGTTGTGAGCTGGGCTTTTGTTCCTTTGAGGTCAGTGCCTTGCAGAACAAGTCGGAGTGCCTTGAAAAATGCCTTGTAATATCAACGGGCAAATTTTGGGGTATGACAGCTGCCCCTGTTTAATATTCTTGAACCGAGAGAGTAGAATGGTATGTGCACCATTCGTGGTCTGGAGGTGGAAGATTATTGAACACTAAAATGCCCCAAAATTTTGCGCTTGTCAACCAGGAGCTAGTCTTGATGGAGATGGGCTTAGAGATGCCATCCAGGGAATTTGATGATGAGAGCTTCAGAGTGCGTCGTACATTAGACGATATCTGAAGACCTGTATGTCGTACCGGGTCATGCGCTAGACCGTACGGTGAGTCCTCCATTATGTTGTTGACTTCGCCGGGGAGTCGGAGTGTGTTATATACTGCTGGGGATAAGGGCTCAAAATGGATCATACGCTAGGCCGCATCTGAATACCAGAGTGAGTTGTTCATTGGGCAGATGACTTTGCTGAGGATGAAAAATCAGACTGGATCGTACGCTAGATCGTCTCTGAGTTGCAGAACGAAACCTCCATTAAGCGGGTGATTTCACTGGGGATAGAAGATCAGACCGGATCGTATGCTAGATCGTATCTGAGTTGAAGATCCAAATGGGTCTTATGCTAGACCATATTGGAGTTGCAGGATGAGCCGTCCGTTAGGCTGTGTCTGATGATGCAAGGGGGTAGTCATATGCTAGACTACACTTCAGAAATGTACCGTACACTAGGTAGCATCTGAGGAGATGAAGGTCTAACTGGGTCGTACATTAAACCGTATCTTGAGCAGAATGAGCCGTCCATTAGGCTGAATCTGATTATAAAAGGGGGTAGTCATATGCTAGACTACACTTCAGAAATATACCGTACACTAGGTAGCATCTGAGCAGATGAAGGTCTAACTGGGTCGTACATTAAACCGTATCTGAGCAGAATGAGCCGTCCATTAGGCTGAATCTGACGATGAAAGGGGGTAGTCATATGCTAGACTACACTTCAGAAATATACCGTACACTAGGTAGCATCTGAGCAGATGAAGGTCTAACTGGGTCGTACAATAAACCGTATCTGAGCAGAATGAGCCGTCCATTAGGCTGAATCTGATTATAAAAGGGGGTAGTCGTACGCTAGACTACACTTCAAAAATATACCGTACACTAGGTAGCATCTGAGCAGATGAAGGTCTAACTGGGTCGTACATTAAACCATATCTGAGCAGAGTGAGCCGTCCATTAGGCTGAATCTGCTTATAAAAGGGGTAGTCATACACTAGACTACAATTCAGAAATGTACCTGTCACTAGGTAGCATCTGAGCAGATGAAGGTCTAACTTGGTCGTACATTAGACTGTATTTGAGTGGCATCTGAGGACTTGAAGGTCTAACTTGGTCGTACATTAGACTGTATTTGAGCAGAATCTGACTTGAAGGTCTAACTTGGTCGTACATTAGACTGTATTTGAGCAGAATCTGACTTGAAGGTCTAACTTGGTCGTACATTAGACTGTATTTGCAGAATCTGAGGACTTGAAGGTCTAACTTGGTCGTACATTAGACTGTATTTGCAGACTGACTTGAAGGTCTAACTTGGTCGGACATTAGACTGTATTTGCAGACTGACTTGAAGGTCTAACTTGGTCGTACATTAGACTGTATTTGCAGAATCTGAGGACTTGAAGGTCTAACTTGGTCGTACATTAGACTGTATTTGAGCAGCATTTGAAGGTCTTGAAGGTCTAACTTGGTCGTACATTAGACTGTCACTGAGCAGAATCTGAGGACTCGAAGGTCTAACTTGGTCGTACATTAGACTGTCACTGAGCAGAATCTGAGGACTCGAAGGTCTAACTTGGTCGTACATTAGACTGTCACTGAGCAGAATCTGAGGACTCGAAGGTCTAACTTGGTCGTACATTAGACTGTCACTGAGCGGTTGAAGGTCTAACTTGGTCGTACATTAGACTGTATTTGAGTGGTTGAAGGTCAGAATGGATCGTACGCTAGATCGTGTCTGAGTTGTTGAAGGTCAGAATGGATCGTACGCTAGATCGTATCTGAGTTGTTGAAGGTCAGAATGGATCGTATTCTAGATCGTATCTGAGTTGAAGGAGTCATATGTTGGGCTGAATCAGAATGAACCGTACGCTAGGCTATATCTGCTAGTATTTGTATATGTTGTATTTGCAATGAATGTCTGGGATGTACTTATAGATGCCTTCGTTAGAAAGATGTCAGAATGAATGTTGACACGGAGTATATCTGAAAGATGTATCTGAAGAAGAAAGTAGTCGTACGCTAGACTGCACCTCGGAATATACCGTACGCTAGGCAGTATCTGAGGGATATAGTTGAATCTTGAATGTAATTGATAAAGATGTTCGTCTGAATGGACCTTTGTTTTGACTGTATCAAGAGGATAATTAACCTGAAAAATAAAGTTAGCTTCATGCCATGTCATGATGCATGAGATGCAAATGTTGTATGCATGCGTGTGCTGTGAAATGATGTAATGAGTGAATTATGTGTCTGGAATAAATGAGAGCATTGTATACATGTATATGTTATGAAATGATGTAATGTATATGATGCGGAACGAAAATTGTATGTAGGTATGTGATGTGAAATGATGTAATGAATGCACTATGTGTCTGAAACGTTCTTCCAGGGGACTCTACTGGGGAAATAAATCTCAGTCTTCTGGTCGGAGATATTTGTATTGATGATCCTTCCTTAGCTAGGGGTATTTGACTTTTATCTGATGGCAGAGATATTCAACAGAGCCTGGTTGGGGTAGAAGAGATGACCAGTCTAGTGATGCCAATTTCTTCTGGGGAATAACTGGCGTTGCCGGGGAATCGAATTAGCAATGGATTCATTGGGAAGCGGGATTAGACCTTCTCCTCGATCCTGAAGTCGTGTAGTAATTGCTATTACTATTCTAGGCATGCATTTTTGGTAAACATTGATCATATTCAAATGCATAAATCAATTCAAAGTAAATCAATGGACGTTTACGCAAACAAAACAGAAAAGGTAAAACAAAAGCATCTTTTTGGAAATGAAATTGTATTGATTTTGAAAGAGGGTCTGTAAACAGGCAATTTGTGTACAAGGAGACAGAAATCCTAGTAAGAGGAAATCGTCAAGAAAACAAAGAGAAAGCTATGCAGAAAAAGTCCTATTGATTTTAATTCCACTACTGTCATTATGTCTTCAAGCGTCTCATCTCCTGTTGTCGGATAGAAGTGATTGGCTTGTTCAGTCCTTGGAACTTGGTTGAAGCTGACTGAGAACGGGACATAGTCTTACGCTTTAATCCCTAATTTTTGCCTGGACCGCCTTTTCAGGTTTTCAGTCCACCAGGATACCCTTTTTTGCCCAAGCCGCCTTTTCAGGTTTTCGACTTGCCGGATGTACATTTTTATATGTTTATCCCTAATTTTTGCCCGAACCCTTTTGGTTCGCCGGGATGCCCTTACTTTTGCCTAGATACGTCGACCTAGCGGGTCTCTTTTAGGCGTAGTATATTTTTTTAACTATGTCAGCGTTCACAGGATGCGGGAACTCTTCGCCATCCGTTGTAGCAAGCATCATGGCTCCACCAGAGAATACCTTCTTAACTACAAATGGCCCTTCGTATGTGGGAATCCATTTACCTCTGGGATCACCTTGCGGTAGAATGGTACGCTGGATAACTAAGTCGCCGATTTGGTACACTCGTCTCTTGACCTTTTTGTTGAATGCCTGGGTCATACGCTTCTGATATATCTGCCCATGACAAACAGCCGCAAGTCTCTTTTCATCAATCAGATTTATCTGATCGAGTCGAGTTTGAATCCATTCATCCTCATCTAAGCCTGCATCTTTCACAATTCTTAGAGAGGGAATCTGAACTTCCACTGGTAAAACGGCTTCCATTCCATAGCCTAAAGAGAAAGGGGTTGCCCCTGTCGAAGTGCGGTAACCATGAAGAGCAAAAGGTAACATCTCATGCCAGTCTTTGTATGTTACTGTTATATTCTTGATATTGTTAGCAGCCTCCACGGCGTCGTTCGTCTTTGGCCGGTACGGAGAAGAGTTATGGTGTTTTATTTTGCACTGCATGCAGAGTTCAGTTTAGTACCATTATCAGTGATAACTCTTTCAGGAGACAGCAGGTTTCTCGAATGTATATTTGATAAGATCCATCTTAGAAATCAATAAAGTGGTATGATTCAACATATACTGTCTTAGTCGGCGAGCAGCCCAAGCCAAAGCACAACAAGCTTTCTCGAGCTGTGAGTATCTTGTTTCACAGTCGGTACCTTTTGCTAAGGCAGTATATGGCATGCTCTTTTCGACCCGACTCGTCATGTTGCCCCAACACACACCTCATTGAATTTTCTAACACGGTCCAATACATGATTAGAGGTCTTCCTTCAACTGGTAGCATCAGAATTGGAGGTTCTCGGAGATACTTCTTGATTTTGTCAAAAGCTTCTTGGCATTCATCATTCCATACCATCTCTTAATTTTTTCTCAGTAATTTGAAGATGGGTTCGCAGATAGCAGTCAAGTGTGGAGTGAATCGGGCAATGTAATTCGAGTGCCCCAAGAAACCTCTGACTTCTTTCTTGTTTATTTCAGTACCCAGATTTACAATTTCAATTGATTCCTCATGCGGCTGTATAGTCTTTTCTTCTTGCAGTAGTCGGGCAAGTTCTCCAGGTACTTCACAATCTTCCACACTTCCATCCTCGGCTTGGTAGATCGGATTTTCAAAGTCATAATGAACAGTAGTAGAACTATTATCAACAGGATCCAGAGTGGGTATGGATCGGCAAATTGTTACGTGAGTGTGTGCAAGAAAACATAGCTTGTTTGAAAAATGACAGGAAAGATAAAGAGCGCAATATTTGAATGCAAAAAGTCCATTGATTTATTGAATATGAATATGCTTATGAAAATGACAAACCCTTAAAATTAGCTATTATGCCCCGGGTATAGACACAATGCTTTTGAAATACTAAAATAGCAATAACAATTACTCTCGACTAAAGGAAATCGGGATAGTGTCTTCAGCCTTCCAATTATTGAGTCCGTCACCAATTGTTGGGTAGACCCAGCTATCCAGGTCGCAATCGCTGTCGGCATCCTCTATAGCATTAAGAGTTTTGTCATGATTAGGCAGAGGAGCAGTGATGACCTTAGGAGTCTCAGGCGGATCCAATTCAAATTCTCCGGCGTCGATCATATCCTGAATTTTATTCTTCAACGACCAACAATCGTTTGTATCATGCCCGGGGCTATCGGAGTGATAGGCACACCTGGCATTGGGATTATAACTAGGAGAAGTAGTGTTGGGTTTTGCAGGAGGATCTCTGAGGGTAATTAAATTTGCTTTTAGCATACCCTGCAGTGCTTGTGCTAAAGTCATATTGATCTTCGTAAACTGCCTTCTTCCCGGGTTAATGTGCCTCACAGATTTCTTGTCTTTTTTCTTCTCGAGCAAGAGAGCCTTCAGTTCTTCCTGCCCCTTGGATAAGTTCAAGATCATCTCCTGGAGTTGAGCATTCTGAGTATGGAGATCCTTGACAGTTTGTTCGAGGTCCATTTTTCTGCTTGCATGAAAACCGTGAGAACATTGATCCCTTTAGAACACCTGTTGTGCAATGTGATGCTATGCAATGTATGAAATGTTTTCAAGGACTTTTGGAATCTAACTTTGCATAAACTACCAAAAAAGGAAACTTTTTTTTTTTTTTTTTTTTTTTTTTACAAAATAGAGCAAAGTTAAATCCCTAAGTCCTCGAAATGGTTAGTTCAACGCCATGATGTTATGATGATGTTATGATGTTATGATGTTAAGTACATAACAAGCACAAGCAAGTCACACAACCATCATTCCTAAGTTTTAAGGCTTGCATGAGTTCCATAGGTAAGTACCCTCCCCACTGAAGTTTGGTTGGTTCAACCTGTCCTAGAATAGTAACCGGGTTCTAGAAGGATCTCCAATCATTGACCTTCCTTTAAGTCCACTTCAGTGCAACGCCAAGTGGTTGACCAAAGCTTCCCTAAAGTCCAATCTCAAAGAGTGTAGTATCGAGTCTCAACCAACCCCAGTCGGAACCGAAGTCAGTTATCTCACTACTTTCTAATGGCTAGGATGAGTCAATTAGGGTTCTAAAGGTCTGGTTAATGCTTTGATGACACCACGCGAATGCCAAATTTTTCCTCAAGTAAACATGAGGAACATCAGGACATCCAAAGTGTCACATTAACCGTAGCCATCATTTTAACCATTCCAGTATACGCCGGATAGTCGCGATGATCTATTGCTACTTACCTAAGGTACACTAGATCCGGGTGTAGGATCTTTCACTCAAGCATAAAATACCCTCAAAAGAAGGAACAGTTTAAAACATAAATGATTTTTAAGGTGACCTCTCTTTGTAGTCCCCAGCAGAGTCGCCAGTTCTGTCATACGGTGAACTGACTTTAATGTGTTTTTAATCGCAATGTCGCGGTTAGCAAGAGTCGCCACCGACTTTTCTTTTATCCAATAAGGAAAGGTGGAAAAGAACAGGAAAGACCTTAATTTAGATTCTTAGGTTCGGGAGGTACATTATACAAAGGGAAGGTGTTAGCACCCTTTGTATCCATGGTTATCCATGGGCTCTTAATTGCTCAATCATTTATGTTTTTCTAGTTTGAAAAAGTGGTTGAGAAATGTGTAGGAAACGTTTTGAAAAGGAGAATTTAACTTTGTAATGATTCTTGAAGGAATGTATACAAAGTGGTTATCTCGTTTAGTTTTGAAAATAGTTTAGAAAAATATAACTCGGCAATGATTCTAGTGCGAATGTATGCCAAGTGGTGATTTTCCAATGGAGGTTTTGAAAGGTGTAAGGTGTGAAAAGTAGTTTTAAATTGTGAATAAGCAATTAAGAGTTATACCTATCCGAGGTCTTTCCGGGCATTTCCTATCCTTATGAGGGTAAAACTGTCCTTACTATTGAGAAGTAAGCAGTTTTATCCTTTGGATGTAGAAGGGTCATCGAAGGGTCATCGATTGGTCATTGAAGGCAACAGTTGTGAGGATACCTTAGCATTCGAAGGGACTATCATCATTTAACCGTAGGCTACACCGAAGGGTCATCGAGGGACGAAATCATATATTCGAAGGCAACATCCGAGGAACTATGATTTATTTTATGATGATTTAATCGAAGGGTCTTTGCTAAGTGTATCCCCATATTCGCGGGACATGACCATAATACCGTAATCGTAGGGTAACAAAGAGGGGTCCAAGGTCACTTATTTAAAGGCAATGTGTTGTAATTACTTAGATAGCCGTAATCAATTAGGTAATTAGGTCCATATTAAAATTAATACATTAAGATCAATTAAGCCATTAGGGTGGATCTTCGCCATGAAATGAATACATTAAAATCAATTGAGTAATTCAGGGTGAATCTCCATAAGAATCTCCCACTCATAAAGTGGGATACCTAGCCGGCCGTTTCCTCGGGAATATGTAAACCTTTGCACAATTCAACACACGGGTTAGAGCATCAAAGTAAAGTACAATTGGAAATTGCACTACAACACAACAGTCATAATCTCAGGCCAAATGATGCAGAATTATAATAAATCTTGGTTAGATAGACATAAGGCATAATAGAAAAGAAGCAAAGCAGCCACTGTCCCGTTCGCCTCTACTTCGCCTAGCGAAGGCCCAGCGAATGCTCGCTACAGGCTCGCTTAGCGATGTGCTAGCGAGCGGCCACGGGTTTGGAGTTTGACAGCAGCATGACCTCAACCTGCTGCATGGCTTATGGCATTCAATTACAGAAATAGCATGGTCAAATATTCATGATATTCAAGCATATTTAAATTCGCATGTGAAATCAAATTACATATTCGAAACTTCAATCATGATGCTTTATGTATATAGAGATTACCGATTAAAAGCGTAAAACAATAGTGATGCGCAAACCTGCTTGCAACTAAGCTGCTATGTTGAAGAGACTGATCGCTTTTGGTATCGGATGGAGTTGGACGGCGGTAGCTTCGGAGCGGAGGAGCGGCCTTCAGGGTTTCTTTACTCGGAACTCTCTAAAGTAGCCTCCAGGGTTTCTGGGCCAGGGTTTCCGTCCGTCTTTGTCTCCGTCTTCGTCTTCGTCTTCCTCTTCTTTTCCTCTTCTTTTTCGTTACTGGAGCTTGGCTATTTATAATGCTCTTGTTGTGACCTAATGGGCTCAGAATGAAGCCCAGAAATTCTGACATTCGTAAGCTTCGCTAGGCGAAGGAGTTGCTCGCCTAGCGAGCCAGCTAGTTTGGGCTTTTACTGGATCTGATGCTTCGCTGGGGCGAGTGTCATAACGAAGTGTTCGCTAGGCGAAGGAATTGCTCGCCTAGCGAGCAGGCCAGTTTGGGCCATTTTCTGGATTGGGCCTGTTGTGAGCTGGGCTTTTGTTCCTTTGAGGTCAGTGCCTTGCAGAACAAGTCAGAGTGCCTTGAAAAATGCCTTGTAATATCAACGGGCAAATTTTGGGGTATGACAGCTGCCCCTGTTTAATATTCTTGAACCGAGAGAGTAGAATGGTATGTGCACCATTCGTGGTCTGGAGGTGGAAGATTATTGAACACTAAAATGTCCCAAAATTTTGCGCTTGTCAACCAGGAGCTAGTCTTGATGGAGATGGGCTTAGAGATGCCATCCAGGGAATTTGATGATGAGAGCTTCAGAGTGCGTCGTACATTAGACGATATCTGAAGACCTGTATGTCGTACCGGGTCATGCGCTAGACCGTACGGTGAGTCCTCCATTATGCTGTTGACTTCGCCGGGGAGTCGGAGTGTGTTATATACTGCTGGGGATAAGGGCTCAGAATGGATCATACGCTAGGCCGCATCTGAATACCAGAGTGAGTTGTTCATTGGGCAGATGACTTTACTGAGGATGAAAAATCAGACTGGATCGTACGCTAGATCGTCTCTGAGTTGCAGAACGAAACCTCCATTAAGCGGGTGATTTCACTGGGGATAGAAGATCAGACCGGATCGTATGCTAGATCGTATCTGAGTTGAAGATCCAAATGGGTCTTATGCTAGACCGTATTGGAGTTGCAGGATGAGCCGTCCGTTAGGCTGTGTTTGATGATGCAAGGGGGTAGTCATATGCTAGACTACACTTCAGAAATGTACCGTACACTAGGTAGCATCTGAGGAGATGAAGGTCTAACTGGGTCGTACATTAAACCGTATCTTGAGCAGAATGAGCCGTCCATTAGGCTGAATCTGATTACAAAAGGGGGTAGTCATATGCTAGACTACACTTCAGAAATATACCGTACACTAGGTAGCATCTGAGTAGATGAAGGTCTAACTGGGTCGTACATTAAACCGTATCTGAGCAGAATGAGCCGTCCATTAGGCTGAATCTGACGATGAAAGAGGGTAGTCATATGCTAGACTACACTTCAGAAATATACCGTACACTAGGTAGCATCTGAGCAGATGAAGGTCTAACTGGGTCGTACAATAAACCGTATCTGAGCAGAATGAGCCGTCCATTAGGCTGAATCTGATTATAAAAGGGGGTAGTCGTACGCTAGACTACACTTCAGAAATATACCGTACACTAGGTAGCATCTGAGCAGATGAAGGTCTAACTGGGTCGTACATTAAACCATATCTGAGCAGAGTGAGCCGTCCATTAGGCTGAATCTGCTTATAAAAGGGGTAGTCGTACACTAGACTACAATTCAGAAATGCACCTGTCACTAGGTAGCATCTGGTGGGCTCAAACAATGGGTTTGACTGCCGAACAATCACAATAAAACAAACATTTCAAACAAATATTCACAAAGCACACACTATAACCAGTCAAGTGGGCTCAAACAATGGCTTTGACTGCCGAAGCAAGTCATCTGTACATGGGTAGTATTCGCTCTTAACCTTGCCATTGCGGGGCTAAGGTGAAGCAGATGAAAGGTGAGTGAAGATTAGACTTCACAGCTCTTATCCCTGACCAGGGAGAGCTTCAGACAAAGGAGCGTGGGTCCAGAATGGAGGGACCCTTCTACGCTCAAAGACTCTGACTCGATTGCGCAACAGCACAGGATCTTGGGTTTGTGTCCCAATGCATCAACACACAGCCGTGTGAGCAGAGGGACGACTCACAGAATAGTGGGGGATAGATTGCATATCCCTTTGATCCACCAATTGCCTCATAGAGGTCTTCACCTGCTTGGCACAAATGTAAACAACCACAAACATCGCCTCTTAAGGAGGACTTCAGACAACTGCTTGGCCAAGTAACAGGCCAGGTCTTCCAGACTACATGAAGAATAGAAGTCCTACCTCAAGTGGTTTAAAAACCAAGCAGCAGCAAGCAAGTTCTTAAAGAACTGTAAGCGACTAAATGTACCTGAAATCAATCAAGTATCATCAGTACTCAGACATACAAACAGTAAACAGCAAATGTTAATCTATACAGACAACACAAGTTAATGCACATAAGTGCAAGCTATAAGCCCAAGCTCAAGCTTCACAACCTACAAAACAAAGTCAAATTAGTGGACAACATCAAACAAATTCAATTCAAATTGCCTTGAAGCAATCTCCTTAAGCATTGTGCATTTCATCCTGAAAATCCACACCAAATGTGAGAAACTAGACCACTAGGCCAAGCCTAGGGTCCAAAAGGGACAAAAAAATCTAAACAGCAAGTAATATTCAACCAAAATCACATTAAAACAATTCAAAAGCAAATTCAATTGGTCCCATGCTCATACCATTCACCAATATCATTTCATGCACAATTTAACATCAATCATGTAATTTGCAACACCAAAAGACCAAACAGAACTATTTCACTCAAAAGCATACCAAAACAATTCCAAAAATCTTCAAATAATTCACACCTAAACAGGACACAATCAACAAGTAGCATGTCAATTTTCAGCTCAATTGGACAAAAGAAACTAGGTCAATGAAAATCAAGAAATCCAGACACAATTATTCAAGCCAATTCATAGCACCAACACATGCATTCACTTCAAAAATTCACAAAACAGTGAGAACAATTAAGAAATGAATGGGACCAAAACTATGATGTCCTACAATGTGTCTACAATCAGCACACCAAATTTCATCTTCATCCAAAACCATATGAGAATTTCACAAACAATATACAAACATGTGTCACACAATGTTGCAAAATGAGCATACAGTGAAGAAAATTATCAATCAATTTGAAAATGCCATCAAAAATTCCAGCAAAAATCACATGTTATCTTGACACATCAATGATCATTCATGCAAAATTTCAATCCAATCCAACAATCATAGGTCATGCAAATAAATTCATGAATTTGACCTAGCTAGGTGTGACACAAATTGTGACACCTAGATTCAAAAAATCATATCTCAATCATCAGGTATCCAAAAATCATAAACTTTACATGGAAATCACCGTCAACATGTCCAGAATGAGCACAAAAAATTTCAATCATTTCTTTAAATGTATGAGCATTTCATGATGAAAATGGCAACATGTACAAAATTGTGACACATTCTACAAACCCTAGGCTCATTGTTTTTCCATTCATGCAACAAAATTCCAAAAAATATCCATTAAATTCTACACATTCTCATGAGAAAAATGCAAAAAATTGCACTCAATTTGGATCAAAAACGAATGAGTTATTAATTTTTGAAGATCATGGCACAAAAATGAAAGAATAAAAATAAAATGAAATGGAATAATTATTTAATAAATAGCATAATGGCAATTTTGAAATTATGTTGAACATTGCCAAAACGGCGTCGTTTCAGACGCGGGAACGAAATGTTCCTATTGGCCAGGCTTGGAGGCAAACACGAATTCAAAACTGCACAAGCCTTGGACGGATCAAACCTCAATATTTTTCCAGAAATCTTCTTCCTCTCCACGCGTCCAAGTTCTTCACCATTCCAAAATCGGTTTTGCTCATTTTCTCACCAAAATACACAAACGGATATCCATTGGAAAGGTCTAAGCATGAGGATTCCAAATATGTAACCTAATTAAGCTAACTCTAACTGTACAATCCGGATCGATCAATTAAAGTTTCGTATTCAAATCTTAAAATCAACATATCTCTTTCTACAGTTCACTAAATCAAAAACTACCTACATCATGACGATCTACATGCAACGATCTTTCAAACGCATATAATAATTTAAGAAATCATGAGATTCGAAAACTAACCGATTGATGAAGGCAACAATGATTCTTGATGATTCACGATGTAATTCTCAAAAACAGGTGAAGAAGAAAGTTCAGGAAGGAGAATGCAACAGCTAGCTTGATCCAATGTTGCTCCTAGTGCAAGAAATTTCCATTTGCCATTGTTGAGTCAAAGAGGAACAGTGGAGATTCGTGAGGATTTTGGTAACAATTCCTCAAAACAGTCCAAGAGGAAGATGATTGGAGGAGGAAGCAAAAAGAAATTCGTGAATTGGTGAAGAATTGGAAGAGTTTTGTTGAATTTGGTTGATGAATGTTCTTGGTGAATTTGGAGAATTGGAGGGAAAATTGTTAGAGATTTTGTGAAATTGTGATTCTGATCCAAAGTTAGTTATGATTAGGCTCTTATACTTCCACTTAATCACACTCTTAATCATCCAATTAACCAAAATGAAATGTGATTAGCAAAAAATGCCTTTTACTAAGCAAGGGCAAAATGGACTTTTCACATAGGCCCTGTGACAGCTGTATGACAGCTCACACACTCTCAAAATACCAGCTGTGATGTGTTGCAACTTGTCTCATCTTGATTGGCTTTGTAATTCTCAATTTCCATATGCTATGCCAAATTTTGCATTTTAAGTGATAGTTCAAAAATGACTTGGCCAAATATTAGACTTTGAGCACTTGTGACAATTCAAACAATTTCTAATTTGCATTTGTGAGGTGTTGCAAAAACTCCCATGCCAAAATTCCAATTATTTCTCAACTTGGACCATTTTGCCCTTGGATTTTTAATTGTACACTTGAAAATTGACTTTTTGCATTGATCATTTTTGATGAATTCCAATTATGCACCATGAAAGTACATGTCAAATGGAGTTTGCACATAAAAAGATCACTCAATTTGGACACTCCATGTGGAAGTTATGCCCATCTGATTATGGGTCATTTTTGAAATTGAATGGACCATAACTTGCCAACCATACATGGGAAATTCAAGTTCTTGGACTTTTTGGAAAGGTGAGACCAAGATCTACAACTTTCATGTTGAACAAATTTCATTTGAAGCATTTTTGGACACGTAATTTTGTGGTCAAAAACTTTCCATTTTTGGAAACTTCCATTACAAGTCACTTTCTATTTTTGGCAATTCTTGTTCTGACTTTATTTTCTCCATTCTTGAGCTTTGAAATGTCAAATAACACTTGTTTCAACATGAATGAAGTGTATCCAACTTTCTCCCACCTCCAAATCCATAAAATCAAGCACAGTTGACCACAGTTGACTTTTTCAACTGATAGATGAATTTGGCAATGCATTGATCAATCTGAGCCCCAATCCTCTGATGAAATGGCTCAAGGATGAACCCCTAGCCTCAATAAGCTCCATATAATCACATGATGATCCCCATATCCATCATAGACCCTATCTCCTTGCTATGCCCTGATTGGCCCAATGCAACTGATTAGGGTTGACCAGTGGTCAAAACCCTAATATCAAGGTATATGCTCAATCTTCTGAATCCTCTGGATGATGTCAAGACCATGATGATGATGATGTATCACTTCTAACAAGATGAAGACCAATCTCCTTTTGAGAATTATGAAACCCTAGTTCATAGCCCAATCCTCAGATGATTAATGACCAGTCAATAAAAACCCTAGGCTTGCATCTCCACCTCTTATCTTCTGACCAAGACTTAGGAGGATGATTGCACAATGTAACCACATGATATGCAATATGCAATGCCTAATGACCTAAAATGATATGCAAATATGTTAAGCCAGTCCCAAGAGAGGAGGGCAAATTTTGAGGTGTTACAGCTGCCCCTATTCAATCCACTGTGAACCTGTCGATATGAACAGCCTCAGCTTTCAGATGATCAGGATGAAGAGTGATTGAATACCAAGAACAGACGAACAATTTGCGCTCTGATGGGAAAATAATTAAAAATGCCTGTCAGAATCGGCAAAGAAACAATCTTGAAGAAAAAATCCGTCTGGTACGGAGAAAGTCGGCCTGATCACCGAAACAGCAACGTCGACCTGGATACCAAAATAAATGGTAACGCAGGGATAACCATGGCCTGAATACCACATCCGCTGGGGATTATTATTCTCTTTTCCTTTTTTATGCTTTTCTTGAACCCCGAAATTTTCTCTTGCGCCAATGATCCCGGATCACTGCATTCGAACCCCGTTCTCCTGTTTGCCAAAATAATGAACCCCATTCTCCAGTTTGAACCCCAGTCGCCTGACGATTACTTGCGATCGCCAATGTGAACCCCATCTCCAGAAAACACCTCGTGTCTCCTTTTCTCCATTTGGACCCCGCTCTCCAGAAAATGCCTCAACACTTCCTTTTCTCCATTTGAACCCCGATCTCCAGAAAATGTCGCAACATCTCCCTTTCTCCGTTTGAACCCCGATCTCCAGTTTCTTGTGATAATTCCGCTGGCAACGTCGGAAATAACACCAAACACCACTCTGAGGGCGACATATCAGAGGGTACACCTTCCACCAGACACTGACTGATGACTGGGAAGAAACTCGACGTTTACTTGACATCGAACGATGATGTTTACTGACACCAAAGAAAACTCGACCAAACATTAAACAATGACTGGGAGAAAACTCGATGTTTACTGGACATCGGACAATGATGTTTTACAGGACACCAAAGAAAACTCGACCAAACATTAAACAATGACTGGGAGAAAACTCGATGTTTACTGGACATCGGACAATGATGTTGACGGGACATCGAACAAGGATGTTGACAGGACATCGAACAATGATGTTTACAGGACATCGAACAATGATGTTGACAGGACATCAAACAATGATGTTGACAGGCATCAAACAATGATGTTTACAGGCATCAAACAATGATGTTGACAGGACATCGAACAATGATGTTGACAGGACATCAAACAATGATGTTGACAGGCATCAAACAATGATGTTTACAGGCATCAAACAATGATGTTGACAGGCATCAAACAATGATGTTGACAGGCATCAAACAATGATGTTTACAGGCATCAAACAATGATGTTTACAGGACATCGAACAATGATGTTGACAGGACATCGAACAATGATGTTTACAGGCATCAAACAATGGTGTTGACAGGCATCAAACAATGATCGACCAGACATTAAACAATGACTGGGAAATACTGCTGCTCCAAAATCCCGCTGCTGAACTCCTCGGAGTATCGTCTTCACTGTCCGGCAAAACCAATCCCCAAGCGGTAACCACGGCTTGAATCGCGCTGATCGCGTAACGTCCTCTGATTTTATTTCCATCTCTGTCCGACGGAAACATTTCCTCCAATATCGCACTACTGGGGAACATTGCTGATCTGACGTCATGATGCTAAACTCCACAGAGTAACATCTTCGCTTTCTGGCACAACCACCTCTCAAACGGTAACCACGGCTTGAGACTAGCTCTATGCTTGCAACAATGATGCATGATCTTTTTCCGCGTAATGCTCCATAATTATGGAAATGCTACGCGATTTATTTTTTCTATGCAATATGCTATGCTTATTCTACATGATGAATGCATAAAAAAGTATCCCCCTCAAGGGACTCTTCTGGGGAGCACGAGACACTCTGCTGAGGAACTCGTCAATACTCCGATCTCCACCCCGCTGGGGAATAACACTGCTGCTGGGAAAAGGTAACCCTTGCTGGGGAAGAACTTCCTTTGCACCCAATCCGCTCGGGAAACTGCTGGGGATAAGCACCACCACCACTCTGTGGGGATACACCAGTCTTTGACTTGCTGAGGATATCAATCCCAACTCTGCTTTGGGAACCCTCACAGATACCTGACGACTTCACTGGGGAAATGCTCACAGATACTCCGCTGGGGAAATAGCAATCTCCAGGCCCATTGACTGGGGAAGCATCAATCTATCACCTGCTGGGGATAACCATCCTGACCCTGCTAGGGAAACGAATGCTACTCCGCTAGGGAGAACCCATGCAATCCATAGGTAGAATCAACTCAGCTGGGGATGCACATATCGGTCTGCTACGGAAACTCATCCAATCCACTGGTAGGATGAACACTGCTGGAGATATATTTCATTGAAACCCGCTCCACTCGGGGGTAGCAACCTTCTGGCCTGGCTGCTGAGGAAACACCGTTGTAAACCTACCGGGGATAACCATCCTGACTCGGCTAGGGAAGTCACAGACCTTGGATCTGCAGGGGAGCTAGTCCTATGATTCTGCTTGGGGCCCTCGCTGGGGAAATGAGAAAAGTTGGCACAGAACACCCGTCGACTCGTCGAACCACGGTATCCACCTCCCAAACGCGTATCAGCTTTCCACTTTTGAGAACTCCCAGACTCGTCTGGACCTTTTCTGCTCCATCATCTTGTATTCCCAATCGCTCCGCGCTCGACGGAAACGTACTCCTGGGATTTATACATAATTTCAATTTTCCGACTTTGAAGAGTCTTCTTGATTAATTTCAAGGGTCGTCGAACGTCTCGTCGTCTCTCCGTCCTTTCTTCATATTCATTCGTCCCTGATCGGACTCTGCGGGGAATTACATACTTTCAAGTCTTCCGACTTTGAAGAGTCTTCTTGATTAATTTCAAGGATCGTCGTACGTCTCAACGTCACCTCGTCGTTTTTCATTCATTCGTTCCTGAGCGAACTCTCTGGGGATCTGCTACCAAGCTTCCACATCACAACCTGCAAGTGAGTGAAGAATATCTAACAGTTCCTGCAAAACAGATCGTTAGATAAAACCGTGCCCCAGGCGTGTCAAGATTTCAACACTTGGGTCACTCAACCTTCCAAATCAGATTTCAAGTTTTCAATCTTATAAACATGCATTGGAAGGAACCTGTATGTCTTAAAAAGCAAGATTCTTTATCAAAATAATCGGATGTTTTTGCAATCAAAGCGGTAATGAAAACAAAAAAAAAAATTATTTGACTGAATGTGCATTTTATTGATTGGAAAAGTGTGGCTCAAATGAGCAATACAAAGGAAGCAATTCCTGAAAAAAGGTAATTGCACAAAAGGAAAAATCTATCCTAATGGCAATGTGAAACCCGTGATCTCATCGAGTTCCAACTCGGTTACACCCCATATGTCCTCAGACTCTCTGTGCTTTCTGCCTTCTGAACAAGATAATTCCAACTGATCCCTACCGGGTATTATCCATGATGCTTTAACCAAAGCGCAAACGATCATGCTAGACGCAGTTGTTCGTTTCAATCCCTCTTTTGCTTGGACCGCCCTTCCGGGTTTTCAGTCCACCGGGATACCCCTTTTTGCCCAAGTCGCCTTTTCAGGTTCTCGACTTGCCGGGTGTACATTTTTCTTTTTATCCCTAATTTTTGCCCGAACCTTTTCTTTTCTTTTTTTTTGGTTCGCCGGGATGCCCATTTTTGCCTGGACTATTTTATTCTTTTCGTCCAGCGGGTCTCTTTATACGAAGTATTTTTTAACTGCGTCCGCATTCACAGGGGATGGAAAATCCTCGCCATCCATGGTCGTTAACAACAAGGCTCCGCCAGAGAAAACCTTCTTGACCACGAATGGACCTTCATAATTCGGCGTCCATTTGCCCCTTCAATCGTTTTGAGGAATAAGGATCCTTTTCAGCACCATATCACCCACATGATATACCCGAGGTCGCACCTTCTTGTCAAAAGCACGCTTCATCCTTTGCTGATATAACTGCCCATGACAGATGGCTGCCAGCCTCTTTTCCTCAATTAGGCTTAATTCTTCGTACCGGGTTCTTACCCATTCAGCCTCTTGCAATTTCGCGTCCCTCAGGACTTCTCAAAGAGGGAATCTGAACCTCAACCGGTAATACAGCCTCCATTCCATATACCAATGAGAAAGGAGTTGCCCCAGTAGATGTACGCACCGACGTTCGATACCCATGTAATGCAAACGGCAACATCTCATGCCAGTCTCTGTAGGTTACCACCATTTTCTGCACAATCGCACCGTCGGTGCATTCAAACGTTATCCGGGCAACAAAAGCTCATTCACCTTAACCTCCCCATCAGACATCAGAATCCGTTCGGATTCAGGGTCAGGCCCCTCCTCCGGGATCGGCTACTCTCAATCTTTCGATCAGAGCACCTCGAGATATCCTCATCAGGGAACTCAAACTTCATCGGTTGATAATCCTCAACGGGTTGCGGGGCGATGTAATCAGACAATTCACTCCCCTCGATTGCTTTCTGAGGGATATACTGGATATCACATCAGTCAAAATCATTGGCCCTTTTGGAACCCGTCCGATTATTGCTGGCTCTTCAAAAATCTACCTGATCAGATCCATCTCGAAATCCACAAAGTGATATGAACCAGCATATATTGTCTCAGTCGGCGAGCAGCCTATGCCAAAGTACATCAAGTTCCCCGAGCAGTGAATGTATTGTTTCACAGTCGGTAAACTTTTTGCTAAGGTAAATTGCATGCTCTTTTCGACAAGACTCGTCATGCTGACCCAATACACCTCGTAGACCCCTCGAAGGCTGTCAAGTACAGATTAACAGTCTCTCTCCACAGGGAGGCATCCGAATCGGAGGTTCCTGCAACTTTTTCTTTTATTCTTTCAATGCCCCTTGGCAATCATTATTTCACCTGACCGTTTGATCTTTTCCTTTCCAACAGCTTGAGTATAGGTTCACACGTGGCTGTCAGATGAGATGTGAACCATGACATGTAGCTCAATCTACCTAATAGACCACGAACCTCTTTCTGTTTTCGGTTCAGGCACTTCTCTTATTTTGTTTTTTTTTTTTTTTTTTTTTTTTGCAGGATCAACCTCGATTCCTCTCTTACAATGAACCCCATCAGCTTACCGGACCGCACTCTGATAGTGTACTTACTCGAATTCAACCTCAGTTTGAATTGTCTCAACTGGTCAAACGACCTGCCCCGGTCTGCCAGATGCCCCTCTTCTGTTTGGGACTTTGTTATCATGTCATAGCATTTGATTTCATGACGAATCATATCATGAAACAAAGTCACCATAGCTCTCTGATACAGGCACTGGCGTTCTGCTTCTTTAGAGGACGGTCTCCTTTCCATGGTAGCTTGTGCACAACGACACCAGTGTCCAACCCTGGCATATCCTGGCATGACCAGGTGAAGGTATCCACATACTCCTTCAACAAGGCTACCATTCTGCTCTCGACTTGCCTCTGAAGCGGCCCTAATTTCACTTCCTTCCTGACCTCGGCGGTGCTTGGAATAACAATCTCAATCCGCTCCGCATGCGGCTGAATCACCCTCTCCTCTTGTTCTAACAACCTGGATAATCCCAGCAGATCACAATCTTCTTCGTCTTCTTCTTCAGCAAGATAGATCGAATTGTCGAAGTCATATAGAGGTGTAACCAAATTGTTATCAACGAGATCCGGAGAGTTATTTTTCGACTTTGGGACGAGACAAATCAAAAAAGAAAAATGAAAACAAACATTGCCATTTTTATTTGTTTTTAAACTGCAGAAATAAATGAAAAACAGGGAACACCGCTTTTTGACTGAAAAACATCC
Organism: Lathyrus oleraceus; assembly: GCF_024323335.1. Taxonomy (NCBI): domain Eukaryota; kingdom Viridiplantae; phylum Streptophyta; class Magnoliopsida; order Fabales; family Fabaceae; genus Lathyrus; species Lathyrus oleraceus. Next base: position 146,145,935 of record NC_066580.1, read on the forward strand.
ATTTATTAATGATGCAGAAAATGCAAATTTATGAACATGAGGTGGCCCTTACAATGAACCATTACGTGTCGGGCAACACGTATGGCTTTCATGCAGATAAAATCAAAACAGAAATCATTACTCTTCCGGATGAGCGACAGTGATGATCTTTTTTAGGCCTTCCAGCTCTGGACTTCCATCCCTGGTACGCACGGCTTTATCCAACCATCAAACTCGCAGTCACTGTCAGTCTCTTCACCCATCCCACAGGCATGACCCGAATCTTCAGCAATTGCACTCACCATCGCCTGACCATGCGCCGGCATGGGATTAGCATTAACATTTGGAGACGGTGCAAAGTTAATAGCCTTGGAGTCCACCAGGTCCTGGACAACATTCTTGAATGCTCTACAACCCTCAATGTTATGCCCCGGCGTTCCAGAATGAAATTCACACTGGGCGTTTTCATCATAATTGGGTGGCCTCTGATCTGTTCTCATCGGAACCATCGCCCTCGGCTGAACCAACCCAAGATCCATCAACTTTTTGAACAGAACAGCATATGTCACGGGCGGCTTGTCAAAATGGCGATCAATCCCTTTTCCTCTCACCTGGTACCCAGCTCTCTGTTGAGGCGGTTGACGCTGCTGTCGTACTGACTGATTACCAGCAGGGATGGTTACAGCAGCAGTGTGCTGGTAGTAACGATCCCTACCGTGTCCTCCCTGGGCATACACAGCACTTGATTCACCCTCATTCTTGCGCTGACCATTCCCGAATGGCTTCTTTGACCCTGATGACGAAGCATTACCTTGTATCTTCCCCATTTTCAACCAACTTTCAATTCTCTCCCCTGCCACCACAATGTCTGCAAAGTTAGTGACGGGACAACCCACCATTCTTTCAGCAAAAACCCCCTGCAGGGTACCCATGAATAGATCAGACATCTCCCGATCCACCAGCGGAGGTTGAACTCTGGCAGCCAACTCCCTCCACCGTTGTGCATACTCTTTAAACCCTTCACTTGACTTCTGAGACATACCCTGCAGCTGGGTATGACTCGGAGCCATGTCAGCATTGAATTGGTACTGTTTAAAGAATGTGTCTCCCAGATCCTGCCAGCTTTTGATATCAGCAGATTTCAACTTAGTGTACCACTCCAAGGATCCTCCAGACAGACTGTCTTGGAAGAAGTACATCCAAAGCTTTTGATCTGTAGTGTATGCAGAGATCTTGCGGACGAAAGCTTGGAGGTGAGTCTCCGGGCAGGAACTCCCATTATATTTATCAAATGCGGGCGCCTTGAACTTCTGTGGAATCACAATCCCCTCAACCAGCCCCATGTTGGACATGTTGACAAATCCCGGAGTAGCGTGGCTTTCCAGAGCCCTTACCTTCTCTGCCAGCAACTGAATCTCTTTGCTTTGTGGTTGGACACCATATTGCCCAAGTGGCTCATTCAGCATGGAGAATTGATCAGCTTCTCGGTCTTCCTCCTTGTCATCATCAGCCCCAAAGAATGGAGGAAACAGACTATCCTTCAGATTATGCCCCGGACCGGGCCCACCACCAGTAGCACCAAAACCACCAGCATTGTTGTTCACCATACCTACGGTTGCTCTTTTTTCACCGTCCCTGGATCCACCCCGCCCCTGGTTGGAGACACCATCCAGGTTAACAACACTGTTAGCAGCTGAAGCTCGCTCGAGCTTCTCGACCTTATCAGCCAGAGCTTTCTGACCAACTGCAAAACCCTGCATGATGTTGATCAGCTCAGTCATCTTGTCCTTCAGCTCGAGGATATCTGTGTTTGGGAGATCCATTAGTCTGGGAGTATTGCGTCTGGTGAAGTATCTGTGAGGACGGGTTGAGTGCAAAGGTACAGTTCTACGAGCGCGAGCAATGATTCCTGCAAAACAGCAAACAGGTTAATATGCATGAATGCAACGTCTATCCATATGAGGAACATTCTGTCCTTTGATTCTGGTTTCATCGAGACAGATAATATTTCACCAATAACATTTTGACATCCAGATGTCTCTCAACCAGATTCTTAGTCCATAACACTCCCCATATGGCTAGACGTAGGTTTGGTGCAGATGAATGCAAAATGGGAATGATGTATGAATGCAATGCATTGCCATCCTCCAAGTCCTCTGATCATCTGTTGCTCTGAATCACAATTCGGACCTCTTAACCGATCACAACCATCTGAGGTACTGTAACCACAAATCCGACTCAAGGGTCCCGAAATAAACGGGAGATACATCATCATCATCATCAAACCATCTCTGAGCAGATACCCACAACCATCTGAATCGGCCTGGGGAATCCTGAAATAAACGGATCCCCAATGATAAAATCGGCCCGGGGAATCCTGAAATAAACGGATCCCCACTGATAAATACCACGGACAGCATTTCGGCGTCTCGGCAATAAATGACCATAAATCCGACTTATAAATATGACTCTGATCCACGGAACCAAAAGTCACCATCAAGGTCACCATCTGATCATGCATCTGAAAGAATCACCCTCCCCTCACAGGTAAATTCTAATCAGGTCACCCTAAGGCGGATAATAGTCTCGACAATCGGGCAAAGATACTCAATGGGTTTGCCCTTTCGGGTGTGCCATTGTAGCTCTCCTAAGATCGTCTAAACCAAAGATCCGGGAAACGATCGGTCACCGGAGTCAATAGCTCAAATGAAGTAACTCAACCAAAGCGGAATACCCACAGAGGCAAGCACTATCAAATGAACCTCGTCCGGCTTGTGGTACATCACGCCGCCAGGTACATATTGACCTAACATGAAGGAGGCGACATGAGACCACACTAATCCTAGGTGTACACTCGGGCCTGGGTTTTAGCCCCACTCAGAACACCCACCCCCAAACAGAGGAACCACCTGCACAGAGGACGACAACATGATAGTATGATGCATGCAAATATTTATGCAAATATATACACTGTTAGAATAACAAATGCAATAAATAAAGCAAAACAAGCAACCTAAACTATCCTAGAACGCTAGGAAGGACTCGCTTAGGGAAGATGGACCAGCACAGGTCTACATCCGAGATTCCCCAGCAGAGTCGCCAGCTGTCGCATCCGCGAAAAACAACCAGCGGGCTGAAATAAAAACACAACACAGAGCCGCCACTGCGCGTTATTTATCCCAAAATAGGGAAAGGAAACGCTCAGAGAAACCTGGAAAGGACATGGTCTCGCGACCAAAGAGAAAGGGTAAGGGAGTCGGTTACGCAAGGGGAAGGTATTAGCACCCCTCACGTCCGTCGTACTCGACGGGATCCACGTTCTAAAAGAAAGAATAGGTTGCTAAAATAAACAGACAAGCATCATACACACACGCTAAGACAACACAGGTGGGGTTAAGAAGAAGAGAGCTCGATAGGACGTCGCATCCTATGCCTACGTATCTCGTCTGGAACGAGAATCAGAGCTGTCGTAGTTCGGCTCACGCACGCCAAACAAGACACACACACCCACAGGCAAACCTGGAGCCTGAATGCCAATCACTGGGCTTACATCAGCATCCGAACCAAAACACACAACAAAGGGCAAACGTGGAGCCCGACCGCCAATCACTGGACTTACGTCGGCATCCGAACCAAACACGCAATCAGAAGATAACAAGCAAACACACACAAAAGAAAAAAAAGTGCCCGGAGAGACCTCGCACGGTCTCCTGCCTACATACCTCGTCTGGAACGAGGATCAGGGCAATGTAGTTCCCCCGAAAGGGAAAGAAAATCTAGCCAGAAACCAAGGGGAAGACACACTACCAGGGAGCTGTACTCGAGCCTAGTGTTGTCATGCATCATTACCCTATGTTCAGGTTTCTACCTACTTGCACAACTGCAAGCTAATCCTATCCAGGAAGAAAGCAAGCATACAAGCATACAAGCAAACAGAGCAAACAAATATTCACAAAGCACACACTATAACCAGTCAAGTGGGCTCAAACAATGGGTTTGACTGCCGAAGCAAGTCATCTGTACATGGGTAGTATTCGCTCTTAACCTTGCCATTGCGGGGCTAAGGTGAAGCAGATGAAAGGTGAGTGAAGATTAGACTTCACAGCTCTTATCCCTGACCAGGGAGAGCTTCAGACAAAGGAGCGTGGGTCCAGAATGGAGGGACCCTTCTACGCTCAAAGACTCTGACTCGATTGCGCAACAGCACAGGATCTTGGGTTTGTGTCCCAATGCATCAACACACAGCCGTGTGAGCAGAGGGACGACTCACAGAATAGTGGGGGATAGATTGCATATCCCTTTGATCCACCAATTGCCTCATAGAGGTCTTCACCTGCTTGGCACAAATGTAAACAACCACAAACATCGCCTCTTAAGGAGGACTTCAGACAGCTGCCTGGCCAAGTAACAGGCCAGGTCTTCCAGACTACATGAAGAATAGAAGTCCTACCTCAAGTGGTTTAAAAACCAAGCAGCAGCAAGCAAGTTCTTAAAGAACTGTAAGCGACTAAATGTACCTGAAATCAATCAAGTATCATCAGTACTCAGACATACAAACAGTAAACAGCAAATGTTAATCTATACAGACAACACAAGTTAATGCACATAAGTGCAAGCTATAAGCCCAAGCTCAAGCTTCACAACCTACAAAACAAAGTCAAATTAGTGGACAACATCAAACAAATTCAATTCAAATTGCCTTGAAGCAATCTCCTTAAGCATTGTGCATTTCATCCTGAAAATCCACACCAAATGTGAGAAACTAGACCACTAGGCCAAGCCTAGGGTCCAAAAGGGACAAAAAAATCTAAACAGCAAGTAATATTCAACCAAAATCACATTAAAACAATTCAAAATCAAATTCAATTGGTCCCATGCTCATACCATTCACCAATATCATTTCATGCACAATTTAACATCAATCATGTAATTTGCAACACCAAAAGACCAAACAGAACTATTTCACTCAAAAGCATACCAAAACAATTCCAAAAATCTTCAAATAATTCACACCTAAACAGGACACAATCAACAAGTAGCATGTCAATTTTCAGCTCAATTGGACAAAAGAAACTAGGTCAATGAAAATCAAGAAATCCAGACACAATTATTCAAGCCAATTCATAGCACCAACACATGCATTCACTTCAAAAATTCACAAAACAGTGAGAACAATTAAGAAATGAATGGGACCAAAACTATGATGTCCTACAATGTGTCTACAATCAGCACACCAAATTTCATCTTCATCCAAAACCATATGAGAATTTCACAAACAATATACAAACATGTGTCACACAATGTTGCAAAATGAGCATACAGTGAAGAAAATTATCAATCAATTTGAAAATGCCATCAAAAATTCCAGCAAAAATCACATGTTATCTTGACACATCAATGATCATTCATGCAAAATTTCAATCCAATCCAACAATCATAGGTCATGCAAATAAATTCATGAATTTGACCTAGCTAGGTGTGACACAAATTGTCACACCTAGATTCAAAAAATCATATCTCAATCATCAGGTATCCAAAAATCATAAACTTTACATGGAAATCACCGTCAACATGTCCAGAATGAGCACAAAAAATTTCAATCATTTCTTTAAATGTATGAGCATTTCATGATGAAAATGGCAACATGTACAAAATTGTGACACATTCTACAAACCCTAGGCTCATTGTTTTTCCATTCATGCAACAAAATTCCAAAAAATATCCATTAAATTCTACACATTCTCATGAGAAAAATGTAAAAAATTGCACTCAATTTGGATCAAAAACGAATGAGTTATTAATTTTTGAAGATCATGGCACAAAAATGAAAGAATAAAAATAAAATGAAATGGAATAATTATTTAATAAATAGCATAATGGCAATTTTGAAATTATGTTGAACATTGCCAAAACGGCGTCGTTTCAGACGCGGGAACGAAATGTTCCTATTGGCCAGGCTTGGAGGCAAACACGAATTCAAAACTGCACAAGCCTTGGACGGATCAAACCTCAATATTTTTCCAGAAATCTTCTTCCTCTCCACGCGTCCAAGTTCTTCACCATTCCAAAATCGGTTTCGCTCATTTTCTCACCAAAATACACAAACGGATATCCATTGGAAAGGTCTAAGCATGAGGATTCCAAATATGTAACCTAATTAAGCTAACTCTAACTGTACAATCCGGATCGATCAATTAAAGTTTCGTATTCAAATCTTAAAATCAACATATCTCTTTCTACAGTTCACTAAATCAAAAACTACCTACATCATGACGATCTACATGCAACGATCTTTCAAACGCATATAATAATTTAAGAAATCATGAGATTCGAAAACTAACCGATTGATGAAGGCAACAATGATTCTTGATGATTCACGATGTAATTCTCAAAAACAGGTGAAGAAGAAAGTTCAGGAAGGAGAATGCAACAGCTAGCTTGATCCAATGTTGCTCCTAGTGCAAGAAATTTCCATTTGCCATTGTTGAGTCAAAGAGGAACAGTGGAGATTCGTGAGGATTTTGGTAACAATTCCTCAAAACAGTCCAAGAGGAAGATGATTGGAGGAGGAAGCAAAAAGAAATTCGTGAATTGGTGAAGAATTGGAAGAGTTTTGTTGAATTTGGTTGATCAATGTTCTTGGTGAATTTGGAGAATTGGAGGGAAAATTGTTAGAGATTTTGTGAAATTGTGATTCTGATCCAAAGTTAGTTATGATTAGGCTCTTATACTTCCACTTAATCACACTCTTAATCATCCAATTAACCAAAATGAAATGTGATTAGCAAAAAATGCCTTTTACTAAGCAAGGGCAAAATGGACTTTTCACATAGGCCCTGTGACAGCTGTATGACAGCTCACACACTCTCAAAATACCAGCTGTGATGTGTTGCAACTTGGCTCATCTTGATTGGCTTTGTAATTCTCAATTTCCATATGCTATGCCAAATTTTGCATTTTAAGTGATAGTTCAAAAATGACTTGGCCAAATATTAGACTTTGAGCACTTGTGATAATTCAAACAATTTCTAATTTGCATTTGTGAGGTGTTGCAAAAACTCCCATGCCAAAATTCCAATTATTTCTCAACTTGGACCATTTTGCCCTTGGATTTTTAATTGTACACTTGAAAATTGACTTTTTGCATTGATCATTTTTGATGAATTCCAATTATGCACCATGAAAGTACATGTCAAATGGAGTTTGCACATAAAAAGATCACTCAATTTGGACACTCCATGTGGAAGTTATGCCCCTCTGATTATGGGTCATTTTTGAAATTGAATGGACCATAACTTGCCAACCATACATGGGAAATTCAAGTTCTTGGACTTTTTGGAAAGGTGAGACCAAGATCTAAAACTTTCATGTTGAACAAATTTTCATTTGAAGCATTTTTGGACACGTAATTTTGTGGTAAAAAACTTTCCATTTTTGGAAACTTCCATTACAAGTCACTTTCTATTTTTGGCAATTCTTGTTCTGACTTTATTTTCTCCATTCTTGAGCTTTGAAATGTCAAATAACACTTGTTTCAACATGAATGAAGTGTATCCAACTTTCTCCCACCTCCAAATCCATAAAATCAAGCACAGTTGACTTTTTCAACTGATAGATGAATTTGGCAATGCATTGATCAATCTGAGCCCCAATCCTCTGATGAAATGGCTCAAGGATGAACCCCTAGCCTCAATAAGCTCCATATAATCACATGATGATCCCCATATCCATCATAGACCCCATCTCCTTGCTATGCCCTGATTGGCCCAATGCAACTGATTAGGGTTGACAAGTGGTCAAAACCCTAATATCAAGGTATATGCTCAATCTTCTGAATCCTCTGGATGATGTCAAGACCATGATGATGATGATGTATCACTTCTAACAAGATGAAGACCAATCTCCTTTTGAGAATTATGAAACCCTAGTTCATAGCCCAATCCTCAGATGATTAATGACCAGTCAATAAAAACCCTAGGCTTGCATCTCCACCTCTTATCTTCTGACCAAGACTTAGGAGGATGATTGCACAATGTAACCACATGATATGCAATATGCAATGCCTAATGACCTAAAATGATATGCAAATATGTTAAGCCAGTCCCAAGAGAGGAGGGCAAATTTTGAGGTGTTACAGAAAGCTTTTAGTTTTTGAAAACGTCGATGTGACGCCCTTTGATTTATATGCGTGCTTATTTACTCTGATTATATGTTAAGTATTTTGGGGTAGAAAAAAGGGTGTTACCCTTATCCATTGGGCCAGTTGCTTGTGTTGGTTAAGATGTCCCAAGTCCCAACAAATACATTTATCTTCAATCTATGAACCAAGCCCAGAACTTTATCTTCAACATTACTCACTTTATCACCTTCATCTTCATCAATATTAGAGATGATGACTTTGAAGAAATCAACATTAGAGGTGTTTGGAGTGGCGTGAGTTACCGCAACTGAAGACGAAGAAAGAAAGAGACGAGGGATGGGGAGTTAGGGTTTGAAGGAGGGAGATGATTGGGTCCCTTAGGTGAGGCCATTCGGCGTACCATTCGAAAGAGATGGAGAAAATAGTAAAAAAATGTCCAAATTGTCTTTGTTGGTGAAGTCTCTAAGGGTTTCTAGAAGATTCGTCTTATTCGTTTTTCTCTTTGGTCCCATTTTGTTGCTGCTTGTATAGTGTTATATTGTTGGTGATTCCAAGCGCTCACACACTCTCTATTGATACTCGCTTAGCTTAGCGTTTTACAAGTCTTGCTAGATTCAACAAATATTTTGTATTATTTCATTAATCACTCGTAATAATAATACGATTGATTAATATAATTTTAGGGGTCAATTGAATTAAGATTTTAAGAAGTTTGGTTCATATATTGGTCATATGTTGTTGGATTACAAAAATGGCTGACTCTTTTTTTCCAATAGAAAAAAGGTTTCAAATGTGGTTTGATTTCAATAACCAATTTTTTTTATAAATAGTGCAGCTTAATCATTATCATGGTCATCCTAACATGTGTCTTAGGCATATGTTTTGGGCTTGGTTCTGATGAAGATGAAGATAATAAAGTGAGCAAGGTTGAAGGTGAAGTTCTGGACTTAGTTCATATGTTTTGGACTTGGTTCATATGCTTTGGACTTGGTTCATAGGTTGAAGATAAATATATTTGTTGGGACTTTTTAACCAATAGGAGCAACTAACCTAGTGGATAAAAGGTGTGAGAGTAGGGAAAGATCTTAGGTTCAAATCCCATTAAGACCAAATTTATGTCGCATTAAAAAAAGTTGTCACATTAAAAAAAGTCAACTTGCTTGTGCCCATGTTTATTTTGTGATTTGGATCAAATGGTCCAAAGGAAATCCCCAATTTTCTCACAGCTTATGATTTGAATCATGTTTTACACTTTATTTGAATCATGTTTTACGCTTGATTCGAATCAAGAAACTGAAAAATCCAAATTTAAGAGTTCTGACTTGTTATTCAAGCAACGCTTGTTGAAATGAAAAAGTAGAAACTTGCTAGGCTAAAAAATAAACAATGGCACGGATCAAAACTAACTCTTATTCAATTGAGCAAAGAGGGTTCTTAGTGGTACATATCACAATAGCTGAAGCGATTACAATACAAATGAAATATGAATATTGTACAAGCACGTGAATAATATAATATTGTACAAGCACACAAATAAATGAGAGGAAAATTACAAACAAGCAAAAAAACTAAAACAACTATATTGAAATTGACAAAAGCATCAAAATATATAAGCGATACCAAACGATAATGTGACTGTACTTTCAAAAGTTCATTTGAATTAGCTTATCCATAATATTCTTCATGGCCTTAGCCTTTTCTACATAATGTAGACATTCTTCTTAGTGACATATCTTGTAGAAGAATCTATGTTGATTCGATGGCATGCCATGCCTAGTTTAATGCCTAACATATCTTTGAGGGAGCAGACAAGAAAGTATGCATTGGCTTTGAGGCACTTAATGAACATCTCCTTCATGGACCTAAGGATATTCACCCATAACTTTTATAGTGTGTGTTAGGTTTTCGTCGAACTAGATATGTATGAAGTTTCCATATGTTATTGGTCTTTGAATATTCATATTGGCCTTGACGAACTTCCTCTAAGTGTGCATAAAAATTAGTGATATTGATATCTAAGGGGGTGTTGTTCAGAAGAGATGTCCCTTTTAACCCTCATATTTCCCTAGACAGTAACCACATATAGGTTTTTAGCATGGCTTTGCGACCTTGTCTGGCTCCATCGAAGTATGTGCATATTGTTACAATTTTATCTTTGGCTTGTTGCACTTGATTTTTAGATGAAAAATGGATGGATAGGTTCATAAGGATGTTATGGTTTATCTCCCTAGAATTGAGTTATAGATAGATTTGCACGAACAACGACGAAATTGACATCTACGACCCACTTTCTACTTCATTCTCCAAATGTTACTAGTAATTCCATTTATCCCTAATGGTTGGTTACTATTCCGATGAAAACCTATAAATTAATCCCCTTGTATTGTACCAATATTTCTTTCCTCAATCTCAATTTGGTTAGTAGCTCCGCTCACAAGATCTCACATGAACTCCCCTTATTGATGATAATTTATGAGACAATGTAATTGGCCATCTTCATCATGATTATCAATGGAAAAATATTGTTTGGTATGCTTTTTACTCATCACTATCTCTAAATCCAAAAACGGTTCATTCAGATGCTCTGATCTAATGTCGGTTTCCTATTCTTATTGATGAACAACATCTATGTGATCTTCCTCTTAATGTAAAATTCATTTAGAGAATTTCTTTGGAAGTGGGAATCCTCTTGTGATTAAGTTGATGAGAGGGCGGACTCTCGCGATTAAGGCTATGAATGTTAGTTTTCCTTTCATGTGGTATTCTTCTTCACTGCTTTCTCATTGCCTTACTACTTTCTTCAATTGCTTCATTTGTCTTTCTTGGTAGGATAACACCCCAGCAGGGGACTTCTTTCTACGCAGAGGTTTACTCATAAGAATGACTTTCTGTGAAGATTTAATAGGTGTCTTTTTGTACCTTCTTTGGCCATTTTCCCTTGTATATCTTCCAAACTTTCTGTTATTGACCAGATCTTACATTTCATCTTTGAGATATATGCATTTGTTGGTCTCATGCCCGTGGTACTTGTGAAATCTACAATATTTTTATTTCTCACCAAGTTGGATGTGATTATGCACTCCTTCACAAATTTGGGGTATTTCATCCGACTTTTTTAACATTTCTGGCAGCGCACTCTTGTAGGATTCTTTATATGGATGGGTTCAATATGTATACTCTAAGAAACAACATGACTACAAATAATACATTTTATGAAACATCTTTCACCTCAGCAACGAACAACTGAGGTGTGAACAAAAGGCACGCTAAATTTTGTTTTTATTAAAAAATACTATCTATTATCTCAGTTGAGCTTACAACCGAGGGAAAGTATTCATGGAACACACATTCGAATCCCATCAACTGTATTTTAGCAACTTTTAATTTTTTTTATATCTTTTTTATGATCTCTTACCTCGATTGAACTGGTAACATAGGGGGGAAATTATTCAAGGGACATGCCTTTAAATCCCAACAACTGCATTTTAGCACCTTATATTTTTACTTTATTTCTGTTTATGACCTATTACCTCGGTTGAGCTGACAACTGATGTGAAAAATATGGATCAACCCCCCTGTCGAATTCCAATAACTGGATTTTAGCGCATTTTATTTTATTTTTATTTTTTATTTATGACATATTACCTCAGTTGAGCTAGCAAACCGAGGATAAAATTTGTGCCCAATTTGACAAAATAATTAAGTAACGAATCATTGTCGTCCATTTATATAGTAACAACATTTAAGACATTGGCAAGTCATCAATTCACATGAAACACCAGTTATCTGTCTGAAACCCTCACCAACCAATCGGAACGTTAATTCTTTAAGGATCAATATTGGATGCAAAATGGCAAAATGAAAATTAACATAATGAAAACAATGAAAATGAAAGTAGAAGTATGAAGTAAAACACCATTCTCTAGGATTGATTGCAAGAGCAGGAAAAAGTTTCAAGGTTGGTTCCTTAATGTAATATCTTCTCTTATGCTAATTGCTTATTAAAAATGTTTAGTTTTAGTTAGAAAAGAATATATGTAACTTAACAATATTAATTGTTGTTGTTGTGTCAAGTAAAATATTTAGTTTTGTTGTTGTTTTTGTTGATATTTAATATTTAATGATTATATTGATTTTTTTTTGTTGATTTGGAGATTTAATGCTTAAATATTTTATTGATCTTGTTCATGTTTTTGTTGTTGTTGTTATTGTTGTTGTTGTTGATGATGATGTTGTTGTTGTTCATATTTAATGTTTAATAATTTTATTTATTTTTGTTGTTATTATTGTTGTTATTATTGTTGATGATGTTGAGGAGGAGGAGGATAAAGACTAAAAATTTGTCAACAAATTTGATGTATTGTAGATTGAAACAAAAAAATAGATTAAAACAAAAATTATGTAAACATGTTATGTTACCTCGAGTATTATTTCCAGTCGAGTTAAAAAATGGCACAGTTTTAAAAATCTAAAAAATAATGTTATTGGGGATCGAACTCATGACCAGTACAATTCTCCCTTAGGTTGAACTTTATCCAAGGGGAAATAAATGACAAGTTTTTATCATGCACTTCATTACCTCGCCTATGAAACCGAGATAAAAAACATTTTCCAATCGAGATAAAAAGGGTTTTCCATAGTAGTGTGGTACCGAAGTCATTCGTTCCTCTATATGTCTCTGTCTTTGTACCATTTTTTGTCCCCGATTTTCCCAGATGTTTTTCTTCTTCTTAATATCTTCAGCTACCGGCTTATCTTATTTGTTGATATATGGTTGAGATCATGCGAGTAGTTCTCTCATGCTTTGTGGATCTTCCAACCCCTGTTTCTCTCTAAATATGCAATTTGGCCTCATAGATTTATCAAAGATCCAACACATCAACTTGTCGTTTTCCCCTCTAACCTCTACCATTTCTATGAGGAACCCGTCAATATATTCTCATAAGGTCTCTTTCTTCTTTTGTAGTATGGCACTAAGTACAACCATTGTCTTTGGTTTATACTTTTGAAAGGTGAAGTGAAATGTGAATTCTTAGGAAAATGCTCTCCATGAGGTGATACACTCGTCTTATAGACCTCTGAACTAAGTCATGGAGGCTCCATTCAACGTTAGGGAAAAAACTTACACTTTACCAGGCTCTTGTCTTGATGGTAGTCTAAAACAGTATTCACATGCTTAACATGCTCGTCGGGAGCCCTAATACTATTATGTTTCAAGCTTTGGGGGCTTCTTTAAAGACTTAAAGATGCTACATTTTGTGGTTGGCACATAGAAGGAAGCCTTCTTGCTTGACCACAAGCAGGTGGAAGTGACTTCTAAATCCACCATCAGAGTCGTGTGGAGAAGAATGAGTTTTGTGGGGAAAAGATTGGGTATTCCTTAGCTTCTCCTAACCTCTAGATGGTTGTGAACTGACCTAGATGAGAACATCCACCAAAATTCCTCCAGTTTGACCTTGTTACAAGACTTTAATTTGCATTGTTATATCATCTTGAATCTTTTCACAACTCTTTTCTATGCAAATGGGTCTCACAATTTTTTTGGAGTGAAACAATATGGATAAATACCTAGTGGTGTGTAATGAACTAGTGTGGTGTTATTCGATGGACAAAAAGGGTACATGCAAAAAAAAAAGTTAGCAATTTTATGCTAAGCCAATGTGAGATTAATGTACAACTTTTCAAGTGTGAGATACATTAACTTAGGTAAAATTAACCATTAAGAATTGATGATACATGCCCAAGACTAAGTTTGAACCCAAAACCTCTTGTTAAACTTGAAGAGATATCTTATCTTCTTATCCAAATGTTCTTTGGTGATACATGTTCTGCCTTATATAAATGAATAAACTATCACTTCAGTTTTGAAAATATCATTTTCTCTTCAATTTAATATCTAGACTATAAAATATAATAAATAGTTAATAAATGATTATTAATCCATCAAATTTGTCATTTGGTTCTTTCAAAATAGAAATGAAAATAATAATTCATAGATTATCTTAATTAATGAGGATTTCTCAATGCATCCCATATGCTTCTTATGTATCACGCGGAATTCTAAAAATGTCTTCAGTTTCTGGAGATGTATCAAAAGGTCAGTTAGCGTTAACATATTCCGGAGATGCATCTTCAGAATATTTTAAAGGTTAAATCACTCCAAACTCTTCTCCTTCCTCAATTCACATTACTCAAACTCAACTCAACTTCAACCCCTCTCAAATTTCTTATCTACACCAAGTCAAATTTCTTATCTACAAAGCTCAATGGGCTCTAGGGAACATCAATATTCATATGTAACATCATCCATCTTTATCAAAAACATCAATTTCATGTAAGTTTTACGAGTTTTTGATAAATGTTTGAGTTTTGATGTAAATGAGTAGAAATCAACTATTAGGGTTATAAATAAGTCAAAATTACATTTATGATAGTTTAGGCATAATGTATTAGTTGTTTGTTGGCTGAAATTGATGATCAAAACTATTTTTGTTGAGTTTGCATATGGTATATTACGCCATTGGAGCAAGTTCTGAGTTGTAGAAAATTATGGAGATGCATCTCTAGAATTTTTCAACGTTTTAGTTTCCCAATAACCGGAGATGCATCTCCGGAACTTTTCAGCGGTTTAGTTTCCTAGTAATTGGAGATGCATCTTCAAAAATTTCTCATTCTTTTGTTTTTAATTTTCATACTTGTGTTGTTTACATAGACTAATGGTCTGCCTTACTTTAACTTACAAGCATAATGATTGATAAACATGATATAATAAGGCATGCCAGGGTTGCTTAGCATGCTCCGTTCGACGGGAGAAGAGTCAGCAGGTTCTGGAGGCTCCTGGTCCCTCTGGTCAGGAAAAGTCGTCTACTTCTGGGGCTTGTGCTTCTCCTCATGCCACTCTATCTTCTTCTTCTTCCCGTAGGAGGCAGAATTCACCATCTGACGCATCACTCCCCCCGCCCTCCCATAAGCGTCAATTTTCA
This sequence comes from Lathyrus oleraceus, assembly GCF_024323335.1. NCBI lineage: Eukaryota > Viridiplantae > Streptophyta > Magnoliopsida > Fabales > Fabaceae > Lathyrus > Lathyrus oleraceus. Next base: position 146,161,037 of record NC_066580.1, read on the forward strand.
CCAGTGCCACCTCCTACTGTAGATGTTGTTGATCCGCTCCTAACTCCTACTGCTGGTGTTGTTGATCCACTCCCACCTCTTACTGATGTGCATGTTGATCCAGTGCCACCTCTAGAGGGTGAGGTTGTTGCGGATGCTGAGCCAGAGGCTTTTTGAGGTGGTCTAGTTGATTTGTCCTTACTACCTCTATATTCATACCATACTGCCAGACATATCTGGGACATGGAGATAATTTTAGTTGGATTATTTATTTATTTTTACATTAATTTTAATTTTTGGCATTGATTATTTTCTGACAAATTTCGGGAGTGTGATTCGTAGAAGTTTCTTAACCACGGGAGGAAAATTGTTGCATTGCCTCAGTTGAATGAGGAATGGTTTCAGCCGGTTTTTCCTTATCTGGCCTAAAGGACTTGTGAATGATTAGTTATACTACAGTCAACCATAAGATGCTTAATGCATTCGTGGATAGATGGAACTCGGAGACATAGTCGTTTCATCTCCCGCATGGTGAGATGTCTATCACACTCGACGATGTCTCTTGATTGCTACATCTTCCGATCAGGGGAGAGGTTCCTAAATCATGGGAGGATGACCAAAGACGGGGCACTTGAGATGATGGTAGATTATCTGGGGGCTGATCCAGAGGAGGCGATTGATGAGTTGGATAAGACCAGGGGTGCTCATGCTAGATTTGTATACCTGAAGAAGGTATACGAGGATGTGCTCCTGAGTGCACAACAGGCTGATGGTGATGATGAGCAGGTGGCGCTCCACAGATCGCATGCATTGAGAGCATATCTACTTTATTTAGTTGGCACTACGGTTTTTATGGACAAGAGTGTCACCTATACATACATCATCTACCTACATTACTTCGTGACTTTCGAGCGGATCCATGAGTACAACTGGGGGTGGCTTGTTTAGTCCACCTGTATTCGAAGCTGAGAGAGGGTTGTATGTGACAGACGAAGCAGGTCACAGACAGTGTTGTACTACTGACGGTAATAATTATTAGTCTTTGAATGTTTCTTTATCATTTTCATTTCATCTTTGCAAAGCCACCACTGATGATTTCTGTGTTCCAAACTTTTCATTTCATGGTTGGATCGTCCAACACTTTTCGCACATCTCTGGTTGGGCGAGTGTACCTGATTACACTGAGGATATGTCGCGTGCAACTACTTTTAGCCCGCTCAAAGGGAGTCATGCGACCGAGTCTTACAAGTCTATCTTGACCGTTTGATTGTTGAGGACATGCACTTCAACAACTATGTTGATCACTGTGAGACGCGACCATTTGACGAGATAGTGTTATACTCTAGATGGTTGGCATGTAGATCGCATCTCATTGCTCCTCATCTATTTGAGCGCGCCATGCGACAGTTCGACTACACTCAGATCATTCCTAGTGACCCTATTGTCTCTGCTCCTCCTGTCTTGACACATATGTAGATAAATGACATGTTTGATGATTATGAGAGTCATATAATACCGAAGGAGGCATTGGCTACCATAGCTGAGAGCGACTAGAGCTATGTCGAAGGGTACATAAGATGGTTCTTTAGGGTGTCACATACGCACATGGTGCAAGCTACTTCAGGAGATCCACCAAGACCAACTCATCAGGAGATACTAGAGGATGAGTAGGCACAACTAGATCATGTCGAGGATGTCTTGCCTAAGTGTCGTCGCATAGTGGAGATTGCGCAGACATACATTGACAAAAATATCTTCCTTGATGGGTCTAAGGTGAGGCAAGTCCTAGATGCCATCATGACAGAGGCACGGTGGACATTAGTGTACCGGAGACAGTGCCGGAAGACGGGTGGAATTGATGGTTGAGGAAGCAGATGAGGTAGAAGAGAGGTTGTCGGACACACACAGTAGTCTTATTATTCTGGACATTTAAATAATTTCGTGTGGTAGCTAAGAAGTATTAAGAGGGATTAAGAATCCTCTAATTAATTATAAAAGATTATAAATTAGATAATTATATTTCTACGTAGTTGAATAACGAAATTGAAGAGACAATTTATGAATGGAATTAATAGCTTATTCATCGTGTCTACACACTTATAGAAGCCTGTTCCTCATACCGTACACACATAACAAATACAACCTATTGTAGAAAGGAAACTTCATTTCTAACCTGTAATTAAATATCTGAGAAACATAGATTAAAATTCTCTATGGAAGTACAAGCACTAGATTTAGAGAATTTTATTACCAATGTTCTAGTATTATTTAAATACCAATATTATTTATAAAATTAAGTGTACTCTAATATTATTTTATTTAATACAATTACGCAATCTTTAAACTATTTATCTTTATTTACTTTGCCCAATCATTATATATATATATATATATATATATATATATATATATATATATATATATATATATATATATATATATATATATATATATATAATGGAAAATGAAAATGACAAATAATGAAACAAACCACCCAAAAAGTAAAAACTAAAGTGAATGTATTATGTACAATGTATAGGAAGATTCATGTTTTATCATCTATAATACCTCATAGAAACAAAGTCGTATGAGCTCAAGCATGTAAAATTTATAGTTCACCTATTCCAAATTTCCCATTAATATTACACCAACAATATATCCATCCAAAACAACAAAAACATGTACGTGGCTTATGAAAACATGAGTTTGGAAAATTCCACGAAGCTTCATAGTACTAGATTTGGAAATTGCCACAATAGCACAATGGTAATGTATACAATGCAACCACCAATTTTTCTTACAACCTCATTCTAGTTTCATTTCAATGTGTTTCCTTTTATCTCGAATATTACAGTATTATAAATATTCTTCACTGAGTAGAGAAATTTAGTTAGTTTTGATAGAATGAGTTTTTTCTCTGAGGCTACTTCGCGACCGATATTTCCAAGTATGAATGTGAATGAAGATTTGGAGAACAAGGTTGATTCGGTAGAGAACATTTCATCAGGTTCAATTGTGAGAAAGAAGTCAGATATTGTTTTGGTGACAAATAATGTTCGGTTTCAAATAGTTAGAAATGTGATGAGAAATGTGAAAGAGGTGATGTTGGGTACTAAGCTTGTTGTGCTTTTTCCGGCGGTTCCTTTGGCTGTTGCTGCGGATTTTTATAGCCTTGGAAGGGTAAGTAATTATCACTACTAATTCATATGAAAATTCGCAAATGTGATTTGATAATTATGCCGAGTTCTTTTCAATGATATATCTTATGGCGTAAAATGTTATCAAATATATTCTTATGATAATTGGAATAAAATATTTTATTACAACTTTTTTTTCTTTCAGTTTTACTCTTCAAATGTAAGTTTATTTTTATGAAATTGTTTTTTTTCTTTCAAATAGACAATGTCACATTATCAAATATAATTTTACTTGTTAATTTTTCCTTCAAATCAACAATGTCACATTATTAAATGTAAGTTTATTTTCTTTCAAATATTGTTTATTTTTTCTTTTCCGTTTTAATCTTCAAATGTAATTTAAATTTTCATACATAAAAATCATCTTAGTGTTTTTCAAAAATATTTTTTGTCAAGATTACCCAATTCAAAATTGTAAAAGGAGAGTGTTTTTTTGTATATTCAAATTATATAATCATAAAGACAAAATATATATTTAAAAATATTGATAAGAGAAGAAGTCATAAAAGTTTCTACATTAATTTAAAATGGGAAAAACAATACTATATAATATACGTCATCCTTGAATCATGGTTCACTAGTAAAATAATTTTTTTTGTCATTGGTCATACTTAAATCACGAATCTAAATCTTGCAGAATAATCGAGAATTTTGATCATAAATCATATTTGAATCAAAAACATAAATCTTATTGTAAAATCGAGAATTTAGGTTTCAAAACCCCGTTCTCTCTCAAAAGAAAAGATTTTTTTTATCATTATCATTATTTATATTTCATTTTGCATTTGGAAAAACAATTGTATCAAATATGATAAAAAATTAGTTTTTGTCAAACATTATATTATTGCTTTTTTGCAATGTATATAGCCTTGGATTTTTGCTTTGAGCCTACTTGGACTTGCTCCCCTAGCTGAACGAGTCAGCTTCCTCACTGAGTAAGTTGGCATATCTCATTATATAATATGGTTTATTAGTATTATCATTTAAATCTCGTGTTTTCTAATATTTGCTATTTTATTTTTTTGTTACTGAAAATCTTTACTTGGATTGTATAAACTTCAAGGCAAATTGCATATTTCACTGGCCCAACAGGTAATGTTTACTCTTTTATGGATGTAATAAATACCAGACAGTTTTATCTTTTATTTTGTTTGATAAAAATAGTTGATAGTGGATAAATAATAATTTATAGTTGATGATTAATAGTTGGTAGTTTATTGCTGATGACTTATATAGCTGATTGAAATGCTAACATAAATTACTTTAAATAAACTAATTCTTGTGAATGTTTCAGTTGGAGGACTTCTAAATGCAACTTGTGGCAATGCAACCGAGATGATCATAGCAATATTAGCACTTCATCAAAACAAAATTCATGTTGTCAAGTTCTCCTTGCTTGGTTCCATTCTCTCAAACCTTCTCTTGGTTCTAGGCAGCTCACTCCTTTGTGGTGGCTTAGCAAATCTCAAAAGGGAACAAAGATATGACAGAGTAAGTATATATTATATTATTTCCCCCACTTCCATTCACATTATTCACATTATGATTAAGTTTAATTTATTATTTTTTTAAACTATTATTGATGTCGATGTTTCAAGGTCAGGTCGTGTTTTCCGTCCGTGCTTCATAGCAGCGTGCATTCATGCTACTAATCAATTTGTTATGATGTTTAATTGTTAAATGAACAGAAACAAGCTGATGTGAACTCATTGCTTTTGTTGCTGGGATTTCTATGTCATTTGCTGCCATTAATGTTCAAATATGCCTTGGCGGGAGGAAATCATTCTATTGCCAATTGTACTCTTCAATTGTCGAGAGCGAGTAGCATTGTTATGCTTATAGCATATGTTGCATATATCTTCTTCCAATTGAAAACTCATCGAAAAATATTTGATGCACAAGAGGTGATTAATACTAATTATGAGGTAATTTCACAATAAATTACTTAACTAATACGAGTACATTTTAGTCGTAGCCAGTTAAATTTGGTGCAAGGTTTGATTTTCAGATGGAAGATGAAGAAGATGAAGAGAAAGCAGTGATAGGGTTTTGGAGTGCATTTAGTTGGTTGGTGGGTATGACATTGGTCATATCTGTGCTTTCTGAATATGTTGTGGGAACCATTGAGGTACATTTTTTAATAACATGTATTCGTATTAATGACTTTGGTCATAGTGAGCTGAATTTTGAATAACATTTACCCTTTTATGCATAATTACTAGGCTGCTTCAGATTCTTGGGGAATTTCTGTGAGCTTTATTAGCATCATTTTGCTACCAATTGTTGGGAATGCTGCAGAACATGCTGGGTCAGTCATATTTGCTTTCAAGAACAAGTTGGTATGGTTTTAATAAACATACTTAATACTTATATTAGACTTTTCAATTTCTTTACTAGTACTATAAGCTTAAGTTCATTATCTTGCAGGACATATCATTAGGTGTTGCTATGGGATCTGCTACTCAAATTTCAATGTTTGTGGTATGGCTGTGATAAAGTGTTTCGTTAAACAAGAAGTATTTTTCAATGTTGACTTAACACCAGGAAATCTGGATTATCCATAATCTTTTTCAGGTTCCATTCAGTGTGATCGTTGCGTGGATAATGGGTATACGAATGGATCTAGACTTCAATCTTCTTGAAACTGGATGTCTTGGTTTCGCAATTATTGTTACAGCCTTCACTTTGCAGGTAAGCACGGTGCCTTTTTATTGGTTTTTATCTTCTTCTTATCTTTAATTTACTAACTATGTGATTTTGTTGAATCTTTTGTAGGATGGAACTTCACACTACATGAAAGGAGTCATCCTTACTTTCTGTTACGTTATCATTTCTGCATGCTTTTTTGTTCTCAAAGCTCCACAAATCAGTAAGTATAGCTTGCTATCACAAATACAGTAAAACTTTAATTTGTTAATATTTTTTTATTAAGCACTAATTTTGATGTACCACAAAATGGGAGAGAAATAGCAGGAGAATTTTCCTACAAAAACTAAATATGTACATTTTCAAAAAGAAAAGAAAAAACATTACGAATGCTCTTTCATCATATTTCATTTTTTTTAGAAAAAATATGTACTTGAATAAACATTCAACTTTATATTTGTCACAGATCAATATGGTATAATCGATTTCGAAGCAAACAACCCTGTCAAGCCATCTCCAATTGAATGACTTTGTTTCCCCGTGGTGATTAAAACAACCTGACCCTACACATGACTGAAATTCTTCACTCCAGATACCAAGTCGGGTTTCTGCTAGTGGAACATGAGGCTGTGAAATCAATCATAAGTCCGAAGTAGATATTTCAATGCTTGTGCTCTTTCTCGATAATAAGGCGTAACAATATCATTTTGGTTATTGCTCTATATGTAGTTATCATTATCCATGGACTTAATTCATGTATACCCCATTTTTATGTTCCAGTGTTCAGCATTACAAGTATTTTATATTCTGTCAAATGTTAAATTAAATAAAAGAGTTTCAATAAAGGATGGAAATTGTGGTGATGAATCTTTCTTCATAGTTTTTGTTCACTTTAAAAATATTGTAAAGATTCACAAGCTATCTTGTCTATTGAATCTACGTATAATTAAGAACTTATGCATGTAATGATTAGGACTAATGTTTTTAAGAAGGCCAAACAGCTAATTTATACAGATGAGTTTGTAGAATAAAAACAGGTGTTTGATAATCAACTTTCTATGAGTAGAAACCGAAGTTATTTTACTAGAGAATTCATTCACAAAGTGGTAGGATCTATATTAGTTTCAACTAATAAGATATGAAATATCAAAAAGAATTATTTTTGGTTTTTAAATTGGAACGAATACCTGTTGTAATCGGCAGGACCCAAAAACAAAACATAAACAGCTGGGTCTCACGTCATCTACAATAAGCAGACCTCGTACAATGACAATTCTATCGAGCACCTACCTCGTGTGGCATACAAAATCTTATCCAATGCATAAATCATCTACTACTATGATGTGGAAACCTAATAATTCATATCTTTTATCTCTTCTGGAAATTAAAAACTTTAACAGATGTAGCAAAACTACCAAAGAATAGGATATTAAATACAAGAAGGACTATCACTGAAAGACCCACAGACGATATTCCGTTGATTTTTTGCTCATATCCAAGAGTTGCAGATATATACTCTTTCACAGTGCCTTCGAATCCTGGTCCCACAATTGGTGTTTCCACATCACCAAGCTGAGATGTTATAATACCACGTAATGTCCATTGAACAGGGCAGATATAATAGAACCAAATCCACCAACCCGGAATATTCTGAGACATCCATAATCGTTGTCACATTATTAGTTTTTAGAAGCCGATAGAAACTTTTGGTAGTTTAACAAGTCAGGAAAATTAATTGGATTTTAGACTCCATCTGTCAAAATAACACTACACACTCCAATTGTAAAATATACTGTTTGAACTACAGTATTATTATGACACTGTTAAATTAATGACTAATTTATTTGAGTTTGGAAAGCAACTTTCTAAATGTAAGGTATCTCAGTAACAACTTGAAAGATTTAAAAAGAATGAAACTTCAAAGATTTCTTAGCATAGCATTACTAACCGCTTTTGGGATAAGAAAACCGGAAAGAAGATTCCACAGGGAGTAAAAAGCTGAAGAAATAACAGCAGCTAGCTGTTGTGAAGCTGTAAAACCAACCGCCATCATTCCGTAAAAGGTGAAGTAGGTAAAGGTTAGGAACATGAACAATAGATAGAGAAAAAACTTCCCTGCAATAAATACAATTATACATTAAAAGTGAAATCCAAACATATATAAAACAACCAATATATGAATATACGGAAAGTTGATATGTTACCCGCAGTCTTCTCAAAATTGACCATAAAATATGTTATCAAGCCAAACACCAATGTCTGAACAGCAATGTATGGGATCTCTATAAGCCCCTGAAAGTCAGATTAAACAATCATTATAAGTAAATAATTTAGCTGAAAAATTAGCCATGTGATCATTTTCAGTGTTGTAATGAGACCTACCTGGGCTGCTGCATATGGCAATGGAGAATACATTCCTGCTGCTTTCTCTCTGTAAAATACTGTCCTTTCTATTGAAACAATCGGCTGTACAGAAGAAGCATTGTTTACCCCAAGAAACAAGCAAGCAGAATAAAGAGCTCCCATAAGCACAAACAGCTCCTGAGTTGATGCTCTACATAATATTATTGATAGTTACTGTGCCAGTCAAACTGAATAAAGCCGCTTACCCTTTTTTATTTGATTTAAAGTTACATTCATGAAATAACTCCTTTACAATAAATGAAAACAAGGAAATATTACCTTTTTGAACCAACATCCCAAAATACACTACCAAATATCAAAGCACTGATTGCGGTGAAGTATAGCCTCATTGCATTATACGATGGGCTTCTCCAGTACACAAGATTTTGTTTCCATAAACACAGGAAAAATTGGGACAACGAATTTTGTGAATACGTTGTGTCAAACTTCAGTGGTTCGGATCCAGCAGGAGGATGCTCGAATTCCAAAATAGATGCCTCCACCCCTCTGATAAAAACATTGACTAAGCAATTTAGCAATTTATCTGAAAAACAATATTTCTATTCTACCACATGTAGCTTAAGGGTTGTATCATCTTGGATTATTAGTTTTTTTCTATTTCTAGAACAAGGGTCTTTCATTCATGTCATATCACTCCAACATTAACTTAAGAACAAAACGACTTTGGCAGTAGCAGTAGCATCTAATAAACATCACATTAGAAACACCTGAATTGCGCTGAATTCTTGTAAATTGCTGCAAAATCTGAACCAATTTTCTCTTCAAAAGCCGGTGTAGTGACCTCAAGCACCCAGGTAGCTGGATTATAGCCACTCGGAATAGGGGGGATACCACTGACTCCCTGCCGTGCAGATAGGAAAACAACCATAAATATAAACTCAGGAACTCTCACATGTATTCTGACATTTGATTCAGAAAAAGAAATCCACAAAAACTAGAAAGACAATGAAGAAGGGGTATTTCTGGGTCATACTTGTTAGAAAAAACAAATAGAAGATGAGAATATAAATCTAGACTATAAAAGAATGTTTTCTTTGATAAATGATGCACTCCTCCGTTATTCTCCACCGTTTTGATTCTCTTTGTATTACCTTTCTCACTCTTTGTTCTGTTGTAAGTGTTCTATACTTTTCCACACAACTACCAAATCATGTATTCATAAAAGGACCTAATTCCACTATGTATAGTCTGAACTACTCTACTCATGGCTCCTGTTCCAGTCTAAGTCGATGCCTGTTCCAGAAAGGCTCAAAACGGGGATCAATCCAGGTGGTAAAGAGCTCAATGCTCCACAAAGCAATGAGGACCGCCAGATCAAAGTAAATCAAGTTACGAGGACACCTGTCTCTTGAGACTGATGCCCCTCGGGAGAAGGTTCTAGAGACTCAACCCCTAGGGCCCTGCTACAAAGCCTAATAAAGGCCCCATATTTAGGTACACACACTAGTCTAATCCTAAATACCTCTCACCTTCGACCGTCATCTACTTGGGCGTCAAAGTCTTAGCAGGTATCTCCACCACTAGACCGGAGCACCATGACGCGAACTACAAAGCGGAGTTCGCCATCGGATCCTGGTTCATCGGCTAATTTGTGAACCTCATCGGTCTTTTTGTGATCAGCTCATTTAAGTAAAAGCTTAAAGTTTTGAGAAGAATCTTTGAATCTTTAAACTTAGAACTAAAGTAAAAATTGAACTAGGCTTATAAATATCTAACTTCTAGAAAAGGATAATCATCATTCAAGCCTAATATTTCACAACATAGAAAAAAGCCATAGAATAAAACTAGATATAAAGAAAAATGAGATATTTTCATGCAGTTGTAGACAGCAGACAATTTGTGCGCACAAGATAGACATTTAGGAGAGACACTAACGTTGTCGCTTTGTTTGAGAGTTTAGGAAGGGAGGGAAAGGGAGCCTTTTGTAATAAAAGGAGAAGTGGAAAGAATGAAGGGCTTGGGGAGAGGAGGGTTTTGGAGGTTTGCTTTTCTTTATACTACAAAATCCCCTTAAAATGGGGGAACTCAAAAATTGCATAGAAAGCGGATTTCGGAGAGTTTTTGAAGGTTTGGACAAATTCTTCAAATTCAATCTATATTATTAAAATACTCTTAAAATTAAAAATATATTAATGGTAAACATTCATTTACCACTCTCTACAAAAGCACTCTTTCAAAAAAGTTGGAAATTTTCTCTTTTTTCCCCTCTACTCCCCTTCCTCCAAAGCTCACATTTCTCTTCCCTCAAAACTCACAAACAAAGTCTAAGGAGTAAACTATTCGTAGCATGCAGCACTGAATGGTGTCATTTTCATTGTTTGCTGAAAAAAAAGTTTGCACCTTGGTGTACACGATCAATGAGTAAAAACCACTGATGATAGTGGTAACAATAATAGCAATACTAGTAGTAGTACTAATAATAATAGTAATAAACTCTAAAGTCATCACCTGAAAATAGTCTATCAATATCCGTGAGTGCGCACCAATCTTTCCTCCATAAATAACTTGTCCCCCACGTTTCATAAGAAGTAACTGGGCAGCAAAAGTGGATGCTTAGACTTGTTGATAGAAATAAGTGCGCCATTAGATACCAAAACAATAAACTAACAGATGACATGATTGAACTAACTTCATCAAATGCTTCAAAAATATCAATACTTGGTTGATGTATGGTGCAAACCACTGTCCTTCCAGTATCAACAGTGTTGCGAACAGTTCGCATAACAATAGCTGCTGCACGTGCATCAAGTCCAGATGTAGGCTCGTCCATAAAAATAATAGAAGGGTTTGCTACAAGCTCCACTGCAATTGTTAATCTCTTTCTCTGCTCTGTTGATAAGCCTGAACTACCTGGCATACCAACCAAAGCATGTCTCAAAGAATCAAGCTCAACTAGTTTCATTACTTGTTCAATAAATTCCTGTAAAATATTTCATCTAGTTAAAATCTATAAAATCCAATACTCAATACAATCAGATATACAATGTGTTATGAAAACAAATTACACGTCTTTTCTCAAGGCTGATTTCCTTGGGAAGACGAAGAGATGCAGAAAACCACAGAGACTCCTCAATTGTAACTTGAGGAGAATGTATATCATTTTGTTCAACATATCCGGATATTCTGGCAAATGTCCGTTGCTCTTTTGGGTAACCTGATATTTTGATGTTCCCTTCGATATACCCTCCAGTTTTCCTGCCAGCAAGTACATCCATCAGTGTGGTCTTTCCAGCTCCACTAGACCCCACTAGTGCTGTAAGGACACCCGGTGAGAAAACTCCGCTCACATCTGTTAAGAGTTGCAACCTTGTTTCAGGTATGCCTTGCTTTCTTATTTCCTATAAAACATCCTTCTGAACTAGTTAATGAAAAATACATCTACTAATTTTTATGGTGCTTATATCATTGCATATATAGACAGTATTTTATGGAATCAGAAATTACAAATCCCCTCACCTTCGGCATATCAACATAATAATTGACATTATGGAATGTCATTGTCAATGGTTGAAATGGAAGAATCATTCCCTTCTTATCACTCTTATCTCTCGTAGTCCTGGAATTGGTACTCATTTCATAGACCTGATTACTAACTGCATAGCCAATTCATGTATTGTGCGACATTTTTGGTCAATACATTATCTATCTTTAAATATCTATGGTCCATCGAAGTGAAGTAGATAATAGACATTTATTCATGCAAAATAATGTCAAGCTCATTACCATCTCCAGAAGAATTCTTTCCTGAGCCATCATCCAGAGGAATAACTGTGCGTGCCTTTTGAAGTGCTGTATTAAAAGTAAGAAAAAAAGCCGGATATCATAATGACATACATGGAAGGAGTGCAGGTTCTTAAATGGAAAAAACTGGGGAAAATAATATTCAAAACTTACGGTTCAGATAGGCCAAGGACAAAGTGACCATGCTATGGAAAAAAACTGCATAGAGTATTAAAATTCCAGCGCCAGCCCAATACCAGTAATCATCAACTGGTATGTCGTGTGAAATGAGGATGTTGTAACCAACTGTGTTGTTCCCAATTGCTGATTTCTGCAGACAATAATTAATATTATAATTCATAAATATTCTATAAAACCATTTAAAATAAAAATCACTTATAATATTCATTTCTTTATCTTAAGATTTTGATTAGTTGATTGTTTGCATGGCAATGAAGTCTCCATAATCAGATGGTCAAAATTTTAGTCCATGTCAAACTTTATATTCTTTGTAATACAAAAATCAGGTTTTGGCCCAAATTATAGTGGGCCTAAACTTTGACCATGCTTAATGACCAAAAGGCAATCAAGTGACAAGGTATTGGAAATTACTCACAAAGTTTTCTCGGTGGAGTTGGTCATTGACAGTATATGATTAACACGTGAATTCATTGGCAAAAAATTAATAAGTTATGTATGCCAAATATAATACCTTCATCCATCTGGTAGCAGTAAATTCATTAACTGTAATTGCAGTCTGTCCATAGGTAAGAGGTGACAAATAGTAGCCCCAAATCCACCATGGCTTAATCATTCCTGAAGAAATAACAACCAAATAACCAACAGCAATGTGGTTTGCATTTCTCAAGCAGTGTGTGGGTATGTGCCTACCTTTAGGTACAATAAATCCTCCAAGCAAAAATATAGTCAGCAGTGCAGCTGAGCCAAATGTATTGGCAAGAACCATATCTCGTGCAATACAAGCCATCATCCCGAAAAGACCTAATGCCATTTGGTGCACTACAAAAAGTATAAACATGTAGCGAAAAAACCTGAAACATTTATAAATGCAATGACTAAGAGGGTAAAAAATAAAATTTTTAGTAGACAGATGCAATAAATTTAAGATACCTTCCCGCAGCAGGGGCAAATCCAACAGTGTAATATACAACAGCAGTCCATATAAAAGCCTCAATAACTGAGTAAGGTACACGGAGAATCCAACTGGTAAGAGACCATGCCCATGCAGGATAGAATAAATTATCTCTTTGCTTGTAAAATATTGGGAGCCGGCTTATCATCAAAGGCAACTCAGAGAACCCGTTAAACATCATGTGAACAAGCCCAAAAAATAGAGCAGAAAGATAAAGATTCCCAAAAACCTCATCTGTGGGATGCAGCCTTGTTCGTAGGAATATTGTACATGTAACAAATCCAACCAAAGCAACCTAGGGACAACATGATAAAATATATAAATAAGTAAACAACTTACAAAATAAGTTGATAATATAGACTTCACAGAGATAAGATTAACAGGATCTTTTCAATTTTGAAATAAATAAAAAATAGTTCAAAAAGAGCAAGTTTAAATACCGTATCTAATAAAAAATACCTGGAAGGTTCTAAAAACATAAAGGAAACTATGTCTTTTGATCAAAAGGATTTCTCGATTAAAGCAAGCTTTTGTGACCTCCAATTTTGACACAGCATATTTTTTTTGAGCCAAAGCTGAAGGGTGGCACTTTGATTTATCATATGGATGAGCCTGTAAGGAGTCAATATACCTTCCAAATCTAGATTTTCTAAAGGCTTCTGCAATCTCACGAACTGAGATAAATTCATATGGTTTAGAAGGATCAGCCCAGTATTGTGCTTGATCCTTTTTAGAGGTGACCTGACAAAAGAGAAGAAGTTAAACAAGAATCATATGAAGCTCTTGAGCCTAAGATTATGTTTAGACGATATTTATAAATATACCTCCTGAAGGAAGTCTGCAATCCCCTTACGTGGTGGAAGTTGAAAACCTATTGACTCAAAAAATTCAAGCACATCTTCTCGAGGGCCTTCATATATTACATGCCCTTCCGACAGAAGGACCAGGTCATCAAATAGCTCAAATGTTTCAGGAGCAGGCTGAAGGAGGGCCATGAGTACGGTTGCCTCCATCTGATGAACAAAATTCTTTATGCATTTCACAATCTGGTATGTAGTAGAGCTATCAAGTCCAGTTGATATTTCGTCCATAAATAGTGTTTTTCTAGGACCAACAATCATTTCGCCTAAAAGATACAATATGAGATGTCATTGGTTGCTGCAACCACACGACTTAAATCAGAGTCAATACTCATCACAGTATTTCAAGTCTTCTAAGTTCAGATGAACAACAATGCAATAACCTATACAAGGAAATGCATCTTCCACTACTTCTATACTTCTTCTAACCAATGTAAGAAAATTATAAATGATAACTAAACACTTCTTTTGACTCACCTCACCAATTATTCATTATACATTTGTTGATTAGAAACATTAACTTTATCCAAAAGGAAAAAAGGAGTATCTCAGAAAGGACATACATTAGATGTTGAAATCAAATACTCAATTGCAGAAGAAGGAAAAGAAACCTGTTGTAACTCTCTTTCTTTGGCCACCGGAAACTCCCCTGACCATGTCGTTACCAACTATTGTATCTGAACATATATCGAGACCAAGAACCTTCAAAATGTAATCAGTGTTCACACTGTGCTTTTTACCCCCTACAGAGGATGCCTGCAGAGTTAATAGTTTCACACAAGATAATATTAGGGAAGCCCTGAATATATAGGGGAATGAATACTATCATACATACAATAGTACAATACAATAATACACATTTAACATGATAACCTTCATATATGCGTCAATTTCTGGACTTGGCCGTATGTTCATTTCATTCTCTAGACGGCCCAGATCTTTTGTATATGCTGTAGAAAAAAATGAAAGATTAAAAAAGGGAATAGAGTAGTAAATTAACTTTCTCAAATGCATTTTGGTAGAAAATATATTATAAAAAATATATGTAAAATCCTGTTTTCGAATAAGAACGTAAGTATACCTGCAAAACCTTCTTGTGCACCTTGACATCTAGCACCAAAGTCCATAGTTTCTCGCACGGTCAGTTCCGGAATGTGATTATCTGTTTGACTAATATATGCAGAAGTCCTTCTAACATAAAACTCATCTATCTCATGGCCGTTGTATGTTATACTACCAGTTTTCTGTGAGGGGGGAAACAGTAAAATGAAACTGAGTGACAGATACACAATCGCATATCAACATGGGTTTTCGGAGACTCTTGGCATTCCATAATAACTTATGAATTGTGAAAGTGTTACCCGCAAAAACAAACAAACAAAAACCCGCAATGTTGGGTAACACATCCTAACACCAAGAAATCATTGCTTCATATACACTCCCAAATCCCATCCCATAACCATACATCTCTGGGTATTCTGATTTAGAAGGACAAATCTTTTTCATTTGTTTGATCACATGTAGAGAATAGGAATTTGCACCCAATCACTCACCCAAAAGAAAAACACACTCAGAGAAATGGATTATGTTGGGTAATACAAATAAACCAGTTTATATTATTCAAATAGTGTATATGCTTGCTTAATTATTTATTGTCTTTTGTTTTTGAGGCAGTTTATTTATGGGAAATTCTTATTTACACGCATCAAAAAGTTGGGTAGAATTTTTTTAGAGTTAGAGTATATGTCATTAGTTGATTGATTAACTAATAGTTTTTTTTTTTCATTTTCTACTATTTATAATCTCATTATTTTAATTTAAAAAATAAATAAATATTTGGTAAGTATTTTAAAGTTTATTGAATACCGGTGTCTACCTAATCAAAATTTCAATTTCAATAAAAACTATATTATCTTAAAATATAATAGGATAATAAGTGATTTGATATGGTATTTAAGTTCGCCATTAAGAAAGATGGACGCGAAATAAAAAATTTGAATTTGAATATTTGTAGTTCTCTGACCGCGTGTGCAGGAGTTTTGATCAAAATTTTGTCTGTTTACTATTGAAAATAGATATGAATTTGGTTCCAATTTGGACTTTCCACTTTAATTGCGGTTTGTCATCTGACGTCTTAATTACAGCACTTTGGTTTGTCTTATTAGAATCTTAACATTTTCATTGTGTTGGTTTTGAAGAAGTGGATTTAGTTTCACATTACTTTAAAATATGACATGCGTTGTGATTATAAGTGGGTTGTGATTATAAGTGGGTGCAATCCTCACCCTACAATTCAGTTTTGTAGGGATGAGTTAAGCCTAATCCAAATTTTAAGATGGTGTCAGAGTCTATCCTAAATCCATTATTAAGCTTCTCGCATCGTCCACGTTTCGGGCTCATTGAGGCCCAAGCGTGAGGGGTGTGTTGGACTTTCCGCTTTAATTTTGGTTTGCCCCTAGTTGCCTTAATTGCAGCACTTTGGCTTGCCTCATTGCAGCCCCTAACACCTTCATTGTGTTGGCTTTGAAGGGACAGATTTAGTCTAACATTGTTTAGAGATATAACATGTGTTGTGTTTATAAGTGAGACAATCTTCAACTTACAAGTTGATTTTGTAGGGATGAGTTAGGCCCAATCAAAATTCTGAGATGGTAGCAGAGTCTATCTTATATCCATTTTTGGGCTTCCCACATTGTCTGCGCTTCAGGCTCATTGAGGCCCATGCGTGAGGGAGTGTGTTGGACTTTCTGCCTTAATTGCGGTGTGTTGGACTTTCCGCAATAATTGTGGTCCGCCCCTAGTTGCGTTAATTGTGGCACTTTGGCTTGCCTCATTACAGTCCCAACACCTTCATTGTGTTGACTTTGAAGGGGTGGATTTAGTCTCACACTACTTAGAGATATGACATGTATTGTGTTTATAAGTGGAGACAATCCTTACCTTAAAAGTCGGTTTTGTAGGGATGAGTTAGGTCCAACCAAATGATATCATAGTCTATCCTAGATTCATTGTTGGGCTTCCCACATTGTCCTCGCTTCGGGCTCATTCAGGCCCAAGCGTGAGGGAGTATGCTGGACTTTCTGCCTTAATTATGGTTCGTCCCTAGTTGCTTTAATTGTGGCACTCTGTCTTGCGTTCATTGTCATCTCTAACACCTTCATTGTGTTGTTTTTGAATGGGTGTATTTAATCCCACATTACTTAAAGATATGGTTTGTGTTATGTTTATATGTGGAAACAATTCTCACCTTACAAGTCGGTTTTGTAGGGATTGAGTTAGACTCAATCCAAATTCTGAGACGAAACATCCATAAATTTCTGCATTCAAAGATGTGACGAAACATATCTCAATAGATGGTTGATTGCAATCATGCAAGAAGTATTTGACTGTGTCGTTCTCATAGTTCAACACAGAGAAATGTGATTATGATTCGCATTATTTAGTTAAGTAAACTTAACTAGAATTTAAGAATTTAATAAGAGTTTGTGAAGTTTACGAGCTTTGGTCACCACAGTAAATAGTTCTCTAAATTAAAAGATTTGAAGATATTAAAAAATTAAATATTCACGCATTGGAAAGAAGACACAATGCGCTCAATTGGATGATTTAAAGGCTTTTCGAATAGGGGAAGTTGATCCTATATTAAAATTTGACTTTTCAAAAATAAGAAAACTTGATCATATATTAAAATTTTAAATTCTCATAAAATTAATGAAAGAATTATTCTCTTGATTTTCTATTTAAATTCTTTTTTAAAATTAAAATTATAATGAGTTAGGAAATTTATAGATGCTCAAGTCTAATTGAATTGGTTTCTAAAATGTAGGAATTGATTTCCTAGAATTTAAGGGTTAGTTAGGGAAAGTAAGACAAACATAATAGTACTATGTTTTGGAACCTATTACCTTCTCTCATTAAATATGTTTGAACCTTCTGGTGCCTATCCTGGTCCACTTTATTATCTTTTATTACTATTAGAGCTCAAATTCAATTTTCTATGTCAAAATACCGGATAAACTAATTAATGTATAAAATGATATGTTTATGGCTATTCTTATTTAATTTTAAGAATGCTAATTATAATTATGTTCTTATCTTTCACTCAAATAAATAAGATCAATTTTTTAGAGGCAAATAAGTCTTTCTAATATTTTACATTTTCATTCTTTATTATTATGTTTTTCAATTTCTATTCTCTTTCTTTATTTTTTTTTTATATTTTTTTTTCAATTTCTATATATATTAAAGACAATGTAAAACCTCTTATACCATTATAACATCATATTAATGGTACTTTTAACTAAAACAAAATTCATAAGCAGAATTTTACATTCTATACTGTTATAGTATTGTATTAACATTTATACATTAACAATGTAAAGAATGCATATGAAGATTTAAATTAATTGATTTTATTTGTAATATATTGTCACAACTAATATAAATAATATTCAAACTTTAAATATATACCATAAATATATACGATAAAAAATTTAAACTTAATTTGAAAATGATAAATATTTTTAACAATGTATTTTATTTAAATAGAATGATATAAAAAATTTAATAATATATAAACTTTTATGTTATCATTCAGTTCAAATTATCTTGTCAAGTGTTTTAATTTTAATTTGTAAGTTCTTCAGCAATAAGAAATTAATTATCTTATTAAGTATTTTCCAATATATGAACTAAAGCATAATACTCAATACCTCATATAATAACAATACTTTCGTTCTTACTCACACAATAATACTTCAGAATAAATATCACATTTAATTTTAATATATATATTAATTATTTTTAAATTATAATTCTTATTAATATTACATTATTAATACTTTATATAATAACAATAGTAACACATGTCACATTTAATTTTAATATATATTAATTATTTTATACTTTGGTACTACTACTTCCATTTTTTATTATAATTTAAAAAAATATTTTATATTATAATATAAATCATTTTATAATATCAATAAATTATTAAAATTATTTTTATTATTATATCTCTAAATATTTATTATTTTCTCGTTTCAATAATATCAATTTATCTTTTCAATATCATGAATGAAGAATATTTTTGTAAAATTCTTTCTAATTTCTTTTTTTCATATCACAATTATTATATTTTTTACTACGTTTGAAAATTCAAAAATGACTTATAATAAAAAAACGGATGAAATACAAAATAAGAACCAATTTTACTTATAACTGTAATAAAAAAATATTTTTTAATTAGGTAAAAAGGAGGCAATCTCAGATTCTCAGTATTATGTTTCTGAAAGTTTACTGTATTTATTCCAATTTATAAGCTGCTTCACAATAAATTGTACAGTATTAAATTGTTAGTCGTTTTAAATTTTTAATAAAATGTTTTCTTACTTTTATTATTTAGTCAATATTCTAAACTAGTGTAAAATAACTCAGGGTGCTTATAATTTGACATGAGATGATAATGGACAACTATTCTATTCAAGAGCACTCTTAAAAGCAATACTGTGTGCACCTTCAGATTAGAGTCAAGCTTGCCCGCGAGAGCCATAAGTAAAGAGGACTTGCCAGAACCTGGAGGTCCAAGTAGTAAAGTCATCCTGCACAACAAAAAGTGAGTTACCCGATTAATCACCACGTAGCACACATCAAGTTCTGATCCTGTCAAGTGCACAACCTCTTCACCCGTGATAATATCGTTACTATCACGTTGTTTTAATTTAATGCCGGATGTATATCAACCACAAAAAATAACTTTATTCAACTGAAGTGGCCAAAAACAGAAAGAAAAAATTATAAAAAAGTTCATAAAAACTTGAGTTTATAGTTACGTAACAATCACAATAACTATAACTAACCACAGAAGGAAATACTACGCTAAGAAGAAGGAGGAATATTTAACAACCTTCCTGGTTTGATGACGCCACTCACATTATCTAAAATAGTAAGTGAATGCCGTTTAGGTCGAAAACACCCCAACTTCGTAAGGATACCCTGCGTGCAATCGCATAACGTACTCAGAATCACATGCAGGCATCAAAAAACAAATAAGAAATGAAATAAATACAAAAAATAACCAACCTCTAAGGCATCGCGAGTGTAATTGATCAGAGTTGGAATAGCTCGTGAACCGATTAGAACATCAGCACTAACAGTCAAATTCGCATACCTCACTTCAATCTTCGGTATCTCAATTCCAGCCCTATCAGAACCAGAAATCACAAACAGATCCATAATTTTGAGCTACAAAAAAAAAAGGAAAATCAAAACAACTATAATAGAAACCGGAAACAACCTATCGATACGTTCTTTGATGGCGGAGAGAAGAGCGTAGTTATCTTGAGCATTTGTAGCGAGAGCCTTCTTAACGACGAGTTCACGAGTGGTGCGATTCAGTTTCCTGACATCGATTAAGTCACTGGTGCCGGTGTTTAGCGGCGAAGCTTGACGATTGGAAGAAGAAGCGCGGAGGACAGCGTAGTTGATTCGCTTCTGAGACGGTAAACGAGAAAGCGCCGCCCACTGAAGCTCCGCCTCGTCCTCCTCCAGCGCTTCCGCGTTGGACGCTCTCGCAAAACTCTCGCTACGGTTGGATCCTATTTCGAAGAACTCGCTTCCATCGGAAGCTGCCATTTCTTCTCTCTGTGTATAACAGTTTTCTCTCTCTATAACGGTTTTTGATTTTGCATCCAAGAAGAATGAAAAATGAGAGAGAGTGTGAGTATGTGTGTTTTTGTTTAGTTTTGATCCGTGAAAGTGAAAGTAGGAGTAAGAGGGTTTGAATGAAAGGTGGTGTGAGATGACGGAAATACCCTCCGAGGTCCTCGATGAAGTTCGTTATAGTTTCGGGAATAATGAAAGGAAGCTGTCACTTTTTTTTTCAATTGGGGTTTGTTTGTGTGACTCTGTGCATGGAAATTGATTGTTGTTGAATGCCCAAGTTAATTAACTATTGGGTGCTTTTTGACCTATTCTAGCGAATTCACCTATTTTAATTTATTGCGAACCGATTTCGAGGACTCATGACTCATGTGCTTGTATGCATGCAAATACTAATGTTTTCATGCTATTTATCTTTGAGATTTTGGCCTATGGAAAAATAAAAAAAATTCTTAACATTTGTCTTAAATATCTTTTAAAAAACATTTATATTGAACATGTGTTAGCAGAACATTAATTGATTAATATTTTAAGAATGATAACATTAACCAGCATTCTCGTAAAAAAAATCATTAAAAAATTTACATATATATAATTAGGAGGTGGTCCTCTCTAATAATATTTTTTTATTAAAAATATGGTGGCGAGAGTTAACCTTATTAAAGATGAATAAGAGAGATATTGCATGTTGGAACTCACGTTTATATATCCGATATTACTATAAATTAATTAGTTATCTTAACAAGATCCCTAATAATTATTTATAGTATTTTATTTTTGAAGAGTTAAAGGTCAAAATTATGGATATTTTTGTTATGATCTACATCTTGTAGTTTGGATCATTTAGAGATCTCTTAATGATGTCTTTTTCAAAGGTGTTATAAAAATTACAAAAGATATGTAGAAGAAAACTTTTTTTGCTTGAAAATAATTTTTAGATTGATCATATGAGAACTCATGCTCGTATTCTTACTTGTTTTAGATTTTGCACAATTATGTGAGAAAGAAAATATTGAGCATGAAGTTATAGCTTTATATACACCTCAGCACAAGGGTATTCTTTAGGGGAAGAACAAAAGCATACTAAATATGGCAATAAGTATGCTTAAAGCAAGACAAATGTCAAACAAATTTTAAGGTGAAGCAACTTCAATTGTTTTGCTTATTATTAATAGGTGTTCGACAAATAAGCTAATGAACAAGACACTGTATGAAGTCTCGACGTGATTAAAGTCAAGTGTGGACCATTTTAGAATATTTGTTTCACTTTGTTTTAGGAAAGCACCTGGACAATTAAAAAGGAAACTCGATAGACGCATACAAATTATTCTCACCAAATGAGAATAAGGTAGTAATAAGTAGACATGTACAGTTTGATGAAAGTAAAAGCTGGAAATGACTAAAAGATTCATGAAAATTCAATACAAACTGGTGAAAAGTTTGATAACATAAGAACTATGCTACAAGAAGATCAAATATAAGTCGTTGCGTAAGAACAAGAGGTGGGAGATCAACTAGAAAATGAACTAAATCAGTAAGATTAACTGATTATAAAAGATTTCATAATCAAACAACTTTTTTTAATAAGTAGTGATTCAATACAATCGAGTACAATGGGTACTCGAACCCGCTTACAACCAAAACGAAAGGTCTCCATTTTCCTAACACAATTTAAGGGATAAGAAAACCTATCAAAAAAGTTACACGAGAGGGTACTTTTACAATCTACAACAAACCATTTCCATGACAAAAAATTAATTGACAAGAAACAATCTTCAAAATTAAATCTTGGAACATAATTGAATTCCTTGTCATTCAAAGGTTCCAAGTTTTTGATAGCCAGATGACTCTAACAATATCGCGCCCTTCATTTTTCTTCCACTGATTGCTAATAAACATAAAATCAACCATGTTCCAATATAGACCTCCAACTTGCCTACCCACCCACCTTTGAACAGTAGCCCACACTCTTCTAGAAACTTGATAGTCAAAGAATAAGTGTTTCTTGTCTCCCCATTTATAGACAAATAGAAAAACATAGTTCATCAAAATTCTCTCTTCATTCTCATCATAAGAGATTCAAGGAACTCTATAAATAGGAATATCACATACCCGTAAACCTTCAACGATTTCGATGGAAAACTCAGGTACGATTCCACTTTCATTATCGGATTGAATTATGGTATGAGTTTAAGGGATACAAGTTGATGGATTTTTTACTCATAGAGATTAGTTTAGAGTTTTGTTCTTGATTTCTATATCGATAGAATTTTGAGAATGTAGCAAGTGTGAGTAGTATGGGTAATAGTCTCACATTGGTTGGAAATATGGAGACTTAAACATTTATAAGTGAGAGAACTTATCCATCTATCACCTTGAGGGTTTTTGGTGAATATGTAGTGTGTCTCTCACAAAGGTGTTGCTCGAAAAGAAGAAGTCTCACAATGTTCGATACTACCTAGTGAAAAACTCCTCCAACATATGGTATCATGAGTCTTTGGTTCGAGAAAGGGACTGACTTACTTGTATCGAAAGTCAACAGCGCCACAAGGGTGGTGAGTAAGAAATATTCTGTTGAAGAGTGTCAATGGTGCTACAAGGGTGGTGAGTAAGAAATGTTTTGTGTGGTACAAGAGTTTGTGGAAGTAAGAAGAGCTTCAACTTAAGGGGGGGATTATGGATTCACACTTAAGGGAGAGCGTTAAGAATGTAACAAGTGTGAGTAGTGTGGGTAAAGTCCCACATTGGCTGGAAATATAAAGACTTGGTCATTTATAAGTGAGAGAACTCACCCACCTATCACCTTAAAGTTTTGGATGAATATGTGGTGTGTCTTTCACAAAGGTGTTTCTTGAAAAGAAGAAATCTCACAATGTTCAATACTCCCTGGTAAAAAACTCCCCTAACATAGAAATCATAAGGTTATGGACATATACAACATTCTAAGCTTGAACCTCCCAAACCAAATACCATTGAGTTGTGAGAGAAGTTTATTAAGGTTATTAACTTACCCAAACCTCACAAAGCCAAATCTAGCTCCAACCTTGTTCCTTTTCCCAAGTAGAAAAACCTTTGACACAAAGCCAAACTCTGAGAACTATCGTCCTGACATTCCAAGGTTAACAAAAACTGGGAAGTTTGAGAAGTAAAAGGAGTGGATCTCCATAAAGGGAGCCATAAAAGGATTTAAGATCGAAACCAAAGAGAATAATATATGGGAGAAAAATGCAATGAATGATTTTTTTGGTCACTTGATAATATGAATGTAAAGTGTTTAGGTGCAATGCAATAAAATATGTGTGTTTAAGTCAATACACTCATAACACATGAAAAAAGGTATGAGATTGTTATGATGCATGAATAGATATGGATGATTCTCACATGATATTTATGTGAAAACCAGATGATTTGGACGCGGAGGTATGTTGTTTGGGAAGATGATGCATATGTGTATGAAGATGATGCAAATGCAAGAGAAAAAACAATTCAAAAAGGTATAGAGAGAGGTCTGACTTTGTAACTATTTAATTTCACTTATTTTCTTTGACATCAAATGTCATATGAAGATAAACCCCTAACTTATAACAAATTAAGGACTACGTTACTTCAGAATGAGTGAAACCGTGTGGAAAGCTTGTTGCAATCGATAAAAAATACATGGAATTAAAAGGGTGTGACTATTGTTAGTGATAAATGGAGTGATCGACAAAGAAGACCTCTTATTAACTTCATGGTTGTCAAAGAGAGTGGACATATGTTTCTAAGTGTCGTAAATTGATTTAATGAAGTAAAATATAGATAATTCATTGCTAAACGCATCAAGGAGGTAATTATGGAGGTTGGCCTTCAAATGTTGTGCAAGTAGTGACAGATAATGCACTGGTTTGCAAGGCAGCATGTTTAATTATTGAGGCTGAAGAACATATATTAAATCTTGATTTAAAGAACATATATGCATCTAAGGATATTGAAAAAAATAGTATTGCTTATAAAGGTTGTTCTTGGATCACCAAAATTGTGGATGATGCAATGTTTATCAAGAACTTTGTCATGGGTCACTCTGAGAGATTGTCAATTTTAATTTTATTTAGTCCATTAAAGTTTATCTCGGTTGCTTCAACAATATTTGTATCCACTATTGTAATGCTCAAGAGATTTAATCTTTTGAAGACAGAACTCCAATAAATGGTGATTAGTGAACAATGGTATTCTTACAAGGATGATGATGTTCAAAAGGCACAATTTTTAAAGGATACATTAATATATGATAATTTGTGTGAAAAGGTTGATTATATATTTTCTTCGCTAATCTTATTTATAATGTTCTTAGAAGAACAGGCACATAAGCTTCATGTCTTCATCTAGTTTATGGAATGTGGGATTCAATGATTGAGGAAGATATGAAGGTCAAATATAAGTATGAAGGAATGTCAAATGTTGAAATGTCAACCTTTCATCAGGTAGTCCATCCTATATTAGTTGACCATTGATTAGTGCATTTTGATGCACATTCTTCTATAATTATACTTAGGCATTTCTATAATTTATTCTATTATTTTTACTATTTTAGTGTGTTTTTATATTTAAGTTTATTTTTGGCTTTATTTTATTTTCGTACTTTATTTTCAGCATAAATAGTTATTTGATACCTTTTCACTATTCAGATCATAACTTGGGCTATAGGAGTCGGATTGACACGTTCTAATATGCGTTGGAAAGATAAGAGAAAGAAATACAAGTTTCATGTTGAAGTCAAAAGCAGATTCAGAATGAAGAAGGATCGAATAATTTGTTGAAGTTCCAGACTTAATTAAAATAGTTAGTTTTGGTTAGTTTTTTGTAATTTTTGGGTCGAATCCTATAAGAGCCTGAATTTGCCTTTTATTGTATTAGGTCTTTCACTACTATAGTAATCAAAAATTTTAATTTTGATGAGACAATATTGCTTATAAGATTTCATGGAGAGCTGATATCTTGTATTTGAATTCCACTTTGAGGTTTTTATTAATTTCAATTTCTTTTCAATTCTTCCTATAAAGTCGTTTGCTTAATTCGATTACTTTAGTTTGCTTAATTCAATTGTTTCTTATAGGATATATTTGATTAAATTTGAGTGTTTGTATGATCCTTAACTATAATCACGTTAGCGTAGCTTTTTCGTTATCGTGTTTGATTAAGTCGCGTTTGCTTAATTCGTGTATGCTTAAATCCGTTGCTTAATTTGGAAATTAAGAACATACATCATATAATACTAATTTGCGCTTGTCAGTGAGTATTATAATTGAATGGGATTGAATCCGCTAGGGAATTGAAATTATAAGAATCGATGATAAGTCAGAAATCGATACAATAGATTAGCTTATTTATCAATTTTGCTTTTACCTTTAATCATATTCAATTTAATTTTTGAACCTTAAAAATCCCTTCTTTCTATTCGCTTGGTTATAACATTCAAGAGTCCTTGTGATACGATATTCGAGTGTCACTTCCGGTTTACTACACTTTTAAACTCATTTTTGACCTGTGTGCGACAGCGGATCAAATTGGCGCCGTTTACTAAGAGTAGCAAACTCACTACTATAAAAACTACTTTTTATGACAACGATTTCACCTTACATATCGAAAAAACTGAGATAAAATTCTTCGACACGCCCTTTTTTTATTAAATATCTAATATATTATGTCTGTTATTTTAAAAACCAAAGGATAAACTTATACAATGTACATGCTTCAAATCCCAATAGTTCAGATTATCAGATTATATTTTGATCTTATTAAAAGTGGCGTCTTCTCATATATATATATATATATATATATATATATATATATATATATATATATATATATATATATATATATATATATATATATATATATATATATATATATATATATATATATATATATATATATATATATATATAGATAGAGAGAGAGAGAGAGAGAGAGAGAGAGAGAGAGAGAGAGAGAGAGAGAAAGAGAGAGAGATTGTAGCATTTTGTTTCACTTGTGTAAACAACACAAACATAACCCTGTCATACCCTTAATTTTGCCTTACCCCATATCATTTTCTTGAGCCCTAAACCTTAAGCATACATCTCATACATGTATTTATACTCAATGGTCATAATGATCCACAAACCCAAGGCATGGGATTCATCTGGAAAGCCCTAAGATCCTCTGATCATTGTTGAGGTGTGCCCAAGCCACCTTAACATTAATCTTATCCTCAAGCATCCCACAAAGCTTGGAGAATCACTCAAGACATCTCACTCACTCCCCAAGTCCAATTTGGGTGGTGAGTCCCCTTTGAAGAAGCTCTAAGATTCATCTGGTCACCCAAGGACCAAACCCTAGCTCTTGACCCTCCTTTTGGCTTGAATAAGTCATGATTCACCATGGATCTTGATCATGCAATTAAGTACCCCTCAAATCCAAAGTTTTTTCATGCCTCATGACCTTTAAACATATCAATTGGATCCCTACAACTCAAACCCTAATTCATCTGACCATGGTTCTTGATGAAACTTGTGGCTCAAGAAACCCTAATTTGGGGTCTTCTTGACCATTGAGCTTGATCATTTTTGGCCATCCAATCACCCTACCATTCATTCAACATCATTTCATGTCCATTACAATCCAAATCAACCATTTAAACATCCATTCAATCCATGTTACAAGTAGTTGATTCATACTTGATTTTTCAACTTTACATGACTTGATTCACCCACCAATTTGACCTAAAATCATTCCACAAAGGCCCAAACTTCATTTCCCAACATGATGTGATCATTTGAGGTCAAAACATCCATCATTGTGGCTTGAAAATCCAGAAATCACAAAAACCCTAGAACTAGGTCATGTTAGTTGGCCACATTTTGGCAAGAATGACCTACAGGAAGTTCCAAAGATAATAACTTCTTCATTTTTCAAGATTTTTAAATTCCACTTCTAGAAAAATTTCCTAAATAACTTTCTCTCCAACTTTATTTCAAGGTCCAAGGCCTAGTTCATTGAGGAAGGGGTTCAATTTTGCTATTGGCCAAGCTGGTCTAACATGCCTATAATGCCCTAAAATCATGTCATGACCACTACTTTAACATATTGTCATTTCCTAACCACAAGCCCTTTTGACCTGGTTATTTTTCATTCAACATGGCAAGGAACAAATGGCCCAAAATTGAAGCAAAGTGCACGAGCCAATTTCATTTGGCCTTGGTCCAAACATGCGTGACCGCCCTAATGCACAGACCAGGCATGTCTCAGCTAGAATTTGCATAATCATGCACCAAGCCCTTAAACTTGTTCATTTTGATCCCTTTTGGCCCAAGACACATTAAAAAACACTTTAGGATAAGAATTAAAGTCAACTTGGTTGGAAAACCTCATCACATTGCAAAACTCAACTCCATGTGCAAATGCTGACTTTTCCTAAAATGGCAAAAAGAAAATTGCATAGCAGGACACTTCTTTGCCCATGTTTATTCCTAATTGATGCAGCAGACCAAGATAAAGTGGTCTGAGGTGCAAGCAAGCTCAGACAGCAGCCACCTTTGTCCCCCATTGATCATCCAAAGCATGCTTCGAGCCACTCACCAATGTGAAGTAAACCTTCATCTTTTTCCCTCCAAACCATCTACACAAATTCTCTATAAATAGGGGAAGGTGTCCCCTTCATTTTCCACGCTGAAAGAGGCCCCCTTCACATTCTGACTTTCTCCCTCAAACCTTCATTAAAAAAACTTCGAGTTTTCTGTTTTAGAGTTTTTCAACCCCTAAACTCTGCCCAAAAACACTCCTCATACATCATTCAAACTTCCCAAACGCTCAACCACCCTTCCTTGAGCCTCAACTGGCCTGAGCTTAGTCGTCGGAATCCTTCCCTGAGCTATTTCTGACCAGGTAGAAATACTCATCTCCTTCACTCAAACAAGTTACCCTCTTGCTCAAAATCACTCACTGATCATTAGCCCTAATCTTGTAGCTTTGATTACTCCATTCCCATCATTTAATTTTTAAATTAGGTCAAGTTTGTTCATCTGGTTCATTCATAAGAACTCCACACTTAAAGCTAATTAATGGCTCGTGAGTGTGGAGGCTAGTTTATTTTTGATTGGGGAAGATGATTCCATGGAAAAATCTGACTGAAAACACTTTTTTTTAGGTTTGATTTTGGGATGATTCGAGGTTGAAGATGACTGTGGGCGCATTTTTTGAATTTGAAAACTTTGGTTGTCACTCTATGATTGGTTGCTTCATGCACTTATTTCATTTACTTTGTATTTTTATTATTTATTTGTTGAGTGCATTTTCTTGACACAACTGGGCCATTGGCCCAGTGGGTGAGGGGTTGGATTCCCCCATGACCCCAAGGTTAGGGGTTCGAGCTTAGTGTGTGCACTCTTACCATATTTTTCCACTTTTATGTTATTTTGTTTATTTTATTTTTCCATTTTATTTTCTCTTTTGATTTATTTTTTAACCCTCTCATTTTTATTATTTGGAAAGAATGTTGAACATTAACCCCCTTATTTTTTGCCTCTAAAATTTAATGGTGATTTTATTTATTTTATTTGGATCATTTTTTATAGACTTTTGGAATCTTGAAATGTAGGACTAATGAAAATCATTTAAGTCATGATATGCTTGGTTTAGGGTTGATAAAAACCTTTCATACTTCAAACCTACCATTAGATGACCATGAGTTCATCCATGGTACTTTGGAGTATGGATAGGTTTCCCATATTTAAAGAAACTTGGTCACTTGACTTGTGGTTGAAGTTCAATTTTGTTAACATGGATTCATTTGATACATTGCCTCTTCATTTGATTTATGTTAACCCACTAACCCTTCTACTTTGTTTATTTATCATTTTGACTTGTTTATACTAACCATTTAACCTGTTAACTTTGCCTTATTCATATAACTTATTAATATCTCATCTGGTTCAATATAACTTGTAAACAACTAAAATCAATCATTCGATTTTAGGTTGTATAGTCTTCTTTTTGTCAATCTATTAATAGATGGACTCGAGGTTGAACAACTTTCATTATTGCAAATCTAGGGTAAGTTGATCCATTGATCATCTTCCTTACTTTGCATCAGTGATAAGTTATCCCTCGATGTGTCATATTTTGAATCTATTGACCTAAAGATAGATAATCCTCCAATGTTGCCCATAACCCTAACTTTGACTTTTAACTTTGATTATTACTAACCTTTTTATTGTTATTATCAATGTTATTACTGTTCTTTACTTATTATATCATTTACATTCAATTATTCATCATCACTATCATTGTACAAATTCATCATACACACCTTATCATTTGTCTTTACTTTACTGTCATCGTTCAAAAATAACCAAAACATGATAAAATTAAAAGACCAAAAACACTTAATCACTTGGACTTAGAGGATCTCATTTAGGACCTTAGCTTGGAGGCCTTTCCTTTACTCTTTTGTGATACTTTGTAAACACTTGGGCTTTATCTTTAACTTACATTCTGGTTGTAAGAATGGCATCATAGCACCATCTTAGGGGAACATGTTTGTAAGACCATTATTCTTTGTTTAGCATAGGTCACACTTTTGCACGCACAAGGATTTCTCTTGGGCTACCTTACAATGAGACCTTTTTATTTCCTTGTCGGTTACTTTGCATTCATGTTGCATAAACCATATTTTTCATAATCAAATAAACAAACCTTTTATCCAATGTCAATCAACTTTTTCTTAATCAAATTCAAAACACTTAATAATTACGATTAAGTATTGTGCGCCACGAGCCTTAAGTGGTGGAAAACGAGTGAGAATGGGGCATTACTACCCTCACTCTGATTATTTTGGACGCCAGACGCTTGGCTTATTGTCTAGAATAATCACCTCCATCCATAGACTTTAGTGCAATCTAATCACAAACTCTTTCCATAAACGTTTGTTTAAGGTAAAATAAACACAACCCATCAAACCTTATATTTTGTGCCTTAGGGCACCAACCCGAAAACCTTTTTCTCAAAGGTAAAATCAACCAACACACAAACATTTTCTACTCTGAACTACGGAGCTCTGATTCCTCATCCCTGAATGAGTGATACGTAGGCACAAGGGCCCCAATCCTTTGCGAGCACTATAATAACAAAAACACCCCCTCTTTCACACATTCTTTTGAAAAATAAAATAATTACAAATAAATCCCCACATACGTGAAACAACCCAAATGGTTCCCATGGAATACCATGGACTTGAAGGGTGTTAATATGTTTCCCTTGTGTAACCGACTTTCGAACCCTAATCTCGGTTGCGAGACCGATTCCTTATTCTTTTTTATAGCGCTTCCCATGCGCTTATATTTCCGAGGGTTTTATCGATTATTTCCTCTCGCATCTCCGATAGAGGCACATAAATAAAATTCAGTGGTGACTCTTCTGATCTGACTTAAGTTCGAAAGTTTGTTCGGTTTCTCGTTACCCTCGGTAGCGACAAACCATAATGAAGAGCCTTTAACAAAAGAACCCTAAATAACGAGTCATAAGAAGTGAAAAGTATACACACTAAAGGGGGTTGAATTTTGTATGGGAAATTTTACTTCTTTTTCTTAAACTTGTTTCAAAACCTAAGATGTAAAGCTCAGATTCTGATTCAAGTAAGAGGTTGAATCAACTTCAGAGTTTGTTGCATAGCAGAATGTAAAAGAAGGAGTAAATAAAGAGACACGTAATATATTATGGTTCCTCTCAACCCGAGAGTAGTCCAGTCCCCTTGTAGCAAAAGATATTTTCACTATAATCATCATATTACAATTTTCTCAATCAAACTAGAAAGAGACTTTTGCTCAAGCCCTCATACAAGAGACTTCCTTGTCTAAACAACCTGTTTAGGACTTCCTGCTCAATCCCACGGAAAGATACTTCTTGATCAACCATACTAGATCGAGACTTCCTGCTTTTCCTTGAAGCATGATACTTCAATGCTCAATCTAACCAGAAAGAGACTTATTTGCTTAAGCCAAATTATCAGACTTCCTACTTAAACCCTTAGTTAAAGACTTCTTTGCTTAAGCACTCAGCAAGATACTTTGTTTGCTCAAACACTAAGTATGAGACATTTACTAATTCTAAACAACAATTTAGGATAATGAATACAAATGCACTTGATACTCTTATCAGTGGTGCACAATTACAACACGGATTTTGGTGTCTTTAAGATTTCTAAGATAAACAAAGATAAGAAATCTTATGACCCTATTATACAAGCTAACAAATATACAAAAGTGTTTTTGCTTGTATCATATCATTTTTTTTGTGGTTCTGTTGACAGCTTATTCAAAGACATCCACCATATTTGAATCTTTAGCACTTTCAGAATTTTCAAAACTAATCAACGAACCGATATTGATCAACTTGATCAACATATTCACACACTTATTCATATCCTTGAACTTCCTTTTAAAGGACCAGGAAAATATATGTTGGAGGATTTGAACATAATGAGCAAGCTTAGTGAAGAAGTATATCAAGAGAGACTTTGGAGACTAGCATATGGTCTGAAGCTTTTTCCACTGAATAATAACAATGATCGTAGTACCTTTCAAAGTGCTTGGTATTTACCAAAAGGTAGAACAAGCTAAAGATGTCATATATATATATTTCTTGAGCCTTGCAAAACGAAACCCTAGTTGACTTTATCCAGAAATTTGGGGCTTTGATAAGACAAGATTGCTTTTGGTACAGTGTATTGATCACATGCCCTTCATCCTTTCAGAATTTGAGTTATCATCAGAAGTTGGGTCGAGACCAGAGTCTAAACCTTTAAAGTCTGATGCCTTCAGATGCTGAAGAACTACTATAGATTCTGATCAATCAGAATTTGAGTCACTTCTTTGTGGAACTGAGTCTTTTTGACGAGCTTGAAACCTTGATATAGTTCGACTTTAGAACCTGCAGACTTAAACAACTATTAACAAACCCTATTGCTATTTAAATACATTGTTATCATCAAAATCTTTTAAGGGCATACACAAATCTTGTTCCAACAATCTCCCTTTTTTTAATGATGACAAATAAATGTATTTAAGAACAATGGTTGATGAATTGATTAACACATTCTAACATCAGAGTCTGAGGTTTGTAAGCTCTCTCTAAGTTAGACAGTTCATTAAGTTGTGGTTTGTAAGCTCCCTGTAAGTCTGATAGTTCATTAAGACGAGGTTTGTAAGCTCCCATTAACTACTTGTTTATGTTAATTGAATCTTATAATCATAATCAACAAATTCTAACATAGGGTTCTAAGGTTTGTAAGCTCCCCCTAAGTTTGATAAACCTTAGGTTGAGTTTGTAAGCTCCTCCTTTGGTCTGAAAGTTCATTAAGGTAAGGTTTGTAAGCTTTCCCTAAGTCTTGTCTTTGTTAATTACATTTATCATTTAAGCCTAGTAAGATAAATTACTCAAAAAATATAAATAACTCAGAGCATATAACTCAGAAGTTGTTTTGGCAGAAAATGTTTTGTTCAGGTTCTAATGCTTTTAGAAATTCATCGGTCTCTTCTTAAATACTCCATGCATTTTCTCACCCTTTGCCATTATCAAAAATATTTTAAAAGAAAGAGAAAAACTATAAAACTGATAAAAATAAAATGAAATCTAAAACAGTTTACATGCACAGAATTTTGAAAGAGTTTAAAACATTGAAAAATTTAAAACAATTAAAAACCAATTTAAAGGATTAAAACAGTTAAAAAAACTTTTACAAAAGAAGAAGACATTTTAAAATAATTTAAATCTTATTCAAGAATCTGAATGAAAAGACAGTTAACAAAGGAAATTCTTTACTTCTTATGGTAAATCACTATCATTTCAGTTTCCAAGAAGTAATTATGATTCAGTATGGCATGCTTAATTAGTGATTGGTTTTGAGAATTCCAAATATCAGAAATTGAAACACGCAAAGTCTTTTATCTTCCGAATTTTTTTTTATAAAAGCACACAACTTGTTCAAGCCAAATCACAAATCCATATTCACTCAACATACATTTGGTTCAAGATTAATACAACTTCTAAGCAATCTATTGCTCTCATTGTTTCATAGGCTCCTATAGTCTATGAGGAAACTTCTGATAAGGAGGTAAGACCCTCTGAATAAATTCCTTTAACCTCTCTTTCTCAGGCACCAAAGCCAAATAAAAAGATTAGTAAGAAGAAAAAGAAGTCCAAAAGAAGAAAAAGATTAAGAGAAGTGATTCATTTCAATTCAGATGAAGAAGAAGAATTGAATTTATATTGGGGAACTTTTTCCACTCTTGGAAATCTAGTGATGATTAGGATTAATGTTATAAACATGTTTTTGTAATCATTCCTTTAGTTCAATGAAGTTATTTTCCCCTTTTTTTAATTTTCATACTATCTATTTAGTCATAATTATTTCCTAAACTGATTAAGAAGTTCAAAATTTAGAAAGAAAAATGCAACGCTTTTAACTTGATATTTCTTTTTCATTTGATACATCCAATTAACCATAGAAATTAATTTGGTTATACAATCAGAGGCTAAGAAAGAACACATCAAATTAAACTAAGAATCAGAACATACAATTCTTAAGCCAAATAAAATTACAAAGGAACAACATGAAGAAGAAAAAAATATTCTTTATAACACACAAAAGGAATTCTTTTGACATAATGTGTTACAATATAGATTCATTGATTGGAGATGATTCGTAAGTCTTACAATCCAAAACAAAACAGAATATCATAAACATTAAATCTCAGAGTCTAAACAAAAAAAAACTAAAAATGCTCTAAGAGCAAGTTACAAAAATGGAAAGTAAAAGAAAAGGAAATTACTAAAAAAATTAAAAAATTCAAACAAAGGCAGCTTAGAAAGACTGTCGAGGTCTGATGGAAGAAGAAGAAAGAGATGAAGTCTGATTGTCCTTATGAACCAGCATGATCTTCACCATCAACTTTTCATCCCATAGTTAAATGAAACTTTATCCAGATTTACAATTATTCCTTGCAGGGAGAAGAGTTCGCCCAGAACACGTTCAGAAGGAATGATGAACAACTTTCTCTCAAGGAGAGGCAGTGTTATCTTTAGGAGGTCGACGATTACTTAAAGAAACTTCATTCCTACGCTTGAGTGAAGGAGAAACAGAAGATCATAGTCAAAGGCTTCCAATTCTTCAAGGAGGACTAGCCTTTCTCAGGTTAGGATAGGAGCGAGAGATATGAGCTTTTTAAAAAACCAGAGCAAGGTTGCACAACTATGTCAACCAGATTTGAGAGACAAGTTGTAAAACAAGAATTAAAAACTTAGACTAAGGGAGATTAGTTTAAGTAGGGAATGAAAAGGCATAACCAAGAGAGAAAGAGATTTAAGACAATTATATTTTGAAAAGACAATTCATAGAAAATCTTGTAGAAAACCAACAAGTACAGAGAAAAGGTAAGAAATGACGAGAGAGAGAGAGAGAGAGAGAGAGAGAGAGGCCTATAGAATCCAAAAAGTAAAGTATTACTTCTCTATAGATTCTTCCCAGATAGCTTCATAGCTAGCATAGCAATTTTTAGACACATGGATTTTTAGAGAACAAATTTCAAAAAATATTTTCCATTTAAAGAGTTACAAGTAATCCTTATTCCTTTTCTGAGTCTTGGAGCCTGATGCTTTTTAGAAGCCATGTGTCATTAGAGACTATTCAAGAATTTGATGAAGCTACTTCTTATCAGCATTAGTCTTTGATACTCCATATTCAGAATCAAGCTTTTTAATAAGATCATAAACCCTTTCTTGGAAAAGACTTAAGTCTTAAAAAGACAAAGGGTAAAACAAGAAAAATAATTCATTAATGAATTGACTTGAATATCAATACTTTATGATCAGAACTTTTGAGCCATAATGCTTGGTTTTGAATAAAGAATAGGAACAAGGGTATAAAAGAAGGCCATTGTTTAAATACTTTCCACTTGTTCTAAAAATTCTCAAGTAGACATATTATCTAAGATAGTTATGCATCAACGAAATAAATACATAGACTAAAGTAAATAATATCTCATCCATAAAAGTTGTCTAGATAAAAATAAGGAAATTAGACATACCTTAATGTAGCTTCTGAACAACTTTTGGTTTCAACGATATTCTTACTGATGAGAATTAGTCTTAAAGAACTCTTTTTGTTGAACCTGGTCATTGTTCAACACAGTCATGGAGTTTAGTAGTACCAGTAATCATAGTACCCTTTTAATGCTTTTCTCCAGACTCCAACTTTCCTTCCTCTTTCAGAGTCAGGATTTGGAACATATGCTTTCATCTTGTTGTAGGTTGTAGTCATCCATTATCCAGACATTAGGACAAAATATCTATTTTTTCCTTTTAGCATATCTGCGAACACAATTTGAGATGTTGGTACCCTGAGTCTTATGGGTCCTTTTGTGTTAGTTACTCTAGGCTTTTTCTTATCATGTTCCCTTGCCTTATAGTAATGACGAGGCTCATTCCATACTTTCTTTTTATATAAATTCTATCTTTGATAAGATTTGACATTAGTTTTTAAACTTTATAGAAACTTAAATCCATAAGTCTTAGGTACAGGTTTTCTTAAAACCATTAACTTGAAGGTCTTAGGTTCTGAATTCCTTTGACATTTTGGCCTCTGAATCATAGTGTATAGTTTCTTCAAAACCACTAACTTTGAGATCTCACGCTTTGACTTTTGCATAAGTTTTGACCTTGAGGTCTCTGGTTCTATTTCAATCAGAACCTAAGACTTCTCTATTATTGACTCTGATGGGTTCAGAACTTTTATACCTTCAACAACAAACACAACATAGACATAAAGCCCTTTATCAGCATAGCTTGAAGAAGATGGTTTAGAGGGTTTCTTCCATGTCAAGGTTTTGGAATCAAAACATTTTTCATGAAGGCCCAGACCTTCTCCTTTTCTCTTGTTTACTCCATAGATCATGAATGTAAGCATAGTTCTGTTAAGAATTATTGTCAAGAAATCTTGGAGAGCCATATCCTGCTCATTTAAAGGTTCCTTGGAATCATCTTTATCTTGAGCAGCTAGATTTCTTTCCAATGTCTGAACAGTTTCTTTAGAAGATTTCAATTCTTATTTAAGAAAATCAAGTTGTTCCTTAATAGCCTTCATGTGCCTTGCCTTATCTTGACAACGACTCATGAGATCATGAATAAAATTAATAAGACTAGAACGAGATATGTTAGAATATACCTCATCTTCCTAATCATATTTTGAGCCAGAACCTAACTCAGATTTTGAATCAGAGTGTGTAAGCCATCAGTACAAGGTTGGCTTCTTCAGCTTTTATGTTTGAATCTTCCTTTTAATCAAGAGAAATTGTTGTAATATATTTTGTTGTCGTCTTTGAGTCAAGTTGCAAAAGTTCTTAATCTTGTTATTCCATAACAAGCAGATCAAGATTAAACCTTGATTATTACAACAAGTACATTTTCCCCACGAGTCAGTCTTAAAGATTAAATAATCCTTTCATACTCACAAAGCAAATGACTTAAAGTAGAAAAAGGTTTCTTGAATTCTTCATTAACCACACTTGTCCCACAGCTCAACATTAAGACCAAAGATATGAGATCTTTCTTTTCCTCCAATAGTGATTTAATCATGATAATAACTACCAAATGGTTTTTCATACCTGACTTCACATTCTGGAGTGTCAGGCATCTTGCCAAAGATATATTTTCCTTATGGTCTTTTGTACCACTTTTAAGTGTTATGTACAGATCGGGATCTGATACCAACTGAATGTGAGAAAAATATACACAAGAAGGGGGTTAAATTGTGTATGAGAAGGCTTAATTCTTTTTCTTAAATGTTTTTCAGAACCTAAGATGTCAAGCTCAAATTCTGATCCAAGTAAAAGGCTAAATCAAATCAGAGTCTAACTTCAAAGTTTGTTGCACAGTGGAATACAAAAGCATAAGTAAATGAAGAGACACATAATATATTATGGTTCCTATTAATATGATAGTAGTCCAGTCTCCCTGCAGCACAAGAGATTTTCACAATAATCATCATATTAGAATTTGCTCATTCAAAGTAGAAAGAGACTTTTGCCCAAACCCTCAAGCAAGAGACTTCCTTACCTAAACAACTTGTTCATGACTTCCTGCTCAATCCCACAAAAAGAGACTTCTTGCTCAATCATACCAGATAGATACTTCATTATTTTCCCTTAAGCATGAGACTTCAATGCTCAATCACATTGATTGAGACTTCCTGCTCTGCCCTAAAGCATTAGGCTTCAATGCTCAATCTAACCATAAAGAGACTTTCTTGCTTAAGCCAACTGCTCAAGACTTCTTTCTTAAACCCTTGGTTCAATACTTCTTTGCTAAAGCACTCAGCAGGAGACTTTGCTTGCTCAAAAAGTAAGTCTGGGACTTTTACATATTCTAAACAACAATTTAGGATAGTAAATACAGATGCATTTGATACTCTTATCAGTGGCGCATATTTACAACACAGATTCTGATGTATTTAAGATTTCTAAAATAAACAATGATAAGAAATCTTAAGACCCTATTGTACAAGATAACAAATATACAAAACTGTTCTTGCTTGTATCAAATCCTTTTTGTGTTGCATGGTTCTGTTGACAGCTTATTCAAAGAGTTCCACAGTATTTGAATCTTTAGCACTTTCAGAGTTTTCAACAATAATCAGCAAACCCGTATTGATCAACTTGAACAACATATCCACATACTTATTCAAATCCTTGAACTTCCTTTTATAGGAACGTGAAAATAGATGTTTGAGGATTTGAACATAACGAACAAGCTTAGTAAACAAGTATGCCAAGAGAGACATTGGGTTGAGGTTTGTAAGCTCCTCATTTAGTCTAGCATTTCATTAAGGTAAGGTTTGTAAGTTTTCCCTAAGTCATGTCTTTTTTAATTATGTTTATCATTTAAGCCCAGTAAGATAAATTACTCAAAAATATAAATAACTTAGAGCTTATAACTCAGAAGTTGTTTTGGCAGAAACTACTTTGTCCAGGTTCTGATGCTTTTAGAAATGCATCAATCTCTTCTTAAATACTCCATGCATTTTCTCCCCCTTTGTCATTATCAAAAAGATTTTAAAAGAAAGAGAAATTAATAATAAAATTGAGAAAAATAAAATGAAATTTAAAATAGTTTACATGCCTAAAATTTTGAAAGAGTTTAAAACACTAAAAAAATTGAAATAATTAAAAACAAATTTAAAGGATTAAAATAATTTTATAAAAATTAAAAATGAAGAAGACATTTTAGAACAGTTTAAATCCTTTTTAAGAATCTGAATAAAAATAGAGTTATCCAAGGAAATTTTTTACTTCTTATGATAAATCACTATTGTTTCAGTTTGCAAGTCAATATCTAATTTCAGAAAGAAAAACACAACGCTTTTAACTTGATATTTCTTTTTCATTCGATTCATTTTATACATCCAATTAATCATATAAATTTCTTTAGTTATACAATCAGAGGCTAAGAAAGAATACAAAAAATTAAACTAAGAATCAGAACAGATAAGTCTTAAGCAAAATAAAATTACGAAGGAGCAACATGAAGAAGAAGAAAAAATATTCTTTTTAACACATAGAAGGAATTATTTTGACATAATGTGTTATAATATACATTCATTGATTGGAGATGCTTTACAAGTCTTACAATCCAAAACAAAAGAGAATATCATAAACATTAAATCTCAGAATCTAAACAAAAAAAGAAAACTAAAAATGCTCTAAGAGCTAGTTACAAAAATGGAAAGTAAAAGAAAAGGAAATGACTACAAAAATTAAAAAATTCAAACAAAGGTAGCTTAAAAAGACTGTCGAGGTCTGATGGAAGAAGAAGAAGAAGGAGATAGAGCTAGATTGTCCTTATAAACCAGCATGATCTCCACCAACAACTTTTCAGCCCATGATTAAATGAAACTTCATTGAGATTTACAATTGTTCCTTGTAGAGAGAAGAGTTCGATCACAGCTTGTTCTGAAGGAATGATGAACAACTTTCTCTCAAGGAAAGTCAGTGTTATCTTCAGGAGTTAAGAATTACTTAATAAAATTTCATTCTTATGCCTGAGTGAAGGAGAAGCAGAAGATCATAATCAAAGGCTTTCAATTCTTCAAGGAGGACTAGCCTTTCATCAATGCTCTCCAGTTGGTTTTTCATGCCAAGGTTTGAGCTAGAGATCATCTCAGGCTAGGACAGGATCCAAAGATAAGAGCTTTCAAAAAACTAGAGCAAGGTTGCACAACTATGTCAACCAGGTTTGAGAGACAAGTTGTAAAAGAAGAATGAAAAACTTAGACTAGGGAGATCTGAAATTCTGGTATAGTCATAGTTCAGATGTTCTACACGAAGTCATGACATATGATCCAACATTGTTCCTAATACAACAAGACAGTTAGGAAAAATAAAACCCAGTACTCATATGCACTCAGTCCCAGATGTCACGACATCTGCTAATCTACCACCATGGACAGAAGAACATCCAGTTCTGTCCATCTAGTACAAAGACACAGTAGAGATCAAACATAGCCCTTTTGTTTATTGATCCTGCCCAATTATCAGCATGATGTCTCAATATTGATTTGAACATCACCTGTTCCAACATTACAAAAGGATGAACTGTAACAGACCAACCAGTCTATCAGTAACAGCAGTCAATAATGAATGTCATAACATTCTGTTTTGCAATCAGACTGCAGGCTATGTGTTAGGTCTGTTATGCCCTTCATAAACAGACTAAAACCATATTGAGTTATAACATACATAATATAGTGTGCAGAAGGTAAAAACACCAGTAATTGTTAACCCAGTTCGGTACAACATTACCTACTCTGGGGGCATACCAAGCCAGGAAGAAGATCCACTATTAGTAGTATTAATTCAGAGTTAAACTCCCCTGTTTACAACTCCTCACTTAATCCCTACCCAATGCAATCTATACCTAGGCACTCCTAGATAAAAACCTCCAGTTTCCATTCCTATCACTACAATTACCATGTAATGTATAGATAACTTGAACATGCTTCACAGCTTCGTTCAAGAACATAACCACTCTTGCCTACATGCTTTGAGTTACAAATAATCTCATGCTTTCAAGCACTGAGAAACATCTGGTAACCTTCCCACAGGTTGGGAGGTTTACCTCTCACACACACCCCTAATTTTTACATTGTTTGAGGCTTACAAATCCTAGGTTACAATCTACTATTTATAACCTAACCACCCAACTGGATTTGGGCCTTTAGAAATCGCAGCAAATCTTTCCTTTGTTGTTACAGAGCTGGCAGAATTCTTCTGCTACAATCATGGTCTTCAATCTTTTATTTCCTAAAAGATCTTCATATTTGGGAACTGTATATTCACTAAATATATTTACCAAATCTTCTGATTGAATCTTCAAGATCTTCACATAGGAGATAGGATATTCACCAGATCTCCTAATTAATCACAAACCAAACCAGAATTAACTGATTCAGTTTGATACACATGTGAGATGTCACAGTCCCGATGTCATGACATCTTACATGACATGTTGGTCCAGATGTTGAACTTCTTCAACCCAACATATTAAAACAACAGAGGTGATTACATTATTTGTTTTACAAAATTAATGCCAATCCTAAGGTACTAACAATCTCCCCCTTTGGCAAATTTTAGCTAAAACAAATAATCCCAATATGGGTCTGCACTTCCTCTTTGTTTTTGACAGCCCCAATGCCACCACCACTGTTGGTGTACATGAGGAAGAAGATGTACAAGGATCAACTCCACCACAACCCTTCCCCTCAACAGTAGGGCTTCCTGAAGAATATGTAATGCTGAGTACATAGATAATGTAACTCAGATCACAAGCCACAACTGTCTTCTTAACTCAGATCATAAGACACAATTGATATACCTAGTTAGTTACTTTTGTGTCTGAATCCATCTTCTCCTTGCTACCAGATATTGCTTGCTTCTGGTGCATCCTCAGGACAATGTTTCTCTCCCCCTTTTTAGCTAAACATTTATAAATTACACCTTCACAAAACCAGATCCAGGAGCAGTATGCCCAGATCTTAACAAACCCCATTGTTTAGTGGGAAAGAAATGTCGCTCTTGTGAGAAGAGGAGTGCTGATACATCCTTTAAATAGGCCAGACCATGCTTAGGAATTAACGGTAGGAGTAAATGCTTGGTCAAGATCCATAAATATTTGCTGAGAATCAGTCAGAGAATCACCACCAATATCCCAGACTATCTTTGAATACCTTTTACAGCTCTTGACTGTTTCCAGAAACAGCAGTTCCAAGACTATTCCATAAATGCTGTCAGACACGTTACAAGCTATGTCTTAACATTTGACACTGCTTTTGTCTGCATTCTTCATATATTCTCCCTATCACCATTTTCTAAATCCACTTTCTCACCTCCAATGGTAGCTTGACAACTAGCACCACACATCCATATTTCCTTATATAACTTCCAACAGGTACATAGGATATCTTATGTTAAGACATCACATATGACATCTTGTGAACAATCTGTCCTTTTTGTTCACAAGGCAAACTATCAGCAGTTAAACCACATAACAGTAGTTTAATCAGCAGCAGAAGCAAAAACAATTACTAGCTATGGCTACTAGTAATACACACATGTACAAGGGTACTTCTCCTCCCCCTAAATCTGTGCAACAGTCAACAGAATTACTAGTTATGGATGCAACTAGTAAGACACACAAATGCACAATGCACCAGGGTACTTCTTCTCCCCCTAAATCTGTGCATTAAAAAAACAGCTACTGTGACTCCAGCACCTGTACCAGCGAGAATGTCATGCTGGCATCTGCTTCCATATTTCCTTATGACTGTAAGTTTCAGAAGGAAATAACAATATTGTTCAAGGCAATGTCATGACATCCGGTCAGACATTCTTCTGCTCACTCAGCCTTGACACACGCCCCACCATCTCACTAACTAACAAGGTGCCATACCTTGTTGTCTGAGAACCCATAGATCACAAGCTTGATGAATACTTGCAGTGCAAAGACAGAACTCCCCCTGTCATGAACAACCAACTCTCCTCTTGAAACTTGGAGATGAACATATCCAACACCCCAAAGTTGGACTTCCCATACTTCCTGATTCAAAGAGAACCCAGACAGCTTGATGAATGGAAAACATAAGACGCATCTTCATGTCTTCAAGAGCACACTCCCTGTTCAACCTTCTTGGCTGAACACATCCACACCCTGTGACAATCTCTCTTTTAACCAGAACAGAAAACCACTTCACAACATAACACCATCTGATATTCTTCAGATATCACTGAATCACAAGCTTGATCCAGACACAAATTTGGACATATACATTCTCATCCCATTACAAGAGATAATCTTCCATAGATAGCTCAGAACTCCTTCCACAAGCTCCAAGAGATGAATAGAAAACACCTCCTTTTGTCTTCAGCTTACTCCTTTTCTGCTCAAGGGATTTTGTCTCAGACCTTCCTCAAGAATAATCAGCTGCCATAAGTTGATTGTCTTGATTCTTCGAACTCACTTCTGTGATAGATCAAATGCCACTGGTTGATTACCTCCTTTATGAATCCTCATATGAAAAAGTCAAATGCCCTACTTTGACCTCTCCACGTTTATCAGACCTCTCCCAAAGATATTCTGACCCTCCAAGTGAGACTTGAACTTCAAGCTACATGTTAAACAAAACATGTAACATCCTTTCTATCCAGCAACTCCAAAGAACTGCAACGAGAACGACCTTTTTGAAGTATCCAATCTACAACTCTGTAGACCCTTCTATCTCAAGTTGATGTGCCACTTTACCAACTAAGATTCTGATGTTGAACCAAATGTCATATCATTGTGTTTTGACATCTAGCTGTTGAATTCAGCTCCTTCTTCTGCCACTTGAAAGAACTTCCCCCCTTCACAGAACAAGAGTTCAATGTTCTCATAGACTTGATTGTGGAACCAAGTTTGAGTAAACATCCTCCATCCTGCAGGTCTGGAGTTAAGTCATCCAAGCTCACACCTTGATGAATCCCTGCTTCTTCTCCAAAGACATCAGCCACTCTGATGCATGAGTCTTCAGAAGGACCAGTTAGTAACTATCCCTTCAGCTATACCGAGGATTCCACTTCCTAAAGCAAAGATGTTTCCATGATGTCAAGACTGCTGCCACTTGTTCTTGACTCCATAGTGTGCATTAGCTAATGCACTTCCTTACCTAGATCAGATGAAAACTGATCCACGTAACCACCATCAGGACTATGATGTTTTCTTCTTCTTGTACATACCAGGTGTCATACCCCGATT
This sequence comes from Lathyrus oleraceus, assembly GCF_024323335.1. Taxonomy (NCBI): domain Eukaryota; kingdom Viridiplantae; phylum Streptophyta; class Magnoliopsida; order Fabales; family Fabaceae; genus Lathyrus; species Lathyrus oleraceus. The sequence goes on from NC_066580.1 coordinate 146,205,028, forward strand.
TATGCCCTGAAATTTTTCCATTACTCATTCATTTTTTCTTTTCTCCTCATGACCATTTCATTTGGTCACGAGTCTACCCACTGACTGGTTTGTTTAGACTTATCATCACCTGCTATTCCATGAATCTTTGGGCCTCGCCATGTTGTCTCGAGATGGAGTGATTATTTTCCCTTGGTCAAGTAAGACATGAGACCTTTGATCATGTGATAAAATCAATTATTGCTTGGGTGTAATAACCAGTCCAGCTGCACTGAGAAGCTTACACCCAGAAGCATACGATGGATCAAGTTGTGTAAAAGGGTGTGTGGCAATATGTTTTACACATCTTTGAGTTTCTTTGCTTTGGTTAAGAACAGAGTAAGAGGCTTCGTGACTGCATTTGGGAGATGATCAACTTAATGGAACGGAACATAATGGAGTAAAGTCACTTGAGACTTTTGTTCAATTGGTTTTTATTTAGTTTAACTTTAAGATTCAATGTCGTTGTTACCGGCATTGTTGGTACAAGATCACTTTGGTGTTATAGTGAGTAGAAATCCCAATTTACATTATTTCAATGTCTATTGAATTAATGGCGCTGTTGTATGCTATTTAAAGAGAACATATTAAACACTTGATGGTGAAGGTGCTTTTATAACTCCTAGTTCTGTTCATCTGAAAAGTTCATTCTATGGTGGCGTCGTCCAAAATGAAAAAGATGAAGACAAACTTGCTCGTTGCAATTTGAGCTTTTCGTTTAAAAGTCTAAATTCATTTAGAAAGGTGATGAATTCATCTGAAGCCATAGATCCGAAATCATCACAATATGGGAAGAACCGGATAGAAGAGCATAAAGATGCGAGTCAAATTGATCAAAAGGCAAAGGAAAAATCTCCTCACTCATTAAATGGTTTTGATGACACAACAAATGAATCGTCAAACTCATCTGCTAAATATACAAATTCTAAATCAATGAAAGAAGAAATTAAAAATATTTGAGTAGATAGCTTGAAAGCATTGCAAGGTAGCAATGGTCATAGACATGAAGATCATGCAGCTTTTGTAGACAAAAACAAATTCAAAGATCATTGCATGGAGAAACTACAATCTGACTTTATCAGTGAACAACCATTGACCGTTTTTAAACATGACAGCAAGTCCGAGAAAGCCTCTACTTCCGAGGATGTTAAAAAAACAGTGCAGTTGGGAACATTCCCTTTCCTTGTGTGAACAGCATAAGCAAAGAACGTAACCGACTTTCATATTACGGCAATCATCATTTGGGAAATCTTACACTAGTCTCTGCAGATAAAAGTTCAAGTTCCATTTGCCTATCCAAACAATCTTCAAGCATTGTCTACCCACCGCCACCAAACCAATGGTTAGTTCCTGTCATGTCTCCATCTGAAGGTCTTGTATATAAGCCAATCATTGGACCATGCCCTCCAAATGCCGGCGGCATCATGACACCACTTTACGGAGCTTGTGGTGCATTGAGCTTGAATCCAGGAACCAAAGATGTTTTAGATCCATCTCTTACGAGTTTTCATCAAAAGATTGGAATCCTTTCTGGTTCATCATTACCACAACTGTTACCACCATTCATTCTTGGAAGATCTGACGCAAATATTGAAAGAAACAAGAGTATGAGAGCTGAATTATTGAAACTCACAGTAGAACAAGTTGAAGAGTTGAAGAAAAAGGCTAATGAATTTGATATTCCAAAAGGGCCAGTTCACACCAAAACCTGCCTTGCTGTAAACCAAAGCCGAAGACGAATACATGGGTCAGCAGCAAGTAGAATCGCCGACATATTTGGTGATATTGCAGCAGCATACCACTGATCTACACTGCTATCCTGCCAGAAGTTAGCCCCTGCAATTCAATAAAAAGAACCAACTCAGTTCAGCTCATGTCAAGATGGAATTTGCAACATGCTACAAAGCCATAAAAAATTTAAACTTCATAGCCAATTCCTATTCTTTGAAACGCGGAAAGGCCTCCTTTTTGGACGGTAATTTTCCCTTGCAATAGGAATCAGTATCCTGTCATAGACAGGAACCCATAAAAACAACACTTGCCACATCAAAATTTGAGAGGATCATGCTAGAGTTCTTCGCAATTCGAACAAAGATTCTGCTGATAAACCTGTTAGCCTCGGTGTAGTTAATTGTGATACCAGCCTCGTCCTGAAATCCCCAAATCTCAATGTTTCCCCAACAATCCGCAGCAGCATAGAGACACCAACCAAATCACTTGGAAACAGTGATCGGGGTTTAAAAAAAATTGAAAGGATTTGACGGGCTTGCGATGTCAATAGGCAATGGCAATGTTGAGAGCGCTGGCAATGTTGAAGGGAAAACTGTTATGCAAAATAGTCCAGTTTCTAAAGAGATTGCAGCTTCCAAAATGATGGTGCCAGTTACCCAAACCAGTGTTGCAGAAAAGTTTGTTAGACCTGTACTTTCTTCATGTATGACCACATCACTAGAGCTGAGGAACCCTTCAACTGTTCCCATTGGTGCTCCACAACCTTGTGGATTTTTGCCTCCCGAACCTTGGATGCAGAATGAGCGTGAGCTGAAACGAGAGAAAAGGAAATAATCAAACCGTGAATCTGCTAGAAGGTCCAAGCAAGAAAAACAGAATAGGAGCGTTAAACCAAGGCCATGTGAAGACCAAAGCTCCTCTTGTTTTCATCGTTCTCACTGCAGTAAAATGCGAATAATTACCAAGTCGGTTAAATTTCAAAAAAATCCCAAATTGGCATTAAGACAAAAAACGAAGAAGAAAGCATGAGTTCAGAATACCTTTTCCAAATCTAGCATCAAAGAGACCGATCCAAATTCTGAGCACCGAAAGGACTTGGCAGAGATACTTCTTGGATCCACCATACCAAACTGAAAACCCTAATTTGTTGAACATAAATAGGGAGGAAGAGAATCAGTGAAAAAGGAGACGAAAAATTGGAAAGGCTTGAAAACGAAACCCTAAGAGAAATTGGAGGCGGACAAGAAGTCCACCAAGAACCCTAATCCCCAAATCAAAAAGAAACCAGTATCTGAAGAGGCGAAGGGAGAAGATTCGATCATTACCTGAGCCGTCGTCGTCGCCGAAGGTGAGCTTTTACTTTAGTCTCTTTGAAACCAAATTTGTGCATTTCTTATGAGCGATTGAGAGAGAACCTGAGAGGTGATGAATGATTGAGGATAGTATCATGAGAGTTGAGGGTGAAAGCGCGATTGAGAGAGAGATTCATGGAGAATGGGTTTTGACGAGAGAGACATGAGGCCAAGAGGGTGATTTTTGTGAAAGTGAGATTGGGAGAGAACGAAGATGGAAGCATCTGTTAAGCTATTTCAATTTTCTTCTTTAATTTATTTTTAAACAGAATAAATTTTGGAAACCATTAAAAGCTTCGTTTAAACTTCCTAAGTTTTAGTTAATAAATGTTTTCTTATTCTCCATTCATTAGTCCATTGAAAAACCCAACAGCCAGGCGGCTAGGGTATCTTTTCTTGGTTTCTCCCATTTGGTAGTCCAACACACTACTTCATTTTAGTTTCTATTTTCTTTTTTTTTAAAACTTTTATTCCAATTTGTTCTGGTTTATATACCCAAGTGTTTGTTGTAGATAATAACTAATCATAAATGGCCTAGTGGAGAGAGGGTAGTTTCATAGTCTTTAGTGGAGTGGGTTCGATACCTATATGTAGCATTTTATTTCTTTTAGCATTCATTTTTTTTATGTTTATGTTTTATTATAATTTCTCCTATACTCATAGTTTCATTATTGTTTAATAACATAAATTTGATTTCTTTTAATTTCATCATCCATTCAAAACCGCTTTAAACTATTAAAATCACACTTTTCTCGATTCAATGTCGAGCCCATTTCCATACCCTTGTAAGTCGATTGCTTTTAAGCATCGCCATCAACCTCACATAGCTTACTCTTGGGCTTTCTTACAATGAGCCGGTTCTCTTGCACTTACACTCATACATTGCATTATTTGTTTGTTTGGGCCTGATTTAATTATTTCATGATTTTTGAATCCCCATTTGACAAAATGTACCCACTTCCCCGACGTGTAATAATTTTGTACTGTTTTATTTCTTTATTTGTTTGACTGTTTAGTTAGATACTAACACAAGAATAAAATCAACCATTTCCAAAAAAATACAAAAATATGACTCGACCCAACGTCGAGTATTTTCTCAATAAACAAATCAATTCATTTCTCCCTCCCATTCTATTCCATTTCTTTCAAACTTTCATCAAACGCTTGATTCAACGTCAAGCCATTTTTTCTAATAAAAACTCAAAAAATATTAATTCATAGTTAAGACTTTTCAATAAAGATGGAAGTGGAACGTGGTGTATACCGCGCACTCCCGAGACTAGGATTCGAGATGTATATCTCGCCAATCCTAGCTCTCGCCATCATCCAAATTTATCCACTTTGTTTTCTCTCAAACACTCATTCAAATTTCTCTTGAACGTCCATCAATACTTGATCTAGGGTCAAGTCATTTTCACAACAAAAACTCAAAATAACTAATTCTTATTTAACACTTTTTCAATAAAGGTGGAAATGGAACATGGTGTATACCATGCACTCCTGAGATTAAGATTTGAGACGTATGCCTCGCCTATCTTAGCTCTCGCCATCGTCTAAAATTGTCAATGCGGTTTCTTCAAACCCTTTCTCAATCAAACCTAAAAATACTTAATCTCCAGTAAACACTTTTGCTAACAAAGATGGAAATGGAACATGGTGTATACCGTGCACTCCTGAGGCTAGAATTCGAGATGTATATCTCGCTCATCCAAGTTCTTGCCATCACTCAGAATACATCCAACCAATCAAACTCTTTTTCGCCGTCGTGCGACTAATCAAAGAACCTTTTTCATAAATGAAAGATATATTGTCTTAAGTGATACAAAACAATGTTTCGGCCACGATTGTTGAGTCGAGATAAGTGACGCTTTTCCGAATGTAGATTTATAAATCCGTTCGATGTGTGGTATGCGTCCACTCCTCATCTATTTTAGGTAAAACAATGTTTTCGTCGGTTAATACAATATAGCTTTCGCTAAAATCGACCAACAAACAAACATTTTTCTACCCAGAACTACGTAAGCCTTGATTTCTCTTTTGAGATACGTAGGAGCATGATTTATAAATCTTGTCAGGCCCACTAATAAAAAACTTAGGTTTAATCCTTCGTCAAAAATCCAAAAACATTCTCCTTTCATCCTTTCTTTCTTTCCCACCTAATAATTCGAAAAGCCTAATATTTCAACTAACACTAACGCATACAACTAACCTAATGGTTCCCGTTGAGTACAACAGATGCTAATACCTTCCCCTTGCGTAACCGACTCCTGAACCCTGATATTGGTTGCGATGACCATATCTTATCCTTTCTTTTAGGGGTTTTATCGATATTTTCCCTTTCCCATTTTGGGAATAAATAAAGTTCGGTGGCGACTCTGTTTAGTCCATCATTGCGAGCGTGCGACTGCACTTCGCTTTGTAGTCGTATCCCCATTTTTTTTCGAGGTGCGACTGTAACACCTCAAAATTTGCCCTCCTCTCTTGGGACTAGAATAACATATTGCATAACATTTTTAGGTCATTAGGCATTGCATATTGCATATCATGTGGTTACATTGCGCAAATCATCCTCACAAGTCTTGATCAGAAGATGAAGAGGGTATGATGCAAGCTAGGGTTTCATTGGAATGGTCATTAATTATCTGAGGATGTGGAGGTCCAAATTAGGGTTTTGTGGTTCTCAAGGAGATTGGTCTTTATCTTGATTGAAATGATTCATCATCATCATCATGGTTTGTCATCATCAAGTGTTGGAGCATAGTCCTTGAGATTAGGGTTTTGACCACTGGTCAACCCTAATCAGTTACATTGGGCCAATCAGGGCATATGAAGGAGATGGGGTCTATGATGGATATGAGGATCATTTCATGGTTGTATTGAGCTTATGGAGGCTAGGGTTTCATCCTTGAGCCATTTCATCAGAGGATTGGGGCTCAGATTGATCAGTGCATTGCCAAATTCATCTATCAGTTGAAAAAGTCAACTGTGGTCAACTGTGCTTGATTTTATGGATTTGGAGGTGGGAGAGAGTTGGATACACTTCAGTCATGTTGAAACAAGTTTCATTTGACATGTCAAAGCTCAAAAATGAAGAAAATAAAGTCAGGAGAAAAATTGCCAAAAATAGAAAGTGACTTGTAATGGAAGTTTCCAAAAATGGAAAGTTTTTCACCACAAAATTACATGTCCAAAAAAGCTTCAAATGAAAATTTGTTCAACATGAAAGTTGTAGATCTTGGTCTCACCTTTCCAAAAAGTCCAAGAACTTGAAATTCCCATGTATTGTTGACAAGTTATGGTCCATTCATTTTCCAAAAATGCCTATAATCAAAGTGGCATAACTTTCACATGGAATGTCCAAAATGGATGATCTTTTTATGAGCAAACTCCATTTCACATGTACTTTCATGGTGCATAATCAAAATTCATCAAAAATGGTCAATGCAAAAGGTCAATTTTCAAGTGCAACAATTAAAATCCAAGGGCAAAATGGTCCAATTTGAGAAATACATGGAATTTTGGAATGGGACTTTTTGCAACACACTCCAAATGACATTTAGAAGTTGTTTGAGCTGTCATGATCTGTCATGGTGCAATATTTGGCAAGGGCATTTTTGGGCTTGCACTTAAAAATCACATTATGCTAATTCTTCCACATTTTGGCTAATTATGATTAATAAAGGGATTAAGGATGGAGTATATATTATTAATCACAACAGAATGTTAAATAATTTCACATTCCAAGAAATCTAACAAACTTTCCCTCCATTTTCTCCCAAATTCTCCAAAAATCTTCATCACTTTTTTTCATCAATCTTCATCAATTCTCAACCAAATTGAGTAATTCTTTTGATTCATCTTCCACATACCTTGCTCTACATCTGTTTTGGTGAATTCGTGGCAAAGGCATCAAGATCAAGGACTGTTCATACCTTGCACAACAATGGCAACTTCATGATTCTCGCACTTGGAGCTGTTTCGAGCTAATCTAATCACTTCAATCATCTTTCTCGTCAATAAGCTCCGTCTGTTTCACATAATTGGAGCCAAAAACGCACGAATCCAACGCTTCCGTCTCCAAGAGGTTAGATTTCGACCATAGCCTTTGCTTAAATTGTAATATGCATCTTGTAGATCGTACTTAGTAGGTGATTCTGAAATTCGTTTCATTGATTTTGGTTAAGAAATGAGAAAGTTATAAGGATTTGAAGTTTCATACGTGATTATGTTTTGGATCGATCCCGTCACTACAGTGAGAGTTAGGAGAAATCGTTGTCATATTCGAAACCTATGTTGAGAGACGAAGATATTGGTATAAGGCTCGTGCGATTTGGTGAAGAAATGGTCGTAACCGCATCTGGTAGTGATGAACACATGAACACACGCGGAGAACAGCAGCTTTCTGAAAAATCCTGTGCTTCAATCTGTGATTTCGCCTGGCCACTTTTGAAAGTTGTTTCCCGCCGTGTTTCAGCCAATAGGAAGGCGCCGTGTAATCTAACCGAAACTACGTCGTTTTGGTGAACTTCATTAAAATTGCAAAACTGCCACTCAGATTTAATTAATTCACTTAAACCTTAAATAATTATTTCACATAATTAACAAATCTTAAAAAATTCATAAAAAATCCAATTCTAATCCAAATTTAGTGGGAGTTTTTTTGTTAGATTCATAATTTTCTCTAGCTTTTTATAGGTATGATAGCTCAAGTTGTGCTTGGTGGATTTTTGACTTTGCCTATTGATCTTTGACTTGTGTGCATTTTGTGTGTGTTTCACCATATCCTTCATGAAATACTCATACATTATCCAAATTGAATGAAATTTCAGATGATGATTCTTGACTCCTTGATGGTTATTTTGATGTATAGTTTGTGAATTTTGGATCTCTGGTTTGGTAGATATGATGTGTGCAAGTTGAGTGTGACAATTTGTGTCACACTAGGTTAGGTCAATTTCATGAATTTATTTGACATGCCTATGCTTTTCCAATTGATCTCAAATTTTGCATGCTGTGTCTTGTATATGTCTAGTTTCACCATGAACGTTTGTATGAATTGTTGATTCATTTTCCATTTAATTGAGATTTTTGATTGCTGTTTAGCATTTTTAGGGCTTTGTTTGAGTGTTTGTCTTCCAAGTCTTGTGAAATGCTCATACCATATCATATGAATGTGAAATTTGATGGAGTGATTCATAACATGTTTAGATGCAGTTTGGCTTTGGTCCCATTCATTTCTTAATTGTTTTCACTGTTTGGCATTTGATTGAAGTTGATGCTCATTTTGCTACCATGTGTTGACTTGTTTGGATTTCTGCTGACTTCATGATTTTATTTAAAATGCTTAGGGATGTTGATTTGAGCTGAAATTTTGTATGGTTGATCATTGATATGGCAATATAACATGTGATTTTTGCTGGAATTTTTGATGTCATTTTCTAATTGATTGATAATTTTCTTCTCTGTGTGCTTATTTGGTAACCTTGTGTGGCACATGCTGGCATTTCATTTGTGAAATTCTCATATGGTATTGGATGAAGATGAAATTTGGTATGAGCATTGTAGACACATTATAGGACATCATGGTTTTGATCCAATTCATTTCTTAATTGTTGTCACTGTTTTATGATTTATGGAAGATGATGCTTGTGTTGATGCCTTGAATTGGCTTGTATAAATGTGTCTGGACTTCTTGATTTTCATTGACCTACTTTCTTTTGTCCAATTGAGCTGAAAATTGACATGCTATACCTTGAATGTGTCCTGTTTAGGTGTGAATTTTTGTGGAATTAATTGAATTGTTTTGGTATGCTTTTGATTGAGATAGTTCTGTTTGGACTTTTGAAGTTGCAAATTGCATGATTGATGTTAAATTGTGCATGAAATGATAATGGTGATTGATATGAGCATGGGACCAATTGAATTTGCTTTTAATTTGTTTGAATGTGATTTTGGTTGGTTTGCACTTGCTGTTTTGATTTTTTTATCCCCTTTGGACCCTAGGCTTGGCCTAGTGGTCTAGTTTCTCACATTTGGTGTGGATTTTCAGGATGAAATGCAAAAGGCTCAAGGAGATAAATGCAAGTCGCAAATTGAATTTGTTTGATGTTGTCCACTAACATGATTTTGTTTTGTAGGGTTAGAAGCTTGAGTTTGAGCTCATGGCTTGCACTTATGTGCATTAACCTGTGTTGTCTGTATAGATTGACTTTTGCTGTTTATTGTTGGTTTGTCTGAGTACTGATGATACTTGATTGATTTCAGGTACATTTAGTCGCTTATAGTTCTTTAAGAACTTGCTTGCTGCTGCTTGGTTGTATAAAACCAGTTGAGGTAGACTCTCTTGTCTTCATGTAGTCTGGAAGACCTGGCTTGTTATTTAGCCAGGCAACTGTCTGAAGTCCTCCTTAAGAGGCGATATTTGTGATTGTTTACTTTTGTGCCAAGCAGGTAAAGACCTCTATGAGGCAATTGGCGGAACCCAAGGGATATGCAATCTATCCCCCGCTATTCTGTTGAGTCGTCCCTCTGCTCACACCACTGTGTTGATGCATTGGGACACAAACCCAAGATCTTGTACTTTGTACAGTTGTGTCAGAGTCTTGAGCGTAGAAGGGTCCCTCCATTCTGGACCCACGCTCCTTTGTCTGAAGCTCTCCCTGATCAGGGATAAGAGTTGTGAAGTCTAATCTTCACTCACCTTTCATCTGCTTCACCTTAGCCTCTCAATGGCAAGGTTAAGAGCGAACGATACCTTGTACAGATGACTTGCTTCGGCAGTCAAACCCTTTGTTTGAGCCCACTTCTGACTGGATATAGTGTGTGCTTTGTGAATATTTGTTTGCTCTGTTTGCTTGTATGCTTGTATGCTTGCTTTCTTCCTGGATAGGATTAGCTTGCTGTTGTGCAAGTAGGTAGAAACCACAACATAGGGCAATGATGCATGATAACACTAGGCTCGAGTACAGCTCCCTGGTAGTGTGTCTCCCCTTGGTTTCTGGCTAGATTTTCTTTCCCTTTCAGGGGAACTACATCGCCCTGATCCTCGTTCCAGACAAGGTATGTAGGCAGGAGACCGTGCGAGGTCTCTCCGGGCACTTTTTTTTCTTTTTGTGTGCGTTTGCTTGTTAACCCTGTTGTGTGTCAGGATATGGACGTAAGCCCAGCGATTGGCTGTACGTATCCTGATTGTGTGTTTGGTTCGGATGCCGATGTAAGTCCAGTGATTGGTGGTCGGGCTCCATGTTTGCCTTCTTGTGTGCGTTTTGGTTCGGATGCTGATGTAAGTCCAGTGATTGGCATTCAGGCTCCATGTTTGCCTGTGTTTGTGATTGTTTGTTTGGCGTGCGTGAGCCAAACTACGGCAGCTCTGATTCTCGTTCCAGACGAGATACGTAGGCATAGGATGCGATGTCCTATCGAGCTCTCTTCCTCTTAACCCCACCTGTGTTGTCTTCGGTGCGTGTGTGTGTGGTGTTTTAGCAACCTTTTCTTTCTTTTAGAACGTGGATCCCGTCGAGTACGACGGACGTGAGGGGTGCTAATACCTTCCCCTTGCGTAACCGACTCCCTTACCCTTTCTCTTTGGTCGCGAGACCATGCTTTTTCCAGGTTTACTCTAAGCGTTTCCTTTCCCTCTTTGGGATAAATAACTCACAGTGGCGGCTCTGTGTTGTTTTTGTTTCAGCTCGCCGGTTGTTTTTCGCGGATGCGACAGCGACAGATGACGACTCTGCTGGGGACAACACCCAATCCCTAAGCGAGTCAAGCCTAGTTAGGACGTTTGTGTGCCTTTGTTTGTTTAATTGTGTGGCTTTTCTTTATTGTTTTATTATCTTTATTGTTATATTTTTATATTTGTTGTATATTGGTTCTATTGTGATTATTGGTACTTGGATTTTGATTGCAAACCATGTGGGAAAGACTCTACACCCGAGTCTAGAGTGAAAAAAAAAAGGATAGGACGATGGTTGAGTAGTACGGACTCCCGAGGTGAATACTTCGTAAGAGTCGGTACGAGAACCTCACTTAGAGTAGATTCTTTTGCAAATATTGTCGCCCGAGGTGTATACCTCGTAAGCGCCGATGTTTCAAAGGGGTCCATGACTCTAAGGGCATTTTAGAACATTGAACCTTTGGCCAACTAGAAATGATGGTTGCGTAGTATGGATTCCCGAGGTGAATACTTCGTAAGAATCGATACGAGAACCTCGCTCAGAATAGATTCCCTAGATGGAGTTGATGACCGGAAAGTATTTTCGGTAAGCGTCAAACAGTCTTTTGAATCCATGACTCTGAGTACCCTGTCTAGAACCCAGTCGATGGTTGCGTAGTACGGACTCCCGAGGTGAATACTTCGTAAGAGTCGGTACGAGAACCTCACCCAGAATAGATTCCCTTGATGGAGTTGACGACCGGAAAGTATTTCCCGTAAGCGTCAAACATTCTTGTGAATCAATGACTCTGGGGATCCTTTGTAACAAAGCCCTAGATCATACCCGGTGAGAACCCCATTTTGGAAAAGCAATCAAATTTATCCATACCTCCGACCTTTGAACCTATCCAAAGAAAAAAAACAAAAAAAAACATTGCATCCATCCATTCATTGCATACGCATAAAAAGCAAAACTCTTAGTTTGTTTCGCATTATTTCAGGAATCCAAGACTTGTTAGCAAGATGAATCCTGAGAGAAGAGGCACTTTTCAGTTCAAATACAAGAACGTGGACCTTACCAGCCTACAGAAGTTGAGTGCCAAAGTAACACCCCTCAAACTCAACAGCTTTGTACAAAACTATGGAAGAATTCTGGACATCCTAAATGAGAAGATGGACATGATGACCACAGTGACTATTGCTCAATTCTATGATCCACCTCTACGTTGTTTCACGTTTTCTGACTTCCAGTTGGCTCCTACCTTGGAGGAGGTTGAGAGGATCATAGGCCAAAATTTGAAGGATCATAATCCATTTCCTAAGCTCGATGAAGATATTCCTCCCAAGAGGATAGCTTCAGCTTTAGGTCTGAAAGTTTTTGAAGTCATGGACAATTGGGATGTGAAAGGACCTTTCAGTGGTTTTTCTAGGAAGTTCTTGGAAGATCAGGCCAAGAGGATGGAAAAAGAAGGGAATTGGGAAGCCTTTTATGCTGTGTTAGCCATGTTGGTATATGGGATAGTTCTCTTCCCAAATATTGACCATTTTGTGGACCACCTGGCGGTGAGAATTTTCCTCTCTGGTAACCCTGTACCGTTCCTCCTGGAAGATCTCTACTACACTCTCCATGATCGTCATGAGAAGAAGGGAGGAATCGTCTTATGTTATGCGCAGTTGTTGCATGCCTGGTTTAGATCCCATATGCCCGAAGAAGGTCCTTTTGTCTCAAAGGAACTCAAGCCTTTCCATAAGTTATCTTCCCTCACCTCCAGTCATGTTAAGTGGTATATCAGGGATTGGGAAACCGAGAATGTGATTGTCAGCATTGGAGACTTCCCCAATGTGCCTTTGATAGGAACCAAGGGTTGCATCAACTATAACCCGGTGTTATCTCTGAGGCAGCATGGGTACCCTATGAATGGCCCTCCAAAAGTTGAAGCTCTAGAGCCTTTCATCTTACATAGTGTTAAAGCGGATCATCCCATGGTGAAAAAGATCAAGAGGTCTTGGCAAGCAGTCATCAGAAAGGGTAAGGAGTTGGGTAAGAGAAATGTCATTGCCCAAGAGCCTTACACTTGTTGGGTTAGAGAGAGGGTTCAGATGATTAAACTCCCTTTTCCATTTGATCCTTCTATCTATCCATTGGTTCCTGAGCCAGAGCCCATATTACCTGAAGATGTAGAGAAGCTCAATGCCCGTATCAAGGAATTGGAGTTGGAAAATGATGATTTGAGAATCAGGCTTGGCCGAGTCTCGATAGAGAATGGAAACTTGAAAGACGATTAATAAAAGAAGGACAAAGAGCTTGAAGTCTCCAACAAAAGAGCTAGAGAGTCTGAAGCAAGGAGAGAAAAGTTTGGACAAGCGCTCTATAGCACTAAATCTGTGTTCAAATCAAAGGAAGAGGAGTTGGATAGAGCTCTACTCCGGATTCAAAAACTCAACAAGACTCTGGAACTGACCCTTGAAATGAAAAGGGAAGCACGGCTGATTTCTGAGATTCGTACTCGTGAACTGGAGAATACCATTCAGAAATACAAGGATACTCTGGAACGCGAGAAGCAGAAGACTGAAGAGTCAGAAAGAGTTTGCACACGGCTGAAATATCATTTGGATCGAGCCGATGCTAGAATCCAGGCACTTGAAGATGGGGATCAAGATGCTGCCTATATGGTGTTGCTAGGTGAATGCAGATATTGGAGAAACCTCTATAGGGACATAGAGGTGACCAAGGCTGAAGACTTGCGCATCATTCAAGATCTCCAAGGGCTTTACACTGAGTGGAAGGGCAAATTTCTGAAGCTGTCCGGATTTGCAAGTTCCATCATGCAAGAGCTACCTGAGGGGTGCTAATACCTTCCCCTTGCGTAACTGACTCCCTTACCCTTTCTCTTTGGTCGCGAGACCATGCTTTTTCCAGGTTTACTTTGAGCATTTCCTTTCCCTCTTTGGGATAAATAACGCACAGTGGCGGCTCTGTGTTGTTTTTGTTTCAGCTCGCCGGTTGTTTTTCGCGGATGCGACAGCTGGCGACTCCACTGGGGAGCCACTACAAGATGTTGACCTGTGCTGGTCCATCTTTCCTAAGCGAGTCTCTCCTAGCGTTCTAGGATAGTTTAGGTTGTTTTGCTGTATTTATTGCATTTATTATTCTGGCCATGTATATTTGCATAAATATTTGCATGCATCATACTATCATGTTGCCGTCCTTTGTGCAGGTGGTTCCTCTGTTTGGGGTGGGTGTTCTGAGTGGGGCTAAAACCCAGGCCCGAGTATACACCTAGGACTAGTGTGGTCTCATGTTGCCTCCTTCATGTTAGGTCAACATGTGCTTGGCAACGTGACATACCACAAGCCAGACGAGGTTCATTTGATAGTGCTTGCCTCTGTGGAGTATCCACTTTGGTTGAGTTACTTCATTTGAGCTGTTGACTTTGGTGACCGATCATTTCCCGGATCTTTGGTTTAGACGATCTTAAGAGAGCTACAATGGCACACCCGAAAGGGCAAACCCATTGAGTATCTTTGCCCGATTGTCGAGACTATTATCCGCCTTAGGGTGACCTGATTAGAATTTACCTGTGAGGGGAGGGTTGATTCTTTCAGATGCATGTTCAGATGGTGACTTTGATGGTGACTTTTGGTTCCGTTGATCAGAGTCGTGTTTATAAGTCGGATTTATGGCCATTTATGTCTGAGACGCCGGAGTGCTGTCCGTGTTATTTATCAGTGGGGATCCGTTTATTTCAGGATTCCCCGGGCCGATTCAGATGGTTATGGGTATCTGCTCAGAGTTTATCTGGTGATGATGATGATGATGTATCTGTCTTCCGTTTATTTCGGAACCCTTGAGGCGGACTTGTGGTTAATCAGACTTCAGATGGTTGTGATCAGTTCAGAGATCCGGGCTGTGGTTCAGTGCAACAGATGATCAGATGACTTGGAGGATGGCAACGCATTGCATTCATTCATCAGCATCATTACATCTTGCATTTACTTGCATCTGACACATGTTTATCCATATGCAGGGACCCTTTTTGATCGAGATCCTGGTTGAGAGACTTTCTGCTCAGATATGAGAAGGCCCGATTTGAAGGATGATGTTGCCTATAGCTTCTTTGACCCAGAGATCAGTGTGCTGAAGGATATGATAGCATTGATTGCGCCCGACCATGTGGGGATGTTTCGTGAGATGTATGGGGGTATTCTGAAGGTGGTTTTCAGACTCATTGACAGAGACAGGAGTGCCATTCATACTCTTCTCCAGTTCTATGATCCTGGTTTGAGGTGTTTTGTCTTCCCAGATTACTTACTCGGGCCGTTGATGGAGGATTATGCTGATATTTTGGGCCTTCAGATCAGAGATCAGGTTCCTTTCTATGCTACCAAGGAGGAACCTGATATTGGAGGGATTGCCCGTGCTCTTTATTTGAGTCCGGAGATGGTGAAGGGTAATCTGAAAGAGAAGGGGAAGTTGCCTGGTTTTCATCTGAGTTTCCTGGAGGCTAAGGCTAAGGAGCATGCTGAGTTGGGTAATTGGAACACAGTCTGTGCTTTGATTGCTGCGGGCATTATGGGATCATTCTGTTTCCTAACCAGAAGAACTTCGTGGATATTAATGCCATTCGCTTGTTTGTTCGAGGAAATCCTATTCCCACCTTGATTGGAGATGTATATTACTCGGTTCATAACCGGAACGAGAAGAGGCGTGGGGGATTGATTCGATGCTGCGCTCAGTTGCTATACAAGTGGTTTATGGGTTACTTGCCTTCCAAGGGTGCTTTTGTTCTTCTGGGCCAGAATGTTAATTGGGCGACCAAGCTGATGGGTTTGAGGGCCAAAGACATAGATTGGACTCACAGTAGTGGGGTTGGACAAGACTTTATCTGCAGTTGTAGGGGTTTTCCCAATGTACCGCTTATAGGAGTTCAGGGTTGCATTAATTATAACCCGACACTTCTTAAGAGGCAGATGGGATTTGCTATGGAGCTTCCTCCGTACAAGAGTGAGGTTCAGGAATCTGTGTACTTCCCAGTTGAGGGTAATCAGGCCCAGGTGAAGCAGGTAGCTGAGGCATGGCGCAGCATTCAAAGGAAAGGCAAGGTTTCCTGGGGTAGAGCTAATAACAGATCTTTTCCTCCGTTTGATGACTGGCTCAGTAAGAGAGTGGAGCTTACTTGTCTACCGTTCCCTATGGTTGATCCTTGGTATCCGTTGGTTGAAGAGACTCCTTCTACTGTTAGTATGGACGAGTTCTTAGAGATGAAACGGGAACGAGATCAGTTGCTCGCAGAGAAGACGGAATTAGAGATGAGTGTTGCTCGGGTTCAGATGGCTAATCAGGAGCTCAGAGTGAAGATGGAAGATCAAGACAAGCGACATGCCCTGGAAGCAAAGCATTTTGAGATGGATACTGCTTACTATGGGAAGGTCAGTCAGGCCTTGGCATCTTCAGCAAAGGAGCATGACATCACCAAGGAGAGATTGGCTAGAGCTTCAAAAGTCATTGAAGATGAGAAGCGGAGGCAAATCCTCGTGAGGGATCAGAGAGATGCTAGAGCCAGAGTCCTTGCTGCAGAGTGGGAAGCGGAGAAAGCGAAGATCATCGCCGAGAGAGATCATTACATTGCTGAGAGAGACCATTACTTCAGGCAGATGAAGATTCATCAGAAAGAAGTGGGAAGATTACAGCAGGAGAACACCGAGCTCAGGTTCACCGTAGAGTTCGCGAAGATGGAAGATGAGATAGGGCCATCTGTGGGACCCTCATCCAGCTAGATCTTTCATTTGTTGTGGATTACCGTCAGGCTTGTTGACGGAATCTACTTGCTTGTATTTCTTTCTTGATTCTGGAGGGTTGTATTTGAATTTTATCTGGTTTGATGTATGACTATGGCACTTATTGTGCATTCTGTTATCTGATGGTTATTTTCATTCAGTGATTGATCTTCAAGCTTTATTTGCTTTACCGTATGCACTCACACAAGCACACACATGGTTGGGGGGTATTTTTGCTAAATCATATATCTCTAATCTGTGTGATGAAATCAAATGCTGAATATGAGAATATTGCTGTCAGATTGTTATTTGTCTCAATGATGTCAGGATCAAGAGACAAAGTGTTCCTCATGTGGATAAACACTGCATTCATGCATTGATCATAATAACTTGTGTTTTATTTTGTAGGTATTCGTTGCTAACGTGCTTGATTGTTTCAGGAATCATTGCTCGCGCTCGTAGAACTGTACCTTTGCACTCAACTCGTCCTCACAGATACTTCACCAGACGCAATACTCCAAGACTAATGGATCTCCCAAACACAGATATCCTCGAGCTGAAGGACAAGATGACTGAGCTGATCAACATCATGCAGGGTTTTGCAGTTGGTCAGAAGGCTCTGGCTGATAAGGTCGAGAAGCTCGAGCGAGCTTCAGCTGCTAACAGTGTGGTTAACCTGGATGGTGTCTCCAACCAGGGGCTGGGTGGATCCAGAGACGGTGAAAAAAGAGCAACCGTAGGTATGGTGAACAACAATGCTGGTGGACTTGGTGCTGCTACTGGTGGTGGGCCCGGTCTGGGGCATAATCTGAAGGATAGTCTGTTCCCGCCTTTCTTCGGGGTTGAGGACGACAGAGAAGAGGATAGGGAGGCTGATCAGTTTTCAATGCATAACGAACTGTCCGGTCAGTACGGTGCCCAACCACAGAATAAGGAGATTCAGTTGTTGGCTGAGAAGATCAGAGCTCTTGAAGGCTATGCCACTCCCGGGGTCGTAAATATGTCGAATATGGGGCTGGTTTAGGGGATTGTGATCCCACAGAAGTTCAAGGCGCCCTCATTTGATAAATATAAGGGGAGTTCCTGCCCGGAAACTCATCTGCAAGCCTTTGTCCGCAAGATCTCTGCATACACTACAGATCAAAAGCTTTGGATGTACTTCTTCCAAGACAGTCTGTCTGGAGGATCCCTGGAATGGTATACCAAGCTGAAATCTTCTGATATCAAAAGCTGGCAGGATCTTGGCGATGCCTTCTTTAAATAGTACCAATTCAATGCTGACATGGCTCCTAGTCGTACCCAGCTGCAGGGTATGTCTCAGAAGTCAAGTGAAGGGTTTAAAGAGTATGCGCAAAGGTGGAGGGAGTTGGCTGCCAGAGTGTAACCTCCACTAGTTGACAGGGAGATGTCTGATCTCTTTATGGGGACCCTGCAGGGGGCTTTTGCTGAAAGAATGGTGGGTTGTCCCGTCACCAACTTTGCAGACATTGTGGTGGCTGGGGAGAGAATTGAAAGCTGGCTGAAGATGGGGAAAATACAAGGTAATGCTCCGTCATCTGGAGTAAAGAAGCCATTCGGGAACGGTCAGCGTAAAAATAAGGGTGATACCAGTGCGGTCTACGCTCAAAGAGGACCCAGTAGGGATTGTTACTTCCAGCACACTGCTGCGGTAACTATTCCTGCTGACAATCAGCCTGCGCAACAGCAGCGTCAGCCATTCCAGCAGAGGCCTCAGAGGGCTGGATATCAAGTCAGGGGGAGGATGAATGATCGGCATTTTGACAGGCCGCCTGTGACATACTCTTTCCTATTGAAGAAGTTGAAGGATCTGGGGCTGGTACAGTTGAGGACTTTGGCACCTTTGAGACCTGATCAAAGGCCAGCCAATTTCGATGAGAATGTCAAATGTGAATTCCATTCGGGTGCTCCCGGGCACAGTGTAGAGGACTGCAAAGCTTTTAAGCACGTAGTCCAAGACCTGGTGGATTCTAAAGCAATCAACTTTGCTCCATCTCCCAACGTGAATGCCAATCCCATGCCGGCACATGGTCAGGCGATGGTGAGTGCAATTGCTGAGGATTCAGATCGCGTCTGTGCGGTGGGGGAAGAGACTGACAGTGACTGTGAACTGGAGTCGTGGATAAAATCGTGCGTACCAGGAAGCTGGAAGGCCTAAAAAGATCAGCACTGTCACTCATTCGGAAGAGTAATGTTTCTTGTTTCTCAATTTTATTTGCATGAAAGCCATACGTGTTGCCCGACACGTAATGGTTCATTGTAAGGGCCACCTCATGTTCATAATTTGCAACATTTCTGCATCATTAATAAATGGATGTTTTTCAGTCAAAAAGCGATGTTCCCTGTTTTTCATTTATTTTTGCAGTTTAAAAACAAATAAAAATGGCAATGTTTATTTTCATTTTTCTCTTTTGTGATTTGTCTCGTTCCGAATTCAAAAATAATTCTCCGGATCTCGTTGATAACAATTTGGTTACACCTCATATGACTTCGACAAACCGAGCTATCATGCTAAAGAAGAAGGCGAAGAAGATTGTGATCTGCTGGAGTTAGCCAGGTTGTTTAAACAAGAGGAGAAGGTGATTCAGCCGCATGAAGGGCAAGTTGAGCTTGTTAACCCGTATACTGCCGGGGTCAGAAAGGAAATGAAAGTTGGAGCCGCTTCGGAGGCAAGTCGAAAGCAGAATGGTAGCCCTGTTGGCAGAGCATGTGGATACCTTCACCTGGTCGTGTCAGGATATGCCAGGGTCGGATACCGGTGTCGTTGTGCACAAGCTGCCATGGAGAGAAGATTGTCCTCTGGAGAAGCAGAACGCCAGTGCCTGTATCAGAGAGCCATGGTGACTTTGTTTCATGATATGATTCATCATGGAATCGAATGCTATGTTGATGACATGATAGCAAAGTCCCAAACAGAAGAGGGGCATCTGGCAGACCGGGGCAAGTCGGTTGACCAGTTGAGATAATTCAAACTGAGGTTGAATTCAAGTAAGTGCACTATCAGAGTGCGGTCCGGTAAGATGTTGGGGTTTATTGTCAGAGAGGAATCCGAGGTTGATCCTGCTTAAAAAAAAAAAAAAAAAAAAAAAAAAAAGGGAAAAAAAGAGAAAAATGCCTGAACCGAGAATAAAGAAAGAGGTTTGTGGTCTCCTGGGTAGATTGAACTACATGTCATGGTTCACATCTCACCTAACAGCCACGTGGGAACCCATTCAAGAAAAAAGAGATCAAACGGTCAGGCGAAATAATGATTGCCAAGGGGCATCGAAAAGATAAAAGAAAAGTTGCAGGAACCTCTGATTCCGATGTCTCCTGTGGAAGGAGCAATTGTTAGTCTGGTACTTGACGGCCTTCGAGGGGTCTACGAGGTGTATTGGGTCAGCATGACGAGTCTTGTCGAAAAGAGCATGCAATTTACCTAAGCAAAAAGTTTACCGACTGTGAAACAATACATTCACTGTTCGAGAAAACTTGTTGTACTTTGGCATAGGCTGCTCGCCGACTGAGACAATATATGTTGATTCATACCACTTTGTGGATTTCGAGATGGATCTGATCAGGTAGATTTTTGAAGAGCCAGCAATGGCCGGACGGGTTGCGAAAGGGCCAATGATTTTGATTGAATACGATATTCGTCATACCTCTCAGAAGACGATCGAAGGGGTGTATTGTCCGATTACATCGCCCAGCAACCCATTGAGGATTATCAACCGATGAAGTTTGAGTTCCCTGATGAGGATATCTCGAGGTGCTCTGATCGAAAGATTGAGAGTAGCCAATCCCGGAGGAGGGGCCTGACCCTGAATCCGAATGGATTCTGATGTTTGATGGGGCCGTTAACGTGAATGGAAGCGGTGTTGGTGCTGTTTTGGTTACGCCGAAAGGATCCCACATTCCTTTCGCTGCCCGGCTAACATTCGAGTGCACCAACAACGTGGCTGAATACGAAGCGTGTATATTGGGGATTGAAGAGGCGATTGATTTGAGAATCAAGAACCTTGTCATATATGGAGATTCAGCTCTGGTGATAAATCAAGTTAACGGGAAATGGTATACGCATCAATCTCATTTAGTGCCGTATCGAGATTATACGAGGAGATTGTTGATGTTTTTCACCAAGGTGAAGTTGCATCATGTGCCCAGAGAGGAGAATCCTTTGGCAGATGCTTTGGCTACTCTGGCCGCCTTGATTAAGGTGCAGTGGTGGAATCAGTTCCCCAGTGTTCAGGTGGGTCGTCTGGATAGACCGGCTTATGTGTTTGTTGTTGATACAGCGCCTGATGATGAGAAGTCGTGGTATTATGATATCAAGCGCTATCTAGAGACTCATGAGTATCCTGAGGGAGCATCGAAGAAGGATCGAAAGAATCTGCGGAGGTTGGCCATGGTGTTTTACTTGAATAAGGATGGGGTTCTGTATAAGCGGAATTTTGATTGGGTCTTGCTCAGATGCGTTGATGATAGAGAAGCAAGCCAATTGATGAAAGAGGTTCATGAGGGGTCGTTCGGTACCCATGCCAGTGGGAATGCGATGGTAAAGAAGCTGCTGAGGGCAGGCTATTATTGGATGACGATGGAGGCCCAATGTTTCAATTTCATGCGGAAGTGTCATAAATGCCAGATTTATGCTGATAAGGTGCACGTGCCTCCAAACCCGTTGAGTTTAATGTCGTCTCCATGGCCGTTTGCTATGTGGGGCATTGATATGATCGGAAAGATTGAGCCTACAGCTTCGAATGGGCACAGATTCATATTAGTGGCTATTGATTACTTCACCAAGTGGGTTGAAGCAGCCTCTTATACGAACGTGACGAAGCAGGTCGTTGCCAGATTTCTCAAGAGAGATATCATTTGCAGATATGGGGTTCCCGAGAGAATCATTACTGATAATGGTTCTAATTTGAACAATAAGATGATGGCAGAGCTGTGCCGGGAATTCAAGATTGAGCATCACAATTCTTCTCCCTATCGTCCAAAGATGAATGGGGCGGTTGAGGCAGCCAACAAGAATATAAAGAAGATTGTGCAGAAAATGATGGTAACCTATAAAGACTGGCATGAGATGTTGCCGTTTGCGTTACATGGGTATCGAACGTCGGTGCGCACGTCTACTGGGGCAACTCCTTTCTCATTGGTATATGGGATGGAGGCTGTATTACCAGTTGAGGTCCAGATTCCCTCTTTGAGAGTCCTGATGGACGTGAAATTGCAAGAGGCGGAATGGGTAAGGACCCGGTACGAAGAGTTGAGCCTGATAGAAGAAAAGAGGCTAGCAGCCATCTGTCATGGGCAGTTATACCAGCAACGGATGAAGCGTGCTTTTGACAAGAAGGTACGACCTCGGATATATCACGTAGGTGATATGGTGCTGAAAAGGATCCTTCCTCCTCAGAACGATTGTAGGGGCAAATGGACACCGAATTATGAAGGTCCATTCGTGGTCAAGAAGGTTTTCTCTGGCGGAGCCCTTTGCTAACGACCATGGATGGCGAGGATTTTCCATCCCCTGTGAATGCGGACGCAGTTAAAAAATACTTCGTATAAAGAGACCCGCTGGACGAAAAGAATAAAATAGTCCAGGCAAAAATGGGCATCCCGGCGAACCAAAAAACAGAAAGAAAAGGTTCGAGCAAAAATTAGGGATAAAAAGAAAAAATGTACACCCGGCAAGTCGAAAACCTGAAAAGGCGACTTGGGCAAAAAGGGGTATCCCGGTGGATTGAAAACCCGAAAGGGCGGTCCAGGCAAAAGAGGGGTTGAAACGAACAACTGCGTCTAGCATGATCGTTTGCGCTTTGGTTAAGGCATCATGGATAATACCCGGTGGGGATCAATCAGAAACGTCTTGTTCAGAAGGCAGAAAGCACGGAGAGTCTGAGGACATATGGGGTGTAACCGAGTTGGAACTCGATGAGATCGCGGGTTTCACATTGCCATTGGGATAGATTTTTCCTTTTGTGCGCAATTACCTCTTTTCAGGAATTGTTTCCTTTGTATTGCTCAATTTGAGCCACACTTTTTCCAATCAATAAAATGCATATTCAGTCAAATAATTTTGTTTTTTGTTTTCATTACCGCTTTGATTGCAAAAACATCCTGATTGTTTGTGATAAAGAATCTTGCATTTTAAGACATACAGGTCCCTTCCAATGCATGTATATAAGATTGAAGCTTGAAATCTTATTCGGAAGGTTGAGTGACCCAAGTGTTGAAATCTTGACACGCCTGGGGCACGGTTTTATCTAACGATCTGTTTTGCAGGAACTGTTAGATATTTTTCACTCACATGCAGGTTGTGATGAGGAAGTTGTTGGCGAAGCAAATCCCTATGGAGTCCAATCAGGGACGAATGAATGGGTAGAGAAGCGACGAGAAGACGTCGAGACGTACGACGATTCTTGAATGATAATCAATAAGACTCTTCAAAATCGGAAGATTGGAAAGTCTGTAGAAATTCCCCGCAGAGTCCAATCAGGGACGAATGAGTGGGTAGAGAAGCGATGAGAGACGTTGAGGCGTCCGACGACCTTTGGAATTAATTAAGAAGACTCTTCAAAGTCAGAAAGTTGAAAAATCTGTATAAATCCCAGGAGTTCGATCTTCGTCGAGCGCGGAGCGGTTGGGAATATAAGATGATGGAGCAGAAAAGGTCCAGACGAGTCTGGGAGTTCTTAAAAGTGGAAAGCCGATACGAGATTGGGAGGTGGATACCACGGTTCGACGAGTCGACGGGTGTTCTGTGCCAACTTTTCTCATTTCCCCAGCGGGGTCCCCAAGCAGAGTTGTGAGGGCTAACTCCCCAGTAGATCCAAAGGTCTGTGGATCCCCTAGCTGAGTCAGGATGATTATCCCCGGCGGGTTTAAAATGGTGTTTCCTCAGCAGCCAGGCCTGAAGGTTGCTATCCCCGAGTGGAGCGGGTTTCAATGAAATATATCTCCAGCAGTGTTCATCCTACCAGTGGATTGGATGAGTTTCCGTAGCGGACTGATATTTGCATCCCCAGCTGAGTTGATTCTACCTATGGATTGCGTGGGTTGTCCCCAGCGGAGTGGCATTCACTTCCCTAGCAGGGTCAGGATGGTTATCCCCAGCAGGTGTCAGATCGATGCTTCCCCAGTTGCCAGGCCTGGAGGTTGTTGTTTCCCAGCAGAGTATCTGTGAGCATTTCCCCAGTAAAGTCGTCAGGTATCTGTGAGGGTTTCTCGAAGCAGAGTCGAGATTTATATCCTCAGCAAGTCGAAGATTGTTGTATCCCCACAGAGTGTTGGTGGTTCTTATCCCCAGCAGTTTCTCGAGCGGATTGGGCGCAAAGGAAGTTCTTCCCCAGCAAGGGTTGCCTTTTCCCAGCAGCAGTGCTATTCCACAGCAGGGTGGAATCGGAGTATTGACGAGTTCCTCAGTAGAGTGTCTCCTGCTCCTCAGAAGAGTCCCTTGAGGGGGACACCTTTTTATGCATTCATCATGTAGCGTAAGCATAGCATATTGCATAGAAAAATAAATCGCGTAGCATTTCCATAATTGTGGAGCATTACGCAGAAAAAGTCATGCATCATATTGCAAGCGTAAGCTAGTCTCAAGCCGTGGTTACTGTTTGAGAGGTGGTTTTATCCGCAAAGCAAGGTGTTACTCCGAGGAGTTTAGCCACATGATTGAATCAGAGGTATTCCCCGGTAGTGCGATACTGGAGGAGATTCACTTTTCCGTCAAGCAGAGATGGGAAGTGTTATGTGATCAGCGCAATTCAAGCCGTGGTTACCGCTTGAAGTTTTTGTTTCGCCGGATGGTGAAGATGTTACTCTGAGGAGTCTAGCGTCATGATGTCAGATCAGCAATGTTCTCCAGTAGTGCGATACTGGGTGAATCTTTTCCGTCAAACGGAGATGGAAGTGAAATCGAAGGATGTTACGCGATCAGCGCGATTTTCGGGGTTCAACCGGAGAAAAGGAAATGTTGAGGCATTTTCTGGGGTTCATATGGAGATTGGAGTTGAAGATTATATCCAGGATGAGGTCCTCAGGATTATCTTCTGTTCATGTGTCACCTTAGACTTTGGCGGAGTCCAATGGAGGTCGTTATAGGTGTCTTCGGATGAAGAGATGCACATGTTACCTTCCTTTGTGAAGGTGTACCCTCTGATATGTCGCCCTCAGAGTGGTTTGGTGTTATTTCCGAGTTGCCAGCGGAATTATCACGAGAGATGGGAGAGCGGGGTTCAAACGGAGAAAGGGAGATGTTGCGACATTTTCTGGAGATCGGGGTTCAAACGGAGAAAAGGAAGTGTTGAGGCATTTTCTGGAGAGCGGGGTCCAAATGGAGAAAAGGAGACACGAGGTGTTTTCTGGAGATGGGGTTCACATTGGCGATCGCGAGTAATCGTCAGGCGACTGGGGTTCAAAATGGAGAATGGGGTGCATTATTTTGGCAAACAGGAGAACGGGGTTCAAATGCAGTGATCCGGGATCATTTGCGCAAAAGAAAATTTCGGGGTTCAAGAAAATAAAAAAGGAAGAAAAATTTTCGGGGTTCAAGAAAATCAAAAAGAAATATAATCCCCAGCGGATGTGTGGTGTTCAGACCATGTTTATCCCTGTGCTACCATTTATTTTGGTATCCAGGTTAATGTTGCTGTATCGGTGATCAGGCCGACTTTCTCCGTTCCAGACGGATTCTTGTTTCAAGTTTGTTCTTCACCGATTCTGACAGGCGTTGTTAATTATTTTCCCATCAGAGCGCAAATTGTTCGTCTGTTCTTGGTATTCAATCACTCTTCATCCTGGTCATCTGAAAGCCGAGGCTATTCATATCGACAGGTTCACAGTGGATTGAATAGGGGCAGCTGTAACACCTCAAAATTTGCCCTCCTCTCTTGGGACTAGCATAACATATTGCATAACATTTTTAGGTCATTAGGCATTGCATATTGCATATCATGTGGTTACATTGCGCAAATCATCCTCACAAGTCTTGATCAGAAGATGAAGAGGGTATGATGCAAGCTAGGGTTTCATTGGACTGGTCATTAATTATCTGAGGATGTGGAGGTCCAAATTAGGGTTTTGTGGTTCTCAAGGAGATTGGTCTTTATCTTGATTGAAATGATTCATCATCATCATCATGGTTTGTCATCATCAAGTGTTGGAGCATAGTCCTTGAGATTAGGGTTTTGACCACTGGTCAACCCTAATCAGTTGCATTGGGCCAATCAGGGCATATGAAGGAGATGGGGTCTATGATGGATATGAGGATCATTTCATGGTTGTATTGAGCTTATGGAGGCTAGGGTTTCATCCTTGAGCCATTTCATCAGAGGATTGGGGCTCAGATTGATCAGTGCATTGCCAAATTCATCTATCAATTGAAAAAGTCAACTGTGGTCAACTGTGCTTGATTTTATGGATTTGGAGGTGGGAGAGAGTTGGATACACTTCAGTCATGTTGAAACAAGTTTCATTTGACATGTCAAAGCTCAAAAATGAAGAAAATAAAGTCAGGAGAAAAATTGCCAAAAATAGAAAGTGACTTGTAATGGAAGTTTCCAAAAATGGAAAGTTTTTCACCACAAAATTACATGTCCAAAAAAGCTTCAAATGAAAATTTGTTCAACATGAAAGTTGTAGATCTTGGTCTCACCTTTCCAAAAAGTCCAAGAACTTGAAATTCCCATGTATGGTTGACAAGTTATGGTCCATTCATTTTCCAAAAATGCCTATAATCAAAGTGGCATAACTTTCACATGGAATGTCCAAAATGGATGATCTTTTTATGAGCAAACTCCATTTCACATGTACTTTCATGGTGCATAATCAAAATTCATCAAAAATGGTCAATGCAAAAGGTCAATTTTCAAGTGCAACAATTAAAATCCAAGGGCAAAATGGTCCAATTTGAGAAATACATGGAATTTTGGAATGGGACTTTTTGCAACACACTCCAAATGACATTTAGAAGTTGTTTGAGCTGTCATGAGCTGTCATGGTGCAATATTTGGCAAGGGCATTTTTGGGCTTGCACTTAAAAATCACATTATGCTAATTCTTCCACATTTTGGCTAATTATGATTAATAAAGGGATTAAGGATGGAGTATATATTATTAATCATAAGAGAATGTTATATAATTTCACATTCCAAGAAATCTAACAAACTTTCCCTCCATTTTCTCCCAAATTCTCCAAAAATCTTCATCACTTTTTTTCATCAATCTTCATCAATTCTCAACCAAATTGAGTAATTCTTTTTGATTCATCTTCCACATACCTTGCTCTACATCTGTTTTGGTGAATTCGTGGCAAAGGCATCAAGATCAAGGACTGTTCATACCTTGCACAACAATGGCAACTTCATGATTCTCGCACTTGGAGCTGTTTCGAGCTAATCTAATCACTTCAATCATCTTTCTC
Source organism: Lathyrus oleraceus (assembly GCF_024323335.1). Taxonomy (NCBI): domain Eukaryota; kingdom Viridiplantae; phylum Streptophyta; class Magnoliopsida; order Fabales; family Fabaceae; genus Lathyrus; species Lathyrus oleraceus. The sequence continues at coordinate 146,231,978 of NC_066580.1, forward strand.
GTCAATAAGCTCCGTCTGTTTCACATAATTGGAGCCAAAAACGCACGAATCCAACGCTTCCGTCTCCAAGAGGTTAGATTTCGACCATAGCCTTTGCTTAAATTGTAATATGCATCTTGTAGATCGTACTTAGTAGGTGATTCTGAAATTCGTTTCATTGATTTTGGTTAAGAAATGAGAAAGTTATAAGGATTTGAAGTTTCATACGTGATTATGTTTTGGATCGATCCCGTCGCTACAGTGAGAGTTAGGAGAAATCGTTGTCATATTCGAAACCTACGTTGAGAGACGAAGATATTGGTATAAGGCTCGTGCGATTTGGTGAAGAAATGGTCGTAACCGCATCTGGTAGTGATGAACACATGAACACACGCGGAGAACAGCAGCTTTCTGAAAAATCCTGTGCTTCAATCTGTGATTTCGCCTGGCCACTTTTGAAAGTTGTTTCCCGCCGTGTTTCAGCCAATAGGAAGGCGCCGTGTAATCTAACCGAAACTACGTCGTTTTGATGAACTTCATTAAAATTGCAAAACTGCTACTCAGATTTAATTAATTCACTTAAACCTTAAATAATTATTTCACATAATTAACAAATCTTAAAAAATTCATAAAAAATCCAATTCTAATCCAAATTTAGTGGGAGTTTTTTTGTTAGATTCATAATTTTCTCTAGTTTTGTATAGGTATGATAGCTCAAGTTGTGCTTGGTGGATTTTTGACTTTGCCTATTGATCTTTGACTTGTGTGCATTTTGTGTGTGTTTCACCATATCCTTCATGAAATACTCATACATTATCCAAATTGAATGAAATTTCAGATGATGATTCTTGACTCCTTGCTGGTTATTTTGATGTATAGTTTGTGAATTTTGGATCTCTGGTTTGGTAGATATGATGTGTGCAAGTTGAGTGTGACAATTTGTGTCACACTAGGTTAGGTCAATTTCATGAATTTATTTGACATGCCTATGCTTTTCCAATTGATCTCAAATTTTGCATGCTGTGTCTTGTATATGTCTAGTTTCACCATGAACTTTTGTATGAATTGTTGATTCATTTTCCATTTAATTGAGATTTTTGATTGCTGTTTAGCATTTTTAGGGCTTTGTTTGAGTGTTTGTCTTCCAAGTCTTGTGAAATGCTCATACCATATCATATGAATGTGAAATTTGATGGAGTGATTCATAACATGTTTAGATGCAGTTTGGCTTTGGTCCCATTCATTTCTTAATTGTTTTCACTGTTTGGCATTTGATTGAAGTTGATGCTCATTTTGCTACCATGTGTTGACTTGTTTGGATTTCTGCTGACTTCATGATTTTATTTAAAATGCTTAGGGATGTTGATTTGAGCTGAAATTTTGTATGGTTGATCATTGATATGGCAATATAACATGTGATTTTTGCTGGAATTTTTGATGTCATTTTCTAATTGATTGATAATTTTCTTCTCTGTGTGCTTATTTGGTAACCTTGTGTGGCACATGCTGGCATTTCATTTGTGAAATTCTCATATGGTATTGGATGAAGATGAAATTTGGTATGAGCATTGTAGACACATTATAGGACATCATGGTTTTGATCCAATTCATTTCTTAATTGTTGTCACTGTTTTATGATTTATGGAAGATGATGCTTGTGTTGATGCCTTGAATTGGCTTGTATAAATGTGTCTGGACTTCTTGATTTTCATTGACCTACTTTATTTTGTCCAATTGAGCTGAAAATTGACATGCTATACCTTGAATGTGTCCTGTTTAGGTGTGAATTTTTGTGGAATTAATTGAATTGTTTTGGTATGCTTTTGATTGAGATAGTTCTGTTTGGACTTTTGAAGTTGCAAATTGCATGATTGATGTTAAATTGTGCATGAAATGATAATGGTGATTGATATGAGCATGGGACCAATTGAATTTGCTTTTAATTTGTTTGAATGTGATTTTGGTTGGTTTGCACTTGCTGTTTTGATTTTTTTTATCCCCTTTGGACCCTAGGCTTGGCCTAGTGGTCTAGTTTCTCACATTTGGTGTGGATTTTCAGGATGAAATGCAAAAGGCTCAAGGAGATAAATGCAAGTCGCAAATTGAATTTGTTTGATGTTGTCCACTAACATGATTTTGTTTTGTAGGGTTAGAAGCTTGAGTTTGAGCTCATGGCTTGCACTTATGTGCATTAACCTGTGTTGTCTGTATAGATTGACTTTTGCTGTTTATTGTTGGTTTGTCTGAGTACTGATGATACTTGATTGATTTCAGGTACATTTAGTCGCTTACAGTTCTTTAAGAACTTGCTTGCTGCTGCTTGGTTGTATAAAACCAGTTGAGGTAGACTCTCTTGTCTTCATGTAGTCTGGAAGACCTGGCTTGTTATTTAGCCAGGCAACTGTCTGAAGTCCTCCTTAAGAGGCGATATTTGTGATTGTTTACTTTTGTGCCAAGCAGGTAAAGACCTCTATGAGGCAATTGGCGGAACCCAAGGGATATGCAATCTATCCCCCGCTATTCTGTTGAGTCGTCCCTCTGCTCACACCACTGTGTTGATGCATTGGGACACAAACCCAAGATCTTGTACTTTGTACAGTTGTGTCAGAGTCTTGAGCGTAGAAGGGTCCCTCCATTCTGGACCCACGCTCCTTTGTCTGAAGCTCTCCCTGATCAGGGATAAGAGCTGTGAAGTCTAATCTTCACTCACCTTTCATCTGCTTCACCTTAGCCTCTCAATGGCAAGGTTAAGAGCGAACGATACCTTGTACAGATGACTTGCTTCGGCAGTCAAACCCTTTGTTTGAGCCCACTTCTGACTGGATATAGTGTGTGCTTTGTGAATATTTGTTTGCTCTGTTTGCTTGTATGCTTGTATGCTTGCTTTCTTCCTGGATAGGATTAGCTTGCTGTTGTGCAAGTAGGTAGAAACCACAACATAGGGCAATGATGCATGATAACACTAGGCTCGAGTACAGCTCCCTGGTAGTGTGTCTCCCCTTGGTTTCTGGCTAGATTTTCTTTCCCTTTCAGGGGAACTACATCGCCCTGATCCTCGTTCCAGACGAGGTATGTAGGCAGGAGACCGTGCGAGGTCTCTCCGGGCACTTTTTTTTCTTTTTGTGTGCGTTTGCTTGTTAACCCTGTTGTGTGTCAGGATATGGACGTAAGCCCAGCGATTGGCTGTACGTATCCTGATTGTGTGTTTGGTTCGGATGCCGATGTAAGTCCAGTGATTGGTGGTCGGGCTCCACGTTTGCCTTCTTGTGTGCGTTTTGGTTCGGATGCTGATGTAAGTCCAGTGATTGGCATTCAGGCTCCATGTTTGCCTGTGTTTGTGATTGTTTGTTTGGCGTGCGTGAGCCGAACTACGGCAGCTCTGATTCTCGTTCCAGACGAGATACGTAGGCATAGGATGCGATGTCCTATCGAGCTCTCTTCCTCTTAACCCCACCTGTGTTGTCTTCGGTGCGTGTGTGTGTGGTGTTTTAGCAACCTTTTCTTTCTTTTAGAACGTGGATCCCGTCGAGTACGACGGACGTGAGGGGTGCTAATACCTTCCCCTTGCGTAACCGACTCCCTTACCCTTTCTCTTTGGTCGCGAGACCATGCTTTTTCCAGGTTTACTCTAAGCGTTTCCTTTCCCTCTTTGGGATAAATAACTCACAGTGGCGGCTCTGTGTTGTTTTTGTTTCAGCTCGCCGGTTGTTTTTCGCGGATGCGACAGCGACAGATGACGACTCTGCTGGGGACAACACCCAATCCCTAAGCGAGTCAAGCCTAGTTAGGACGTTTGTGTGCCTTTGTTTGTTTAATTGTGTGGCTTTTCTTTATTGTTTTATCATATTTATTGTTATATTTTTATATTTGTTGTATATTGGTTCTATTGTGATTATTGGTACTTGGATTTTGATTGCAAACCATGTGGGAAAGACTCTACACCCGAGTCTAGAGTGAAAAAAAAAAGGATAGCACGATGGTTGAGTAGTACGGACTCCCGAGGTGAATACTTCGTAAGAGTCGGTACGAGAACCTCACTTAGAGTAGATTCTTTTGCAAATATTGTCGCCCGAGGTGTATACCTCGTAAGCGCCGATGTTTCAAAGGGGTCCATGACTCTAAGGGCATTTTAGAACATTGAACCTTTGGCCAACTAGAAATGATGGTTGCGTAGTATGGATTCCCGAGGTGAATACTTCGTAAGAATCGATACGAGAACCTCGCTCAGAATAGATTCCCTAGATGGAGTTGATGACCGGAAAGTATTTTCGGTAAGCGTCAAACAGTCTTTTGAATCCATGACTCTGAGTACCCTGTCTAGAACCCAGTCGATGGTTGCGTAGTACGGACTCCCGAGGTGAATACTTCGTAAGAGTCGGTACGAGAACCTCACCCAGAATAGATTCCCTTGATGGAGTTGACGACCGGAAAGTATTTCCCGTAAGCGTCAAACATTCTTGTGAATCAATGACTCTGGGGATCCTTTGTAACAAAGCCCTAGATCATACCCGGTGAGAACCCCATTTTGGAAAAGCAATCAAATTTATCCATACCTCCGACCTTTGAACCTATCCAAAGAAAAAAAACAAAAAAAAACATTGCATCAATCCATTCATTGCATACGCATAAAAAGCAAAACTCTTAGTTTGTTTCGCATTATTTCAGGAATCCAAGACTTGTTAGCAAGATGAATCCTGAGAGAAGAGGCACTTTTCAGTTCAAATACAAGAACGTGGACCTTACCAGCCTACAGAAGTTGAGTGCCAAAGTAACACCCCTCAAACTCAACAGCTTTGTACAAAACTATGGAAGAATTCTGGACATCCTAAATGAGAAGATGGACATGATGACCACAGTGACTATTGCTCAGTTCTATGATCCACCTCTACGTTGTTTCACGTTTTCTGACTTCCAGTTGGCTCTTACCTTGGAGGAGGTTGAGAGGATCATAGGCCGAAATTTGAAGGATCATAATCCATTTCCTAAGCTCGATGAAGATATTCCTCCCAAGAGGATAGCTTCAGCTTTAGGTCTGAAAGTTTCTGAAGTCATGGACAATTGGGATGTGAAAGGACCTTTCAGTGGTTTTTCTAGGAAGTTCTTGGAAGATCAGGCCAAGAGGATGGAAAAAGAAGGGAATTGGGAAGCCTTTTATGCTGTGTTAGCCATGTTGGTATATGGGATAGTTCTCTTCCCAAATATTGACCATTTTGTGGACCACCTGGCGGTGAGAATTTTCCTCTCTGGTAACCCTGTACGGTTCCTCCTGGAAGATCTCTACTACACTCTCCATGATCGTCATGAGAAGAAGGGAGGAATCGTCTTATGTTGTGCGCAGTTGTTGCATGCCTGGTTTAGATCCCATATGCCCGAAGAAGGTCCTTTTGTCTCAAAGGAACTCAAGCCTTTCCATAAGTTATCTTCCCTCACCTCCAGTCATGTTAAGTGGTATATCAGGGATTGGGAAACCGAGAATGTGATTGTCAGCATTGGAGACTTCCCCAATGTGCCTTTGATAGGAACCAAGGGTTGCATCAACTATAACCCGGTGTTATCTCTGAGGCAGCATGGGTACCCTATGAATGGCCCTCCAAAAGTTGAAGCTCTAGAGCCTTTCATCTTACATAGTGTTAAAGCGGATCATCCCATGGTGAAAAAGATCAAGAGGTCTTGGCAAGCAGTCATCAGAAAGGGTAAGGAGTTGGGTAAGAGAAATGTCATTGCCCAAGAGCCTTACACTTGTTGGGTTAGAGAGAGGGTTCAGATGATTAAACTCCCTTTTCCATTTGATCCTTCTATCTATCCATTGGTTCCTGAGCCAGAGCCCATATTACCTGAAGATGTAGAGAAGCTCAATGCCCGTATCAAGGAATTGGAGTTGGAAAATGATGATTTGAGAATCAGGCTTGGCCGAGTCTCGATAGAGAATGGAAACTTGAAAGACGATTAATAAAAGAAGGACAAAGAGCTTGAAGTCTCCAACAAAAGAGCTAGAGAGTCTGAAGCAAGGAGAGAAAAGTTTGGACAAGCGCTCTATAGCACTAAATCTGTGTTCAAATCAAAGGAAGAGGAGTTGGATAGAGCTCTACTCCGGATTCAAAAACTCAACAAGACTCTGGAACTGACCCTTGAAATGAAAAGGGAAGCACGGCTGATTTCTGAGATTCGTACTCGTGAACTGGAGAATACCATTCAGAAATACAAGGATACTCTGGAACGCGAGAAGCAGAAGACTGAAGAGTCAGAAAGAGTTTGCACACGGCTGAAATATCATTTGGATCGAGCCGATGCTAGAATCCAGGCACTTGAAGATGGGGATCAAGATGCTGCCTATATGGTGTTGCTAGGTGAATGCAGATATTGGAGAAACCTCTATAGGGACATAGAGGTGACCAAGGCTGAAGACTTGCGCATCATTCAAGATCTCCAAGGGCTTTACACTGAGTGGAAGGGCAAATTTCTGAAGCTGTCCGGATTTGCAAGTTCCATCATGCAAGAGCTACCTGAGAAGCTGCAAGAAGCTGATTGGTGCATGTGTCCAGAAAACACCCCGCATCAAGTCTTTAATTTCATTAAGTTTTGTAAGGCAATGTTAGAAGGGTTAACTACCGACCTTGCTACGGTTCGGAAAGCCCATAAACCATGAGCACGTTGTTTGTATTTGAACTTTGATATGAGATTAATGAAAATCGCTTTTGAGATTCATTTTATTGTGTTTCATTTCCTTATTATTTTAAATATTTGCGAACAAGTGTTGTGACATTTTTTAAATGAATGATTGAAACTAACCAAGAGTTTTGCAAACAAAATGCATCCATACATGCATTCATGCATTCTTCAAAACAGAGTCTCATTCTGTCCTTTCTTCCTCCAGTTTCACGCTGAATTTTCAACACCAGTATAATACTCGTGCCAGAGCTCGTCAAAGAATGGCAGATCAAGAGCATGAATTGGAGCGAGTGAGCTTAGAGCTCGAAGACCTACGTGGAAACATGGGTCAGGTAATGGAGATACTACAGGTCATCAGGGCAAAGTTGGACGCCCAAACAACAGTCGTTTCAGATATCGTTGGTCCATCGATTGAACCCCAACATGCGAGGACGGTACCAACAACCTGGCCAACCTATGGTTTACCTCCCGATTTCACACCTCCAGTTGAAGGTGCCCCTGGTTTTGCACCGTCCGCTCAGCAGACGACTCCTCTACCGACCATCAATGAAAATCATCTAGTGGTCCACACGTTCGCACCTCCTCTCGTCCGCGCACATGTGCAACCGTACTTTGAGGATCCACAACATGCTCCAGACTTTTCAGATGAAGATGAGGAAAGGCAAGAAGACATAAGAAGGATGAAGGAGAATTACCAGATGCTTGAGAAAAGATTGAGGGCTATGGAAGGTGACCAAGTTTTTGGTGCTACCGCTAAGGAGATGTGCTTAGTATCAGGTCTTGTGATTCCTGCGAAGTTCAAGACCCCAGATTTTGATAGGTATGAGGGCCACTCGTGTCCTAAGAGTCACCTTATTATGTACTATCGAAAAATGGCTGCACATGTAGAGGATGACAAACTTATGATACATTGCTTCCAAGACAGCTTGAGGGGTGCTCCCTCTAAGTGGTACTTAAGCCTTGATCAGAGTAGGATTCGTTGTTTCCAAGACTTATCTGATGCTTTTATCCAACATTATAAGTATAATATGGATATGGCCCCAGATAGGAGGCAATTGCTCAGCATGTCCCAGAAGAATAATGAGTCTTTTAAGGAATATGCACAACGATGGAGGGAAGTGGCCTCGCAAGTCGAACCACCCCTTGCTGAGAAGGAATTAGCGGATTGGTTCATGGATACAGTCAAACCGATGTTCTATGAAAGAATGGTAAGTAGTGTATCTGCAAGCTTCTCTGACCTGGTCGCCGTGGGCATAAAGGTCGAACTTGGATTGAAGAATGGAAAGATGATGACTACCTCTGAAACATCTGGTAGTAATGCCAAAAAGTTTCCTGGAGGATTTCAAAGAAAGAAGGAAGGTGATACAAATGCAGTATCAACCAGTCAAAGAAGGAGTCATTCATGGAAGAAACAACATCAACTTACTCAACAACACCAATTTGCTCAACAACAACCAACTTATCCAGTAGAATATGTCCAACAACCATATATGGCAGTTGTCACACCAAATTTTAAATAGTCACAGGCTTCCGTTTATCAACCTATTCAACAAGCACCAGTATACCAGCAAGCGCCCGCGCCACCTGCTTATCAACAGCCAAGGGCACAGGCTCCTCGTCCACAAAATCCTACAAATCAAAATAGGGTACAGAGAGGTAGACTTCCGTTTGCTTCAATCCCTATGACATACACTGAATTGTACCCATCGTTACTGCAGAAAGGGTTAGTGACGCCCAGATCTTTGGGTCCTCCACCAAATCCTTTACCTCCGTGGTACAATCCAGATGCCCATTGTCCTTTCCATGGGGGTGCCCCTGGACATGATTTAGAAGGATGTTATGCTTTAAAGCATATTGTGCGAGACCTGGTTGAGAAGAAGATTCTGTCATTTCGAGACGTCGGACCCAATGTCAAAAGTAACCCTTTGCCAGCGCACGGTGATGTTAATGCCGTCGAGGATGATTCTGATGTGTGTATAATCAAAAACGTGGAAGATGTTAAAACTTTGTTGCTAGCGCTTCATGCAAGATTGGTGGAGGCTAGATTGATTGATACATGTCACGACAACTGTGAGGAATGTTCCGTTCATCCAAGAGGATGTAAAGTGGTACGAAATGACATTCAGAACTTGATGGATCAAGGTGTTTTACAAATTTGTGGTCCAACAACAAACGAGGAAGTTTCAGTAATTGAACCCGTTTTTAATATACCAGAACCGTTTAAGGTAACTTATCACATAAGAGATGTTGTTCATCCATCACCCGTGGTAGTTTGCATGCCTACCCCATTTCCTTTTGAAAGCATCAAGGCGGTACCCTGGAAGTACGACATAACAGTGGTAGATGGAAAGCCCGAAGCTGCTGAAAGTAAGAAAGGTTTGGAGAATGTTGACACCGACATCACTAACATCGCAGGAACAAGCAGGATGACCCGTAGTGGTCGGATTTATACTCTCAATTTTAATGTGAACCCTCATGAGCCAACAAGGGAAGCTGCAAATGTAAATCCTACCCTAGAGCATGGAGGGGCACAACCGGCTGTGCAAACAGATGAAGCAAGTGAGTTCCTAAGGATAATAAAGAAATCTGACTACAAGATAGTTGATCAGTTACATCAAACACCATCAAAAATATCTATCTTGTCCTTGCTTCTGAATTCCGAAGCTCATAGGGAGGCTCTACTGAAAGTGCTTGCTCAGGCTCATGTTACCCAAGATATAACGGTTGGCCAATTCGATGGGGTGGTCGCCAATATCACAGCCTGCAACACTCTAAGCTTCAGCAATGAAGAGCTACCCAAGGAGGGGAAGAATCACAACCGCGCTTTGCATGTATCCATAAAGTGCCAAGAAGATGCTTTGGCCAGAGTTTTAGTTGACACTGGATCATCCCTCAATGTTCTACCAAAGAGGGCACTTGCTAAATTGTCTTACAGAGGTTCAGAGTTGAAACCTAGTGCGCTTGTGGTGAAAGCATTTGATGGTTCACGAAGGACAGTAGTTGGGGAGGTAGAGTTACCAATACAGATCGGACCGCATGTATTCCCCATCAATTTCCAAGTCATGGACATAAATCCAGCTTATAGCTGCCTTTTGGGACGCCCATGGATACATGCTGCTGGGGCAGTAACTTCTACTTTGCATCAAAAGATGAAGTTTGTTGTCGATGGCAAGCTCGTTATTGTCTCAGGTGAAGAAGATTTTATCATCAGTCAACTCTCCTCTTTCCGTTATATTGAGGCTGATGAGGATGCCTTAGAAACCTCTTTTCAAGCACTTGAAATATCCAATGCCACACTTGAAGAGGTTAAGTGTAACACCCCGATAAAATATGATAATTATTTAATTTAAGTTAATAGTATATTTATTAATTTAATTAAATAATTGGAATATTATTGGATTATTATTATTGGAATAATAAAGTTGGAATATATATAAAGAGTTCCATTTGGTAAAAAGGGTTTTTTTTTCACGTGAAAACCAGAGAAGCGACAGAAAGTGAGAAAAGGGCAAAGAGGAAGAGCAAGAGAACAAGGGTTGAAGAAGGGAAAAGCTTGAAGCTAAAGGATTTCCGGATTAACTCAGGTAAGGGGGGTTTATCGTCGTTTTATGGATGAATGAGATATGGGTTATAATTGAAGAAAATTCGTAGGAATTAGATGTAATAAGGTTAGAAATTGTGAAATTGAATGGGTATGATCTGTGTTAGATAATATGAACGAATGCTGTGTAAAAATTGGACGGTGGAAGGTTGGATTTGAGAAACCTCGTAGCAGAGAAAAACCCATAGCAGATCTGGAATTGTGGTTTCTGGCCATACGCGTATGACACTAGGCCATACGCGTATGGGATGGCCTGGAGGGGAGGAGGTTGGTGCTGATACGCGCCATACGCGTGTACTACGCGTAGCCTGTGAGTGGTACGCGTATGGGGTGAGGCCATACGCGTATGAATGAAGAAGATGATGTTCTAATGTAGTTTTGTCTCTATTGGTACGCGTATGGGCAGAAGTGGGATTTTTCTGAGCTGTTGTTGTGCAGTTTTTGGTCGTTTCAGCTGAGTGATGTAAATTAGCTGATGTATGATATAGTAGGGATCATTTCCCGTTGTTTTGAGCAGTATATGTATTAGTAGAATGTGCTAATACTGTGAATTATTATTTGGCATGACATGATATGATTCTGTGATAAACATGCTGATGATGTATGATGGTATGCACAATGTTGTGAATATATCTATTATGTATGCGATTGTGGATGGACTGTTTATGGCTTAGAGTGTGAGCATATGTCCATTGTGGATTGTTGTTGATGTTTGCATGATAGGTGATTTAGCGTGTATAGCATGGCCTTTATGGTGGTAGCTAATTCCCATGGTGAGGAATTAGTGAGTGAGTCACTAGGTCTCAAATGAGTGGGACTAGTGAGCTTGGTAGCCGTATCTGGGTTTGATCGGTGAGGTTGAACTATGTGTTCACGAATAGTCGGTACCGCATGCATGGAGTCTCATTGCATAATGTATGTATGGCGTATAATATGAATGGATGTATTCCAATATTATACGTGTGTTTTGTGTTTGTGTTGAGTATGATTTGAGTTGATGTTGCCATTGCTGAATGTGTGATCTGATTAGGGTGGTGAATGTGTTAATTTACTTAGCATTACATGATATCTTATAATGCTTATTATATCGATTGAGGAACTCACCCTTACAACTATGTTTCAGGTAACGAGCAGTGATTGAGTAGAAGCTAGTGCTTGAAGTCTAGTGTAGTTCCTTAGTGGGTCATGCTCTGGTATATGTAACATCGGGACGGGATGTTTTACCTTGTTTTCTTTTGGTTGTTGAATAATTTTACATGTAATGTGTTACATGGTTTGCATATCCGCTGCGAATTGTGCAATATTTTATTTTGATTATTAAATGAGCATGACAAACTATTTTGGTGAATGGTGTGAAGTGTCAAGTGTGACACCCTGAAATTGCATATCTACTCTGATTTATATTTGTTGTTTTAATTATTATTGGGGTATTTTATAAGGGTGTTACATTAGTGGTATCAGAGCATAGTCGGTCGAGTCGAGTCGTAATTATTTTGTTTCCCTGTATGTGATAGGTGTTGTGTAACCCTATCAGTACTTATTGTTTTAGCTTGTTGGATTAACTCAGAATAGAGATGGCTGGAAGAGGTAGAGACGATGCTGCGATTGCTGAGGCTCTGGGTATGCTAGCTGGAGTACTTGGAGGGAATTCGAATGTTGTGGGACTGGGAGCTGCTCGTCAACTGAGTGAGTTCCAGAGGAACAATCATCCAATGTTCAAGGGGGCATATGATCCAGATGGTGCTCAGAAGTGGTTGAAGGAGATCGAGAGGATCTTCCGAGTGACTGAGTGTGCCGATAACCAGAAGGTCAGGTTCGGTACGCATATGCTGTCAGAGGAAGCAGATGATTAGTGGGTTGCTGCCCGCACGGAGTTGGAAGCTGCTGGGAGTGCTGAGATCACTTGGGCGGTGTTCAGAGAGAGATTCCTGAGGAAGTACTTTCCAGAGGATGTCAGAGGAAAGAAAGAAATAGAGTTCTTAGAATTGAAGCAAGGTAACCGGTCTGTTACTGAGTATGCTGCTAAGTTCACCGAGCTGTCGAAGTATTACACTCCCTATGATGAGGCTACTGGGGAATTTTCAAAATGTGTGAAGTTTGAGAACGGGTTACGTCCCGAGATCAAGCAGGCTATTGGGTATCAGCGGATCAGAGTGTTTTCTGACTTGGTTGACTGTTGCAGGATTTTTGAACAGGATACCAAGGCCAGAGCGGAGAGCTATCAGCAGAGGGTTGATAGGAAAGGCAAGAATCAGAATGATCGTGGGAAACCGTATGCAGCTGGCAAAGGTTTCCAGAGACAGAGTGGGATGAAGAGACCTAGTGGGGGAGACTCCAGTGCCCCTGCTAAGTGTTACAGATGTGGTCAGGTTGGACATCGTATCCATGAGTGTACCAGTACTGAGAAGAAGTGTTTCAAGTGTGGAAAAGGTGGTCACCTGGTTGCAGAGTGCCGGTTGAAGACTATGACTTGTTTCAATTGTGGAGAGGTGGGTCATATCAGCCCACAGTGTCCTAAGCCGAAGAAAGAGAACCAGTCGGGAGGCAAGGTCTTTGCTTTATCGGGTTCTGAGAGTTCTGCAGATGATCGTTTGATCCGAGGTACGTGTTATATTAATGGCTTTCCTCTTGTAGCTATTATTGACACAGGTGCGACTCATTCCTTTATATCTTTGGATTGTGCTGTGAAACTTAAATTAGAGATATCTGAGATGCATGGGAGTATGGTGATTGATACTCCTGCGAAGGGTTCAGTGACTACTACTTCAGTTTGTTTTAATTGCCCTTTAAGTATTTTTGGTAGAGACTTTGGGATAGACCTCGTGTGTCTTCCACTAGTGCAGATTGATGTTATCTTGGGTATGAACTGGTTGGTGTTTAACCGAGTTTATATCAACTGTTTTGATAAGACTGTGATCTTTCCTGAGACTGAGGAAGGAAAGAGTTTGTTTCTATCAGCAAGGCAGGTGAATGAGGCAGTAGCAGATGGGGCAGAGTTGTTTATGCTGTTAGCGACTTTGGAGGCTAAAGATAAACTGGTGATTTGCGATCTGGCCGTGGTGTGTGATTTTCCTGATGTGTTTCCTGAAGAGGTGAATGAATTACCGCCAGAGCGTGAAGTTGAGTTCTCGATTGATTTGGTATCTGGTACTAGGCCGATATCGATGGCTCCGTACCGTATGTCTGCTGTTGAGTTAACTGAATTGAAGAGTCAGTTGGAAGATCTGTTGGATAAGAAATTTATTCGTCCGAGTGTGTCACCGTGGGGCGCACCAGTGTTATTGGTTAAGAAGAAAGAAGGTATTATGAGGTTGTGTGTGGACTACAGGCAACTGAATAAAGTGACGATCAAGAATCGGTATCCTTTACCGAGGATTGATGATTTGATGGATCAGTTGGTTGGTGCGAGTGTGTTCAGCAAAATAGATTTGAGACCGGGGTATCATTAGATACGTGTGAAAACTGAGGATATTCAGAAGACTGCTTTCAGAACAAGGTATGGACATTATGAGTATTCTGTAATGCCTTTTGGTGTGACTAATGCGCCTGGGGTATTTATGGAGTATATGAATAGGATTTTCCATCCGTACCTAGACAAGTTTGTTGTGGTGTTTATTGACGATATTTTGGTGTATTCAAAATCTGAAGGAGAGCATGCTGAACATTTGAGAGTGGTTTTAGGAGCTCTACGAGAAAAGAAGTTATTTGCTAAACTGTCCAAGTGTGAATTTTGGTTAGAAGAGGTTAGTTTTCTTGGTCATGTGGTTTCAAGAGGTGGTGTTGTTGTTGATCCTTCTAAGATAGAAGCGGTATCTAAGTGGGAAGCTCCGAAGTCAGTTTCTGAGATAAGGAGTTTTCTGGGACTTGCAGGTTATTATAGGAAATTCATTGAGGGATTTTCTAAGTTGGCGTTACCGTTGACGATGTTGACTAGAAAGGGGCAAGCGTTTGTTTGGGACTCAAAATGTGAAGGAGGTTTCCAAGAGTTGAAGAGAAGGTTAACTACTGCTCCTATTCTGATATTACCAAGTCCGTCGGAACCATTTGAGGTTTACTGTGATGCTTCATTGTTGGGCTTGGGTGGTGTTTTGATGCAGAATAAGCAGGTTGTAGCTTATGCTTCGAGACAACTAAAGGTTCATGAGGGGAACTATCCGACACACGATTTAGAGTTGGCAGCTGTGGTATTTGTTCTGAAGTTGTGGAGGCATTACTTGTACGGGTCAAGATTTGAGGTTTTCAGTGACCATAAAAGTTTAAAGTATTTGTTTGATCAGAAAGAGCTGAATATGAGACAGAGGAGATGGTTAGAGTTTCTGAAGGATTATGACTTTGGTTTGAATTACCATCCGGGTAAAGCAAACGTAGTGGCTGATGCATTGAGTCGGAAATCATTGCATATGTCTATGTTAATGATTAAGGAATTGGATTTAATTGAGCAGTTTAGAGACTTGAGTTTGGTGTGTGAGAGTACTCACAATAGTGTTAAATTGGGAATGTTGAAGTTAACGAGTGGTATTCTGGATGAGATTAGAGAGGGTCAGAAATCCGATGTGCTTTTGGTTGATAAGTTGACTCTAGTGAATCAAGGTCAAGGTGGTGAATTCAGAGTTGATGAGAATGGTGTTTTGAAATTTGGTAATCGGGTGTGTATTCCGGATGTTACCGAACTTAAGAAGAGTATTCTTGAGGAAGGACATCGTAGTGGCCTGAGTATTCATCCTGGGGCTACGAAGATGTATCATGATTTGAAAAAGTTATTTTGGTGGCCGGGAATGAAAAGAGAAATTGCGAGTTTTGTTTATTCTTGTTTGACTTGTCAGAAGTCAAAGATTGAGCATCAGAAGCCGTCTGGGCTAATGCAACCGTTGGCTATTCCAGAGTGGAAGTGGGATAGTATCAGTATGGATTTTGTTTCTGGTTTACCGAGGACAATTAAGAATTTTGAAGCTATTTGGGTGATTGTTGACAGATTGACAAAATCGGCTCATTTCATTCCGATCAGAATGGATTATCCGTTAGAGAGATTAGCTGAGTTGTATATTGAGAAAATTGTAAGTTTGCATGGTATTCCGTCGAGTATTGTTTCGGACAGAGATCCTAGATTTACATCGAAGTTCTGGGAAGGTTTGCAGAGGGCTTTGGGAACTAAGCTGAGATTGAGTTCTGCATATCATCCGCAGACTGATGGTCAGACTGAGAGGACGATTCAGTCACTGGAGGATCTTTTGAGGGCTTGTGTTTTGGAAAAGGGAGGTGCTTGGGATTGTTATTTACCTTTGATTGAGTTTACCTACAACAATAGTTTTCATTCGAGCATTGGTATGGCACCGTTTGAAGCTTTGTATGGTAGGAGATGTCGGACACCTTTATGTTGGTTTGAGTCCGGTGAGAGTGTTGCGGTTGGACCGGAGATTGTTCAACAAACTACGGAAAAGATTAAGATGATTCAGGAGAAGATGAGGATTGCTCAGAGTCGTCAGAAGAGTTATCACGACAAGAGGAGGAAGTCACTTGAGTTTCAAGAGGGAGATCATGTGTTTCTTCGTGTTACTCCGATAACTGGGATTGGTCGAGCTTTGAAGTCGAAGAAATTGACACCTCGATTTATTGGTCCTTATCAGATTTTGGAGAGGATAGGGGAGGTAGCCTATCGTATCGCTTTACCGCCGTCACTTGCGAATTTACATGAGGTTTTTCATGTGTCTCAGTTGAGGAGGTACATTCCTGATCCGTCGCATGTGGTCCAAGTAGATGATGTACAGGTGAGAGATAACCTGACTGTTGAAACATCACCTATGAGGATCGAGGATCGAGAGTTGAAGCAGTTGCGGGGTAAAGAGATTGCTTTGGTAAAGGTAGCTTGGGGAGGACCAGCAGGTGGCAATGTGACTTGGGAACTTGAGAGTCAGATGAAGGAGTCTTATCCAGAGTTATTCGCTTGAGGTATGTTTTCGAGGACGAAAACTCTTTTAGTGGGGGAGAGTTGTAACACCCCGATAAAATATGATAATTATTTAATTTAAGTTAATAGTATATTTATTAATTTAATTAAATAATTGGAATATTATTGGATTATTATTATTGGAATAATAAAGTTGGAATATATATACAGAGTTCCATTTGGTAAAAAGGGTTTTTTTTTCACGTGAAAACCAGAGAAGCGACAGAAAGTGAGAAAAGGGCAAAGAGGAAGAGCAAGAGAACAAGGGTTGAAGAAGGGAAAAGCTTGAAGCTAAAGGATTTCCGGATTAACTCAGGTAAGGGGGGTTTATCGTCGTTTAATGGGTATTATGGGTTAACATGTAATGGGTAGTAATAAACCATTGAATCGACTCTAATTAGGATGATGAATGTTGCAAATTGTGAATTTATGGATGAATGAGATATGGGTTATAATTGAAGAAAATTCGTAGGAATTAGATGTAATAAGGTTAGAAATTGTGAAATTGAATGGGTATGATCTGTGTTAGATAATATGAACGAATGCTGTGTAAAAATTGGACGGTGGAAGGTTGGATTTGAGAAACCTCGTAGCAGAGAAAAACCCATAGCAGATCTGGAATTGTGGTTTCTGGCCATACGCGTATGACACTAGGCCATACGCGTATGGGATGGCCTGGAGGGGAGGAGGTTGGTGCTGATACGCGCCATACGCGTGTACTACGCGTAGCCTGTGAGTGGTACGCGTATGGGGTGAGGCCATACGCGTATGAATGAAGAAGATGATGTTCTAACGTAGTTTTGTCTCTGTTGGTACGCGTATGGGAGAAGGGGTACGCGTATCATACGCGTATGAGACAGGCTATACGCGTATGGGCAGAAGTGGGATTTTTCTGAGCTGTTGTTGTGCAGTTTTTGGTCGTTTCAGCTGAGTGATGTAAATTAGCTGATGTATGATATAGTAGGGATCATTTCCCGTTGTTTTGAGCAGTATAGGTATTAGTAGAATGTGCTAATACTGTGAATTATTATTTGGCATGACATGATATGATTCTGTGATAAACATGCTGATGATGTATGATGGTATGCACAATGTTGTGAATATATCTATTATGTATGCGATTGTGGATGGACTGTTTATGGCTTAGAGTGTGAGCATATGTCCATTGTGGATTGTTGTTGATGTTTGCATGATAGGTGATTTAGCGTGCATAGCATGGCCTTTATGGTGGTAGCTAATTCCCATGGTGAGGAATTAGTGAGTGAGTCACTAGGTCTCAAATGAGTGGGACTAGTGAGCTTGGTAGCCGTATCTGGGTTTGATCGGTGAGGTTGAACTATGTGTTCACGAATAGTCGGTACCGCATGCATGGAGTCTCATTGCATAATGTATGTATGGCGTATAATATGAATGGATGTATTCCAATATTATACGTGTGTTTTGTGTTTGTGTTGAGTATGATTTGAGTTGATGTTGCCATTGCTGAATGTGTGATCTGATTAGGGTGGTGAATGTGTTAATTTACTTAGCATTACATGATATCTTATAATGCTTATTATATCGATTGAGGAACTCACCCTTACAACTATGTTTCAGGTAACGAGCAGTGATTGAGTAGAAGCTAGTGCTTGAAGTCTAGTGTAGTTCCTTAGTGGGTCATGCTCTGGTATATGTAACATCGGGACGGGATGTTTTACCTTGTTTTCTTTTGGTTGTTGAATAATTTTACATGTAATGTGTTACATGGTTTGCATATCCGCTGCGAATTGTGCAATATTTTATTTTGATTATTAAATGAGCATGACAAACTATTTTGGTGAATGGTGTGAAGTGTCAAGTGTGACACCCTGAAATTGCATATCTACTCTGATTTATATTTGTTGTTTTAATTATTATTGGGGTATTTTAGAAGGATGTTACATTAAGGATCCTATTGAGAAAACGAGTTTGTCATTCGCCTCTTTGAAGAGCGCAAGATCAGCAGTTGAAAGTGGAAGCCCTGCAGGTTGGGGGCAAGTCATCAACGTCAATGAGAAAAATGATCGTTTTGGTTTGGGGTACAAGCCTTCTGCTAATGGAGGAGCCATGGTCCCTGCAAAGGACCATGTGCGGAGCATACAAGAAGTTTTCCTGAGCAAAGGATTCATCCATGGAGATCAAGTTGGTGCAGTGGAAGATGACACTGAAGATGGAGAAACATCAAATCTGATATACCGGTGTGAAGCAACCCTAACAAATTGGGAAGCAGTTGAGATTCCAGAAGTTTTTCCTGTGTCAAAGTAATTGTTGTTTTCCTTTGTGTTTTTTGAAAATCCTTAGCTCTGCCCAAGGCTAATGGATCATTTGTAGGACGCCTTTTGAATTTCAAAAAAAAATCATTATGACAAATAAAGAGCATTTTGTTCAAATTCTTGTCGTTCATTTATCTGTTGTTTTTCTTAAAATGGCAATCTTTTCAAAAGCTAGAAAAATATTTTTTTTACTTCTTTTGCATTTTATTTCCATTTTTCTAAAAAAAACCATCATTAAAAAACATGCAGAATAATCAATAAACCAGTTGAATTCGATGACCCCACTACTTCCTATAATTTTGAACTCCCCATCTACCAAGCGAAAGAGGATAGTGAGGAAGATTGTGATTTCCCTGAAGAATTGGAAAGGATGCTAGAGCACGAGTCAAAGGCTCTTCAGCTGCATCAAGAACCAGTGGAAACAATCAACCTTGGCACCGAGGAAGATAAGAAAGAGGTCAAAGTTGGGACTACACTTGAGGTAAGCATTAAAGAAAGATTGATCAAATTGCTACAAGAATATGTAGATGTATTTGCTTGGTCGTATCAGGATATGCCAGGTTTAGATACTGATATTGTGGTCCACAAGCTACCATTACAGCCAGATTACCCTCTAGTGAAGCAGAAGCTCCGAAGAGCAAGACCCGACATGGCTCTAAAAATTTGTGACGAGGTGAAACGTCAATTTGATGCCGGTTTTCTAGCAGTTGCAAAGTACCCTCAATGGGTAGCCAACATTGTGCCAGTACCCAAAAAGGATGGCAAGGTCAGGATGTGTGTTGATTACAGGGATCTAAACAAAGTTAGTCCAAAGGACGACTTCCCCCTGCCACATATTGACACTCTGGTAGACAACACTACTAAGTTCGCAGTCTTCTCCTTTATAGACGGATTCTCGGGTTATAATCAAATCAAGATGGATCCAGAAGACATGGAAAAGACCACGTTCATCACCCCTTGGGGAACATTTTGCTACAAGGTAATGCCATTCGGTCTCAAAAATGCTGGGGCAACTTACCAAAGAGCAATGGTCACCCTTTTCCATGATATGATGCATAAGGAAATTGAGGTTTATGTGGATGATATGATTGCAAAATCTCAAAGTGAAGAGGATCACATAGACCACTTGCAAAAGCTATTTGAGTGTCTTCGGAAATTTCGACTACGGCTGAATCCTGCTAAATGCACCTTCGGTGTCCGATCCAGAAAGTTGCTTGGTTTCATTGTCAGTCAACGAGGAATTGAGGTAGATCCAGACAAGGTTAGGGCAATACAAGAAATGCCTGCCCCACGTACAGAGAAAGAAGTTAGAGGATTCCTGGGACGTTTGAACTACATCTCTAGGTTTATATCTCATATGACTGGTACGTGTGATTCTATATTCAAGTCGCTCAGAAAAGATCAAGCAGTTGAATGGAATTCTGACTGCCAAATGGCTTTTGAGAAAATCGGACAATACCTGCAAGAGCCCCCTATTCTAATTCCACCTGTTCAGGGGAAACCACTCTTTATGTACTTAACTGTGCTTGAAAAGTCAATGGGATGTGTGCTGGGACAACAGGAGAAACCGGTCGAAAGGAACATGCCATCTATTATCTGAGTAAGAGATTTACCGATTGTGAATCCCGATATTCACTCTTAGAGAAAACTTGTTGTGCTTTAGCATGGGCCGCTCGTCGTCTAAGACAATACATGATTTGCCATACTACTTTGTTGATCTCAAAAATGGATCCAATAAAGTATATCTTTGAAAAGCCTGCTTTGACGGGAAGACTCGCCCGTTGGCAGATGTTACTATCTGAGTATGACATCCAATATGTGTCTCAGAAAGCCATCAAAGGGAGTGTGTTGTCTGATTACTTGGCAAACCAGCCCGTTGAAGATTACCAGCCGTTGAAGTTTGACTTCCCTGATGAAGACATTATGGTAGTGAAAGACTGTGAAATCCCAGGACTTGATGAAGGACCTGAACCCGGATCTCGGTGGAAGCTCATGTTCGATGGTTCCTCCAATTACATGGGGCATGGCGTAGGAGCTGTTCTATTAAATCCGAATGGTGGATACACTCCTTTCACAGCAAGATTGTGTTTTGACTGCACGAACAATATAGCAGAATATGAGGCGTGCATCCTAGGCATTGAAGCAGCAATTGATCTCCGAATCAAAATCCTCGAAGTATGTGGAGACTCAGCCTTGGTGATATACCAAGTCAAGGGCGAATGGGAAACTCGTGATACCAAGTTGATCCCATACCGTGCCTATGTCATGGAATTAATAAAATACTTTGACGAAATCACTTTCCGTCATATCCCGAGAACTGAGAATCAAATTGCTGATGCTTTGGCTATGTTGGCTTCAATGTACCAAGTCAGATTCCATAATGAAGCACCTCTCATTCAGATCGAGCGGAAAGTTGAGCTTGCCTACTGCCGGTCGGTTGAAGAGGAAGCCGATGGTAAACCTTGGTTTCACGACATCAAATGCTTTTTGAAAAATCAAGAATATCCAACGGATGCAACAACCCTTGACAAGAAAACATTGAGGAAGTTAGCATCCAAATTCTTCTTAAGCAATAGTGTGTTGTACAAGAGAAATCACGACATGATTCTGCTCAGATGCGTGGATGGACGTGAAGCGGACCTGTTAATCAAGGAGATTCATGAAGGATCCTTCGGAACTCATGCCAATGGGCATGCCATGGCCAAGAAGATTTTGAGAGCTGGTTATTACTGGTTGACCATGGAATCCGACTGCTTCAATTATGCTAGAAAATGTCATAAATGCCAAATCTATGCTGACAAGGTACATGTGCCTCCGACCCTACTAAACGTTTTGACGTCACCTTGGCCTTTCTCAATATGGGGCATCAACATGATTGGCGCCATAGAGCCTAAAGCTTCCAATGGTCACCGCTTCATCCTGGTTGCCATTGATTACTTTACCAAATGGGTAGAAGTCGCCTCTTATGCTAATGTGACAAAACAAGTGGTTGCACGGTTCCTCAAGAAAGAGATCATTTTCCGTTATGGAATTCCAAGCCGGATCATCACAGATAATGGGACGAATCTGAACAATAAGACCATGAAAGAATTATGCGAGAGCTTCAAGATTGAGCACCATAACTCTTCACCATATCGTCCAAAGATGAATGGCGCTGTTGAAGCCGCTAATAAAAACATCAAGAAGATCCTGCAGAAAATGGTAAAAACCTATAAGGATTGGCACGAAATGCAACCCTTTGCACTGCATGGATACCGGATTTCCGTCCGTACTTCAACAGGGGCAACCCCGTTCTCTTTGGTATATGGGATGGAAGCAGTTCTCCCAATTGAAGTAGAGATACCTTCAATGAGAATCTTGATGGAGACCAAGCTGGAAGAGGCTGAGTGGATTCAAAATAGATTTGATCAGTTAAACCTCATAGATGAGAAGCGAATGACTTCTTTGTGCCATGGACAATTATACCAAAAACGGCTTAAAAGGGCTTTTGACAAGAAAGTACGTGTTCGGGAATTCGGAGAAGGAGACCTCGTGCTTAAGAAGATCTTGCCAATACACAAGGACTCACGTGGGAAGTGGACTCCCAATTATGAAGGCCCATATGTTGTGAAGAAAGCCTTCTCCGGAGGCGCCTTGATTCTCACAACTATGGATGATGAAGAGCTCTCACACCCCGTGAACTCTGATGCAGTTAAAAAGTGCTATGCCTAATAAAAACCCGCTAAATCGAAAACCTGAAAGGGCGATTTAGGCAAAAAAGAGTATCCCGGTGGACTGAAAACCCGAAAGGGCGGTCCAGGCAAAAGTTAGGGATGAATAAAATGGTAGCTCGCTAAGTTGAAAACCTGAAAGGGCGACTTAGGCAAAAGGGAGCGTCCCGGTGGATTGAAAACCCGAAAGGGCGATCCAGGCAAAAGTTAGGGGCACAAGGCATAAACTGCATCAGTTGTTACTGATTAACACCGAAGAATTTGAGGTGGAAGATTGATCCAGTCACTCCCCTTATGAGCAAGGTTTTGGGGGAATCGTATCTATTAAGGATGTTAGTGGTCACTGAATTCAATGTAAACCTTTCCTTATTGCCATTTTCAAAAAAAAATTGTAACACTCTATGGAGCTACGCCATTTGTGTGCTACCATTCTTGAATAAAATACAAGTTTTCCCAATCATTGTTAGTTGTGTTCATCTACGCTTTTCTTTGTTATGCAAAATGTCATTTATTTGTTAATAATGAAATTTTGAAACTTGAAAAAGAATTTGAAATTTAGTAAGAAGGACAAAATTACTTTGATATATGTGAAAATCAAAGGAAAAACATTTGTTTCCCCGAAAGCCTCGAGGTTGCATAAATATTCCTGGATCACCAACAAAAGTCCCCATGGAATATAACTCATTGATCCTCTAGAAGGATGGACCTTTGGTTATTTATAACTGTCAATCATGATAGTTTCTCCTCTGGATGCGCCTGTTAATTGTACGGGTATGAGTTATTGGTGTTGAGGAATCAGAATCTCTGTAAACAGCCTTTACAACTCCCAGTCTGTCAAGTGTCAGCATTCTCATAATCATGATCATTCATATATCATGCATAAAAGGAAATTCAAAATCATGCATAGCCGAAATGTACTTCGTGCTCAATTTGCATTGACCCAGGTCTTGTTGTCGATCCTAGATCCTTTGACCTTTGATTCCAGTTTGTATTTGGTGCCCTTAAACCAACATTCGGTTTTCGCAAACATTTTCAAATCCAATTGTTGTTCAATACTATTCAGGTCATATATGAACCTGTTGTTGAACCTTATTCCAGTGTCAGGTCATATATGAACCTGTTCTGAAGATTTTTTCTCTGTTTGTTCAATACTATTCAGGTCATATATGAACCTGTTGTTGAGCTTTATTCCGGTGTCAGGTCATATATGAACCTGTTCTGAAGATTTTTTCCCTATGTTTGTTCAGTACTATTCAGGTCATATATGAACCTGTTGTTGAGCTTTATTCCAGTATCAGGTCATATATGAACCTGTTCTGAAGAGTCTTTCTCTGTTTGTTCAATATTATTCAGGTCATATGTGAACCTGTTGTTGATCTTATTCCAGTGTCAGGTCATATATGAACCTGTTCTGAAGAGTCTTTCTCTGTTTGTTCAATATTATTCAGGTCATATGTGAACCTGTTGTTGATCTTTATTCCAGTGTCAGGTCATATATGAACCTATTCTAAAGAGTTTTTTACATGTTGTTCAATACTATTCAGGTCATATATGAACCTGTTGTTGAATCTTATTCCAGTGTCAGGTCATATATGAACTTGTTCTGAAGAGTCTTTCTCTGTTTGTTCAATATTATTCAGGTCATATATGAACCTGTTGTTGAACTTTATTCCATTATCAGGTCATATCTGGACCTGTTGTTCAATACTATTCAGGTCATATATGAACCTGTTGTTGAGCTTTATTCCAGTGTCAGGTCATATATGAACCTGTTCTGAAGAGTCTTTCTCTGTTTGTTCAATACTATTCAAGTCATATATGAACCTGCTGATGAGCTTTCATTCCAGTATTACCAGGTCATATATGAACCTGTTAATACACTCTTCTTGAATTTTTCTGAGTTTGTTAGGTCATACATGAACCTGCTGTCAGAGCTTCTTGATATTCCCCAGCGTTGTCAGGTCATATATGAACCTGTTGTAGCATCTTTTCCTTTATTCGGGTTTAGTAAGTCATATGTGAACTTACTACCGAAATCCCTTGTATTCTAAGTGTTGTTTATCAAATTTCACTTTGAGTACTCCCTAGTGTGTGTCTGATTCTCCAGCAGGATTTGTCTTCCCCAGCGAGTTTATTTTTTACCATTTGTCTGTCTCCCTGTGGACCACCAGCATTCCCCACAGATTGGTCCTCCTAGTAGCATCTCCTGTTAAGGATTCACTATATCCCTAGCAGATAAAGATTACAAAAAAGAATCATGCATCCATGCATATCATATCATGTCATATCATATCATATCATATCATATCACATCATGTCATAGGGATTCAGGATCAAAATTCGGGTCTTCTTAGTATTTAACCATCTCCCACTATGATCATATGAAGAGTGTCCTGCTTCATATTCTCTAGTTGAAGACGCTTAAATAGGGGCAACTGTCATACCCCGATTTTGGCCCTGAAATTTTTCCATTACTCATTCATTTTTTCTTTTCTCCTCATGACCATTTCATTTGGTCACGAGTCTACCCACTGACTGGTTTGTTTAGACTTATCATCACCTGCTATTCCATGAATCTTTGGGCCTCGCCATGTTGTCTCGAGATGGAGTGATTATTTTCCCTTGGTCAAGTAAGACATGGGACCTTTGATCATGTGATAAAATCAATTATTGCTTGGGTGTAATAACCAGTCCAGCTGCACTGAGAAGCTTACACCCAGAAGCATATGATGGATCAAGTTGTGTAAAAGGGTGTGTGGCAATATGTTTTACACATCTTTGAGTTTCTTTGCTTTGGTTAAGAACAGAGTAAGAGGCTTCGTGACTGCATTTGGGAGATGATCAACTTAATGGAACGGAACATAATGGAGTAAAGTCACTTGAGACTTTTGTTCAATTGGTTTTTATTTAGTTTAACTTTAAGATTCAATGTCGTTGTTACCGGCATTGTTGGTACAAGATCACTTTGGTGTTATAGTGAGTAGAAATCCCAATTTACATTATTTCAATGTCTATTGAATTAATGGCGCTGTTGTATGCTATTTAAAGAGAACATATTAAACACTTGATGGTGAAGGTGCTTTTATAACTCCTAGTTCTGTTCATCTGAAAAGTTCATTCTATGGTGGCGTCGTCCAAAATGAAAAAGATGAAGACAAACTTGCTCGTTGCAATTTGAGCTTTTCGTTTAAAAGTCTAAATTCATTTAGAAAGGTGATGAATTCATCTGAAGCCATAGATCTGAAATCATCACAATATGGGAAGAACCGGATAGAAGAGCATAAAGATGCGAGTCAAATTGATCAAAAGGCAAAGGAAAAATCTCCTCACTCATTAAATGGTTTTGATGACACAACAAATGAATCGTCAAACTCATCTACTAAATATACAAATTCTAAATCAATGAAAGAAGAAATTAAAAATATTTCAGTAGATAGCTTGAAAGCATTGCAAGGTAGCAATGGTCATAGACATGAAGATCATGCAGCTTTTGTAGACAAAAACAAATTCAGAGATCATTGCATGGAGAAACTACAATCTGACTTTATCAGTGAACAACCATTGACCGTTTTTAAACATGACAGCAAGTCCGAGAAAGCCTCTACTTCCGAGGATGTTAAAAAAACAGTGCAGTTGGGAACATTCCCTTTCCTTGTGTGAACAGCATAAGCAAAGAACGTAACCGGCTTTCATATTACGACAATCATCATTTGGGAAATCTTACACTAGTCTCTGCAGATAAAAGTTCAAGTTCCATTTGCCTATCCAAACAATCTTCAAGCATTGTCTACCCACCGCCACCAAACCAATGGTTAGTTCCTGTCATGTCTCCATCTGAAGGTCTTGTATATAAGCCAATCATTGGACCATGCCCTCCAAATGCCGGCGGCATCATGACACCACTTTACGGAGCTTGTGGTGCATTGAGCTTGAATCCAGGAACCAAAGATGTTTTAGATCCATCTCTTACGAGTTTTCATCAAAAGATTGGAATCCTTTCTGGTTCATCATTACCACAACTGTTACCACCATTCATTCTTGGAAGATCTGACGCAAATATTGAAAGAAACAAGAGTATGAGAGCTGAATTATTGAAACTCACAGCAGAACAAGTTGAAGAGTTAAAGAAAAAGGCTAATGAATTTGATATTCCAAAAGGGTCAGTTCACACCAAAACCTGCCTTGCTGTAAACCAAAGCTGAAGACGAATACATGGGTCAGCAGCAAGTAGAATCGCCGACATATTTGGTGATCTTGCAGCAGCATACCACTGATTTACACTGCTATCCTGCCAGAAGTTAGCCCCTGCAATTCAATAAAAAGAACCAACTCAGTTCAGCTCATGTCAAGATGGAATTTGCAACATGCTACAAAGCCATAAAAAATTTAAACTTCATAGCCAATTCCTATTCTTTGAAACGCGGAAAGGCCTCCTTTCCGGACGGTAATTTTCCCTTGCAATAGGAATCAGTATCCTGTCATAGACAGGGACCCATAAAAACAACACTTGCCATATCAAAATTTGAGAGGATCATGCTAGAGTTCTTCGCAATTCGAACAAATATTCTGCTGAGAACCCTGTTAGCCTCGGTGTAGTTAATTGTGATACCAGCCTCGTCCTGAAATCCCCAAATCTCAATGTTTCCCCAACAATCCGCAGCAGCATAGAGACACTAACCAAATCACATGGAAACAGTGATCGGGGTTTAAAAAAAAATTGAAAGGATTTGACGGGCTTGCGATGTCAATAGGCAATGGCAATGTTGAGAGCGCTGGCAATGTTGAAGGGAAAACTGTTATGCAAAATAGTCCAGTTTCTAAAGAGATTGCAGCTTCCAAAATGATGGTGCCAGTTACCCAAACCAGTGTTGCAGAAAAGTTTGTTAGACCTGTACTTTCTTCATGTATGACCACATCATTGGAGCTGAGGAACCCTTCAACTGTTCCAGTTGGTGCTCCACAACCTTGTGGAGTTTTTGCCTCCCGAACCTTGGATGCAGAATGAGCGTGAGCTGAAACGAGAGTAAAGGAAACAATCAAACCGTGAATCTGCTAGAAGGTCCAAGCAAGAAAAACAGAATATGAGCGTTAAACCAATGCCATGTGAAGACCAAAGCTCTTCTTGTTTTCATCGTTCTCACTGCAGTAAAACGCGAATAATTACCAAGTCGGTTAAATTTCAAAAAAATCTCAAATTGGCATTAAGACAAAAAACGAAGAAGAAAGCATGAGTTCAGAATACCTTTTCCAAATCTAGCATCAAAGAGACCAATCCAAATTCTGAGCACCGAAAGGACTTGGCAGAGATACTTCTTGGATCCACCATACCAAACTGAAAACCCTAATTTGTTGAACATAAATAGGGAGGAAGAGAATCAGTGAAAAAGGAGACGAAAAATTGGAAAGGCTTGAAAACGAAACCCTAAGAGAAATTGGAGGCGGACAAGAACTCCACCAAGAACCCTAATCCCCAAATCAAAAAGAAACCAGTATCTGAAGAGGCGAAGGGAGAAGATTCGATCATTACCTGAGCCGTCATCGTCGCCGAAGGTGAGCTTTTACTTGAGTCTCTTTGAAACCAAATTTGTGCATTTCTTATGAGCGATTGAGAGAGAACCTGAGAGGTGATGAATGATTGAGGATAGTATCATGAGAGTTGAGGGTGAAAGCGCGATTGAGAGAGAGATTCATGGAGAATGGGTTTTGACGAGAGAGACATGAGGCCGAGAGGGTGATTTTTGTGAAAGTGAGATTGGGAGAGAACGAAGATGGAAGCATCTGTTAAGCTATTTCAATTTTCTTCTTTAATTTATTTTTAAACAGAATAAATTTTGGAAACCATTAAAAGCTTCGTTTAAACTTCCTAAGTTTTAGTTAATAAATGTTTTCTTATTCTCCATTCATTAGTCCATTGAAAAACCCAACAGCCAGGCGGCTAGGGTATCTTTTCTTGGTTTCTCCCATTTGGTAGTCCAACAGACTACTTCATTTTAGTTTCTATTTTCTTTTTTTAAAAAACTTTTATTCCAATTTGTTCTGGTTTATATACCCAAGTGTTTGTTGTAAATAATAACTAATCATAAATGGCCTAGTGGAGAGAGGGTAGTTTCATAGTCTTTAGTGGAGTGGGTTCGATACCTATATGTAGCATTTTATTTCTTTTAGCATTCATTTTTTTTATGTTTATGTTTTATTATAATTTCTCCTATACTCATAGTTTCATTATTGTTTAATAACACAAATTTGATTTCTTTTAATTTCATCATCCATTCAAAACCGCTTTAAACTATTAAAATCACACTTTTCTCGATTCAATGTCGAGCCCATTTCCATACCCTTGTAAGTCGATTGCTTTTAAGCATCGCCATCAACCTCACATAGCTTACTCTTGGGCTTTCTTACAATGAGCCGGTTCTCTTGCACTTACACTCATACATTGCATTATTTGTTTGTTTGGGCCTGATTTAATTATTTCATGATTTTTGAATCCCCATTTGACAAAATGTACCCACTTCCCCGACGTGTAATAATTTTGTACTATTTTATTTCTTTATTTGTTTGACTGTTTAGTTAGATACTAACACAAGAATAAAATCAACCATTTCCAAAAAAATACAAAAATATGACTCGACCCAACGTCGAGTATTTTCTCAATAAACAAATCAATTCATTTCTCCCTCCCATTCTATTCCATTTCTTTCAAACTTTCATCAAACGCTTGATTCAACGTCAAGCCATTTTTTCTAATAAAAACTCAAAAAATATTAATTCATAGTTAAGACTTTTCAATAAAGATGGAAGTGGAACGTGGTGTATACCGCGCACTCCTGAGACTAGGATTCGAGATGTATATCTCGCCAATCCTAGCTCTCGCCATCATCCAAATTTATCCACTGTGTTTTCTCTCAAACACTCATTCAAATTTCTCTTGAACGTCCATCAATACTTGATCTAGGGTCAAGTCATTTTCACAACAAAAACTCAAAATAACTAATTCTTATTTAACACTTTTTCAATAAAGGTGGAAATGGAACATGGTGTATACCATGCACTCCTGAGATTAAGATTTGAGACGTATGCCTCGCCTATCTTAGCTCTCGCCATCGTCTAAAATTGTCAATGCGGTTTCTTCAAACCCTTTCTCAATCAAACCTAAAAATACTTAATCTCTAGTAAACACTTTTGCCAACAAAGATGGAAATGGAACATGGTGTATACCGTGCACTCCTGAGGCTAGAATTCGAGATGTATATCTTGCTCATCCAAGTTCTCGCCATCACTCAGAATACATCCAACCAATCAAACTCTTTTTCGCCACCGTGTGTAAGACCCCAATTTTGTCCCTAAGATACCTCATCATATCATATCATATCCTTGCATTGCCTCAAGGATCATTGTGGACCTTGCTTGCTTTCTTGTGGGTGGGTTATCTTTTGAGATGGTTTCTTGATCACCAAGCATGTTTTGCATTTGTATATCATTGCTTTTCATTTGTTTACTAACCAAAAGTACAAAAATATGTCATCTAACCTGGTTACTTGCAGATGAAGCAATTACAGGTCAAGGCATTCAATGCCTTTCAATGAGCAATAGATGGTGGCCATTCTGAAGAATTTGGACCCCACAGTCATTAATCAAGAGTTCATATGAGTTGTGATATCATTTGGAATCAAAATCTCAGGTGGTAGAGGCTTGAATCTCATCAAGGCATTCTTCAGTCAACTGAAACCCTAGCCAGTCAACTACAAAGTCAACTGTGGATTTTGGAGGTGGGAAGTGATGGGAGATACTTCATTCATGTTCAAACAAGTCTCATTTGACATTTCAAACACTCTCTTTGAAGGATTTGAGGTCCAGTCAAAATTTGCCAAAAATAGAAAGTGACCTATAATTTGAACTTTCCAAAAATGGAAAGGTTTTCATCCAACTTCAACTTCAAATTACATGACCAAAAATTCTTCAAATGAAATTTTGTTGAACATGAAAGTTGTAGATATTTCTCTCCCATTTCCAAAATGTTCAAGAACATCAATTTCTCATTTGTGGTTGAAGAGATATGATCAAAATATGGCCAAGTGTGGATTGAACTTTAAAAGGGCATAACTTTCTAACCATTGCTCCAAATCATGTGGCTCTTTTTGCTAAATTCTTGTCATGACCTATAATTTCATAATCTTGCATTGCATTGCATCATTTCTTATTTCATGATCATTTGCAAAAATCTTGATTTTTGGAGGGAATTTCTAAAATTCAAAATTGGTAATTCATTTGAATATTTTACAATTGCCAATAACTCCAAAATGTCATTTTAAGTGAATTTGAACTAAATTCGTGCACTGTTCATTAACCATTCCCATGCAAAGGTGAAAATGCCAATTTGTCCAAACACCTCCATTCTCCCTAATTTTTCATTAAGCATTTGTTAATCTTGATTAAGCATGACTAATTAGGAGTATATAACCTCAAACCCTAAGAGAAAATGCTAACGACAATTCACAAATTTCAGATCTACAAAATTTCTCTCAAACATTCTCTCAATTTTTCTCACAATTCTTCAAAGCAATTGCATAATTCTTGCTTCATTCATCATCTAGCATCATCACTGATCATTATTCAAGCAAGGTTCAAGTGGATTCGTGCAAATTCAAGTTGCTCAAAGCAAGAACATCAACAATGGTGGATTCTCCAATCTGTTGAATCGTGCTCAATTGGACATCAAGAACTCCTCCAATCCACTCCACAAGCTTGCTAGAGGAAGATCTAAGCACTACAAGGCCAGGAACTCGTGGATTTGAAAGCTGCTCTTCGAGAGGTGTTGAAATCGATCCTCTCTTTTCTTAATTTCATTATGTGAATCTTGTATATCTCTCTCTTGTGAGCATGCTGAGCTTTAAATCACTTGATTCCATCCATTATTCATGAAGTTTCGAAGAATTAAAGTTTGACATGAAAATTTACTTTGATCGATCCATGCGATTCTTGATGTTAAATGTTATGCCAATGATTGATTCATGTTCTAGTTTGTTTAGGCTTCATGAATATGTGCTCATTTCAAATTTCTGGAAAAAAATGTTCATCCACGTTCATGTATGCTTGCTGTTTTTCTGGAAAATTTGAAGAAGATGATGCATGTGCTATGGCAACGGTTTTCTGGATGATTACGCCACGCTTTTCTGTTTTCTGAAATTTCGCTAAAACCGTTGCCAATTGCTAGGGTTTACGTACTATTGGTTGCATGGGAGCTTCATGCTCCACTCTGATTGGCCAAGGCATTTGTTAGTAAAACGGTGCGTTTAGGGATTAGGCGCCAATCATCAAATTCAAATTAATTCCATATTATTTCAATTAATTCATTTTCCTTTTCAATTTTTATTTCATTTTTATTTTGCATCTTCAAAAAATCATAATAAATCAAAAAATGATCCAAATGACATGGGGATTTTTGATATGGTTTTCTCTTTTCCTCTAGTTTTTTATCAGCATGATAATCAAAGTTGTTCATGGCCTGGATTTAATTTTGCTTAGGATTCTTGTACATGTATGCATTTTGACATTGCTTTGCCTTTTCCTTTGTGAAATAATGAGATTTAATCCAATGCTTCTGAAAATTTGTATGATGAAACTACACTCTTTGATTGATATTTTGGTGTTGAGTTTGCATTTTTATCATTTGGGGTTTCTGGTTTGTGAATTTTCTAAGTAGGTGTGACAATTTGTGTCACACCTTTTGATGTTCATCTTATGCTATGTGTTTACCCTATCAAATGATGCTCAATTGTTCTGATTTTTTGCATGCTGATCATATGACATGTCTTGAATATGCATGAATTTTTCCAGATTTTTGTGAATCATTTTTGATTTAATTGGGATTTTCCTTGCTGGTTGATCACATGTGGACTTTGAAATTGTCTTGAACTTAGAATGATCATGAAATGCATTTGGTAAATGATATTGATGTGAGACTTTTTGCTATGTGTCAATAATTGTTTGAAGTTTCATCATGTCAAATTTCAGCTTCTGTTTTGAATTTTTTCCTCATCTTTGACCCTAGGCTTTGACCTAATGGTTTGCCTCTCATCTTTGAGCTTTGTTTTCAGGTTAATCACTCAAGTTCCATAGTTGTTGATGCTCCATCATTTGGGCACTTGATGTTTACCATTGTCTAATAACATTGTGTGTTTTGTAGGGTTGTTAACTCATTTGAGCTTGACTTGTGGCTTATGCCTTTGCTTATTGGGTTTGACTGTTGATATTAATGTTGTTTGTTTGTCTGTACAGTTGAACTGATTTGTTTGATGTTTCCACAGGTACATAAGTTGCTTAAGTTCACTTTGAACTTGCTTTTGCTTGGTTGCTTAACCAATTAGGTATAACCTCTCTTCTTCATGTTGTCTGGAAGACCTGGCATGTTATGTGGTCAGGCACCTGTCTGAAGCCCTCCTTAAGAGGCAATGTCTTTGTGTGTTTAATTTTGTGCTAAGTAGGAAAAGTCCTTTGATAAGGCAATTGGCAGATAGAAGAGATGTGTAGTCCATCTCCTGCTATTCAGTGTGTCATCCCTTTGCTCACATAACATGTTGATGCATTGTGGATCTTAACCCAAGATCTATAGAGTTTAATCTTTGTGGAGAAGAGTTCCAACTTTCTGAACTCCCGCACCTTCTATTATTCAAAAGCTCTCCCTGACCAGGGATAAGAGCTATGAGGCACACCCCTCATCTCCTTTTCATCTGCTTCACCTTAACTCTCAATGTTAAGGTTAAGAGCACAACTTACCCCATTCCAGTTGACTGTAAAGTCTAACCTTGTTTGAGCCTAATTGCTTGTATATAGTGTGTGCTAATTGACTTGTTTGGTTGATTGCTTGATTCATTTGTGCATACTTGCTTATGTGTGCCTTTGTGCATTTATCATCATTAATTGTACATCATTGCATGATCATTGTTCATTGCTTTGTGACATTCTTGCTTTGCCCTTTTGAGGAGTCAACTGTAAGTCCATTTATTGGCAGTTGTTTCCTATGACCGTTGAGGAGTCAATTATAAGTCCAGTTATTGGCATTTGTTTCCGGTGATATGGTAGGAGATTGGTGTAAGTCCAGTTGATTGGCATCCGGTATCCATCCTTTGTTTTGGCTTAGGAGATTAGTGTAAGTCAATTGTAAGTCCATTTATTGGCAGTTGTTTCCTATGACCATTGAGGAGTCAATTGTAAGTCCAGCTATTGGCATTTGTTTCCTATGATTTGGTAGGAGTCGAGTATAAGACCATTTATTGGCAACTTGTTTCCTCTTTACTTTTGTTTTGCTTGTTATGTGTGAGGAGTCAATTGTAAGCCCATTTATTGGCAGTTGTTTCCCATGATCATCCTTTGGAGATTGGTGTAAGTCCAGTTGATTGGCATCCGGTATCCATCCTTTGTTTTGTGCTTCAGTGAGATTAGTGTAAGTCCAGTTGATTGGCATCTGATATCCATGTTTTGTTTTGCTTTAGGAGGCTAGTATAAGTCCATTGAGTGGCATCTGGTATCCGTCTTTGTTTTAGGAGATTGGTATAAGTCCAGTAATTGGCATCCGGTATCCGCTTTTGTTGACCTTGCCTGATACTTTGTTTATCTGTTATTTGCATTGTTACCTATTCCAAAGGAATCACTTGGATCATCTTCCATATGATTTCAAGAGGTGAACATCTAAGAAGTTTTACTCCCTCACCCTTCCATTTTTGTGTGTGTTTTCAAAACTCTCTTTTCACATGATAATTCAAATCTTGACATTTATTGTGCAAACATTCTCATTTCTTTTCAAACTAGAAAACTAGGCTTTAAGCCTTTGACTTTTCAAACTTCATTTTCTTAATACTTCTTTGAATCAATTTAATCATACTTTGACCATACTTTCATGAATACTCAAACCAATTAATCTCACTCACTCAATTGCTTTTGTGGCCCAAGCCCACTTCTCACTTAAGTTTTCATGCATTAGCCATAGGTTTGATTTATCCTAGTTGGTTGATGTTAATCTCACCTTTTGTCCTTAGTGATCGAACTGTAAGACTTCCGTACTGAAAACAGGGTTAACCCCTCTAGTACGTTGAAGCTTTTCTCACATGGTGGACTTGTTGTTTGTATAAGGTTGAGTTTTCTCCCGTGGATAACGAAAGACCTTAGGGCTTTTGTTTAAAATGAACCCACTCATATTTTGGAAATCTTTTAGCCGAACTACGGCGTTTTGATCCTTACCTTCCATGGAAAGGTACGTAGGCAACGGGTTCATCCGTTCAAACACAAAAACAATAAAAGTTGTATATTCTTTTCTCATCCCTTCCATCATTGTTTGCACAATATGTCATAGACAAATAAACTTTTTATACAACAAGTGTGAAAAGAGGTTCCCTAGGAGTACCTAGGACATTTTGGGTGCCTAACACCTTCCCATTGCGTAATTAACCCCTTACCCAGATCTCTGACCTTTTCATTAGTTTTCTATGTGTAAAACTTCTTAGGCTTTTGTTCGCTTTTTAGCCAATCCTTTGGATAAATAAAAGTGCGGTGGCGACTCTATCTTTGTATGCTTTGCTTTTGATTTAATCAATAAATCATAAAGTGACGAATACCCCGCTACACCGTGCGACTAATCAAAGAACCTTTTTCATAAATGAAAGATATATTATCTTAAGTGATACAAAACAATGTTTCGGCCACGATTGTTTAGTCGAGATAAGTGACGCTTTTCCGAATGTAGATTTATAAATCCGTTCGATGTGTGGTATGCGTCCACTCCTCATCTGTTTTGGGTAAAACAATGTTTTCATCGGTTAATACAATATAGCTTTCTCTAAAATCGACCAACAAACAAACATTTTTCTACCCAGAACTACGTAAGCCTTGATTTCTCTTTTGAGATACGTAGGAGCATGATTTATAAATCTTGTCAGGCCCACTAATAAAAAACTTAGGTTTAATCCTTCGTCAAAAATCCAAAAACATTCTCCTCTCATCCTTTCTTTCTTTCCCACCTAATAATTCGAAAAGCCTAATATTTCAACTAACACTAACGCACACAACTAACCTAATCGTTCCCGTTGAGTGCAACGGACGTGAGGGGTGCTAATACCTTCCCCTTGCGTAACCGACTCCCGAACCCTGATATTGGTTGCGATGACCATATCTTATCCTTTATTTTAGGGGTTTTATCGATATTTTCCCTTTCCCATTTTGGGAATAAATAAAGTTCGGTGGCGACTCTGTTTAGTCCATCATTGCGAGCGTGCGACTGCGCTTCGCTTTGTAGTCGTATCCCCATTTTTTTTCGAGGTGCGACACCAGGGCTGAGCATGTTTCTTTCCAGGAAACCTTTTCATTGATCATATGCTTTTGCTGCCACCAAAGTGCTAAATCATAAACCAATGTACTATCCTTCCTGTGATTCTGCACAGGATCTTGAAGATGAGATATTCCAACATCTTTTAAAACATCATTTATCTTGAGCTCCAAGGATAATCAATTAAATACTTGTACTTGGCACAAGTAGACATTGATCTTAAATCCTTTCCCAATATTCCTTTCAGATACTTCCACCATAAGAATACTTTGAAACTACTCTTCTAGTGTCAACATCTTCTGCTTGCAAGCACCTCAATAGATTTGAAAGTCTTCCCAGATTAAATTCACCCTTAGGAATGAGAGAGATGAATTCTTCCTTGCAAATGTGTCACACACCCACCAGAACCCATGTGACACAGGTCGACAGCCAACCAGACCCTCGGTTGACCGAACGTGAGGAGGTTAACCAAAACTCCCCCTCAAATTAACAATCATGGAAGCTCCACACCAATATCCATGCATTGTACACACATGTCTCAACATGACATACACCATCCCTACCAGTGGCACGTAACTCTATGAGTTACACCTATACATACTCCAGCTGGCCATCAGTACTAGTGAAAGAAAACAACACCAGTCAATAGCAGATATGCATTGCCAGAGCATACTACCTCAACCAACCTCTGAATCTTCATATTCTCACTCCTTGAAAGAACTGCCACTTCTGAGCGTGGTGTTTGAATAACAAGATTCATGGTTCCAATCCTCTTCAATCAGGTTACCCCATCATTGGTTTCTAACATCCAGGTAACTTATCTTCCAACACAGGATAGTACTTCAAGGAACAACTATCCAATCCTGATCAATCTATAGGAATAAGACAAACAGCGGGAAATTGCACCGTGTCACATCTCAACCAGCTCCACTTCTAGAGATCAGAAGTCTAAAAGTGACCTTCTTGAGCACACAAACAGTTGACCCTACCCTTGTCAACTTAGCACCCACGGATGTCTCCTCTTCCAGGTCAGGAGTAGGTTCCAAACAAAAAGTATCCCTTTGTTTGACACCTAAACACATCTGCTCTTCAACCAGTAGCTGCATACTTGTTGAACAACATGTTCTAACATTACATAGAACATTAGTTCCATCTCCTTGTAACAGACCCTCTTTGAAAATCTTCAAGGTCTTCATATACACTACCCAAAAGAGTAAAAGAATCAGTGATCAGGTGATTCTTACCATCCTGTCGTGAGAACGTCATGATGAGGGACTTGAGGAGACTCAAGTATCTTTGACATCTTCAGTAGATTATGATGAAATCTTGAATACAGCAGCCTTTCATCCACATGAGGGGAACCTTCATCAGAGTTTGAGTTTAGCCAGGTATTATGCAGTGAAAATCATAATACAACTCAACCTATGACCACGCACTTCACCAGATCAGCCTCCAAGAACATACCAAGTTTGAATATGTTTCAATACTAGCACAGTTGTTCCACATAAAGGCCAATTGCCAACCTCCAGAGACAGGCACACACAGTTCCTGTCATGAATAGTCCATCCACCTACTTCAAGGGACCATTCAGGGAAATCACAGAACCTTCCACATGTTCCAACATCAGTACTGGCATAACTCCTTGCAAGATACCCGAAAGTATCACCCATGGATCTCATCCAGAAACAGAACAGGATGCCTGCTCTAATACCAATTGAAATTCTGGTATAGTTAGAGTTCAGATGTTCTACACGAAGTCATGACATCTGATCCAACATTGTTCCTAATACAGCAAGACAGTTAGGAAAAATAAAACCCAGTACTCATATGCACTCAGTCCCAGATGTCACGACATCTGCTAATCTACCACCATGGACAGAAGAACATCCAGTTTTGTCCATCTAGTACAAAGACACAATAGAGATCAAACATAGCCCTTTTGTTTATTGATCCTGCCTAGTTATCAGCATGATGTCTCAACATTGATTTGAACATCACCTGTTCCAACATTACAGAAGGATGAACTGTAACAGACCAACCAGTCTATCAGTAACAGCAGTCAATAATGAATGTCATAACATTCTGTTTTGCAATCAGACTGCAGGGTATGTGTTAGGTCTGTTATTCCCTTCATAAACAGACTAAAACCATACTGAGTTATAACATACAGAATATAGTGTGTAGAAGGTAAAAACACCAGTAATTGTTAACCCAGTTCGGTACAACATTACCTACTCTAGGGGCATACCAAGCCAGGAAGAAGATCCACTATTAGTAGTATTAATTCAGAGTTAAACTCCCCCGTTTACAACTCCTCACTTAATCCCTACCCAATGCAATCTATACCTAGGCACTCCTAGATAGAAACCTCCAGTTTCCATTCTTGTCACTACAATTACCATGTAATGTATAGATAACTTGAACATGCTTCACAGCTTCGTTCAAGAACATAACCACTCTTTCCTACAGGCTTTGAGTTACAAATAATCTCATGCTTTCAAGCACTGAGAAACATCTGGTAACCTTCCCACAGGTTGGGAGGTTTACCTCTCACACACACCCCTAATTTTTACATTGTTTGAGGCTTACAAATCCTAGGTTACAATCTACTATTTATAACCTAACCACCCAACTGGATTTGGGCCTTCAGAAATCGCAGCAAATCTTTCCTTTGCTGTTACAGAGCTGGCAGAATTCTTCTGCTACAATCATGGTCTTCAATCTTTTATTTCCTAAAAGATCTCCATATTTGGGAACTGTATATTCACCAAATATATTTACCAAATCTTCTGATTGAATCTTCAAGATCTTCACATAGGAGATAGGATATTCACCAGATCTCCTAATTAATCACAAACCAAACCAGAATTAACTGATTCAGTTTGATACACATGTGAGATGTCACAGTCCCGATGTCGTGACATCTTACATGACATGTTGGTCCAGATGTTGAACTTCTTCAACCCAACATATTAAAACAACAGAGGTGATTACATTATTTGTTTTACAAAATTAATGTCAATCCTAAGGTACTAACAAGATCAGTTTAAGTAGGGAATGAAAAGGCATAACCAAGAGAGTAAGAGATTTAAGAAAGCTAGATTTTGAAAAGACAATTTACAGAAAATATTTTGGAAAACCAACAAGTAAGATAAACAAGTACAAAGAAAAAGTAAGAAATAACAAGAGAGAGAGAGAGAGAGAGAGAGAGAGAGGGGGGGGGCACATCGAATCCAAATAGTAAATCGTTACTGCTCTACAAATTTTACCCAGATAGCTTCGTAGCTAGCATAACAATTTTCAGACACATGGATTTTTAGAAAACAAATGTCAAAGATATTTTTCATTTAAAGAGTTACAAGTAATCCTTATACCTTTTCTGAGTCTCAGAGCCTGATGCTTTTCATAAGCCATGTGTCATCAGAGAGAGTTCAATACTTTGATGAAGCTACTTCTGATCAATATTAGTCTTTGATACTCCATATTCATAATCAAGCTTTTTAATAAGATCAGAAACCATTTCTTAGAAAAGACTTAAGTCTTTAAAAGAGATAGGGTAAAATAATAAAAAAACTCATTAATGAATTAACTTGAACAACGTACTTTATGATCAAAACTTTTGAGCCCACAATGCTTGGTTCTGAATAAAGAATAGGAACAAGGGTATAAAAGAAGGAGACAATTTAAATACTTTCCCATTGTTCTAAAATTCTCAAAAGCAGACATATCATCTAAGATAGTTATGCATCAAGGAAATAGATACATGGACTAAAGTAAATAATATCTCATCCACAAAAGTTGTCTAGATAAAAATAAGGAAATTAGACATGCCTCAGTGTAGCTTCTGAACAACTTTTGGTTTCAACGATATTCTTACTAATGAGAATTAATCTTAAAGCACTCTTTTTGTTGAACCTGGTCATTATTCAGCACAGTCATGGAGTTCAGTAGTACCAATAACCATAGTACTCTTTTTTTGCTTTTCTCCAGACTCCAACTTTCCCTCCTCTTTCAGAGTCAGATTTTGAACATATGATTTCCTCATGTTATATTTTGTAGTTATCCATTGTTCATACGTTAGGACAGATGCTCTATCTTTTCCTTTTAGCATATCTGCAAACACAATTTCAGATTTTGGTACCCATAATCTTATGGGTTCTTTTGTGTTAGTTACTCTAGGCTTTTTCTTATTATGTGCCCTTGCGTTATAGTAATGTCTAGGCTCATTCCAGACTTTTTTTATAGGAATTATGTCTTGAATAAGCTTTGACATTAGTTTCTGAATTTTTCAGAAACTTAGATCCATAATTCTTAGGTACATGTTTTCTTACAACCTTTGACTTGAAGGTCTTAGGTTCTGAATTCCTTTGACCTTTAGATCATAGTGTCTGGTTTCTTTAAAACCACTAACTTAAAGATCTTAGGTTCTGACTTCTACAGAACTTTTGATCTTGAGGTATCTGGTTATATTTCAATAAGAACCTTTGACTTCTCTGTTGTTGACTCTGATAGATTCAAAACTTCAAAACTTTCAGTAGCAGACACAAGAAAATCATTAAGCTATTTATCAGCGTAGCTTGAAAAAGATGGTTCTGAGGGTTTCTTCCATGTCAAGGTTTTGGAATCAAAACATTTTTAATGAAGGCCCGAACCTTATCCTTTACTCTTTCTTACTTAATAGATCATTGATACAAGCTTAGTTATGTTAAGACCTATTGTCAAGAAATATTTGAGAGCCATATCTTGCTAATTTAAAGGTTCCTTTGAATCCTTTTTAGCTTGAGCAGCTAGATTTATTTCCAATGTCTCAATAGTTTCTTTAGAAGATTTATATTCTTCTTTAAGAAAATCAAGTTGTTTCTTAACAACCTTCATGTGTCTTGCCTTATCTTAACAACGGCTCATGAGATCGTGAATAAAAGTAACAAGAAGAGAACGAGATAGGTTAGAATATACCTCATCTTCCTCATTAGATTTTGAGCCATAACCTGACTTAGATTCTAAATCAGAGAGTGTGTTAGCCATCAGTGCAAGGTTGGCATTTCCAGGTTCTCTGTCTGAATCTTCTTCATCATAAAGTCCATCCCATGTTTCCATGAGACTCTTCTTGAACTTGATCTTGAAACTTTCCTTCATAAGGCTTACCTTAATGAATTTTTCCTTTTTTACATCAGGACAATCATTTCTGAAGTGACCAGGCTTTTTGCAGTTGTAGCAGATCTTTGGTCATCTTCCCTTAAATACAAGAGAAACTTTTTGCAAGATATCTTGCTGCTTTCTTTGAGTCAAGCTGCAAAATTTATTAATATTGTTCTTCCTCAATAAGCAGATCAAGACATTCCTACAACAAGCATGTTTGCCCAACGAGTTGGTATTAAAGATTAAATAATTCTTTCATACTCACAAAGCAAATAACTTAAAGCAGAAAAAGGTTTCTTGATTTCCACCAATAGTGCTTTAATCATGATGAACACTACTAAAAGTATTTTCATCTCTGACTTCACTTGTTTTAGAATCTAAGATGTCAAGCTCGAATTCTGATCCAAGTAAGAGGTTGAATCAGATTAGAGTTTGACTTCAAACTTTGTTGCACAATGGAATGTAAAAGCAAAAGTAAACAAAGAGACACATAATATATTATGGTTCCTCTCAACCCGAGAGTAGTCCGGCCCCCTTGTAGCACAAGAGATTTTCATTATAGTCAACATATTACAATTGCTCAATCCAACTATAGAGAGACTTCTGCTCAAGCAAGAGACTATCTTGCCTAAACAACATGTTAAGGACTTCCTGCTCAATCCCACGGAAAGAGACTTCTTGCTCAACCATACCAGATAAATACTTTTTACTCTACCCTCAAGCATGCGACTTCAATACTCAATTACAATGATCAAGACTTCCTGCTCTACCCTCAAGCCTGAGACTTCAATGCTCAATCTAACTAGAAAGAGACTTCCTTGCTTAAGCCAACTGCTCATGACTTTCTTCTTGAACCCTTGTTCAAGACTTCTTTGCCCAAGCACTCAGCAAGATACTTTTCTTGCTCAAACACTAAGTCTAAGACTTTCACATATTCTAAACAACAGTTTAGGATAGTAAATACAAATGCACTTGATACTCTTATCAGTGGTGCACAGTTACAACACAGATTCTGATGTCTTTAATATTTCTAAGATAAACAAAGATAAGAAATCATAAGACCCTATTATACCAGCTAACATATATACAAAAGTGTTCTTGCTTGTATCAGATCCTTATTTTGTTGTGTGGTTCTGTTGACAACTTCTTCAAAGACTTCCATGACATTTGAATCTTTAGCACTTTCAGAGTTTTCAATAATAATCAATGAACCCATAATTATCAACTTGAATAACATATCCACACACTTCTTCATATCCTTGAACTTACTTTTATTGGACTAGGAAAATAGTTGTTGAAGGATTTGAACATAACGAGCAAGCTTAGTGAAGAAGTATGCTAAGAGAGACCTTGGAGACTAGCATCTGGTATGAGGCTTTGTCCACTGAATAATAGCAATGCTCTCAGTACCTTTCAAAGTACTGGGTATCTACCAAAAGGTAGAATAGACTGAAGATATCATATCTCTATTTCTCGAGCCTTACAAAACGAAAACCTAGTTGACTTTATCCAGAAATCTAGGGATTTGATAAATTAAGACTGCTTTTAGTAGAGTCTACGGATCAAATTCCCTTCATCCTTTCAGAATCTGAGTTGTCATCAGAAGTTGGGTCGAGACCAGAGTCTGATGCCTTCAGATGCTGAAGAACTACTAAAGATGTTGATCAATCAGAATCTGAGTCACTTCTTTATGGAACTGAGTCTTTTAATAAGCTTGAAACCTTGATATAGTTTGACTTCAGAACCTGCACACTTAAACAACTATTAGCAAACCCTATTTTCCTTTAAATACATTGTTATCATTAAAACCTTTTAAGGGTGTGACCAAATCTTGTTCCAACAATAAATACATATCATCTTCAATACAAAGATGTCATGTGTTTAGGGCTCTCATTTCTTCTTCAGAGATCCAAATCATTTTATTTTATTTCTTCTTCAGAGATTTGGTACATCAAACATCACTACTCATATTGTTGTCGTTATTGTTATTGAGATCCGAAATCCTAGAGGTTCTCTCTTGTTATTTTTGTTGTTTAAGCATATTTATGTTATACGTTTATTGATGTTGTTGTTGATGATGTTGTTATTTTTGTTGTTGAGAATTCGTTGTTGAGACCCTAAACTCTAGAGGATTAATCTTGTTGTTGTTGCTAGTTAAACAAAATTATATTATATGTTTATTGATGTTGTTTTTATTGATGTTGTTGTTCTTGTTGTTGAGACCCTAAATCCTAGAGGTTGTTTATTGATGTTGTTGTTGATTGGTTTTTTGGGTTGTTGTTTAATGTAAGTTATTGTTTTTGAGTTGAGTTTATTAAATTTATATGTTGTAGTTTAGATCTTGTCATAGTTTTTGAGTTTGAGATTGATATTGATATTGTGATTATGCTTTTTGTGATTCTTTGTGCAGGTCTCATCTTGTTTTATCAAGTTGAGTTTATTATATCTAATATCATTTTTTTGTCTCACTATCCCCCTCTTTAACCATATAACCTATTAAATTGATTTTGGAAATAATCATATAAAAAATTATGTTGTATTAGAAACATATCTTACACTGATTAATGTTTTTCTAGCATTTTGCAACTCATCAGTTATCTCATGCTCTTTTATGGTTAAAATATCTCTAATGCTTCTAGTTTTTGTTCAACTTTCTTTCATATTTGTTAATTTTTCAAAGCATCAAATTTTATGCTTTCAAGAATAAACTAGTAAAAAAGTAAGTATTAAATAAAGAACTTGAAACATTGAAAATATTTTAACCATGAAAGAACGTGGGATGAGTGATGAGTTACATGATGCTTCAAAATCATTTATCAATGTAAGTTGTTCTTCAAATATAAAACAATTGTTCATATAACTATTTTCCTAATCAATTTTGAGAAGTTATATGTTCAATATAGGGTTTAGTGAAATAAGCAATCCACATTAGATTTAATAAACCTAAAATTATTTTACCCGTCGATTTTATGAGAAAACCGAGGTGAAAGGGTGGTATACCTGTCAATGAAATGTCAAAACCGATGGGGCATGTGTTTTCGCCATTTCACAATTCCAAAAAGGTCTTCATGGGGATCAAACACACGACCTTTACACAATACCCATCGATTTTTTTCAAACTGAGAGATAAAATATGCACTT
The DNA here is from genome assembly GCF_024323335.1 of Lathyrus oleraceus. NCBI lineage: Eukaryota > Viridiplantae > Streptophyta > Magnoliopsida > Fabales > Fabaceae > Lathyrus > Lathyrus oleraceus. Next base: position 146,275,770 of record NC_066580.1, read on the forward strand.
TTCATGACACCCTTTGTTAGCTCGCATGTGAAACCGGGATAAGACCTATTTTTCAACCAAGGTGAAAGTCATTTTTTATTGTAGTCCATTGTTTAGCTCATTCTCTAAATCCAAAGTTATTATGTTTTAAATTGATACTTTTTGACTTACATCTTCTTTTGGATTACATAAATTTATAGATATATTTTTTATTGTAGGTATTATAGTACATAATGGCTAAGTAAAGATCCTAATAGAGTCCCTCCACATCAAGACATTGAGCTCACTAATGAAAGAGAAAAATCTTTCAGAAGGGTGTTTCCTGATGTTGATGAAAAGAGGACAGTGAATATAGAGTTCGCAAACTTCTTAGATGGAAGATAAGTTTTTGACAATCTTGATGCTATTGTTGATAGAGATAAAATGAATCCAAAAACATGATGGTTAGTTCATGGTGCTCGAGCTCCATTACTTCAAAAGATTGCGCTTAAGCTACTTGCACAACCTTATTCATCATGTTGTGAAAGAAGTTAGAACACATATTCATGTATTCATTCTTTAAAGAGAAACAAGATGACACCATATAGAGCGAAAAACTTTAATATATGTGCATAGTAGCCTTCGACTTCTATCAAGGATCACTCTCCAATATCATCAAGAGAAAACTAAAATATGGGATGTCACTGGAGATGAGCTTGGATCATTAGATGACTGTGGATTTTTTGAAGTTGCTGACTTGTCTTTAGATGAGGCAGACTTAGAGACTAGTTTTCTCAATGTGGAGCGACTATGATATGATTTGTATCATTTTGTTTTGGTGGATTTATGTCACTTTTTGTTGTTGATTGAAATTACTAAGTTTAAATAAACATAAAGTTTGCTTATTATTTTAAACTCTTTATAAATTGTGTTCATAAATTGCATTATTATATTAATATATAAAATACATATAATTGTTTTCGTGTTTTGTGTTTTTTACATTAACGGAGTTCTTGTATCTATGTCTGTGTTCGAGTCCGAGTTTCATAGAATGTAACCTATTTTCGATCAATCTTATTAAAGAATTGGTTTGCCAGTACTGCGGTGGAGTGGATTATTCTTAAAAGGGAGGACAAATTAGAAGAATATGAAGGGGAGGGATGGAAAAGGGGAGAGAAATGGAGGGGGAAATGGTTGAAAATTTAAAACAAAACAAAGGATTATTTATAGAAATAAGAAAAAAGAAAGGTTATACTTAGTAGACCAAAATATAATTAACATCACTCGAATTTATTTGAGTTTTTTTAAATAGACTCTACTAAATTTTTATATTATTTTTTACTTTTTTTAATATTCATATAATTTATTTAAAATTTTAAAATGAATTCCGTTAAGCAATACAATATATCTCAAATTTAATCATTATATAATATTTTTAAGCCAATTCAAGTAAATAGTTTGCAGAGAAACGGTTCAAAATTAAAGAACGACGCCATTGTGAAGTAAACATCCATGATTTATCATAAAAAATTGTGAGAAAACAGTAAAAAAAATTACCGATTTTCATGCTCTAAGTTCACCATATCTAACGCTATTATTTTCAAAATATTTTCCAACAAAATAAAGTCTCACACAAAATTATATAAAATAAAGATGCAATCAAATATAGGGGTGCAGAATCGAATTGATATCTCACTTATTTAATTTAAAAGATGAAAATTTCAAATCACTAAGATACTTGTCAAAAAGAATAAAAAATTAATTTAGAAGATAAAATTTAGTTATTATTATATATTTAAAATTAAATACAGTTTTTCTAATTTGAGTAATTAGCTAGATTAATTCAAATGTTAAAAGACAACAAAGAGAAATAAATGTTATTTAAAGAAGAGAGAAACATATATCAATTTTAATTTTATTTTATTTTCATTTATTAATTCAATATTTAAGATAAAAAATGATTATATAAACATAAATTTTCTTTAACTTTTGTGGTATTAATTTTACACCAATCAACTTAATAATTGTGGTATTAGTCCAAAGGGCTTGCCAATCCATACTTGACTACCCAAATTTTGATTCATATTAGTCTCAATCCAATCATCATGAGATAGACTAAAGAAGATAGTTGGAAACTTAGGATGAAGAAGGCCTTGCCAGGTTTCCTTAGCCACCGTGCAGTCCCGTAGGACATGCAGAACGGACTCTGCTTCACCTGGACAGTCCCCACAGAAAGGGTCTCTAAGCTTGAACTTATGTAGAAACATATTGGTTTTTAATCTTTGTGATATATAAGCCACACCAGGTTCCTAATTCTTCCAGGAACTTGCAGCTTCCAAATTTTTCTCCAACTCGGATACTGCATATCTTTGATAGGTTGAGACATATTCTCATAGGAACTAACAACGGAGAATTCTCCGTTTGTTGTTCCACTCCATATGCAAATTTCTTCTTGGTTGCTATCCTTTAGGGCAAGCTCAATACGTGAATCTTCTCAAAAATATCATAATGAACCTTAGACTTAATAAAGCTCCAATTACAATATCCTTCATTATCAATAAGGCTACTAAGCAAAATGTTATCTTGGATAGAGGCATTATTAAGCAGAACCTTTCTCCATCCAACGGTCATCCCAAGCATTTATCCTTTTCACATCCCCTATTTCCCACAAGATATGATTTTTAAGAGTAGCCCAATTTTTAGCAATATTTTTCCACTGACTTGAGTCATACTTTTTAACTTTCGTCACATTCCTATCAACTTATTTCCTTTTATATTTATTCTTCAAAATCTGACTCCACAAAGCCATGTCTCCACACTTAAGCTTTCAACCCATATTCATTATACAACCCCCATTCATCCGGCTAAGATGTCTTAAGCCCAATCCACCAGAATTCTTTGGTTTACAAATGTCATGCCATCTAATGGTACGGATCTTCTCAGTGTCACTACTATGGACCCATATAAAATCTATTTGAATCTTCTTCAAGCGCTCTTTAGGCACCATAATTCTCATCTTAGTGTAGGTAGGGAGAGCTTCAATAACAAATTTCGCAAGAGCAACATGCCTAGCAAAAGACAATTGATTGCGCTTTATCCACCAGGTATTGGCAGTGCCTTTGCCTCGGGCTCTTACCTGTCAAAGGCACCCCAACGTACATTCACAACTTCTCAACTTCTTTGAAGCCAAAAATGGAAGTTATGCTTCTTCTAGTACTCAAAGGGGTGTTTTCAGAAAACATGATTCTAGTTTTCTCCTTAGTGATTTGTTGCCCTGAAGCGGCACAAAACACATTCAGAACTTCCATGATGCTAGTGATTTGTCTTTTAGTAGCTTGTCCAAAAAGCAAGAGATCATCCGCGAACATGAGGTGAGAAACATTCAAGCCTTGTCTTTAAAACCAATCCAATGTTTATTCTCCACCGTGTCCAGAATCGAATGCCATAATTTATTCATACAATAAACAAAGAGATGGGGAGAGATATGGTCACCTTGTCTTAACCTTTTCTTAGTCTTAAATTAATCACCTTTATTCTTGTATAAAAATTATGAAAATTTTCTTTAAAGGAATTATTGATTTCAATAGTCTTATATCCACTTCCCTTGAGCATCCTTGATAGTCTGAACATGCTTTCTTCTTCTCTCCTTTGGAAGACTTTCACATGATAGAAACACATATTTCTATCACCAACCGCTAACCATTTATCCTTGGTTCTATGAAACCAAGTGATCTCTTCTTGACACATAATCCTTTGAAGCTCCTGTTGCAGATTGGGTTCCAGCGTCCTTAGCCCAGCATGGCTGCAACTCTTCACGAGCCTTTCTTTGAATTCCTTCAATTATTTTCCGTATATTCATAGCCATCGAATCCCAAATGGATGAACTTCTTACTGAGAATACCAAAGTGGATTCTAGTCTCCATGGTAATGAGCATCGCAGGTTGATTCTCCAGAATGTAATGATTGCAAACGCGAACAAAGGCCTTCTTACCAGCTCCATGACAATTCTAGAACATGATCTTAATTTGTTATTGGATCATAATCATAATTAATTATTGATGTGTGCCGCTTGGAGGTCCCTTGGCGTTTCCTCTACAAATTCCATTTCTAGGTCGTCATTAGTAGACCTTTTACCATTTTCTTTGCTCGTCTTTGTCTCCACTATTAGACGAAGCTAACGATCTAGAGGACGGGTGAATATATCACAATAAAATTTTCGTAAATTACAAATTTTATTTTGAAAATATTTACTATGGCAAGCAGAAATAATTATGGATTGACACTCGCCTATCTCGAGCCGTTATCGAAAGAATCATATATGTGTTTAAACCATAAGAAACATATGCTAATGATGAGAAAGAGAACCAATATGTATTACAAAATTTGTTTGAACAAAATCACACAATGATAATCAATTTTCAATGAAAATAGAAAACTAAAATTTATATAGACAATTTATCGAACCCTTAGTGTGCAATCACCAAGCTTAATTCTCTTTATGTTGAAAGTATAACTATTTAATTGCAATTGTTTAGATTGCAATGATCTTACAAAAATAGTTTAAGATACTTCAACACAATCAGAATTATCAGCTAAATAAATTGCTCACTAAATGTATTATCAAAATGGAGAGAGAGAGAGAGAGAGAGAGAGAGAGAGAGAGAGAGAGAGAGAGAGAGAGAGAGAGAGAGAGAGAGAGAGAGAGAGAGAGAGAGAGAGAGAGAGAGAGAGAGAGAGAGAGAGAGAGAGAGAGAGAGAGAGTATGTGTGTGTGTATGTGTGTGTGAGAGAGAGAGAGAGAACACCAAGATTTATTTAGACAGTTCCCCAATTATCCTCACTATAGGTACGTCTCTGGCCCTAATTCCAAATAGAATTGAGATATTGTAATTAACATTTCCAATAGTAGTTTATAAGAGAAGTAGTATCAATTCAAACCTCAAACCTTATGTTTAATTGTTGATCCTAGCTCATTCTTTTCCCTTGATCTCAGCTGGATCAAGTCACACAAGACTTCCAATTGATCCTACGGTTATTGTTACTCATTTGACCAAACTTCTATTCTTCAAAGCATTCACTCGCTTAAATCCAAATTGCAAAATCTTGACCCCAAGTCTTTCAATTGATCCTCCGGTTACCGCTACTCCTTTGCAAGAACCTTCGTTCTTCAAAGCTTTAACTCTATCCAAGGTGAAAAGACTTGTGCAAAAAACCCCAAATCAACCCTTGATCTCCTAACCAGTTTTATCAACGAAACTCCTAAAGAATACTAAACCCAATTATGATTACAACAATATTAAATTTGACCTTATCAATCTATTCTGGATGAACAATCAACAAAATGATTATGTGTAATTGTTGAATGTGTGAAGAAAAAGATTGAAGATGAAGAGAAAATTATAAGTATGTTCTTGGTTTCTATTTTTCCTGAAATGATGCATGAATGCATATTTATATGTGTGTGTATGTATAAAAAGAATAACAAACAAAACAGATTTTTAGTGAAAAATACAAGTTATGTAAAATAAATTGAATGTATTGACTCCAAATTCGAATGAGTAAATACATAAGGCTAATTATTCGATATATAGCTAGAACGGGTCGATACATTAAGGGAAGGGATAATTTGTAAAAAAAACACCTTTAGTAGGAGTCGACTCCAAGCACGGGGGAGTCGACTTATTCGTGTGATATATCGACCCATGCCAACAATGTATCGATACATTGAAGGCAGAGAGGTTTATTTGAAAACGCCTTACAAATGAAATTGGCTCCAAATGCGAATGAGTCGACTCATTCGCATTTTATGTCGACCCATGTGACCTATGTATTGATACATTAAGGTCAGAATCATTTTCTTTTAAAACTCATTCAATATGTATTGATACATAGCCATTTTATCAACCCATTGACTCATTTTTCATGAAAAAACATATTTTTAACTTGTAATAGCTTATTTAATCTGATTTTGCATGTCTTATTATGATGATGCACATCTAGACATAAACGGTAAGATCCAATATACACAAAGTACTAAGTGACCTAGTTTTGACATCATTCAAAACATACCTAAGAGAATAGTGCAGTCAGATCCACTTCTCCTTGTATGAGACTTTCTACCAGAGTTGAAAGAAGAATAGGAGAATAATAAAGGATGTTAGCAGAGGTTAAGTCCTCATTTTCTCTTAGGGATATCAAGGCAATAGGGCCAAGTTAATCCAGATTATTATGCCTACTTCTCTGACCCCCCTCCCCCCTCCCCATCATTAACAGTTCCTTTTTTCCGCTAAAGTGGTACCTTCTCTAATTTTTAAACCAGTAACAAGATCACTCGCTTCTCCCTTTGGCAATAATTTATCAATTTCACGCGGCCTATTGCCTCTTTAACCTCCCTTGAAGTTAACATTTTGAATTCCTCGATACGCCATTATTGAGAATTTCTTGACTTTATTTTGTTCCCTTATTGTCTCTCTCTTAACCTTGCTAGTATCCCACGATTTTGACTTGTTTGTTGTCTCTTAGCATCCTTAGAGACTTCTTATTCTCTTGAGTGAGCCTCTACTTGAGTGAATTTATCTTCTGTCTTCATATCCTCCATAGGCTCATCCAAATATCCACTAAGGGAATGGAATCTAGATCATATTCCACTATTTTCTCTTATGGCCTTCAAGGTCGTGCTAGCCTCGACTTTCTCTTTAACCTCATTTCCAAGCTCAAATTTTTGCTTTCGCATTCTTTTGGTTTTCTAGACAACCATCCAAGGCCCTGTAGTCGTATCCACCTTTTCCCTAACATTGTTGCCTTGAGGTTTCTCTTCTATATTCGTATTCCCTTTAACTTCAGTCTGGGGAGCCTTTTTATCAGAGCATCCACTTGTAGAGTGGCCAAATCTGCCACAAGAGAAGTACAAAAGATGTAGGCCTTCATATTCAACTTTATAATGACGACCTTTAATTGAGAACTTAGCAAGCAGAGTTTCATTAAATTCACTTGAATACACAGTCTCGCATATTTCCCTATTTCCCTAGAAATAGTGTTCTTGTCAACTTTAACAGTTTTCCCAATATGATAACCAATGTACGAAAGCACACGATTGTCGTAGTATTTTATAGGTAAACCTGAAATTATAACCCATATCGCAAGTTCTTCAATAACGCCACCAGCATAGCAGAAGTTTGCGCTCCAAGCTCTGACCATTAGATAGTCGTCATAGATTATTCAATGTCCCTCCAGAAGAGTGAATTCTTGATCTTCTTCGCTTGTGAAGGTGAGAAAATAAAATTAATGACCAAGATCAACTAAGTTGACTATGCCTTTTCGTGCCCACAGTTGTTGCAGTCTGTTCTCCAGCGCTTTGAACCCAATATGTCTCCCCAACATCTTAAAATTAACCCCTTTCTTCCACGGTAGCAAGATACGATGCTCTTCCTCCGACGATAATATGATTTCAGGACATTCATAGTCGTCATATTTTTGTTCTTTAATTCTGAGTCCTTTCTCCCTTTCTTAGGTTCCCAAAAGCTCTCTTCTAGTCATTCTTGGTCTGAACAAATTTCACACTCTTCCATTTGTTCACTAGTGACAATATTTTTGTAGGAAGGGAAGTTCGCTTGAGAGGGATGCATTTCTTAATCTTGCAGAGCTTGGATCAATCCTATCGAGGAAGAAACGCGAGTCACGACTTCAACCTACTATGTCCCCTCCGAATAGGTCCCAAATCCGAAGATGAGGAGTTTAAACCAACTCGTTAAAAAACACCTTCGTTGAACCGAAGAAACCCTACGGAAAAAGATCACAGCAGAACCCTAATCCCAAATCTCCAAAATCCTAACGAAGTCCAAAATAATTTCTTCATAAAAAAAAGGCTGAAAGAGAAGAATTTTTGAGAAATCATTTTCTAGTTTTGTTTTTATATGAGTGTTAATTTTTTTAAAACAACAAAAAAGCTCACATGTTTTCAATATTTTCATATATAAATCATTTCTAACTAGTATTAGCTCTTCTCTCCATCACAAATGTTGATTCTAAAAGTTTCATAACCTTTTAATAGTAAGCTTTTAATGACATATTTTAGAAAATGAAAATATAAAATATTTTTCACAAAGTAAACAGAAAACGATTTAATTATTAAACAAGACATCACATTACATGTCTAGATAATTTCTCTAGGTGGCTGTGGTATAGCTGCTGTAGTTCTGCAGCTGAAATTTCTGTTTCTTTAAGGAAGAATTATTCATCAAAGGAACTGCCTTCTAAGCTTACAAAAACTCAAAGACAAACAGAATTATAAAAGCATGAAGATAGTATCTCAATATAAAGCTTGAAGACCACACTTTACATGAAGATATAAGTGTAAAATCCAATAAAAACCAACAACTTTAATATGAAAAAGATACACTTGGTACAAAAAAAAGTGAGTCACATAAAAAGCCATCCAGGCTTGCATTCTTACACAAAATCACTGCCCCAACCTCAAAAAACAAAACTATGAAGGGTGCATGGTAACCTATACAGGGTTAGCAGTTGGATTAGAAAAACCTTCAAACACAAAAAAATCTGAATATTTTAGTGATTATCCTTTTTTCGAACAGCGAGCCAATTTCCACTCAGTTTGCTTGGACTTTGGCTTCTTGAGCTTGGAAAATCCATCATCATCATCGGATTCATCGCTATCATCACCCTTCTTCTTGCCGCGTTTCTTCTCTGCTTTTCCATATACAATAATCTTCCTTTCATCTTTCTCCTCAACGGGCTCGGATCTCTCCCTGGGCTTCCAAATGAATAGAGATCTGAAAAATTATAACAGGTAACTTAGGACCATTAAGATTAATAATAACTTATTGTTAAAGGAAAAACCTTATATCTAACTAGCAAATTCAAAAGCTCTTTATCTTCTAGTTGTTTAGGACTATTAGTAAGATAATGTGTGACGAATCATACCTAGAACTTCCAGTAGCTAGAATATCATCGCGTGGATGAAGCTTATTCACCGGACTGATTGTCGTGATGTTTGGGTCCATGACTTCCGCTACCAATTGCCCTGTACTGATATCTATAAAATCAATAGGATGCAACGCTGCACCGTTGAAATTTTCACTTATATAACGGCCAACAACGGCAAGTGACTCAGATGAATCCTGCAATTACATAAACAATAGTGTTCCATATATAAGAATAAAAGAAACATCATAAAGAACTGCGTAAATTCAAAATTTAAAAAAAAAACTACCTTTGGATCCCATTCAGCTTTGAAGGGTGTTAAATGGCGATTGAAATCATGGCTATGCACAATTTCTCGGCTAGGAGATTCCATGTTACCAAAGATAGAATCCCATATACGAAGACGGTTGTCCTGCGATGTAGTAAGAATTTTGTTTCCAGATATTGGAGAGAAATATGCAGAGTTAACAACACGCTTGTGCTCAAGGCTGCAAAGTGATGACCCGGCTTCTAAGTGACGCAAATCCCATATACGAGCCTAAAAAACGAGATCATTTTGTTTCATAGGTTGGTATTTCTAACATAAAACAATATTTTAAACTAACTTGAATATCAATCAATATATGAATAAACGGGAAGAACTCACGTAATGATCATTTCCACAAGTCAAAAGGATGTCCGGTTGAAGAGGATTGCAATGGATACCAACAACTTTACTACCTCTTTTATGAATCAGAACTGCATCACCATTCCTGTTGTTGGACCGCATGTCAACCCTATCAATGGCGAAGGGGGTTATATACTTTTGCTAAGCTAATTTGCTTCACTAACAAAAACATGATAAATGGACATGTGGAGAAAGTAAAAACCAAAGCTTTGTGGGTGAGCCAAAGGAAGTTACTTACAAGTGAAGAAAACCAAAGTTATCGGCAACAAGCACAAGACCTTTCTCACAATTAACATCCATGCCATAGAGCATTTTCCAAGTGTTCGGACCCTAATAAAAACAACACATACAAATAAACTTTTTGTTGCAAAAAGACAAGACAGACAATTACAGGATTACCTTGAGTAAACTCATGCGGTGAAGAGGTTAAAGAAATGAGTAGGAAATAAGTTAAGAAAGAAACACTTAGAGAAAATGTTACCTGCCATCCGTCCGGATTCAGGTTCATCGGAGAGGATGATATTCCAGTCTCCAAGTCAGTACAACTAACGGTTCCATCTGAGGATGCGGAATAGACCATGCAATCATTTCTAGGATTAAACCTACAAAATTTCTCATATAGAGTCAAACATTTGAACTTCAGGCTAAAACATGCAAATAAACTAAATGATGTCAACTACGCGAAGGTCGTGGTTTCATTAAGCAACTTACTTCATTGTATTCACTAAACAAGAATGTATGGTCCCATAGACTACTTTCTCATATACTTTTTCAAAATCCCAAACTCCGATTTGTCCTTTCTAGTACAATTGAATTAAAGCAGGGAAAAAAGAATCAGTGGCTAAAAAAAGGCAATCTTAAAGTTATTCCCAACTAATGTAATTCATTGATTATAATGAGTAACCTTATCCCCCGATAACAGGATGTTATTCTTCGTCGGGTGGAACTCCAAACTTGTTACCCGTCTACTATGATATCTGATAACAGCGCAATGCACTTGGTCTGGGATCACACATTTTGGCTTGATCTGTAGCATAAAAGATGCAACATGAATTTCAAAAACAAGAATCACATAACACTGGTCTCTGTGAAGAATAGCTTGGAACAAGATAGTACATAAACATTATGTAATCATATGAGGAATATATGGTTTCAAATTCAAGACTCTGTGTACGAAAAATATGAAAAATCCAATTATTTGTATCCACAATGAAGAGATTGAAAAGACCCTAAGAAAAAGCAAAAAATCTACATATGACTTAAACCTAAGGGTTCCGGCAAGAAAAGTACTATATGGCTAAAAAAAGTCTGTACTGTGTTATGCTGTGGAAACATATAGTAATGTTTGAACTAAATTACAAGATACCACATTGAAATAAATAAAACAGTAAAAGAATCACAATTGCAAATTTATGACACAGTAGAAATAAGAAATCGTCCAATTCGTCACAACTAAAGTAAGATTGACTATTAGTTAAAAAAGAGTTAGACTTACCAGAGGTATGGCATGTCTTAGCTGGCGTTCAAACACATACTCCAAAGGTTTAGTTGTTTTTCTGCGGGGTGCCGGAACAACACCATGCTCAGTAGAGACCCGATGCGGACAATTCAAAGTAGTATGCCCTTTAATTGAGAATCACAAAAGATGGTAAATATAAAAACAAAAATACATTCAAAAGCTGAACAGGTTACTGTCAAACTAGAGAGACTAATATGAGACAATGTCACCAAGATAATCGTTCTAATTGATAAAATAAAGAGTGTGTGTCTAGGTGAGAATTTATGATGAAATATGGTTTTCATGTTGGTTCAGTGTCACCAATAGCAGATTAAGGAAAATAGTGGAAATCTAGAAATTCACAATGTAAAATAGCAGATAGCATTATCGACAAACAGCGAAAGCATAGCATTTGGAATAACTCAATTATATCTATAAAAAGACATGCTACATGCAAATAAAAAATGAAATTGATGCAAAGCATAACTTAGACAGCATATTGAAAGGTTTACATATTATGGTGAATATAGGAGTATTACTAATTGACTCTTCACTTTTTTATTATAAAAAAATGCCAAGTTTAGGGAGCAGATTCTTCAGTTTAACTATTTTTAAAAACCTTAAAAGTCTATTTTTTCCCACTATTGCTGGTACATCAGCCAACAGAAATTGCAATTGAGAACGAATGCCACTATTCCCCAAATAGCAAATCTAAAGGTATGTCGCATCAAAGCGGATCAAAATCCATCATGATATAGCACTATAGCGCCGTTTATTTGACAAAACGAAACAATTTAATCTGAGTTTTATATTCGTCATGTGCTTTGCAACAAAACAAAACCACATAACTGACTCCACTAGTAGATAGTAGGATTGGTCCCCAGATTAGTCGGTTCTTAGGCCCAGTACATATGAACCACTAACTCCACATACTAAAAGCATGACTGCTATGTCAGACACCGACACAACACTAACACGTGTAATGACATTCAATCAATATCATTTTTCCTAAACTATTATCAATGCCTTCACGTTAGGGTCTGCGTGATGTATGTGCTTCACAGCCTAGTGAAGGTAGGTACATTGTATCGACGCATTTTCTCTACCCCTTCTCACACGAAAAAAATCAATTATGACAAGCTAAGCTATACAACCAAAACAAAACACTTTCATTCCATATAAAATCAAGTTTAGAGCTCATCATCACCTTCACAAACAAGCCATAAAATACCCTCAAACCGATCAAAACACTAGAGGAATCAATCCAATGCATGTTCAAATCCATCATACATCAGTATACCAATACAAACATCACGCAGAAGATAATAGTTATCACTTACCAGGAGTTTTACACAGAAAACAAGGTTTCATTGGGCAATCAATATAAGTAGCACCCTTAAACCCTGCTTCATGTCCAGGCTTCTTACACACCTATAACAACACCATCAACAACAATACACAAAATCAACTACCAAAACAAAACAGAATACCATTACCCATTAGGAAAAAAGAAACAACTTAGCATCAAAAATTAATTTTTTTCCCCATTTGTTAAAAAGAAAAAAAAAGGAGTAACCTTGCAAACTTTTTGGAGAGATAAAGTAATGGGTGTTTTCCCTTTACTGTTTGCAACAAAACCCAGTTCCATTTTCTTAATCTTGGCATTTTCAGCAACCCCATTTTCTTCTTCTACGAGTATTTCTTCTTCTTCTTCTTCATCGGATGAACTCTGTTCTGAGTCAGAGTCTTTCTCAATGAGAACTTTGGGGAAAGAGGTTCTACGAGTGATCGGGGCCATAAAGTTGAACAAATGAAACGACCCTTTTGCGGGAAAATTGAAAGGCGCACGAAGACAAAAGGAAGGGTTGGAAACTTGGGAGTTGGAGGGTTGGAAGTTGGAACAGGAGTAGTGTGAACACAAACAGGGGAATTGAATGAATGGATGTGATTTCACCGCTTGTTTTTGTTTTTTTTTGGTTTTGAATGGTACACGTCACGGGTATGTTAAATGTTAAATGACATGTTTACCCTACTATAGTAACCTACTTTAAGAGGAAAGATCTCTATTGATGAATTTTTAAGGATAGGCAGAAGTTCAAGGAGATTCTGTTGAGTTCAACGCTTTTATAAAATTGAGACTAATTCAATAAGTACATAAGATAGATTTTTCGTGTTTCAAAACTTAATAAGATTGTTGGAAGATTGTGAGACAAAAAACTGATTAGAGGGACATTTCAGGTCATTGTTCTTTTTGGCTCAAAAACAATAATATTGTCTTGGGTGAAAACCTTTTAGAGTAATAAAAGGGTGTTTCAGTTACACGAGATTTGTTTAGTTTGTAGAAGAAGAGTGGAAAACATAGAAAGTGAAGGGAATAAGGTTTATGGGGTGAAAGAATAATTCAAAAGATTGAGGGACAAATTTAGGTGATGGAATTGAGAGGTATATGGATGGGTGGACCTTTAAGTGAAACGGGTTGTGAGAGAGTAATGAAGTGGAAGTTAGCTTAAGTGAAATGAAGGAAATGGATCAACTTGAATTAATATATAAATGAAAAAGAGTGAACAATGAAGTTAAGAGGAATATTCGAAGGAAAGAGTGCTTCTTAAGTCATAAATCAAGAACTAAGTGGATAAAGGAAAAGGATATGAATTCAAGATATTTCCACAACATCATGAAATCAAGATATATGAGGAGTTCAATAAATTCTATTGAAATTAAAGGGGAATAGTTGAGGGGTGTATGAGATCAAGGAAAAAATAAGGCAATATTTCGAGGAGATATTTAGAGAGGGTCATGAGAATATGCCTAAATTAATAGGAATTATTTTTAATCAAATAAGTTATGATGGTTGCTCTTCATTGACCAATGACTTGGCAGTCATAACCCTTCAGCAAAATCGAAAAGAAAAAGAAGTTCGTTAAACGAACGTCCAAAGAGGACTTAGGCAAAAATTAGGACAATCTCGATGGACAAAAAGCTTCAAAAGTGGTCCAGACAAAAATTAGAGATTGAAGAGCAAAAAATATCAAATAAAGGTTGTCGTTAAATCCTTGACAAAAAAATAAAATAAGATTCAGTCACCACCGTATCAAAATCGAAGGGCCACCGACATCCATGACAAAAACAAAATAAAGTGACTGTCATTTCAAAAAAAAATCTTAAATCTTCATCTTTACATCGTGAAACACTCTTGGGAGTTGAAAGCGTATGTTGAATTAACTTAACGTAGGACTGAAGATCATCACGAATAAGGGGTGGGTTAAAACAAATTTGAGTCTTATATCCTTTCTTTCACAAACCATTAACCAGGCCACGTTATAACTCTCAAAAGACCTAATTGAAGCAGTATTTATTCTGAAAGCATGCTACAGCAAGGTTGCGTAAACTGACTCCTTAAGATTTGTTAATCTTCTGTATTGATATCATATTCTCGTTATATCTTTCACACACTTGCTAAATCGGCACTACATTTGGACTAATGGTTCATTCGTCATACACCATCACATCATTCCAATAAATGATTTTTTCAAAACTTGTATGAGCATCGCATTAAAATTACCATTTTTTGAATGAACAATTTTAACTACAAGTTAGTACTTAGCATCAAGGAAATTAAAAAGAAGCAATCAGAGAGGAACTTGAACATTCGTTGGTGATGACTCAAATCAAGACCACCTCATAACCGTATGGATCAGTGGCATGACATCCAATGACTATGTTAACCTAAGAATTGGTCAGTCTGAAACAAATCCCTAAGCATCAGTTGATTCAGGGAGGCAAATAATTTCAATGTTTAGTTAATATGGGGCAAATCTCTTCAAGGCTCGGGCATGGGCAAGTTACCTCAAGAACATAATGAAGCCCACCCTCCAAAGGTCGGTCTATCAAAGGAAAATTACTCTAAAAATTGTTTAATCGGGGGAAAACACTGCATGAGTTAGACACTAGGGCAAACCATCTCAGAACATGTCATTGCATAATTGTCCCAAAACTTCCTTTCGACGAAAACTCTTTCGAATACCCTACAGACTGGGGCAAGATAAATTGCAAAATGGTAAGTTCATTTCATACTTATAAGTTGATCAAGCATATCGTGCCAGACAATAGTAAATGCTGGTTTCAAACAAGAGATCACGCTAGTACAACATCATATAATCCCCTAGAAAGAAGCCTTGGGGCAGAGCAAAAGCACAATCGTCATGCATTGATCACATCGCTACGCTCATAAAGCCATTGTCCGATTGTCATGGCATATCGGTCAAGGAAGTTGAGGTTCTCTCAAGAACAAACACGCAACCTACCAGGAACAAATCAAACTTGGGGCACTAAGAACATCCACGGTCGTATCCTCCGATCATCGCATCATCAAAGACCGAGTGTCGGGAAGTCAAATCCTTTCACCAACAAAAGTCCAAATCATATTGGCAACTACCTAAAAAAACCAAATTCAACATTCTTAGAATCATCAGAAAACCAAATTCAGTCGACATTGGTATCCAGAAAATATCTCACCTTCGAAAAAGGATACCAATCCAAAACATCCAAACATTTATTTGCATTCAAACATGCATCGCATGCATCATTTCATGCATAACGTTCCTGCCGAAAAGAGAAGTTTAAACAAAAATAAAAAAATATGTCGTGTATCACTGCATACATAAATTTCTACTAAGATGAGCCATTATACATAATTATGACAATCACTTGGATTCCTACATGAAAAATACCCCCAGCAGATGCATCCTTACATCAGTGCATGCACAGTATTTCCACTAAGGTGGAATACTATGCAAAAATCAAGCGCACATAATAAGAATCAGGATCCAAGGTTAATCATAGGTATCCAAGTCAATCCTCAGCTAAGTCGGCGGTATTTTCTCTGAGTGAGTTCCTACTCTGCGTTGTTTTCTCATTGGGCGTTCCCCATTGAGTTACTTCCTTCAACCTTTTGTTGTTGAAGATGTTATCCTCAGTAAAGTCAGTGGTATTTCTCTGAGTGAGTTCCCATCTTGCTTGTTTTCTCATTGAGCGTTCCCTAGTGAGTTGTTTCCTTCAACCTTTTATTGATGAAATTTATATATTTCAGTAATACTTCCCTTCAACTTTTTGCTGACAAGGATGATGTTCCATAATAAATCTTTTTCTTCAACCTTTTGTTAATGATATCCCCAAGCAAGTCTTACCATTTATGTTTCAATATTACCCCAACAAGTTTGTTTTATTAGCCTTTTGTTGATAGTCTCATTCCCCAAACAAGTCTTTTATTATCATCATTTTGATGATATTGCCTTACTCATTAATCTAATCATCATTTCTCAGTGATGGTCATCATTCTTTGGGTGGTGGAAATTTTTTGAGAATCAGTATTTCCTATCATTCTATTGATGACCTTTGAAGTTGTGATCTAACCATCATCTTTTTTGGTAATGGTGATCTTTGAAATCTTTGCGGCTTACCGTTATCCTTTTGGTAGTGGCAAGCTTTATTATGATAACCATCATCCTTTTGGTGATGGAGATATGTGTCATTATAATCTAACCATCATCCTTTTGGTGATGGCGATATGTGTCATTATAATCTAACCATCATCCTTTTGGTGATGGCGATTCTTGAAGTTTGGTTTAATCATCATTCTTTTAGTGATGGCGACCTTTGTCATTATTATGTTACCATCATCCTTTTGGTTATGGTCATCATCCTTTTGGTGATGGCAAATCTTTGTCAGTATTATCTAACCATCGTCCTTTTGATGATGATAATCGTTGAAGTTATGGTCTTGCTATCATCTTTTTGGTGATAACAAGTTTTGTTGATTGATCATACCTTCATCCTTTTTGTGATGGTGATCGTTGAAGTTATGGTCTTACTATCATCCTTTTGGTGATAACAAGCATTATTATTGATCTTACCTTCATCCTTTTTATGATGGTGATCATTGAAGTTGTGTACATATTATCATCATTTCCTTAGTGTAACTAGGTTCTCACAAAAAATCACAATAGGAGAGAATATAAGAGAAGATCGATGGCATAAGCGTTGTCTAAGGAATCATCAACAAATTCTTTTCTACTTCCTTATTCTAGGGCTTGATTGTAAAGTTATGACGAGTAAGCATGCCTAAAATTCTCTTTTGTACGGTTTAGGTATAGTTGTCTTGTTACTTAAATTTTGATCCCTACCATGTAGTTCTATGTAATTATTTTTCATTTTTAATATTGATGGATTCTTCGTTCTTAATGCTTGTTTTGGAATAAAAATGTCCTTATCATCTTTCATTTCATCATAATACCAATAAAAGTAGTCACATCGAATTTTAGTTGACGTCTGCGTAAATTTCGGAAAACAGAATCCACTGTGCCAAAATGAAATTGGGGAATAAGTATAGATATTTTACCCTATAGTCTGGACATCCCTAAAATTGCTTCCCAAAATTATTAACCATCTTAAGCACAACAAAGTTACCTTACCAACAGGTAGGTATCCGTTGCATCTTCAAAGAAGATAAATAAACCCTCGATTCAGAATTATTAATGTCGTCTCCTTCATTACCAGACACTTTTTAAAAGGGAGTCAATTTTAGTGTTCGAAATGGAGATGCCCTAATTTTAACAAGGTTGAAGAAGAAAGCAATGAACTCTAATCTCACAAAGCAATTATGGAGTTTATAACATGTGATTGACCTGGATGCCACATCTTGCTGACAAGGATGAAACATTAAAATATTTAACACCATTTTAGAGACATGTCATCATACTTGAAAATATATGTGCTTAGAACTTTCAAGAAGTGGTTATCATTTATGAACTTAGGGAATTGATCTATATATTTTAGAGACCTTAAAATAGTGAGATTAGGGATATCAACGGGACAGAGAATGTACGGATGATGTTTCCCAGTCCCCCCTCAATTTTTTCGTTAAATGTTATTATTATATTTTTTATTTTATTATTTTAATAAATCTATAAATATGAAAGCATGTTAATGAGTATTTTAAATAAATAATATTTTAATCATGAATGAGAAAATAAATAAATAAGTTTGTACTTATATTGATTGGAATGTGTATTAAAATAAAGGAGGTGAGAAAAAGTAATCATAGGTATAGAATTAATAGATATTTTGTTTCTTATAGGAATAAAAAAAAGGAAATTAGACCTACCTTTGACATTCGCTACAATAACTTCCGGGACAACAATGATTTGCATCATGATTCTCTTCTTCGACACTGTGGAGAAAAGGAAACTTTGATTTCGGAAGCAAACCAACTGTCGAATTATTTTTTTTCGTTTCATTCCAAATTTCAGTATGTAATTTCTATTAATTAGTTATTAAACTTTCATATTCATCTTATTTCTTTTACCTTGTTTAAAATACTATTTTCTCGATTCTATTAATAGTGTCATTGTTTTTTATCTTCGTCACCATAATTTTGTTTTGCGCGTTTCTCTATGCACTATAATAAGTATTTTTCATTTACTCTTGCAAAGATTTCACTTCTCTGACTTCATTGATTTGAGCATTATCGCATTATCTCACCGTACTAGAGATCTCACGGCCGTATCGAAAAACTTTTCATCAACAATTCATCAATTTTAAATTTCTTGGAATATTTTTACTATGTACTACTCCCTCCGTTCATTTTTAAGTGTCATTTTTTGACTTTTTACACATACCAAGGAAGCTAATCATTATTGTTACTTTTCAAACACTAATTCTTCTTTTACCTATAATACCCTTAATTATTTATTACATTCACTTTATTTTTTCTTTCTCTACAATCATTATCTAGGGATAATTTTGACAAAATTGCAATTAATATTATCTTGAACTTTACAAGTGACAATTAAAAAGAAATAAATTTTTTTCAAAAAAATGACACTTATAAAGAACCGGAGTGAATATATGCAATAGACACAAAACATACACTTATAATAATCGATTACAATATTATAAGAATAATAGTTGCCCTCATAAAATAACTTGTCATTTTCGTTGGTAAAAATTACTTTTTATTACTTCTAAAACATTCAAATTTCACGAATTGATATTTTCTAGTGAAAGAAAAAACCAAACAATCCCCTAAATCAATAAGAAAAACACTCGGAGGATTGATAAATTTCCTCCCCCTGTAGTTCGCACCTACGCCCCGCTATTCAATCAACGGACAACGCTCCAAGCACCACCTTTTCTACACTTCCTTCGCGGGTAGCAGGGTTCTTTCTCTCCTCATTTTCATTTATACCAAGGTATCTATAACACTTGATTTACATGTTCTCTCTATGCAGTTCGATTCTAATAGTATATAAAATAATGTTTGAAGTTTTCTTTTCTGATTCCTGATTTATATTTGAAATTGAATCTCATTTCTAGTGCACACAACCTGTTTGACATAAATCCCAATATGTCATTTCTAGTGCACACAAACTGTTTGACATAAATCCCAAGCTCCAGTTACGTTTTATTATAACTTTGATGCCATCTTTCTATTATAGAGTGAAAATTATAATAGTTTATTATAATAAATTTTGCCCTAACCTAAATTCCTAGTTCTCTCTCTTTTTTTACTTGTAATAATCTTCTGTATATGGGTGTTGTTAGGTAAAGAGTAAAAGAGATATGAACCCGTTAACACTAGTGAAGCGCATTCAGAAAATCAATTCAAGAGAAGCTGCGCTAGGCATCAGCGAACAAGCTTCGTGGCATACCAAATACAAAGATTCCGCGTATGTTTTTGTTGGTGGCATTCCCTTTGATCTCACGGAGGGTGATCTCCTTGCCGTTTTTGCTCAGTATGTTATTCTCTTTTTATGCATTCTTCCTGTAAATGTTTATAAAAATGATTGAGATTAACTTTGATGCACCGTCGAAGTAAAACTCTCTACACTGTCAGCCAATCATAAACTATCTGTTGTGTATGATTTTTTAAGGTAGATAGGTTATGATTGGTTGATAGTATCCTTACATTATCGATGCATATTTATTAAATCTTATATTAGTTTTGGGTCTTGAAGATGAATACTTTATTATTATTTTTTATTTTCTGAAACCCAGATATGGGGAGGTTGTTGATGTTAATCTCGTTAGAGACAAAGATACCGGGAAATCGAAGGGTTTTGCGTTCCTTGCATATGAAGATCAAAGAAGCACTAATCTTGCTGTCGGTTAGTCTCTGTCCCATGATTCTAAAATATGTAGTTTTTAAAAATAAAAAAGTTGATTATCTTTTTTTTTTCCAGGGATCCAATGCTGAATTGCTTTGTAATGTTTGGTTTTTTGTGTCTTAGATAATCTGAACGGAGCTCAGGTTTTAGGTAGGATTATTAGGGTGGATCATGTTGATAAGTATAAGAAGAAGGAAGAGGAAGATGAAGAGACAGAGCGGCAGAAAAGGGAGGCCCGAGGTGTTTGTCGAGCTTTCCAAAAAGGGGAATGTACTCGGGGAGCTGGATGCAAATTTTCTCATGATGAGCAAGTAAGAGAAGCATTTACAATCCTTAATTTTCCCATGACCTTATCTTGAAAATTTTAAAATTGAAGTTTGACTAATGCTAAAACATAATTGAAGTGTTCATATGCAATGCCATTTGACTTATTTGAATGGTGTATTTTTGTATGATTGTCGAAGTAGAATTTTGTATTGGTTGTGGAGAATATCTGCTTAGGCTTTTGATGTTTCTTTGCTAAACGCAGGCTTCACAAGTTTACCTAAACTATTGAGTTTGACAACCAGAGAACCCTATTTTCCCTTTATCCCGAAACCTTGTAATGAGTGGAAACAAGAACATTGATGGTAATATTTAAGCAAACAATAACTCTGTTTGCATCATGATAGAAACCCATTAGTAACTACAAAAGCAAGTCTGTTTCACTAAAGCTTTTGGATGTAGAAACTAGAGCTAGAAATTCTGGAATCATTACTCCAGTTAAGTGAGCACAATACCAGATGTTAAGAGTTATACTATACTCCCTCCGTCTAACAATAAGTGACTTTTTTGTAAATATATTTTGTCCTAAAATAAGCAACCCTTTCAATTTTCAGTACAAAATTATTGTTTCAATTGCACCCTCTAATTAATAATACTTTCATCACTCCCAAGTCAACATCTTCCACTTTACATTGATGTTAATGGTGAATACACCAATATTTCATCAGGATAATTTAGTTAAAGAACTATTCTCTCTTTTTCATTTATATAGTTTTCTTAATCCATTTGAAATGACCTAGTGGTCACTTATTATGAGACAGAGCCACATAGGAATGAAAAGTTACTTGGGTTTAGCCTTAAGTATGGGCTTCACCCCCTTGTCTTTTTCTTATGTACCTACTCTCTTAAATATGAGGGCCACTAAACTCTGTACTGCATCACATTACATTATTCTCATGTCTTTTATCTTTCTACATGATATCTAGAGCCCCATAGGATTCAAAACAGTCTCTTTGCAGCCGGCGCCTTATTTAAAAACTCTTCACACCAGAGAACCTTATTTTCCCTTTACTTTGAAACTGTTGGACTTTCTGCCTTAATTGCGGTCTGCCCCTTGTCGCCTTAATTGTGGCACTTCGGCTTGCCTCATTGCAGTCCCTAACACCTTCATTGTGTTGGCTTTGAAGAGGTGGATTTAGTCCCATATTGCTTAGAGATATGACCTGTGTTGTGTTTATAAGAGGGGGCAATCCTCACCCTACAAGCCGGTTTTGTAGGGATAAGTTAGGCCCAACTCAAATTCTGAGATGGTATCAGAACCTATCCTAGATCCATTGTTGGGCTTCCCACATCGTCCACGCTTCGGGCTCATGAGGCCCAAGCGTGAGGGGGTGTGTTGGACTCTCCGCCTTAATTGTGGTCCGTCCCTTGTCGCCTTAATTGCGGCACTTTGGCTTGCCTCATTGCAGCCCCTAACACCTTCATTGTGTTGGCTTTGAAGGGGTGGATTTAGTCCCACATTGCTTAGGGATATGGCCTGTGTTGTGTTTATAAGTGGGGGCAATCCTCACCCTACAAGCCGGTTTTTAAGCCGGTTTTGTAGGGATGAGTTAGGCCCAATCCAAATTCTGAGAGAAACTATATAATGATTGTAAACACAGACATTGATGGCCACGTCTAAGCAAATTTCCCATGTAAAATGGTGCAGGATGGTAGGTGAAAAAGTTGAACATTGAATTTATTAGCAAACAACACTGAAGCTTGATGAATATGATTTTGCCATCACCTTGATTTTGATGATTAGGATATACCTTTTACACTGAAATTTATTCGAAGTTGTAATTGAATTGCATTGCACAGTTTTTTGCGCTTATTTCAACATGTATCCCCAAGCAGTAGTTTGTTTCAATTGTACTTTTGGGGGTATTATGGTATAGAATAAGCACTTACCACGAAATGTTTATGTACAAATTGTTTCTATAATCAAGGATGGAATGAGGGGGAAACTTTGCACAAGTTCTTTGTATATGTTGTTTCCATAAGCTACTCTAAAGAGCTTATGAAAATGAGCTAAATACAGCTTATAGTCATTTTGTAAAGTATTTTCATTAGCTCTTGCAAACTTGTACTCAAGTGCTTATGATACAGGATAACTCCATGTAAGCTGTTGTGAATGCCCCCTCTAATACCGATAAGGTCTTGTCCTCTTGCAGTAGTCTATTTATATGATAACCACTTAGGAAGTATTGAAAGATTATCAGTGATGGGATTTTGAAAAATGATTAAAATTAGTAAAAATCTTGGTTCCATACCCCACATTCTGCATATGTGGTGCAGTTGAAATAGGAGTATGAATTTCAATTCTCTATCTAATATCTTATGCAAACTATTTGTTGTCCAGCTACCCTATTGTATGTTTAGTTATGCACTGACTGCGTTATACTTTTGTAGAGAGCTGCAAATACTGGTTGGGGTGAGAAGGACAATTCTAAATGGGATAATGACAAATATGACGGTCCCACGAAAGAAAGAAGACATGATGTCAACCAATCAAATCGCTTTCCAGAAACTAGAGACAGAGACTCACGCCCAAGAGCCTATAGCAATACGATGGAATTAGACAACCATTCCAAGCGAAGTGATAGAAGAGAGGAAAAGATGTCGCGGAGGCATAATGACGATGAACTTGATCATCGGTCAAAAGAAGATCAACATAGGAAAGACGAAAAAAGATCAAGGAATGATTATGACGATAGGGAACCTGAGCCAAGGGATCACAGAAGGTCAATAAAGCGAGATGATGTCGAGTTTGAGCCCAGGTCAAGAGATTCTGATGTAAGAGAAGACAAAAGATTGAGTAGGCAGGATGTTGATGATTCTAGAAGCAAGTCAAAGGAAATGCATGGTAACCGGGAAGAGAGGAGATTAAGAAAACACACTGAAGATGAATCTGTGCCAAGGTCAAGAGAAGATCATGAGAGGAAGCATGGTAACCGGGAGGAGAGGAGATCAAGAAAGCACACTGAAGATGAATCTGTACCAAGGTCAAGAGAAGATCATGATGGGAAGCTAGATAACATATATAGAAATAATACTCATCGATCTGAATCAAAAGGAAGATATGATTCTGACCGAAGAGAAGACAAGAGAAGGTAATGGCAACTTTGAGGTCTGGGTTTATCATGGACAAGAAAGAGTATTGGAGTAAGTTCATTGACATTTGAAAACCTGAAAAGATGCTTAGTCATTTTGTCCATCATTTGATTTAATCGTACTTTCATAAGAGCTTTTCCTTTTGGAGTTGTGTTATTTAAATTTCAAAATATATAGTACATGGTATCTAACATCATATTTTTAGATATCTGATAGCTAGTATTTCTATCAAAATTGGTATTTTGTTGGTGTTGGCCCCTCCTAATATTGGCTCTATATCCTATTGAACCTTCTGTTTATACAAGTTAATGATTTAAGTTCACATTCTGAATTCGACTTGAGTTGAACTATACATCACTCTGAGTTCAATTCCATTATATAATGAGTTCAATTTTTACTGTGAATTTATGGAAGCTACAAAATGAAACTTTGTTGTGGACGTTTTTTTTTGCGGTGTCAACGTAAAAAAAAAAGGCAGATGACACACACGCCCCTTTTGCTTAGCAACACGTGTTTTGTTTTGAAATCTTTTTATTTTAAAAAAATCTTCATTTTTATTTGAAATCAGACTAAGTTACCTTTGACAATCAATTTGTCTGTATTGACTTTTATATTTCACAAGTTCAAATGTTAATGAACAATAGTATATACACTCTCCCAAGAAAAGCATATTTGCTTGAGTACATTTGTCATGCACAAACTGCAACTATTTTCATATTCAACTTAAAACCATTCAATGTTTTTCAGAGTAGAATGAATAGTCTTACATAAGATATAGTTGCTAACATACAGAGTAACTTCTTCCTTAATATGATTCCAAGAAAGGGAACCTCCAACTATAAAGAACAAAAGTTCATCAGTTGCTTCCTATAACATTATCAATAAATTTTCCAACAGAAATGAAAGAAGATCCACCACTTGCAATAGCATTCCTAGCCTTCTCTTTGATCTCTTGAACCTTCTTGTGCACAATGTTATCCCTATCCATCAAATCCTTCAACCCTTTCTCAATCTCCTCAGCCACCACATTTTCACTACCCTTTCTATAATCCACTCTCAACTCCACAGCTAGACCCCATTCCTTCACCATCCTAAAAGCATTAAGCTGCTGTTCTGCATAAATAGGCCATGTCAATATTGGCACACCAAACCACAAACTTTCCAAAATAGAGTTCCATCCACAATGTGAAACAAACCCACCAATAGCATTATGTGCCAATATCTCAACTTGAGGTGCCCATCCACATATCATTCCTTTACCTTCCAATTCCATCCATTCTAAAAACCCTTCTGGTAACCCTTTTTTCTCTGCATTGTTAGCCCACAAAAACCTAACTCCACTATTCTTTAGTCCTAATGCTATTTCTCTTATTTGAGATGGAACAAAGCTAATTCCCATGCTTCCAAAACATAGAAAAACAACAGATTTATTAGGCTGTTCATCTAGCCATTTCAATATAACATCATGTTGAGCTCGGTCTAACTTAGCACTAGGGTTACCTTTGAGATCTAACAAAGGTCCAACAGCATAGATAGGAGGGATTTTTTCATCATGATTAGATAATGCATCAATTGAATATTGTTCCAAATCTGAAAAAGTATTAACAATAATCCCTTTGGTGTCTCTAAACCTCTCAGCAAATTTATAATAAGCTACATATCCACCATCTTTGTTAAAAACAGCATCAGGTAAAACATTAGAAGGGACCAGATTTGAGAAACCATGAATCAAGAATTGACGATCAGGGTCGGAATCATCGAAAACATCCTCGATTCGTCGGTTTTGAAGCGATAGCATGAGACTTAAAAAACCAACATTCGATGTCATAAACAAATAAGAAGGGATACCGAGTTCATTTCCAACATCAATCATTGAAAGACAGAAGAAATCTAGGACTAACCCAACAACTTTGTCTGATAAAATGGTTTGTATAGTTGCTTTGACATGAGGTATGAGACTTTCCATAAAAGTTAAGATGAAGAACTCTGGAGATTTGAGGAGCTCTTGTGGTGGCAGTTCAACTTGAGGAAGATCAATGAGTTGGATTTGAGGCTGTGAGGCTAAAGCTGATTTGATGTATGAATCTGCAAAGGGAATGCCTGGGAATTTGATGCATATGACTGTGATGGAAAGATTGTTATTAGTGTTGATTAAGAGTTTTGCATATTCAAGTGATGAAGCTAAGTGGCCAATTCCTGGTGAAGGAATGAAAATTAGCTCTGGTTTTTTATTCATCTCATTCACAGCCATTTTTCTTTGTGCTTTCTTTCTGTGTGGTGTAAGACTCTGCCTTCGCATGGGAGAGGAATAGGATTACAAGGAAAAGGAATTATTTCTCATTTTACTAAACAATTATTTGAGCGCTACACCTTTTTGCTGGCACCCAATTATTTGATCATAAGAATCTTACACTTTTACCAAATCTTTTTAATTTAAATACAATTCAAACGACAACAACAAAGAACGCACATCATTTTCTCTACTATTGCATAAAATGTATTTTTCATTGCAAGTCTATATTGATCAAATTATAGAAAAATATTTCGATGTTGTTTTATTGATCATGAACATATATAATAATATACAGAGTTATAAATTGTATAATAGTAAATTAATTATGTCTAATCAATACAAATATTACCTTTGTAATATATCATTAGTGTACAATATATTTTCCAAATATATATATATATATATGTTGTAATGTTCTATCACACCCTCGCAGTTGAAGTGGGAGGTTGACGTACACTTAAAATATTTCGGAAATCTTGAAGGAGTATTAAGGGAATATCCTTGGAGAAGAAATCTTCAATTTGATAGCGTGATGGAATATGCAGGGCACATATCTGTCCACGAACTACTTTTTCACGTACAAAATGAATGTCCATCTCAATATGTTTTGTACGTTGGTGTTAAACAGGATTATCGAAAAGATATATGGTACTAATATTATCATAGTATACCATAGTCGTTTTGTGTATTGGACAATGTAGTTCAAGGAGTAAGTTACGTAACCAACATGACTTAGAGACGACATTGTTAACTCCTAAATACTCACCTTCCGCACTTGATCGGGACAACGTGGGTTTCCGTTTAGAAGACCATGAGTGTAAATTGTCTCCAAGAAAAACATAATAATCGGAAGTAGAGCGTCTAGTGTCGGGACTTCCATCCCAGTCAGCATTTATGTAAGAAATCAATGATGTAATGAATGAGGTATAAAGATGTAAACCATATTGACTAGTACCCTGAATGTAGCGCATAATGCGTCGGAGAGCATGCATGTGATCGTCCATTTGGTCATGCATAAAAAGATATATCTGTTGCACTGCATATGAGATATCAAGTCTCATGAAATTGAGATATTAAAGAGCACCAGCAAGGCTACGGTATAACGATGGGTCTTCATAGGGAGTGCTAGCTTTGGCGCTAAGCTTCAGTTTAATATCAACCGCAGTGAGACATGATTTGCAAGATGACATGTCTATTCGTTCAAGAATTTCATCTGCATACTTTTCTCGAGACAAGAAGAGACAACCATCATATGCCGAATAACTATAATACCAAAAAATAACTCAATGGTCCCAAGTCTTTCATAGCAAATTCAAAGCTGAGTCGTGATATGATAGACTTGCGAAGATCATCAGAGGAGGCGGTGAGAATGATGTTGTAGCACCTCAAATTTGCACCTACCTTTTGTACATACATTCTCATATTAGGTCATAACATTAACATAGTCCACTGCATAACATTGCATTGTCCTTTGCCCAAGTGCAAGTCCTCTGACAGGAATTAGGTCAAACTGGTCAGGAGATCAGTCCATCAAGCAAGCAAGTGCAATTTTCATTGAGCCAAGGCCCTAGGTTTGGTCCAACATGTTCACGTGACCTAGGGATCCTTTGGAAGTGTTTTGATCAAGGTTTGGATGCTCAGAAGTCATCAGTCAGTGTTCAGTTCACCAGAAACCCTAGAAAGTCCACTATGGTCAACTATGGTCAACTGTGCCTGATTTTATGGATTTCAAGGTGGGAGATGGTTTGAAAAGGTTCATTCATGTCCATACAAGTCTCATCCAACATTTCAAAGGTCAAGATTGAAGAATTTGAAGTCAAACAAGAAATTTCCAAAAATAGAAAGTTGACCTGTAATTGGAATTTGCCAAAAATGGAAAGTCTTGATCCTCAAAATTACATCATCATACAAGTTTCAAATGAATTTTTGCCCAACATGAAAGTTGAAGATCTTGTTCTCCCATTTCCAAAAAGTCCAAGAACACTCAATTCCCATTTATGGTTGGCAAGTTATGATCAAATCATTCTCAAAAATTTTTGAACTTCAAAGTGGCATATCTTCCAAACCATTTGGCCAAATTGGGTGGGGTTTTTTGCTACAAGTCCTATTTGATGTGCTCTATCCAAATCTTTCATCACAATTCACCAAAAATTTACCAATCAAAATGGCCTTTTTCCAAGTGACTTGAATTAAATTAAGTGAGGTGAAAAAATGAGTTTCCAAATTAAGCCTTTGCTATGCATTTTACCACTTGCCAAAGTTCTGAAATGATATTTGGAGATTGTCTAAGGCCCAATTCGCACTGTAGCTCATGCACATGCAACACTTAAGTGGGATTTCATCAATTAGCAAAAATATTCCATTAACCAAATTTGGATTACCATTTGATTAACCAAGCTAATACAAACCTTAAACAGACTATATATTTCACTTTTTCATTCTGAAAACCCTAGCACACTTTGCCAAAACAGATCAAAATCTCTTTCTCTCAAAAAACTCTCATGTTCTTCATTTGAACTTTTGGTTGAAAACCTTCAAAGAGCACGAGCCCTGTTGATTAATTCATCATCCACCAACATTTGTTAAGCTTTTGCAAGCCTCAAACCGTGACTGTAAAGCAAGGAAGCATCACTGTTCCATTGACCTTCTTCCATGGCAGTTTTCAATTTGAGCTAGAATCAAGGTTGCTGAGCCAAAATCCTTCTCCCACTCACCTTCTGGAGCATATTGGTGCATCTGTTTCAGCCATTTGAAGCCAAAAAACCACTGTATCATCACAGCTCTTCAGATTTGGTAAGAACTCGAACCTCACCATTTTCAAAATTATGACATGCTTTAGAAAGATCCTTCCATGCTGAGTTCATTGATGTTTGTGGTTTGAAAAATGGTTGAGTATTTTGAGAGTTACACTGAATTTAAGTTTGGTTGTTAAAGATGTTAGTGCATGTTTCTTTGTTGATAGCTCGAGTTAGGGGAAAATAGG
Source organism: Lathyrus oleraceus (assembly GCF_024323335.1). Lineage (NCBI taxonomy): Eukaryota > Viridiplantae > Streptophyta > Magnoliopsida > Fabales > Fabaceae > Lathyrus > Lathyrus oleraceus. Next base: position 146,304,689 of record NC_066580.1, read on the forward strand.
ACTAGATTATGATTGTACATGTTGAGATGGTTTGAATGATGTGTTTGATTCCCATTTCTGGGAAATTTGTTCTTCATCGTGATTGAATGTACACTGTAGCAAACCCTAGTTCATCCATGAACCCAGAATTCTGTTTGGGTCGTGTTTTGCATGATTACACTGTGCCATTGCCATGTGACCAATCGGAAAGCAGCATTCCCTTAAGTGAAACGCAGCGTTTCACTTAAGGGACCGGATTATTACCATTATGCCATTCTCGTTTTAATTATTTTATTTAAATCATTATCATTTCATTTTTTATTTCATTTGCATGGCCAATCTTCCCAAAATCATAAGTTGCTCATTTCTTATCCAATTTTCATGGGATTTTTTGTGGATTAATCCTCATGACATCTAGTTTTTTATGATATTTTTTCCAGATTTTTTGCACGTGTAGATTTTAAAAGATGCTAGGGTTTGTTCATTTTGATCATTTTGTGTATGTCTTACCAATTTGATTGTGAAATGGTGATACTTTATCCAATGCTTCCCAAATTTTTTGTGCTCAAACTAGACATGTTCATGGTGATTTTGGTATAGAGTTTGGAATTTTCTCATTGCTGGTTGTGGAGTTATGATTTTTTGAATAGGAGTGTGACAATTTGTGTCACACTATGCATGTCCAACTTCATGATTTTAATTCCATTGCTTAATTAACTCAATTTGGTTTGACTTTTTGCATGAATGTACTTATGGATGTCTAGTTTACATGTGAATTTTTCTGGAATTATTGATGGCATTTCCTATTTGTTTGATAATTTTCTCCCCTGTTTGGTCATATGTTGACTTTTTGTGACACATGTTCTCATTTGATTTGTGAAATTCTCATACATTATTGGATGGACATGAAATTTGACATGTGATTAGTAGACATCTTAAGGTTTATCATGGTTTTAGTCCCATTCATTTCTCATATGTTGTCACTGATTTATGATATTTTGAAGTTGGTGCATGTTTGGTTGACTTCTTTGAGCATGTTTGAACTTGCCTTGCCTTTCTGAATTTAATTTCCCTACTTCCTTTGATCCAAATGAGCTGAAATTTGGTATGCCTATCATGTTGTGAATGATGTTTGATCATGATTTATTTGAAGAATTTTTGAAATGTTTATGATTGGATTTGAGTTGAGTCATTCTGTTGACTTCTTTAAAGTTCTATTTGCCTTGCTTTGACCTAATTTGCTTGTGAAATGATGATGATGATTGATATGAACATGAAACCAATTGAGTTTGTTTCTTGATTGTTTGAACTTGATTTTGGACACTTGTCACTTGCTGTTTTGACTTTCTTATCTCTTTTTGACCCTAGGCTTGTCCTAGTGGTCATGTTGCTCATGTCTAAGTTTGTTGTTTCAGGTTAAGCCACAAATACCCAAAGAGATCAATACAAATTGATTGAGCTTGATTGATTATCATGACTAACTTGTTTGTTTTGTAGGTTGCTTGGCTCACATGCTTTGAGCCTTGTGCATTGCACATTTAACTGATTGTGTTGACTGTTGATCTCTATCTCATTTTGATTTAATTTTGAATTGTATACTGATGTTGTCTGACTGGTTTCAGGTACCTTTAGTTGCTTATAGTTCTTTGAGAACTTTGCTTTGCTTTGCTTAATAGCAATTTGCATTAAGGTATAACTTCTTATCTTCATGTAGTCTGGAAGACCTGGCCTGTTACTTGGCCAGGCAACTGTCTGAAGTCCTCCTTAAGAGGCAATGTTTGTGACTGTTTACATTTGTCCTTGTATATATTCAAAGACCTCCTAAGTGAAGAGGCAATTGGCAGAACCCAAGGGATATGCAATCTATCCCCTGCTATTCTGTGTGTCATCTGCTTTGCTCACACCACTGTGTTGATGCATTGCAGATACAAACCCAAGATCTTGTACAATTGTACAGTTGAGTCAGTTTCAAATGTGTAGAAGGGTTCCCACCTTCTGAACCCACACATTCTTGTTTTAAGCTCTCCCAGGCCAGGGATAAGAGCTGTGAAGTCTCATCTTCACTCACCTTTCATCAGCTTCACCCTAACTCTCAATGTTAGGGTTAAGAGCTAACATTACCCAGTTCCAGTGGTTTGTTTGTTGAGGTTGATATGACCCCTCGACTAAAACCTAACCTTGATTGAGCCCATTGTTTGCATATAGTGTGTGCTACTTGTGCTTGTGTGTTTGTTTGACTTGCTTCCTGTGCAAGTTAGGTTTAGTTTAGCTTGCTCCCTGTGCAAGTTAGGTTTAGTTTAGCTTGCTTCCTGTGCAAGTTAGGTGTGGCTTGCTTCCTGTGCAAGTCATGTTTAGGATAGGCTTACTTCCTGTGCAAGTTAGCTAGAAACCTTAACTTAGGGATGATTTGCATGATAACATCTAGGCTCGAGTCGTAGTCTCCCTAGTTGTGTCTCCCTCTGTTATCTGGTTAGGCTAGTCCTTTTTCCCTCCGTAGGGGAACTACGTCGCCCTGATCCTCATACCAGATGAGGTACGTAGGCAGGAGATGAGCTGATCTCTCCGGGCGCCTTTTCTTTTCTTTTTAACCTTTGTGTCTCCACACTCCTTGTGTGTGTTCGGTTCGGATGCTGATGTAAGTCCAGTGATTGGCATTCGGGCTCCACGTTTGCTTTCTTGTGTGTGTTTTGGTTCGGATTTTGATGTAAGTCCAGTGATTGGCATTCAGGCTCCACGTTTGCCTTTTCCAGTAAAGTACATCTTTGAGAAGCCGGCTCTCACCGGGCGCGTTGCTCGATGGCAGATGATTTTAACAGAATATGACATTCAGTACACGTCACAGAAAGCCATCAAAGGTAGTATCCTGTCAGACTACCTCGTCGAGCAACCAATTGATGACTACCAGCCAATGATGTTTGAATTCCCTGATGAAGACATCATGTATCTGAAGATGAAAGATTGTGAAGAGCCGCTTGTTGAGGAAGGACCGGATTCTGATGACAAGTGGACACTGATGTTCGATGGGGCTGTGAATATGAACGGTAATGGTGTTGGGGCAGTGCTGATTAATCCCAAAGGTGCTCATATACCTTTTTCTGCCAGATTGACGTTTGATGTCACCAACAATGAAGCTGAGTATGAGGCTTGTATCATGGGGATAGAAGAAGCCATTGATCTGAGGATCAAAACACTTGACATTTTTGGAGATTCCGCTCTAGTGATCAATCAGGTCAATTGAGATTGGAATACGAACCAGCCGCATTTGATTCCGTATAGAGATTACACCAGAAGAATACTGACGTTCTTCAAGAAGGTGAAGTTGTATCATGTCCCCCGGGATGAGAATCAGATGGCGGATGCTCTGGCTACTTTATCGTCCATGATAAAGGTTCATTGGTGGAATCATGTGCCACATGTTGCAGTGAATCGACTCGAGAGGCCTGCGTATGTGTTTGCAGCCGAGTCTGTTGCGATTGACGAGAAACCGTGGTATTATGACATCAAGAACTTCCTCAAGACTCAAGAGTATCCTGAAGGTGCATCAAAGAATGATAAGAAAACCCTGAGAAGGCTAGCTGGAAGCTTTTACTTGAATCAGGATGGCGTGTTGTACAAAAGGAATTTTGACATGGTCTTGCTCAGATGCGTGGATAGACACGAAGCAGACATGTTGATGCAAGAAGTGCACGAGGGTTCGTTTGGTACCCATGCTGGTGGTCATGCAATGTCGAAGAAACTGCTGAGAGCCGGATATTACTGGATGACTATGGAATCTGATTGCTTCAAATACGCTCGGAAGTGCCATAAATGCCAGATCTATGCTGATAAGGTGCATGTACCACCAAGCCCGTTGAATGTCATGAACTCGCCTTGGCCGTTCGCCATGTGGGGCATCGACATGATTGGGAAGATTGAGCCTACTGCTTCGAATGGACATCGCTTCATCTTGGTTGCGATTGATTACTTCACCAAATGGGTGGAAGCAGCTTCCTATGCTAACGTTACTAAACAAGTGGTTGCCCGGTTCATCAAGAAAGAAATCATCTGTCGTTATGGGGTTTCTGAGAGAATCATCACTGACAACGGTTCAAATCTCAATAACAAGATGATGAAAGAGCTTTGCAGAGATTTCAAGATTGAACATCACAATTCTTCTCCTTACAGACCGAAGATGAATGGTGCTGTAGAGGCGGCAAATAAGAATATCAAGAAGATTGTGCAGAAGATGGTCATAACATACAAGGATTGGCATGAGATGCTGCCTTTCGCTTTGCATGGGTACCGTACCTCAGTGCGTACGTCGACCGGGGCAACCCCCTACTCCCTTGTATATGGTATGGAAACAGTCCTACCAGTTGAAGTGGAGATCCCTTCTCTGAGGGTATTATTGGATGTCAAGTTGGACGAAGCCGAGTGGATTCGTACAAGGTTTAATGAGTTAAGCCTTATCGAAGAAAGACGGTTAGCAGCTGTGTGTCATGGGCAGTTATATCAGAGAAGGATGAAGCGAGCCTTTGATCAGAAAGTGCGTCCTCGGACATTTCAGATTGGTGATCTAGTTCTGAAGAGGATCCTTCCTCCCGGTACAGATAACAGGGGCAAGTGGACTCCTAATTACGAAGGTCCATATGTTGTGAAGAAGGTCTTCTCCGGTGGAGCCTTGATGCTTACAACAATGGACGGTGAAGATTTGCCGTCCCCGGTTAACTCAGATGTAGTCAAAAAATACTTCGCATAAATTGACCCGCTGGACAAAAAGAATAAAAGAGTCCAGGCAAAAAAGGGCATCCCGGCGAACCAAAAACAGAAAGAAAAGGTTCGGGCAAAAGTTAGGGATAAAAATGAAACGAATTTGTACACCCGGTAAGTCGAAAACCCGCAAGGGCGGCTTAGGCAAAAATGGGTATCCCGGTGGATTGAAAACCCGAAAGGGCGATCCAGCCAAAAGAGGGATTAGAGCGAAGACTACAGTCTGAGTTATCTGTACTTCATCGCGCTTCGTCAGCTGCCATCTCGAAAGATGTGATCGGTCCAGTCAGTCTTCTCAGAAAGCAAGGAGTTGGGAGGAAATTGATGATCTATGAATTATAACAGAATTGGGAAACAGTGGATGCCATGTTCACATTGCCATTAGGATAGTTTATTTTCCTTTTGTGCGCAATTACCTCTTCCTAGGAATTGCTTCCCAATGTATTTGCCTTTTTAGGCGCATTTTCAATCAATAAAAGTCGTTATTCAGATAAATTGCTCTCTTGCTTTTACTTTTACTGTTTTGTTTGCAAAAACGTCCGAATTTTTGATAAACATTACATATAAAAACATGGAGGCTAAACAATAACGTGCAGAAAGATCAAAACATTTGAAAATCATTTTGGATGTTGAGGACACTTGAGCGTATCTTGTCCGTGTACCCCCTGGGGGCATCTGTTATTCCGTTTTGCAGGTCGTTACTTGTGAGCATTCTCCAGCAGTTTATTTCCCAGAACAAAGCTTTTCTCCTAGCTACGGATTGGTTAGGTCGTCCCCGAGTGGAGCGGGTTTCATGAGATATTTCGCCAGCAGAGTTCATCCTACCGGTGGGATGGACAGGTTTCAGTATCAGAGTGATATGTGCAACCCCAGCTCGAATCTATTCTACCTGTGGATTGCGTGGGTCGTCCCCAGCGGAGTAGTAGTTATTCCCCAAAGCAGAGTTTATCCTACCTGAGGCTTGTTTGAGTCTTTCCCAGTGAAGCCGCTTTATCACTCCCCGGTAAGGTCGTCTTGTTACTCCCGTCGAGTATTATCCCCAAAGAGTTGCCTGGTCTGATCCCCAGCGGAGTATTGGTTGCTTCCCAAGCGGAGTCCCCGAGTGGGTTAGATCCCGTGAAGGATGTTCCCCATCGGAGTTTATCTTTTCCCCGACAACAGTTTTGTTTCTCCAGCATGAGTGAGAAGTCGAGGCTCTCCCCGCAGAGTATTTCTCAGTCAGAGTCTCCCCGCAGAGTTGGAGTATCTGATCGTTTTGGCTCCATAGCCAGGGTTCATTTACATTTTGCATGTAGGAATCATTGCATCCTCAAAATGCGTAGCATTTCCATTCATATGGAGCATTACGCCATAGAAAAATTCAAACATATGCATTCATTGTGTTCGAAACCCCATCAGACTGTATCCCCTGCAGAGGCGGATTTTTGTTCAACCTGTACGACACATTTGCTACAATTGCTCCAGTCAACATCTGGTGTTGACAATCCCCACAGAGGTTTATTTCCTCATCCGTTGGTGAAAGGAAAACCTGTTTCTCCCCAGTGAGACCCCCGCAAGTGTTCAGTCTTGCCCTGTCATTTGGTAGATGTCAGTATCCTGTCAGCACCCGCGTGTGTTGTTTTCTTTGGTGTCGGTAAACACCATCTTTCGGTGATTTCCAGTCATGCGTAAGTGTCTGGTCTTCTTTGGTGTCGGTAAACACCATCTCTCGGTGCTTTCCCAGTCATGCGTAAATGTATGGTCTGCTTTTGATGTCGGTAAACATCATCTTTCGATGTTCGTAACGTCGTCCTCCCTTCCCTAGTGAAGATTTATCCTCTCCGTTGGTGTCGATAAACGCCGAGTTTTTCCCATTCGTCCGTTGACGTCTGGTTGTATTTCTCTTTTTCCCATTCATCAGTAAATGTTTGGTCGATCTTTTTTTTTGGTGTCTGTAAACATCATCTTTCGATGTTAGTAAACATCGAGTCTTCCCATTCATCAGTAAATGTCTGGTCGATCTTTTTTTTGGTGTCTGTAAACATCATCTTTCGATGTCTGTAAACGTCGAGTCTTCCCACTCATCAGTAAATGTCTGGTCGATCTTTTTGGTGTCTGTAAACATCATCTTTCGATGTCAGTAAACGTCGAATTTTCTCCCATTCATCCGTTGATGTCTGGTCGAGTCCTCCCATTCATCAGTAAATGTCTAGTTACCTCTCCGTTGGTTTCGATAAACGTCAAGTTTTTCCTGGTCATCCCCAGTTGGTTACCTCTTCGTTGGTCTTGGTAAACGTTGAGTTTTTCCCATTTCGTCCGTTGACGTATGGTTGTATCTCTTCCAGTCATTCATTAATGTCTGGTTACCTCTCCGTTGGTCTTGGTAAACGTTGAGTTTTTTCCCATTTCGTCCGTTGACGTATGGTTGTATCTCTTCCAGTCATTCATTAATGTCTGGTTACCTCTCCGTTGGTCTCGGTAAACGTTGAGTTTTTCCTAGTTGTCCGTTGGCATCTAGTTGTGATTTCTATTCCCATTCATCATCGTTGTGATGTCTGGATGTGGCCGTCTCCTTTGAAAAAAAAAAGAAAAAAAAAACCAAAATACCCAGTAATAAATATCAAACCCCAGTGGACGTTTCCATTGGTGGATCCCTGTATTGTGCAAATTCTACGGTTCTTGGTATTCAATCCCTGTTTACCCTGAAAGTCTGATAGTCGTTGCTATCATCCGTTCGGGTTCCCAGCTGATTGAATAGGGGCAGCTGTAGCACCTCAAATTTGCACCTACCTTTTGTACATACATTCTCATATTAGGTCATAACATTAACATAGTCCACTGCATAACATTGCATTGTCCTTTGCCCAAGTGCAAGTCCTCTGACAGGAATTAGGTCAAACTGGTCAGGAGATCAGTCCATCAAGCAAGCAAGTGCAATTTTCATTGAGACAAGGCCCTAGGTTTGGTCCAACATGTTCACGTGACCTAGGGATACTTTGGAAGTGTTTTGGTCAAGGTTTGGATGCTCAGAAGTCATCAGTCAGTGTTCAGTTCACCAGAAACCCTAGAAAGTCCACTATGGTCAACTATGGTCAACTGTGCCTGATTTTATGGATTTCAAGGTGGGAGATGGTTTGAAAAGGTTCATTCATGTCCATACAAGTCTCATCCAACATTTCAAAGGTCAAGATTGAAGAATTTGAAGTCAAACAAGAAATTTCCAAAAATAGAAAGTTGACCTGTAATTGGAATTTGCCAAAAATGGAAAGTCTTGATCCTCAAAATTACATCATCATACAAGCTTCAAATGAATTTTTGCCCAACATGAAAGTTGAAGATCTTGTTCTCCCATTTCCAAAAAGTCCAAGAACACTCAATTCCCATTTATGGTTGGCAAGTTATGATCAAATCATTCTCAAAAAGTTTTGAACTTCAAAGTGGCATATCTTCCAAACCATTTGGCCAAATTGGGTGGGGTTTTTTGCTACAAGTCCTATTTGATGTGCTCTATCCAAATCTTTCATCACAATTCACCAAAAATTTACCAATCAAAATGGCCTTTTTCCAAGTGACTTGAATTAAATTAAGTGAGGTGAAAAAATGAGTTTCCAAATTAAGCCTTTGCTATGCATTTTACCACTTGCCAAAGTTCTGAAATGATATTTGGAGATTGTCTAAGGCCCAATTCGCACTGTAGCTCATGCACATGCAACACTTAAGTGGGATTTCATCAATTAGCAAAAATATTCCATTAACCAAATTTGGATTACCATTTGATTAACCAAGCTAATACAAACCTTAAACAGACTATATATTTCACTTTTTCATTCTGAAAACCCTAGCACACTTTGCCAAAACAGATCAAAATCTCTTTCTCTCAAAAAACTCTCATGTTCTTCATTTGAACTTTTGGTTGAAAACCTTCAAAGAGCACGAGCCCTGTTGATTAATTCATCATCCACCAACATTTGTTAAGCTTTTGCAAGCCTCAAACCGTGACTGTAAAGCAAGGAAGCATCACTGTTCCATTGACCTTCTTCCATGACAGTTTTCAATTTGAGCTAGAATCAAGGTTGTTGAGCCAAAATCCTTCTCCCACTCACCTTCTGGAGCATATTGGTGCATCTGTTTCAGCCATTTGAAGCCAAAAAACCACTGTATCATCACAGCTCTTCAGATTTGGTAAGAACTCGAACCTCACCATTTTCAAAATTATGACATGCTTTAGAAAGATCCTTCCATGCTGAGTTCATTGATGTTTGTGGTTTGAAAAATGGTTGAGTATTTTGAGAGTTACACTGAATTTAAGTTTGGTTGTTAAAGATGTTAGTGCATGTTTCTTTGTTGATAGCTCGAGTTAGGGGAAAATAGGACTAGATTATGATTGTACATGTTGAGATGGTTTGAATGATGTGTTTGATTCCCATTTCTGGGAAATTTGTTCTTCATCGTGATTGAATGTACACTGTAGCAAACCCTAGTTCATCCATGAACCCAAAATTCTGTTTGGGTCGTGTTTTGCATGATTACACTGTGCCATTGCCATGTGACCAATCGGAAAGCAGCATTCCCTTAAGTGAAACGCAGCGTTTCACTTAAGGGACCGGATTATTACCATTATGCCATTCTCGTTTTAATTATTTTATTTAAATCATTATCATTTCATTTTTTATTTCATTTGCATGGCCAATCTTCCCAAAATCATAAGTTGCTCATTTCTTATCCAATTTTCATGAGATTTTTTGTGGATTAATCCTCATGACATCTAGTTTTTTATGATATTTTTTCCAGATTTTTTGCACGTGTAGATTTTAAAAGATGCTAGGGTTTGTTCATTTTGATCATTTTGTGTATGTCTTACCAATTTGATTGTGAAATGGTGATACTTTATCCAATGCTTCCCAAATTTTTTGTGCTCAAACTAGACATGTTCATGGTGATTTTGGTATAGAGTTTGGAATTTTCTCATTGCTGGTTGTGGAGTTATGATTTTTTGAATAGGAGTGTGACAATTTGTGTCACACTATGCATGTCCAACTTCATGATTTTAATTCCATTGCTTAATGAACTCAATTTGGTTTGACTTTTTGCATGAATGTACTTATGGATGTCTAGTTTACATGTGGATTTTTCTGGAATTATTGATGGCATTTCCTATTTGTTTGATAATTTTCTCCCCTGTTTGGTCATATGTTGACTTTTTGTGACACATGTTCTCATTTGATTTGTGAAATTCTCATACATTATTGGATGGACATGAAATTTGACATGTAATTAGTAGACATCTTAAGGTTTATCATGGTTTTAGTCCCATTCATTTCTCATATGTTGTCACTGATTTATGATATTTTGAAGTTGGTGCATGTTTGGTTGACTTCTTTGAGCATGTTTGAACTTGCCTTGCCTTTCTGAATTTAATTTCCCTACTTCCTTTGATCCAAATGAGCTGAAATTTGGTATGCCTATCATGTTGTGAATGATGTTTGATCATGATTTATTTGAAGAATTTTTGAAATGTTTATGATTGGATTTGAGTTGAGTCATTCTGTTGACTTCTTTGAAGTTCTATTTGCCTTGCTTTGACCTAATTTGCTTGTGAAATGATGATGATGATTGATATGAACATGAAACCAATTGAGTTTGTTTCTTGATTGTTTGAACTTGATTTTAGACACTTGTCACTTGCTGTTTTGACTTTCTTATCTCTTTTTGACCCTAGGCTTGTCCTAGTGGTCATGTTGCTCATGTCTAAGTTTGTTGTTTCAGGTTAAGCCACAAATACCCAAAGAGATCAATACAAATTGATTGAGCTTGATTGATTATCATGACTAACTTGTTTGTTTTGTAGGTTGCTTGGCTCACATGCTTTGAGCCTTGTGCATTGCACATTTAACTGATTGTGTTGACTGTTGATCTCTATCTCATTTTGATTTAATTTTGAATTGTATACTGATGTTGTCTGACTGGTTTCAGGTACCTTTAGTTGCTTATAGTTCTTTGAGAACTTTGCTTTGCTTTGCTTAATAGCAATTTGCATTAAGGTATAACTTCTTATCTTCATGTAGTCTGGAAGACCTGGCCTGTTACTTGGCCAGGCAACTGTCTGAAGTCCTCCTTAAGAGGCAATGTTTGTGACTGTTTACATTTGTCCTTGTATATATTCAAAGACCTCCTAAGTGAAGAGGCAATTGGCAGAACCCAAGGGATATGCAATCTATCCCCTGCTATTCTGTGTGTCATCTGCTTTGCTCACACCACTGTGTTGATGCATTGCAGATACAAACCCAAGATCTTGTACAATTGTACAGTTGAGTCAGTTTCAAATGTGTAGAAGGGTTCCCACCTTCTGAACCCACACATTCTTGTCTTAAGCTCTCCCAGGCCAGGGATAAGAGTTGTGAAGTCTCATCTTCACTCACCTTTCATCAGCTTCACCCTAACTCTCAATGTTAGGGTTAAGAGCTAACATTACCCAGTTCCAGTGGTTTGTTTGTTGAGGTTGATATGACCCCTCGACTAAAACCTAACCTTGATTGAGCCCATTGTTTGCATATAGTGTGTGCTACTTGTGCTTGTGTGTTTGTTTGACTTGCTTCCTGTGCAAGTTAGGTTTAGTTTAGCTTGCTCCCTGTGCAAGTTAGGTTTAGTTTAGCTTGCTTCCTGTGCAAGTTAGGTGTGGCTTGCTTCCTGTACAAGTCATGTTTAGGATAGGCTTGCTTCCTGTGCAAGTTAGCTAGAAACCTTAACTTAGGGATGATTTGCATGATAACATCTAGGCTCGAGTCGTAGTCTCCCTAGTTGTGTCTCCCTTTGTTATCTGGTTAGGCTAGTCCTTTTTCCCTCCGTAGGGGAACTACGTCGCCCTGATCCTCATACCAGATGAGGTACGTAGGCAGGAGATGAGCTGATCTCTCCGGGCGCCTTTTCTTTTCTTTTTAACCTTTGTGTCTCCACACTTGTCATACCCCAAAATTTGCCCATTAATATTTCAAGACATTTCAGGGCGCTCCGACTCATTTTTATGACACTTAAAGGAACAAAGGCCCAGCTCGCGAATGACCCAAACTGGCCTACTCGCTACACGCTCACCTAGTGATAATATGAAAGTGGTTTATTTGGAAGCGGAGGAAAAGGGGTGCAAAAAGAAAAGAAAACGAACCAAACAGCAAAGGCCAACCCAAAGTACAAGAACACGGGTGTGGCATCTGTGACGAGCGTCACAGAGGCTGTGACGAGCGTCACGCCTCGCACACCCCTGTGACGGGCGTCACACATGGTGTGACGAACGTCACACCATTCCCCTACTTTGTGGGCGCAGGCAACGCTTCAGAGACTTGAAGATCCGTTGGGCCCTATATCCACGTACGTGTTGAAGACCTTTTTGGCAGCAGGCATGACCTAATGACAACAATATAAATAGCCTCCTTGAAAACCTAAAAAGGGGAGCTTTTTCCGAGATTCTTTTTCCTTTGCCGTTTTCGCCTTTGCATTTTTTCTTCTTTTCCAGCAGCTTAGGCATTGTGTTTTACAAGTGCTACACTATTTCTTTTGCAATTCCTGATTCCCTTTTGGTATTTAGTTAATTCTTTTCGCACAATAGTTTCTACAACGGAAACTATTGTGTGCCTTTTTACCGAATCTAATCTTACGGCGGCAGCAAGGTCACCTCCGCTCAAGTCGATCCGATCGGCCAATTCAAGGTTGCGACTCAATTGCAAACAGGTTTGCGTTACTATTATCGCTTTATGTTCCTAATTCACATGTGATATCATAATTGAGATTCATAAATATATTTGAGGCTTTGCATGTAACTTAAGTATGCCTGGATACTTTGAATTGTTGTAATGGATGTCGCTGTTCTTCGTCCTATTTTGATCTTTGCCCATCTGACCTGTTTTATCATAACCATGCTTTGTTTACCTATTACTTTGGTGCAACTCTCGATTGCACCCTGATTTGGTATTCTAACCCGTTTGCTGAATTTTGCAAAGGTTCATATGTCCCAGGAAAAGATTGCTGTTTAGGGCTTCCACTTTATTTGTGGGATACCCTTGTGGAGACTCACCCTAAGTGGCCTAATTAATTTTAATGTGTTAATTTTAATGTCTCAATTTTAATGTATTAATTTTAATGCATTGATTTTAGTATGGACTTAATTACTTAATTGACTTTAAAATATGACCTTTAAATAAGTGATCTTGGACATCTCTTTGCTGCCTTACGGTATTACGGTATAACGGTCATGTCCCGCGAATGTGGGGATACGCTTAGCAATGACCCTTCGATTAAATCATCATAAAATAAATCATAGTCCCTCGGATGTTGCCTTCAAAAATACGATTTTGTCCCTCGATGACCCTTCGGTGTAGCCTACGGTTAAATGATGATCGTCCCTTCGAATGCTAAGGTATCCTTACAACTGTTGCCTTCAATGACCTATCGATGACCCTACGATGACCCTTTTACATCCAAAGGGTAAAATTACTTACTTCTCAATAGTAAGGACAGTTTTACCCTCATAAGGATAGGAAACGTTCATAAAGACCTTAGGAAGGTATAACTCTCAATTACTGGATCATAACCTAAAACATTTTCCACCCCTCACACTTTACACTTTACAAATCCTAGAAAATCACCACTTGGTATATATTCATACTAGAATCATTACCGAGTTACATTTTTCTAAACCATTTTCAAAATCAAACGAGATAACCACTTTGTATACATTCATACGAGAATCATTACAAAGTTAAACTCTCTTTTCAAAACATTTTCTAAACAATTCACGAACACTTTTCAGACAAAAATATAAGTGATCCAGCAATTAAGAGCCCATGGATAACCATGGATACAAAGGGTGCTAACACCTTCCCTTTGTATAATGTACCTCCCGAACCCAAAATCTAAATTAAGGTCTTTCCTGTTCTTTTCCACCTTTCCTTATTGGATAAAAGAAAAGTCGGTGGCGACTCTTGCTAACCGCGACATTGCGATTAAAACCACAAAAAAGTCAGTTCACCGTATGACAGAACTGGCGACTCTGCTGGGGACTACAAAGAGAGGTCCATCTTAAAAAAAAAAAAAAAAAATCATTTATGTTTTATCATTCCTTCTTTTAAGGGGGCTTTGAGTGAAAGATCCTACACCCGGATCTAGTGTACCTTAGGTAAGTAGCAATAGATCATCGCGACTATCCGGCGTATACTGGAATGGTCAAAATGATAGCTACGGTTAATGTGACACTTTGGTTGTCCTGATGTTCCTCATGTTACTTGAGGAAAAATTTGGCTTCCGCGTGGTGTCATTAAAGCATTAACCAGACCTTTAGAACCCTAGTAGACTCATCCTAGCCATTAGAAAGTAGTGAGATAACTGACTTCGGTTCCGACTGAGGTTGGTTGATACTCGATACTACACTCTTTGAGATTGGACTTTAGGGAAGCTTCGGTCAACCACTTGGTGTTGCACTGAAGTGGACCTAAAGAAAGGTCGATGATTTGAGATCCTTCTAGAACCCGGTTACTATTCTAGGACAGGTTGAACCAACTAAACTTCAGTGGGGAGGGTACTTACCTATGGAACTCATGCAAGCCTTAAAACTTAGGAATGATTGTTGTGTGACTTGCTTGTGCTTGTTATTTATTTAACCTCATAACATCATAACATCATAACATCATAACCTCATGACATCATAACATTGTACTAACCATTTCAAGGACTTAGGAATTTAGCTTTGCTCTGCAAACAGGCTATGGCTCCCAGGAAGACCATCCGGATCAATTTTGTAGCAATCTCTCCTCAACTCAAGGATTTAGTGTCAGAACTTCCCGATCATGCTCAGTTCATCAAGAAACACGGTCATCTCCTCAATTTGGTTACCACTGGTTTCAAAGAAGATATGATGAGAGTCCTATTCCAGTTCTTCGATCCCAAACATCATTGCTTCACTTTCCCAGATTATCAGTTGGTACCCACATTAGAAGAATTCTCCCAGCTGCTTGGGATACCTATCCTGGATCAAATACCTTTCAGTGGTTTAGAAAAGAGGCCAAAATCTGAAGAAGTTGCCGCAGCTTTACACATGACGAAGTCCGACATCGAAGCTAATTGGGTAACAAGGAGTGGAGTTAAGGGTTTACTTGCCAAATTCCTGACAAATAAGGCCCGAGAATTCTTAAAAGTTATGAACGTCCGTGCTTTCGAAGACATCCTGGCATTGCTAATCTATGGCTTGGTGTTATTCCCTAATCCAGACCAATTCATAGACATGAATGCTATTAAGATATTTCTCACTCATAACCCTGTACCTACCTTGCTGGGAGACATTCTGCATTCCCTCCACACTCGTACCATGAAAAGGCAAGGGACTCTCATGTGCTGCATACCTCTATTGTCTAGGTGGTTTATTTCACACCTTCCTCAATCAGTCTTGAAGAATGAGCAAAATCTGAGATGGTCTCAAAGGATAATGTCACTCTCCCATTCAGACATCTGTTGGTGTCCTCAGTTCAAGGAAAAGGTTACCATCATCGATCGTTGTGGCGAGTTCCCTAATGTACCACTCCTAGGAATAAGAGGAGGTATTACTTACAATCCTGCTTTAGCTCTGCGACAGTTTGGTTGTGCTCGAAGAGATGGCCCACATGAAATGATCATCGAGGGCATTGTGTTCGACTATGACAACGATTCCCAAGGCCACTGTCAAAGATTTGTACGAGCTTGGGGCATGGTGAAGAGAGGTACGGTAGGACAGAAAAATTCTATTCCTATGGAACCTTATCTCAGATGGGTACGCGCCAGAGCTCGTGAACTTGTCATGCCATATCTCGCAATCGGACCTCAGATTGTCGAACCTGAAGCTGAAGGAGGTGCTCCTCAGATCATTCCTTATCCAGATATGCCTACCAACATTGAGGAACTAAAGAGATCCTGGATCCAGTTGAGAGAAGAAAGGGATACTTTCGAGACTCAGTTCGTCGCAGAAAGGAAGAAAGTGTTAGAACTTACCAGTCAGCTTAATGAGGAACGAAGACTCAATGCGTATCTTCGCCCAAAAATAAGTCGCCCCTGGGAGACTTGAGCTTTCATTGTATTTTTATTATCATTCCTTTTGTAATGAACATTGATCAAAGAAATTAGCGATAAACATTTCTCTCTTGTTGGTGATTTACGCAAAGTTAAATTCCAAAAGTCCTTGAAAACATTTCATACATTGCATAGCATAACATTGCATAACAGGTATTCTACAAGTTCAATATTCTCACGGTCTTCATTGCAAACAGAAAAATGGATCTCGAACAAACTGTCAAGGATCTCCAGACTCAGAATGCTCAATTCAAGGAGATGATGCTAAGCTTATCCAAGGGGCAGGAGGAACTGAAGGCTCTGTTGTTCGAAAAGAAGAAAGACAAGAAAGCTGTGAGTTTCATTAACCCGGGAAGAAGGCGTAAAGGACAGGCTATGGGAATCAAACTTGGAATCCCGAATGGTCCAGAAGAGGGGGCGGAGAATGACTCAGAGGAAGAGAATGCTGATTTCTCCAACCCTGAGGATGACGACGAGGACTATGAAAATGAACAGTACTCTCCAAGAGATGATAAGTACAAATTGCTGGAAGAACGCATGCTAGCTATGGAAGGTCAGAAGACGCCTGGTCTAGATTTCGAAAGTTTGGGTCTGGTCTCCGATGTGACCATTCCCCGCAAATTCAAAATCCCCACTTTCACTAAGTACGATGGTGCATCCTGTCCTCAAATGCATTTAAGGGCTTATGTGAGAAAGATTCAGCCGCACACCACTGACAAGAAACTATGGATCCATTTCTTCCAAGAGAGCCTGTCTGGCACACAGTTGGAATGGTATTATCAGCTCGAGAGCTCTGACATCCGCACCTGGACTGATTTAGCGACAACCTTCTACAAGCAGTACCAGTACAACTCTGAGTTAGCACCTACCCGGCTACAGTTGCAGAATATGGCCATGGGATCTAAAGAAAGCTTCAAAGAGTATGCTCAGAAATGGAGAGATTTGGCTGGCAGAGTCAAACCCCCTATGACTGATCGAGAGTTAGTGGACATGTTCATGGGTACACTGACTGGCCCATTCTACAGCCATCTACTGGGAAGTTCTTCATCAGGTTTCACTGAACTTATACTGACAGGTGAACGGGTAGAGAGCGGCATTCGAAGTGGAAAGATACAGGCAACTACTTCTGCAAGCACCAAAAAGTCCTATCAGGGAAAGAATGAATCAAATGCTGTGTACAGTGAAAGGAAGCATAACAAGAAGAATCGTGACCATACTGTTGGGGCAGTTACAATTGCCGCCCCGCCAGCTCAAAACTTCCAGCAAAGACCAGACAGACCAAGAAGGCAGTTTACCAAGCTCAATATGACTTTAGC
Source organism: Lathyrus oleraceus (assembly GCF_024323335.1). NCBI lineage: Eukaryota > Viridiplantae > Streptophyta > Magnoliopsida > Fabales > Fabaceae > Lathyrus > Lathyrus oleraceus. The sequence goes on from NC_066580.1 coordinate 146,321,797, forward strand.
ACAAGCACTGCAAAGTATGCTAAAGGTAAACTTAATCACTCTCATAGGTCCTCCTGCAAATGTCAACACTACTTCGCCTCGTTATAATCCCAATGCCAGGTGTGCATATCACTCCGATAGCCCCGGGCACGATACAAACGATTGTTGGTTGTTGAAGAACAAAATTCAGGATATGATCGACGCTGGGGAAATTGAGTTCGAGCCTCCGGAGACTCCTAATGTCATCACTGCCCCTCTGCCTAATCATGACAAGACTGTCAATGCTGTGGAGGATACTGATAACGGTTGTGACTTGGATAGCTGGATTCTCCCAATAATTGATGATGGACTCAATAATTGGAAGGCTGAAGACACTATCCCGATTTTCTCTAGTCAGGAGTAATTGTTATTGCTATTTTAGTGTTTCAAAGCATTGTGTCTATACCCGTGGCATAATAGCTAATTTTTCAAGGGTTTGTCATTTTTCATAAGCATATTCATATTCAATAAATCAATGGACTTTTTTGCATTCAAATATTGCGCTCTTTATCTTTCCTGTCATTTTTCAAACAAGCTATGTTTTCTTGCACACACTCACGTAACAATTTGCCGATCCATATCCACTCTGGATCCTGTTGGTAATGACTCTGCTACTGTTCATTATGACTTTGAAAATCCGATCTACCAAGCCGAGGATGGAAGTGAGGAAGATTGTGAAGTCCCTGGAGAACTTGCCAGACTGGTACTACAAGAAGAAAAGACCACGCAGCCGCATGAGGAATCAATTGAAATTGTAAATCCGGGTACTGAAATAGACAAGAAAGAAGTCAGAGGTTTCTTGGGACACTTGAATTACATTGCCCGATTCATTCCACACTTGACTGCTACTTGCAAACCTATCTTCAAATTACTGAGGACAGTCAAGAGATGATGAATGTCAGGAAACTTTTGATAAAATCAAGAAGTGTCTCCAAGAACCTCCAATTCTGACACCACCAGTTGAAGGAAGACCTCTAATCATGTATTTGACCGTGTTAGAAAATCCAATGAGGTGTGTTGGGGCAACATGACGAGTCTGGTCGAAAAGAGCATGCCATATACCGCCTTAGCAAAAGGTACCGACTGTGAAACAAGATACTCATAGCTCGAGAAAGCTTGCTGCGCTTTGGCTTGGGCTGCTCGCCGACTAAGACAGTACATGTTGAATCATACCACTTTATTGATTTCTAAGATGGATTCTATCAAATATCTACTCGAGAAACCTGCTGTCTCCTGAGAGAGTTATCACTGATAATGGTACTAAACTGAACTCTACACGCAGTTCAAAATAAAGCACCATGACTCTTCTCCGTACCGGCCAAAGACGAACGGCGCCGTGGAGACTGCTAATAAGAATATCAAGAAGATCATACATAACGTACAAAGACTGGCATGAGATGTTACCTCTTGCTCTTCATGGTTGCGTACTTCGACCGGGGGCAACTCCGTTCTCTTTAGTCTATGGAATGGAAGCCGTCTTACCAGTGGAAGTTCAGATTCCCTCTCTAAGAATTGTGAAAGATGCAGGCTTAGATGAGGATGAATGGATTCAAACTCGACTCGATCAGATAAATTTGATTGATGAAAAGAGACTTGCGGCTGTTTGTCATGGGCAGATATATCGGAAGCGCATGACCCAGGCATTCAACAAAAAGGTCAAGAGACGAGTGTACCGAATCGACAACTTAGTTATCAAGCATATCATTCTACCACAAAGTGATCCCAGGGGCAAATGGACTCCCACATACGAAGGGCCACTTGTAGTTAAGAAGGTATTCTCTGGTGGAGCCATGATACTTGCTACAATGGACGGCGAAGATTTCCCGCATCCTGTGAACGCGGACATAGTTAAAAAATACTACGCATAAAAGAGACCCGCTAGGTCGACGTACCTAGGCAAAAGTAAGGGCATCCCGGCGAACCAAAAGGGTTCGGGCAAAAATTAGGGATAAACATATAAAGACGTACACCCGGCAAGTCGAAAACCTGAAAAGGCGGCTTGAGCAAAAAAGGGTATCCCGGTGGACTGAAAACCTGAAAAGGCGGTCCAGGCAAAAATTAGGGAAAGCGTATGACTATGCCCCGTTCTCTGTCAGCTTCGCCCAAGTTCAAGGGACCGAACAAGCCAATCACTTCTATCCGACAGCAGGAGATGAGATGCTTGAAGACATAATGACGGTAGTGGATTTAAAATCAACAGGACTTTTCCTGCATAGCTTTTTCTTTGTTTTCTCGGCAATTTCCTCTTACTAGGATTTCTGTCTCCTTGTACACGATTTGCCTGTTCATGGGCCCTCTTTCAAAATCAATACAATTTCATTTCCAAAAAGACGCTTTTGTTTCACCTTTTCTGTTTTGTTTGCGTAAACGTCCATTGATTTAACTTGAATTGATATATGCATTTGAATATGATCAATGTTTACAAAAAAAATGCATGCCTAAAATGGCAATAGCAATTACGAAAAGACTTTAGGATCGAGGAGAAGGTCTAATCACGCTTTCCAATGGATCCGTTGCTAATTCTATTCCCCAACAAGAGCCAGCTATTCCCCAGAAGAAGTCGATATCATCAGACAGATTGATCATCTCTTCCATCCCCAGCCAGGCTCTGTTGAGTGGTTCCATCGTCAGACCGAAATCAAGTATCCCCCAGCTAAGAAAGGGTCATCAATACAAATATCACCGACCAGAAGACCGAGATTTATTCCCCCAGTAGAGTCCCCTGGAAGAACGTTTCAGACGCATAGTGCATTCATTACATCATTTCACATCACATACCTACATACAATTTTCATTCCGCATCATATACATTACATCATTTCATAACATATACATGCATACAAAGCTCGCATTCATTCCAGACGCATAATTCACTCATTACATCACTTCACAGCACATGCATGCATACAACATTTGCATCTCATGCATCATGACATGGCATGAAGCTAACTTTATTTTTCAGGTTAATCATCCTCCTGACACAGTCAAAACAAAGGTCCATTCAGACGGACATCCTCATCAATTACATTCAAAATTCAACTATAACCCTCAGACACTGCCTAGCATACGGTATATTCCGAGGTGTAGTCTAGCGTACGACTACTTTCTTCTTCAGATACATCTTTTAGATCTGCTCCATGTCAACATCCATTCTGACATCCTCCTAACGATGGCATCTATAAGCCCATCCCAAATATTCATTGCAAATACAGCATACACAAATACTATCAGATATGGCCTACCGTACGGTTCTTTCTGATTCAGCCCAACATATGACTCCTTCCACTCAGATACGATCTAACGGACGATCCATTCTGATCTTCAACTATCCCAACACGGTCTAATGTACGACCCAGTTGGACCTTCACTTCTCAGGTACTGCCTAGCATACGGTCCATCCTGATTCATCTCAACATATGACTCCTTCAACTCAAATACGATCTAGCGTACGATCCATTCTGACCTTCAACAACTCAGATACGATCTAGCGTACGATCCATTCTGACCTTCAAGTCAGATTCTGCTCAGTGACAGTCTAATGTACGACCAAGTTAGACCGTCAAGTCCTCGGATTCTGCCCAGATATAGTCTAATGTACGACCAAGTTAGACCAGATTCTGCTCAGTGACAGTCTAATGTGCGACCAAGTTAGACCGTCAAGTCCTCGGATTCTGCTCAGATACCGTCTAATGTACGACCAAGTTAGACCAGATGCTGCTCAAATACAGTCTAATGTACGACCAAGTTAGACCTTCGTCTCCTCAGATGCTACCTAGTGTACGGTACATTTCTGAAGTGTAGTCTAGTATACGACTACTCCCTTGCTCAGGTGCTACCTTCGGACAGGTACATTCCTGAATGGTAGTCTGGTATACGGCTACTCCCTTACTCAGGTGCTACCTTCGGACAGGTACATTCCTGAATGGTAGTCTGGCATACGGCTACTCCCTTGCTCAGGTGCTACCTTCGGACAGGTACATTTCTGAATGGTAGTCTAGTATACGACTACTCCCTTGCTCAGGTGCTACCTTCGGACAGGTACATTCCTGAATGGTAGTCTGGTATACGGCTACTTCCCTTGCTCAGGTGCTACCTTCGGACAGGTACATTCCTGAATGGTAGTCTGGTATACGGCTACTTCCCTTGCTCAGGTGCTACCTTCGGACAGGTACATTCCTGAATGGTAGTCTGGTATACGGCTACTTCCCTTGCTCAGGTGCTACCTTCGGACAGGTACATTCCTGAATGGTAGTCTGGTATACGGCTACTTCCCTTGCTCAGGTGCTACCTTCGGACAGGTACATTCCTGAATGGTAGTCTGGTATACGGCTACTCCCTTGCTCAGGTGCTACCTTCGGACAGGTACATTCCTGAATGGTAGTCTGGTATACGACTACTCCCTTGCTCAGATGCTACCTTCGGACAGGTACATTTCTGAATGGTAGTCTAGTATACGGCTACTCCCTCTTCAAGCAGATTCGGCCTAACGGACGGCTCTATCTGCAACTCAGAAACGATCTAGCGTACGATCCGTTCTGATCTTTCATCCCCATCAAAGTCATTTGCCTAACAAACAGCTCACTCTGGTATTCAGATACGGTCCAGTGTATGATTCATTCTGATCCCTTATCCCCAGCAGTATATAGCATACTCTGACTCCCCAGCGAAGTCAACAGCATGATGGATGATTCACTATACGATCTAGCGTATGACCCGGTATGACATCCATGTCTTCAGACATTGTCTAACGTACGACGCAATCTGGAAATCTCCTCTACCTGGATGGCATCTTTAAGCCCATCTCCACCAAGACTAATTGGCAAGTGCAAAATTTTGGGGCATTCTAGTGTTCAATAATCTTTCACCTCTAGACCACGAACGGCACATACCATTCTACTCTCTCGGTTCAAGAATATTGAACAGGGGCAGCTGTCATACCCCAAAATTTGCCCATTAATATTTCAAGACATTTCAGGGCGCTCCGACTCATTTTTATGACACTTAAAGGAACAAAGGCCCAGCTCGCGAATGACCCAAACTGGCCTACTCGCTACACGCTCACCTAGTGATAATATGAAAGTGGTTTATTTGGAAGCGGAGGAAAAGGGGTGCAAAAAGAAAAGAAAACGAACCAAACAGCAAAGCCCAACCCAAAGTACAAGAACACGGGTGTGGCATCTGTGACGAGCGTCACAGAGGCTGTGACGAGCGTCACGCCTCGCACACCCCTGTGACGGGCGTCACACATGGTGTGACGAACGTCACACCATTCCCCTACTTTGTGGGCGCAGGCAACGCTTCAGAGACTTGAAGATCCGTTGGGCCCTATATCCACGTACGTGTTGAAGACCTTTTTGGCAGCAGGCATGACCTAATGACAACAATATAAATAGCCTCCTTGAAAACCTAAAAAGGGGAGCTTTTTCCGAGATTCTTTTTCCTTTGCCGTTTTCGCCTTTGCATTTTTTCTTCTTTTCCAGCAGCTTAGGCATTGTGTTTTACAAGTGCTACACTATTTCTTTTGCAATTCCTGATTCCCTTTTGGTATTTAGTTAATTCTTTTCGCACAATAGTTTCTACAACGGAAACTATTGTGTGCCTTTTTACCGAATCTAATCTTACGGCGGCAGCAAGGTCACCTCCGCTCAAGTCGATCCGATCGGCCAATTCAAGGTTGCGACTCAATTGCAAACAGGTTTGCGTTACTATTATCGCTTTATGTTCCTAATTCACATGTGATATCATAATTGAGATTCATAAATATATTTGAGGCTTTGCATGTAACTTAAGTATGCCTGGATACTTTGAATTGTTGTAATGGATGCCGCTGTTCTTCGTCCTATTTTGATCTTTGCCCATCTGACCTGTTTTATCATAACCATGCTTTGTTTACCTATTACTTTGGTGCAACTCTCGATTGCACCCTGATTTGGTATTCTAACCCGTTTGCTGAATTTTGCAAAGGTTCATATGTCCCAGGAAAAGATTGCTGTTTAGGGCTTCCACTTTATTTGTGGGATACCCTTGTGGAGACTCACCCTAAGTGGCCTAATTAATTTTAATGTGTTAATTTTAATGTCTCAATTTTAATGTATTAATTTTAATGCATTGATTTTAGTATGGACTTAATTACTTAATTGACTTTAAAATATGACCTTTAAATAAGTGATCTTGGACCTCTCTTTGCTGCCTTACGGTATTACGGTATAACGGTCATGTCCCGCGAATGTGGGGATACGCTTAGCAATGACCCTTCGATTAAATCATCATAAAATAAATCATAGTCCCTCGGATGTTGCCTTCAAAAATACGATTTTGTCCCTCGATGACCCTTCGGTGTAGCCTACGGTTAAATGATGATCGTCCCTTCGAATGCTAAGGTATCCTTACAACTGTTGCCTTCAATGACCTATCGATGACCCTACGATGACCCTTTTACATCCAAAGGGTAAAATTACTTACTTCTCAATAGTAAGGACAGTTTTACCCTCATAAGGATAGGAAACGTTCATAAAGACCTTAGGAAGGTATAACTCTCAATTACTGGATCATAACCTAAAACATTTTCCACCCCTCACACTTTACACTTTACAAATCCTAGAAAATCACCACTTGGTATATATTCATACTAGAATCATTACCGAGTTACATTTTTCTAAACCATTTTCAAAATCAAACGAGATAACCACTTTGTATACATTCATACGAGAATCATTACAAAGTTAAACTCTCTTTTCAAAACATTTTCTAAACAATTCACGAACACTTTTCAGACAAAAATATAAGTGATCCAGCAATTAAGAGCCCATGGATAACCATGGATACAAAGGGTGCTAACACCTTCCCTTTGTATAATGTACCTCCCGAACCCAAAATCTAAATTAAGGTCTTTCTTGTTCTTTTCCACCTTTCCTTATTGGATAAAAGAAAAGTCGGTGGCGACTCTTGCTAACCGCGACATTGCGATTAAAACCACAAAAAAGTCAGTTCACCGTATGACAACACTCCTTGTGTGTGTTCGGTTCGGATGCTGATGTAAGTCCAGTGATTGGCATTCGGGCTCCACGTTTGCTTTCTTGTGTGTGTTTTGGTTCGGATGTTGATGTAAGTCCAGTGATTGACATTCAGGCTCCACGTTTGTCTTTGCCTGTGTTGGTTTGTGTGCGTGTTAGCCGAGCTACGAATGCTCTGATTCTTCTTCGTCCAAGAAGATACGTATGCATAGGATGCGATATCCTAGCGAGCATGTGTCGTTTCGCCAGTCCGAACTACTTGGACTCTGATGTCTATGCATGATAGACTAAGTAGGCCCAGGATGCGATATCCTGCCGAGTTCAGTCTTGTTTGTTTTCCTGTGTCTCTTTCAGCCAGTGTGTGTGTGTGTTTGAGCAGTGTTTTAGCAACCATTTTCCTTCCTATTGTGCGTGGATCCCGTCGAGTACGACGGATGCGTAGGGGTGCTAATACCTTCCCTTCGCATAACCGACTCCCGATCCCTTTCTCTTTGGTTGCGAGACCATGTTCTTTCCAGGTTTACTCTGAGCATTTCCTTTCCCTCCTTTGGGATAAATAACGCACGGTGGCGGCTCTGTTGTTCTTGTTTCCCGCCGGTTTTTCGCGTAATGCGACAGATGTCGTCCACATAAAGAAAAAGATATGCCATGTGTGTATCTTTTTAATAAATGAAAAGAGAGTTGTTCGACTTGCTTTGAGAGAATCCGATATAATATACATAATATGCAAAACGTTTCAGATCCTTAAACCCAAAGGTTGATGCATATACACCATTTCTTTGAGTTCATCGTGGAGAAAAACATTCTTGATGTCTAGATGATGAATTTTCCATGCTTTTGAAAAAGAGAGACCGAGTACCGTTCAGATGGTGACTAGTTTAACAGCCGGACTGAAAATGTCTTCCCAATCTATGCTAACCTATTGACCTGTACCATTACCTACACGTCGGACTTTATGCCTCTCAAAAGAACCGTCAGATTTTTCTTTATGCCTAAAAATCCACAAAGAACTAATAACATTTGCATCAGGTGGACAAGGTACTAAATCCAACTTCTTATTTTAAATAAGAGCATTGTATTCATCATCCATAGCTATTTTTCAATTTGGGTCTTTTAGTGCTAACACAAGGTTACCAGGGAGATGAGATTTTGTGACATGTCTGTGAGTATTTATGTATTTTTGATTGAGTTTAAAAATTCCATGTTGGATTCTCGTAACCGGTTTGTTTTCAGAACTAAGGGTAGGCTGGTAAATGAGAGGAAGTTGGATATTTGGTGTAGTAGACGTGGATGTAAATGCGTGGGTCAGTTCAGAGGTGGGTTGAGCCGAGTTGTGTGTTTGGGTGGGGTGTGCTAGGTTTGGCTGGGGATGTGGCCGAGTAGATGGGAAATGTTGGGCTGATCCTGATTGATGAGGTGGTGGGGAATTTTGTTGAGAGATGTGGGCCGATGTCATTGGATTTGGGGTAGATTGGCTAATAAGGTGGTTTATTATGTAAGGTGATAATTCATTATCAAGAAATTGATACTTTTTGAGATTGAGAGTGTGCAGCTTAGAGAAAGGAAATTCCGATTCATCAAATATGACATGACGATAAATGACGATTTTATTTAGTGATAAATCATAACGTTTGTATCCGCGATGATTTGAAGGATATCCTAAAAAACGCATGGGGTGGAACGAAATTGGAGTTTATTTATGGTGGTTCATGGAAAAAGGGGGTAACATAAACAACCAAAAATTCTTAGATGAGAGTAGGATGAGTCCTTTTGAAAAAGAAATTTGAGAGGTGATTGATAATTCAACTTTTTATTTGGTAAAATATTCAATAGATAAGTTGCCATTTGTAAAGCATGGTACCAAAAAATTTACGGTAAAGAAGCATGAATTAGTAAAGTCCGAATTATATTATTAATAGAATGATTTTTTCATTCAGGTTTGCCATTTTGAGATGAAGTATGAGGATACGAGAAACAAAATGAGATTCCATTCGCTTCACAAAGGTTTTGAAAATTACTATTGACATGTTCTCTACCATTATCACATTGAATGTTTTTAACTTCCCTATGAAATTGAGTTTTAATATATACTCTTAAATTTTCAAAAGTTGGAAAAATTTGAGATTTATGTGAAATTGGGAAATTCCACAAAAAAAGAAAAAGAGTAGTCCCAAATCGAGCACATAATATTTATGACCGGAAGCTCTTAATACAGGAGATGTCCAAACATCACTGTAGCACCTCAAATTTGCACCTACCCATTTGTACATACATTTTCACATTAGGTCCTTAACATAACATAGTCCACTGCATAGCATTGCATTGTCCTTTGCCCAAGTGCAAGTCATCAGACAAAATTGGGTCAAGAAGCTCAGGAGATCAGTCAGACAAGCAAGCAAGTGCATCTTTCATTGAAGCAAAGCCCTAGGGTTGGTTTATCAAGTTCATATGATTATGTGATCATTGTGAAGTGGTTTGGCCAAAGATTGGATGCTCAGAAGTCATCAGTCAAGCTGAATTTCAGCTGAAACCCTAGAAAGTCAATTGTGGTCAACTGTGGTCAACTGTGCCTGATTTTATGGGTTTGAAGGGGGGAGATGGTTTGAAAGGCTTCAGTCATGTCCATACAAGTCTCATTTGACATATCAAAGATCAAGATTGAAGAATTTGAAGTCAGATGAAAAGTTTCCAGAAATAGCAGGTGACCTGTAATTGGAAACTGCCAAAAATGGAAAGTTCTTCTCCTCAAATTTACATCATCATACAAGCTTCAAATGGAATTTTGTCCAAAATGAAAGTTGAAGATCTTGATCTCACCTTTCCAAAAAGTCCAAGAACACTCATTTCTCATGTGTGGTTGGTAAGTTATGATCAAATTATTTTCAGAAAAAGTTGAAATTCAAAGTGCCATAACTTTTGAATGGAAAGGCCAAATTGGGTGATTCTTTTTTGAGCAAACGACATTTGACATGTACTTTCATGATGCATCATCACATTTCATCAAAAATCATCATAGCAAAAGTCCATTTTTCAAGTGTTCATTTTGCATTTTGGTGGGAAAAATAGTCAATTTGAAAAATACATGTAATTTTCATACCAAACCACTTCCAACACACCATAAACAGAAATTGTGACTTGCTTCAAGTGCATTTGCACTGTTTTATTGGCTGCATTTGGAAAAGGTCATTTTGGCCATTTTAGCATAAAACTCCATTTTGCTAATCCACTTGAATTTGCTTAATCATGTTTAACAAAGTGATTAGTACATCATATAAGTTCCTAATTGTAACTGTTTCACATAATCACAATTCATTTTCTCAGATCCAAAGCAAAATTCTCCAAATTCTCTCAACTTTTCTCACACTTTTTTCACTTTGATTCATCAAATTTCACTGTGCTTCGTGCTTGTTCTTGTGTGGTTTATCATTGGCAGGTACTATTGATCATCTGTTGAAGGAGAAATCGTGAAGAACTTGGCTAAATCGCAACTGTTGGAACCTTGCTCATCCATGGCATCTTGAAGTTTCTTCATCATCGAGCACTACTGAGCTACGATCCTCGGTTCATTCATCTTCCACATCCTTAAGGAACTTCTGTTTTCACGCTTCACATCCAAAAAACGCCAAATCACGAACTGCATCATCACTAAGGTCAGAACTCGATTGACATGATTCTTGAAATTAGATTATGGCTTATGTAGATCTTGTAACGTAGAACACGCTGCAGCTTGAATCGTACGTTTCCATTAAGTATTGATGAAGAAATCTTGATTCGAAGTTTGATTGCTAAAACTTGTTTGAATCGATCCTCTTGCCATGAGTAGATTTAGGTTAAATCCTTGTTAGATTAATGATGTATGAAGCATGCCGTTTCGATTGGTATATTGCTTGCATGTTTCTGTGATGATTTGTTCATGAGCATGATGAATGAGCAAGAACACGATGAACACTTTGAATTTCGTTTCCAGAATACGATTAGATCCATCGCCCGCGCCTTTGCATGTTTTTTGTTGTTTATTTGCCATGTGTCCAATTACCGCTTGACACATCACTTAATGAAACGCAGAGTTTCATTAAGTGAGCAGCTTAATTACAACAATGCCACTGCCTCCATTTAAATTCATTTTAATTGATGAATGTTTATTTCATTTTCATGATTAAACTTCAAAAAATCATAATTAATTCATGGATGATCCAAATTGGTTGGGAATTTTTGCATCCATCTCCATTTTTCATCTAGCTTTTTATAGGCATGATAACACAAGTTGTGCACGGGTGGTTTTTATTTTGGTCTAATGTCTTTGATCATGTATGCTTTTTGCCTATGTTTTGCCATTTCATTCATGAAATCTTGATGCTTGCTCCAAAATGCTTGAAATTTTATATGCATGATCTAGACTCATTCCTGGTGATTTTGGTATATGGTTTGCTAATTTTGCATTTCTGGATTGTGAGATATGATGTAATCTTTGAAGGTGTGACCATGTATGTTAAACCATGTCTTGTTCATGTTCCTGATTTTATTTTCCATACTTGTGATATGCCAATTGCTCTGAATTTTTGCATGTGATTACTTCTGTATGTCTAGTTTGAGCATGATTTTTTGTAGATTTTTTAGATTTATTTCCTATTTGATTGGGATTTTATTTTCTGTTTAGTCATTTGTTGACTTTTTGTGAGACATGTTTCTATTTGATTTGTGAAATTCTCATGCCTTATCATATGAAGCTGGAATTTTGTGGATTGGTTCTTAACATGTTTAACTTCATTTTGGCTTTGGTGTGGTTCATTTATCTTGTGCCAATTCTGTTTTGAACTCTTTTGAAGTTGATATATGATTTGTGGCCTTGTTTGAGTTTGTTTTTGCATGCCATGACTTCATGAATTAAATTTCCATACTTCCTCTGGTCCAAATAGCATGAAATTTGGTATGTTGCTCATTGAATGTGTGCTGTTTAGACTTGAATTTTCTGGGAATTTATTGAGCTATTTTGGTATTGGTTTGATTGTGATCATTCTGTTTGCTCCAATGTGATTCCAAAGTGCATAGTTTGACATGTTTTGTGTATGAAATGGATTTGGTGCATAGTTTTGATGTGAGACCAATTGGATTCTACTCTTGTTGGATAAATCTTGGTTTTGGATAATTTTCACTTTCTGTTTTGAATTTTTCACCTCCTTTTGACCCTAGGCTTGTCCTAGTGGTCTTGTTTCTCATGTTTGAGTTTGCTTTTCAAGTTAGGAAGCAAATGCTTTAAGGAGATTAATACAAGTTGATTGAGTTTGGTTGATTGTTATGAACTAACTTGTTCTATTTTGTAGGATGCTTAGCTCACTTGCTTTGGGCTTGTGCTTTGCACATGTGATTGATAGTGTTGACTGTTGATTCTTATTTGCTTGTTTTGACTTTGTGATTGGTATACTGACTGTATTTGATTGATTTCAGGTACATTAGTTGCTAATAGTTCTTTGAGAACTTGCATTGCTTTGCTTGATAGCATTTGCATTGAGGTATAGCACCTTCTTCTTCATGTAGTCTGGAAGACCTGACCTGTTACTTGGCCAGGCACCTGTCTGAAGTCCTCCTTAAGAGGCAATGTTTGTGCTTGTTTATTTTTGTCCCCAAGCAGGAAAAGACCTTTGTTAAAGCAATTGGCAGACACAAGAGGTGTGTAGTCCACCTCCTGCTATTCTGTTGAGTCGTCCCTTGGCTCATATCACATGTTGATGCCTTGTGAACATTAACCCAAGATCAGTTGAGTCAGTGTCATAAGTGTAGAAGGGTTCCCACTTTCTGGACCCACACTTCATTGTCTGAAGCTCTCTCTGACCAGGGATAAGAGCTGTGAAGTCTAATCTTCACTCACCTTTCATCTGGCTTCACCTTGACTCTCAATGTCAAGGTTAAGAGCTAACATCACCCAGATACAGATGGCTTACTCTTGCAGCCTAACCCCTTGATTGAGCCCCACTTGTGTGTATATAGTGTGTGCTATTTGTGATTGTTTGCTTTGCTGTTTGTGCTGATTAAGATAGGCTTGCTCCCTGTGCAAGTTAGCTAGAAACCTTGACTTAGGGATGATTTTGCATGATAACATCTAGGCTCGAGTTAGTCTCCCTAGTTGTGTCTCCCTCTGTTATCTGGTTAGGCTAGTCCTGTGTACCTTCGTAGGGGAACTACGTCGCCCTGATCCTCATACCAGATGAGGTACGTAGGCAGGAGATGAGCAGATCTCTCCGGGCGCCCGTTTTGTTTTGTGTTGTGTGTGTCAGGAGATGGATGTAAGACCAGCGATTGGCATTCCGTATCCTCTTGTTGTGTGCTTGGAGTCCGGTATAAGTCCATCAAGTGGCATCTGGTTTCCAGTGTGGGTGTGTTCGGTTCGGAAGCTAATGTAAGTCCAGCGATTGGCATTCGGGTTCCATGTTTGCCCGTGTTTTGTGTAGGAGTTTGACGTAAGCCCAGCGATTGACAGTCGATTTCCTGTGTTGTTTTGTTTGGCGTGCATGAGCCGAGCTACGAATGCTCTGATTCTTCTTCGTCCAAGAAGATACGTATGCATAGGATGCGACATCCTAGCGAGCATGTGTTTTCCCCAGGTCGAACTACTTTGACTCTAATGTCTATGCCTGATAGACTAAGTAGGCCCATGATGCGATATCCTGTCGAGTCCGTCTTGTTTGTTTTCTTGTGTCTCTTTCAGCCAGTGTGTGTTTATTTGAGCAGTGTTTTAGCAACCATTTTCCTTCCTATTGTGCGTGGATCCCGTCGAGTACGACGGATGCGTAGGGGTGCTAATACCTTCCCTTCGCATAACCGACTCCCGATCCCATTCTCTTTGGTCGCGAGACCATGCTTTTTCCAGGTTTACTCTGAGCGTTTCCTTTCCCTCTTTTGGGATAAATAACGCACGGTGGCGACTCTGTTGTTCTTGTTTTCCCGCCGGTTTTTCGCGTAATGCGACAATCACTATTTAATATATCAAAAGACATAAAAATAGAGTTTTGTGAATCAATAAATGACAATTTAATATGTTTACCAAGAGGATAAGAGTGGCAAAAAGCTGAATTTAACTTTGAAGTAGGAATAAAATCAATCATTTTATTTTTCCTAAGAGAATCTAAAATAGATGCTCCTAGGTGACCCAAACATTGATGCCAAACTGAAGTAGATAAAACTGTAAACTTAGAAGCAAATATGTTTTTATTTTTGGTTTTGTTCATGATGTGATAGAGTTGGCCTTGACTCTCACATCTCACTAGAACCATCCCTGTCTGAAAATCATTCATAAAAAAACTAAACAAATCAAATTCATCAGAAACATGGTTATCAATAGTGAATTTGTGAACGTGGATTAAATTTTTAATCAATTTCGGTGCATGGAGGACATTTGATAAAGCTAATGGAGGGTGAGGAAGGGGTAAGTTAGCATTTCCTAAACCATGATTATGAATTGAAAGACCATTTCCTACTATAATACTATTATTTTTTCTCAAATTAAAATAACATGAGATATTACCATGTGTGGATGTCTTATAAAATGTTGCTCCAGTGTCTATGTACCAAGATGAGTTAGACTGAACAAGATGAAGAGTGTAGAGAGCAACTTCAATATCTTTCGGGCATAGGATAGTTGTAGCAAAAGCAACTGGTTGTGGAATGGATCCTAGAATTCCATTTTATTGAGTTTTTGGGCTAACATTGGGCCTAATCCAATAACATGGGGAAAGTTTTACCTCATACACCTACATTTAGAAAAGTTTACTTCGTACCCCTACGTTTAGCCTCATACTCCTACAATTCTTCAAAAATTCCAATTCTACCCTTAACTGGTTTTAACTAATTTACCATTTCATTTTTACCATTCAGTTGAAACTTTCAAAAATTACACATTTCACCCTCGCACCGGAACTCCTGGAAAAAGACTTCCGGTATGTATTTTTTCCAAACCTAAAGACTTCACAAAAGACATCCGGAACACACAAAGTAATGAACCGGAAGTCTTCACGAAAGAGTT
This sequence comes from Lathyrus oleraceus, assembly GCF_024323335.1. Lineage (NCBI taxonomy): Eukaryota > Viridiplantae > Streptophyta > Magnoliopsida > Fabales > Fabaceae > Lathyrus > Lathyrus oleraceus. The sequence goes on from NC_066580.1 coordinate 146,336,845, forward strand.
CCGGTTCTTTAAGAAAAAAGTCACGTTCCAGAACACTTTTTGAAAGAGTTCTGGTAAACAAAGTGACACATACAGGAACTCTTTGAAGAAGTCTTCCGGTTTGTGTATTATGTGTTCCGGAACTCTTTCAAGAAGTGTTCCGGTTTGCTTTTTATTTTTATTTTTATTTTTAATTTTTGTTTTAAAATTATTTTTATTGTGCAGAAATGGAAAATCTTCCCCAAATATGTGTAGATACTTTTGATGCGTTTATAACGACTGAAAGATTTGGTACACGAGAAGAGGTGATCAGATGTATTAAAGAGGTTGAAATCGATAATAAAGTAACTGTTATTATCAGTCGTTCAGATACTGAAACAGGGAAGAGAGGGAGAAGTAACAAATTAATATTTGGTTGTGATAAAGGTGGGAAACACAAGAGTACTGATAGTGGTACCCAAAGTGCGTCCAAGAAATGTGGATGCTCATTTAAAATCAGGTCGATTCCGACGAAAGATGGGTCTGGTTGGAAGATTGATGTAAAATGTGGGTTACATAATCATGGTTTACCTGATAGATTAGAAGGTCATTCCTTTATTCGTAGGTTGACCACATATGAGAAGCAACATGTCGTTGATTTGAGAAAGAGACATGTACCACCTAGACACATATTGCTTTTCTTGCAAGATCGAGATCCTGAGAATGTCACTCGGATTACGCAAGTATACAAGCATAAGAGTGTGATACAAAAAGAGATAAGAGGTCCTAGAAGTGAGATACAACATCTGTTTAAGCTTATTGAGGATGCAGGCTATGTCTATTGGAGTAGAAAAAAGGATGACTCGGAAGTTATGAAAGAGATATTTTGGGCCCATCCTGATTCAGTTAAGTTGTTGAATATTTTTTCAATTGTGTTAGTTATGGATAGCACCTACAAGACAAACAAATATAGACAACCTTTGTTTGAAATTGTTGGCATGACATCAACCGAGTTGACTTTTGCTGTTGCATTTGTATATATGGAGTCTGAGCAGACAGAGAATTTTAGTTGGGTATTGGAGAAACTAAAAGAGTTGTTTGTGAAGAAAGACTTGTGTCCACAAGTGATTTTGACAGATAGAGATCTTGCTTTGATGAAAGCAATTGAAATTGTGTTTCCCAGGTCGATTAATTTGCTATGTAGATTTCACATTAACAAAAACGTTGGTGCCAAATGCAAACAACATGTGGTGAATGACCTGCAAAAGACGATAGACACATTATGGATGGAAGTTGTTTGGGCTAGTGATGAGGTTGAGTATGGTCAACGGTTGCATCAACTTGAGCAAGCATGTGTTGATTATAGTGGATTTATGAATTATGTGAAAGACACATGGTTGACTCCACATAGACATAAATTTGTTGGAGCATGGATTAATCGAGTGCTACATTTGGGTAACACAACGACTAATCGGTACGTCTTATAATTTTTTATGTGTTATTTTTATATGTGATATTTTTTCTATGTACTTTTTATGTGTTATTTTAAATATTTTTAGGGTTGAATCTGCTCATTGGAAGTTAAAGCAGATGTTAGGAAACAGTATAGGTGACATGGTCAAATGTGGGGAAGCTATGAATAACAACTTGAGGTTACAACTGGGAAACATTAGAGCTTCTTTTCAAAAGAGTTTTTACGAAGTTGAGCACGCGCACATAAGTCCCTTTTATGGTTATTTGTGTGGTTCCGTATCTCGAGCTGCTTTGAGACGTATTGCTGAAGAGTTATTGAGAGTTGATTATGTTGGAACTAACAGGCAAAAATGTGGTTGTACTCTTATAACATCTTATGGGTTACCTTATGCTTGTGAGTTAGGAAGATACACACTAGGTGGTATACCGATACCCATAGATGCTGTTCATGTTCATTGGAGGAAACTAACTATGGAAGTTGAGTTAGAGGTAGGTGTCGCATCCGCGAAAAAACAACCGGCGGGCTAAAACAAAAACACAAACAGAGCCGCCACTGCGCGTTATTTATCCCAAAATAGGGAAAGGAAACGCTCAGAGAAACCTGGAAAAAGCATGGTCTCGCGACCAAAGAGAAAGGGTAAGGGAGTCGGTTACGCAAGGGGAAGGTATTAACACCCCTCACGTCCGTCGTACTCGACGGGATCCACGTTCTAAAAGAAAGAAAAGGTTGCTAAAACATCACACACACACACTAAAGACAACGCAGGTGGGGTTAAGAGGAAGAGGGCTCGCTAGGACATCGCGTCCTATGCCTACATATCTCGTCGGGAACGAGAATCAGAGCTACTGTAGTTCGGCTCACGCACGCCAAACAACACACGCACAAAAACAGGCAAACATGGAGCCTGAATGCCAATCACTGGGCTTACATCAGCATCCGAACCAAAACACACGCACACCGGAACCCAGATGCCACTTGATGGACTTACACCGGCTTCCAAGCACACCACAAGAACAAACAAACACAATCAGGATACAGACAGCCAATCGCTGGGCTTACATCCATATCCTGACACGCAAGAAAGAAACAAGCAACAAGTCGCTAAGGAGTCAGGCACTCGAGCCTAGCAACTGTCAAACAAACACACACAAAAAGGAAAAAAAGTGCCCGGAGAGACCTCGCACGGCCTCCTGCCTACATACCTCGTCTGGAACAAGGATCAGGGCGATGTAGTTCCCCCCAAAGGGGGAGAAAGACTAGCCAGAAACAAAGGGAAGACACACTACCAGGGAGCTGTACTCGAGCCTAGTGTTATCATGCATCATTGCCCTATGTTATGGTTTCTACCTACTTGCACAACAGCAAGCTAATCCTATCCAGGAAGAAAGCAAGCATGCAAGCATCAACAAAACAAAACAAGCATTTCAAGCAAATATTCACATAGCACACACTATATCCAGTCAAGTGGGCTCAAACAAAGGGTTCGACTGCCGAGGCAAGTCATCTGTACAAGGGTAGAATTAGCTCTTAACCTTGCCATTGAGGGGCTAAGGTGAAGCCAGATGAAAGGTGAGTGAAGATTAGACTTCACAGCTCTTATCCCTGTCTAGGGAGAGCTTCTGACAAAGGAGTGTGGGTTCAAAAAGATGGAACCCTTCTACACTCAAAGACTCTGACACAACTGTACAAAGTACAAGATCTTGGGTTTGTGTCCCAATGCATCAACACAGTGATGTGAGCAGAGGGACGACTCAACAGAATAGTGGGAGATAGATTGCATATCTCTTTGATCCACCAATTGCCTTAATCAAGGACTTTACCTGCTTGGCACAAAGTTAAACAATCACAAACATCGCCTCTTAAGGAGGACTTCAGACAGTTGCCTGGCCAAGTAACAGGCCAGGTCTTCCAGACTACATGGAGAATAGAAATTCTACCTCAATTGGTTTAAAAACCAAGCAACAGCAAGCAAGTTCTCAAGGAACTGTAAGCAACTTAATGTACCTGAAATCAATCAAGTATCATCAGTACTCAGACAAACCAACAGTAAACAGCAAATGGTTAATCAGTTAATCTGTACAGACAACACAAGTTAATGCACATAAGTGCAAGCCATGAGCTCAAACTCAAGCATCTATCCCTACAAAAGACAATAATGTTAGTGGACAACATCAAACAAATTCAATTTACAACTTGCATTGTACTCCTTAAGCTTTTTGCCTTTCAACCTGAAAATCCACACCAAATGTGAGAAACTAGACCACTAGGCCAAGCCTAGGGTCCAAAGGGGATAAAAAATCCTCAACAGCAAGTGAAATCTATCCAAAATCACATTCAAATAACTTAAAAGCAAATGCAATTGGTCCCATGCTCATATCAATCACCATTATCATTTCATGACCTAAAAGGTACAAACTAGGCAATGTGCAACCTCAAATGACCAAACAGAACTATCTCAACCAAAAGCATACCAAAACAATTCAATTAATTCCACAAAAATTCACACCTAAACAGGACACATTCAATGTATAACATGTCAATTTTCAGCTCAATTGGACAAAAGAAAGTAGGTCAATGAAAATCAAGAAGTCTAGACAAAATTATACAAGCCAATTCAAGGCATCAACATAAGCATTAACTTCCAAAAATCATAAAACAGTGAAAACATATTAGAAATGAATGGGATCAAAACCATGATGTCCTACAATGTGTCTAGAATTCTCATGTCAAATTTCATCTTCATCCAATACCATATGAGAATTTCACAAGCAAAATGCCAACATGTGTCACACAAGGTTACCAAATGAACATACAGAGAAGAAAATTATCAATCAATTTGAAAATGCAACCAAAAATTCCAGCAAAAATCACATGTTATCTTGACATATCAATGATCATTCATGCAAAAAATTAGAGCAATCAAACATCTCTAGGCCATGCAAATAAAATCAGAAAGTTGACCTAGCTTGGTGTGACACAAATTGTCACACCTCTATTCAAAAAATCATATCTAATCAACCAAGTATCCAAAAATCACAAACTTTACATGAAAATCACCATCAACATGTCCAGCATAAGCACAAAATTTTTCATCCATTTCTTTAAAGGTATGAGTATTTCATGAAGGTTTTGGCAAAGCATACAAAAATGTACACATGAACAAAATCAATAGGCCAATTAAATTTCCACACGTGCAAAAATTTCACGAAAATCCCCATAAAATTCTACACAACCTCATGAGCATGGCACAAAAAATTTCACAAAAATTGGATGAATTTTGAAACATCTAGGAATTTTTGAAGATCATGTACCAAAATGAAATAAGAAAAGAAAAATGAAATGAAATAATAATTAAATAAATGAAGCAGTGGCATTTTTGTAAATTTTAAAACAATAGCCAAAACGACAGCGTTTGGAAAAGAAGCAGTGGAGCGCTCTGATTCGCTGGCGCTGGAGGGAAACATCATTTTCAAACGAAAAACCAAGGCAATGGATCAAACAGCGTATTTCATCATGTTCTTCAACAACAATTTCCAGAAAATGCAGCAAATTGAAGAACAACGAATTGCAACCAAAATCAACAAATGCATAGCCATTGGAACCGTCCTTCAATGTAGATTCAAGATATGTGATCTATTTAACCTAACTCCTACTGTGGCGAAGGGATCGATCGATTAAAGGTTTGGCATCAAAAGTTCAAAACGATATATCTCACTCATCAATTAACCAATTCAAAAACTAAGCCTAGCATGTTGATCTACATTGAACACACTACAAAACGCATATCTCAATTCAAAGAATAGTGAGATTCGATTTTTGGTACCTTGGAGATGGCAGTGATGATTCTTGAAGCTTTTGCGCACGATTATCCAAAACAGATGCAGATGAAGCTTTAGGAAGATGATTGGAGAAGCTATCTCAGCTCAAACACGATCCAGAAGCAAGAATTCTTAAATCACCATTATTGAGCTCCTTATGAACAGTCACGATTTTGATGTTGTTGGCATGAATCTTGACGAAACAGTTGGAGAAGAAGGTTCAAGGAACACGAATCAACAAGAATTTTGCAAAATGATTGAGAATTGGTGAAGATTTGGTCAAAAAAAGTTTGATGAAGATTGATGAATTTTGGTGAATTTGGAGGGAAAGTTGGTTAGGTTCTTGAGAATTGTGATTGTGATTTGCAATTCAGTTATGATTAGAGCTAAATACCAATCCCTTAATCACTCTCTTAATCCAAATTAGCAAAAATGAAATGGATTAGCATAATGTGAAACTTTAAGTGAGAGTTCCAAAATGCCCTTGCCAAATATCGAACCATGACAGCTCATGACATCTCAAGCAACTTCTAAATATCATTTGTGATGTGTTGCAAAAATCCTCATTCCAAAATTCCATGTATTTCTCAACTTGGACCATTTTGCCCTTGGATTTTAATTAGTACACTTGAAAATTGACCTTTTGCATTGACCATTTTTGATGAATTTTGATTATGCACCATGAAAGTACATGTGAAATGGAGTTTGCTCATAAAAAGATCACTCATTTTGGACGCTCCATGTGAAAGTTATGCCACTTTGATTATAGGTCTTTTTTTGAAATTGAATGGACCATAACTTGTCAACCATACATGGGAATTTCAAGTTCTTGGACTTTTTGGAAAGGTGAGACCAAGATCTACAACTTTCATGTTGAACAAATTTTAATTTGAAGCATTTTTGGACATGTAAGTTTGTGGTGAAAAACTTTCCATTTTTGGAAACTTCCATTACAAGCCACTTTCTATTTTTGGCAATTTTTGTCCTGACTTTATTTTCTTCTTCCTTGAGCTTTGACATGTCAAATAACACTTGTTTCAACATGAATGAAGTGTATCCAACTCTCTCCCACCTCCAAATCCATAAAATCAAGCACAATTGACCACAGTTGACTTTTCAATTGATAGATGAATTTGGCAATGCACTGATCAATCTGAACCCCAATTCTCTGATGAAATGGCTCAATGATGAAGCCCTAGCCTCAATAAGCTCAATACAATCATAAAATGATCCCCATATCCATCATAGACCCCATCTCCTTGCCATGCCCTGATTGGCCCAATGCAGATGATGATGATGTATCACTGCAACCAAGATGAAAACCAATCTCCTTGAGAACCCAAAACCCTAATTTGGACCTCCACATCCTCAGATGATTAATGACCAGTCCAATGAAACCCTAGCTTGCACCATGACCTCTTATCTCCTGATCAAGACTTAAGAGGATGACTTGCACAATGTAACCACATGATATGCAATGCAATGTTTAATGACCTAAAAATGCAATGCAATATGTTAAGCTAGTACCAAGAGAGGAGGGCAAATTTTGAGGTGTTACAGCTGCCCCTATTCAATCCACTGTGAACCTGTCGATATGAATAGCCTCGACTTTCAGATGATCAGGATGAAGAGTGATTGAATACCAAGAACAAACGAACAATTTGCACTCTGATGGGATAATAATTAACAATGCCTGTCAGAATCAGCAAAGAAACAATCTTGAAGAAACATCCATCTGGAACGGAGAAAGTCAGCCTGATCACCGAAACAAAACGTCGACCTGTATACCAAAATAAATGGTAACACAGGGATAACCATGGCCTGAACACCACATCCGCTGGGGATTACTATCTCTCTTCTTTTTATGCTTTTCTTGAACCCCGAAATTTCCTTTCTAACTGATAATCTTTTTTCATTTTCTTGAACCCCGAAAAGTTTTTTCTTTCGCGCTAATGATCCCCGATCACTGCATTTGAACCCCGATACTGTTTGCCAAAATAATGAACCCCAATCTCCAGAAAACACCTCGTGTCTCCTTTTCTCCATTTGAACCCCAGTCGCCTGACGATAACTTGCGATCGCCATTGTGAACCCCATTCTCCAGAAAATGCCTCAACATTTCCCTTTCTCCATTTGAACCCCGTTCTCCAGAAAATGCCTAAACATTTCCCTTTCTCCGTTTGAACCCCAATCTCCAGAAAATGTCTCAACATTTCCTTTTCTCCATTTGGACCCCGTTCTCCCATCTCTCGTGATAATTCCGCTGGCAACATCGGAAATAACACCAAACCACTCTGAGGGCGACATATCAGAGGGTACACCTTCACAAAAGGAAGGTAACATGTGCATCTCTTCTTCAGAAGACACCCCTAACGACTTCTGTTGGCCTCTGCCAAAGTCTAAGGTGACACATGAACAGAAGATAATCCTAAGGACCTCATCCTGGATATAATCTTCAACTCCAATCTCCATTTGAACCCCAGAAAATGCCTCAACATTTCCTTTTCTCCGATTGAACCCCGATCTCCAGAAAATGTGTCAACATTTCCTTTTCTCCAGTTGAACCCCAAAATCGCGCTGATCGCGTAACGTCCTTTGATGTTATTTCCATCTCTGCTCGATAGAAAAATTTCCTCCAATATCGCACTACTGGGGAACATTGCTGATCTGACGTCTTGATGCTAAACCCCTCAGAGTAATACTTTCAACCAGACACTGACTGATGACTGGGAGAAAACTCGACGTTTACTGGACATCGAACAATGATGTTGACAGGACATCAAACAATGATGTTGACAGGACATCAAACAAGGATGTTGACAGGACATCAAACAAGGATGTTGACAGGACATCAAACAATGATGTTGATAGGACATCAAACAATGATGTTGACAGGACATCAAACAAGGATGTTGACAGGACATCAAACAATGATGTTGACAGGATATCAAACAATGATCAACCAGACACTAACTAATGACTGGGAAATACTGTTGCTCCAAAATCACGATGCTGAACCCCTCAGAGTAACATCTTTCCACTTCCATCTGTCAAAACCCAATCTCAAGCGGTAACCACTGCTTGAGTCGCGCTGATCGCGTACCATTCTCCGATCTTCATTTCCATCTCTGTCCGACGGAAAAGTTTCCTCCAGCATCGCACTACTTGGGAATATTGCTGATCTGACGTCATGATGCTAAACCCCTCAGAGTAATACTTTCAACTTCTGTCGAAACCACCTCTCAAACAATAATCACAGCTTGAGACTAGCTGATGCTTGCAATATGATGCATGATTGATTTTTCTGCGTAATGCTCCATAATTATGGAAATGCTACGCGGTTTATTATTTTTCTATGCAATATGCTATGCTTACGCTACATGATGAATGCATAAAAGGCATCCCCCTCAAGGGATTCTGCTGGGGAGCACGAGACTCTCTGCTGAGGAACTCGTCAATACTCCGATTCCACCCTGATGGGGAATAACACTGCTGCTGGGAAAAGGCAACCCTTGCTGGGGAAGAAACTCCTTTGCACCCAATCCGCTCGAGAAACTGCTGGGGATACAACCACCAACACTCTGTGGGGATACAACAGTCTTCGACTTGCTGGGAAATCAATCCCCACTCTGCTTCGGGAAACCCTCACAGATACCTGCCAACTTCACTGGGAAATGCTCACAGATAGCTCTGCTGGGAAACAGCAGCCTCCAGACCTGGCGACTGGGGAAGCATTGATCTGACACCTGCTGGGGATAACCATCCTGTCCCTGCTAGGGGAAACGAATGCTACTCCGCTGGGGACAACCCATGCAATCCATAGGTAGCATCAACTCAGCTGGGGATGCAGATATCAGTCTGCTATGGAAACTCATCCCATCCACTGGTAGGATGAACACTGCTGGAGATATATTTCATTGAAACCCGCTCCATTCGGGGAATAGCAACCTCCAGGCCTGGCTGCTGAGGAAACACCGTTTTAAACATGCCGGGGATAACCATCCTGACTCAGCTAAGGGATCCACAGACCTTGGATCTGCTGGGGATTTAGTCCTCACAACTCTGTTTAGGGACTTAGCCGGGGAAATGAGAGAAGTTGGCACAGAACACCCATCGACTCGTCGAACCACGGTATTCGCCTCCCAATCTCGCATCAGCTTTCCACTTTTGAGAATTCCCAGACTCGTCTGGACCTTTTCTGCTCCATCATCTTGTATTCCCAAGTCGCGCCGCACTCTCCGAAGGGCAAACTCCTGGGGACTATACAGACTTTTCAATCTTCTGACTTTGAAGAGTCTTCTTGATTAATTCCAAAGGTCGTCGGACGTCTCTCGTCGTCTCTTTACCGTTCTCCAACTCACTTGTCCCTGGTCAGACCCTGCGGGGAATTTCTAGAAACTTTCCAATCTTCCGACTTTGAAGAGTCTTCTTGATTAATTCAAGGACCGTCGTACGCCTCAACGTCCCTTCATCATTCCTTCACTCGTCCCTGACTGGACTCCATGGGGATTTGTTTTTGCCAACAGCTTCCACATCACAACCTGCAAGTGAGGGAAAATATCTAACAGTACCTGCAAAAGAGATCGTTAGATAAAACCGTGCCCCAGGCGTGTCAAGATTTCAACACTTGGGTCACTCAACCTTCCGAATAAGATTTCAAGCTTTCAATCTTATAAACATGCATTGGAAGGGACCTGTATGTCTTAAAATGCAAGATTCTTTATAAAAAATAATTGGATGTTTTTGCAATCAAAGCGGTAATGAAAACAAAAACAAAATCATTTGACTGAATATGCATTTTATTGATTGGAAAAGTGTGGCTCAAATTGAGCAATACAAAGGAAGCAATTCCTGAAAAGAGGTAATTGCGCACAAAAGGAAAAATCTATCCTAATGGCAATGTGAAACCCGTGATCTCATCGAGTTCCAACTCGGTTACACCCCATATGTCCTCAGACTCTCCGTGCTTCTGCCTTCTGAACAAGACGCTTCTGATTGATCCCTACCGGGTATTATCCATGATGCTTTAACCAAAGCGCAAACGATCATGCTAGACGCAGTTGTTCGTTTCAATCCCTCTTTTGCCTGGACCGCCCTCTCAGGTTTTCAATCCACCGGGATACCCATTTTTGCCCAAGTCGCCTTTCCAGGTTTTCGACTTGCCAGGTGTAAATTTTTTTTTCATTTTATCCCTAATTTTTGCCCGAACCTTTCTTCCTTTTTTCGGTTCGCCGGGATGCCCATTTTTGCCTGGACTATTTTATTCTTTTCGTCCAGCGGGTCTTTTTATACGAAGTATTTTTTAACTGCGTCCGCATTCACAGGGGATGGAAAATCTTCGCCATCCATGGTCGTTAACAACAAGGCTCCGCCAGAGAAAACCTTCTTGACCACGAACGGACCTTCATAATTTGGTGTCCATTTGCCCCTTCGATCATTTTGAGGAGGAAGGATCCTTTTCAGCACCATATCACCGACGTGATACACTCGAGGTCGCACCTTCTTGTCAAAAGCACGCTTCATCCTTTGCTGATATAACTGCCCATGACAGATGGCTGCTAGCCTCTTTTCCTCGATTAGGCTTAGCTCTTCATACCGAGTCCTTACCCATTCAGCCTCTTGCAATTTCACGTCCATCAGGACTCTCAAAGAGGGAATTTGGACCTCAACCGGTAACACCACTTCCATTCCATATACCAATGAGAAAGGAGTTGCCCCGGTAGATGTACGCACCGACGTTCGGTACCCATGCAACAAACTTCGTACTCAGCCACCCTTGTTGGTGCATTCAAATGTTATCCGGGCAACGAAAGATTATTCACCTTAACCTCCCCATCAGACATCAGAATCCGTTCGGATTCAGGGTCAGGCCCCTCCTCCGGGATCGGTTACTCTCAATCTTTCGATTGGAGCACCTCGAGATGTCCTCATCAGGGAACTCAAACTTCATCGGTTGATAATCCTCCACGGGTTGCGGGGCGATGTAATCAGACATTACACTCCTCTTATTGCTTTCTGAGAGTATCACAAATCAGTCAACATTCTTTTGCCCTCTCACAACCCGTCCAGTCAATACTAGATCCTCAAACCCATACTTGATCGGATCCATCTCGAAATCCACAAAGTGGTATGAACCAGCATATACTGTCTCAGTCGGCGAGCAGCCTATGCCAAAGTACATCAAGTTTTCTCGAACAGTGAATGTATTGTTTCACAGTCGGTAAACTTTTTGCTAAGGTAAATTGCATGCTCTTTTCGACAAGACTCGTCATGCTGCCCCAGTACACACCTCATAGACCCCTCGAGGGCCGTCAAGTACCAGATTAACAATTGTTCCTTCCACAGGAGGTATCAGAATCAGAGGTTCCTGCAACTTATTCTTTTATTTTCAATGCCCCTTGGCAATCATTATTTCACCTGACCGTTTGATCTTTTTATTCTTGAATGGGTTCCCGCGTAGCTGTTAGAGGAGATGTGAACCATGACATGTAGTTCAATCTACCTAATAGACCACGAACCTCTTTTTTGTTTTCGGTTCAGGCATTTTTTTTTTTTTTTTTTTTTACAGGATCAACCTCGATTCCTCTTATAATGAACCCCCAACGGCTTACCGGCCTGCACTCTGATAGTGCACTGTTTGAATTCAACCTCAGTTTGAATTGTCTCAACTGGTCTACTCAGCTTGGCCAGATCTGCCAGATGCCCCTCTTCTGGTCTGGGACTTTGCTATCATGTCATCAACATAGCATTAGATTCCACGATGAATCATATCATGAAACAAAGTCACTCTGATACGTGACATCGGCATTCTGCTTCTTTAGAGAACAGTCTTCTCTCCATGGTAGCTTGTGCACAACGGCATCGGTATCCGACCTTGGCATATCTTGACACAATCAGGTCAATGTATCCACATGCTCTTTCCACAGGGCTACCATTCTGCTTTCGACTCGCCTCTGAAGCGGCCCCAATTTTCTTCCTTTCCGACCTCGGCGGCGCTTGGAATAACAATCTCAACTCGCTTCACGTGCGGCTGAATTACCTCCTCCTCTTGTTTCAACAACCTGGTTAATTCCAGCAGATCACAATCTTCTTCGTCTTCTTCTTCAGCAAGATAGATCGGATTGTCGAAGTCATATGAGGTGTAACCAAATTGTTATCAACGAGATCCGGAGAATTATTTTTTGCATTCGGAACGAGACAAATCAAAAAAGGAGAAAAAATGAAAATAAACATTGCCATTTTTATTTGTTTTTAAACTGCAAAAATAAATGAAAAACAGGGAACACCGCTTTTTTGACTGAAAAACATCCATTTATTAATGATGCAAAAATGTTGCAAATTATGAACATGAGGTGGCCCTTACAATGAACCATTACGTGTCGGGCAACACGTATGGCTTTCATGCAAATAAAATTGAGAAACAAGAAACATTACTCTTCCGAATGAGTGACAGTGCGGATCTTTCTAAGCCTTCCAGCTTCCTGGTACGCACGGCTTTATCCACGACCCCAGTTCACAGTCGCTGTCAGTCTCTTCCCCCACCGCACAGACGCGATCTGAATCCTCAGCAATTGCACTCACCATCGCCTGACCATGTGCCGGCATGGGATTGGCATTCACGTTGGGAGATGGAGCAAAGTTGATTGCTTTAGAATCCACCAGGTCTTGGACTACGTGCTTAAAAGCTTTGCAGTCCTCTACACTGTGCCCGGGAGCACCCGAATGGAATTCACATTTGACATTCTCATCGAAATTGGCTGGCCTTTGATCAGGTCTCAAAGGTGCCAAAGTCCTCAACTGTACCAGCCCCAGATCCTTCAACTTCTTCAATAGGCAAGAGTATGTCACAGGCGGCCTGTCAAAATGCCGATCATTCATCCTCCCCCTGACTTGATATCCAGCCCTCTGAGGCCTCTGCTGGAATGGCTGACGCTGCTGTTGCGGTTGCTTCTGTTGTTGTGCAGGCTGATTGTCAGTAGGAATAGTTACCGCAACGGTGTGCTGGAAGTAACGATCCCTGCCGGGTCCTCTTTGAGCATAAACCGCACTAGTATCACCCTCATTTTTACGCTGACTGTTCCCGAAGGGCTTCTTCGATCCTGATGACGAAGCATTGCCACCCTGGATTTTCCCGAGCTTCAGCCAGCTCTCAATTCTCTCCCCAGCCACCACAATGTCGGCAAAATTTGTGACGGGACAACCCACCATCCTTTCAGCAAAAACCCCCTGCAGGGTACCCATGAAGAGATCAGACATCTCTCTGTCCACCAGTGGAGGTTGAACTCTTGCAGCCAACTCCCTCCACCTCTGAGCGTATTCTTTAAACCCTTCGTTATTCTTCTGAGACATACCCTGCAGCTGGGTACGACTCGGAGCCATATCAGCGTTGAACTGATACTGCTTAAAGAAGGCATCGCCAAGATCTTGCCAGCTCTTGATATCAGAAGATTTCAGCTTGGTATACCATTCCAAGGATCCTCCAGACAGACTGTCTTGGAAGAAATACATCTAAAGCTTTTGATCCGTAGTGTATGCAGAGATCTTGCGGACAAAGGCTTGAAGGTGAGTCTCCGGGCAGGAACTCCCATTATATTTGTCAAATGCAGGCGCTTTGAACTTCTGTGGGATCACAATCCCCTCAACTAGCCCCATGTTCGACATGTTGACCACCCCAGGAGTGGCATAGCTTTCAAGAGCTCTGATCTTTTCTGCCAGCAATTGTATCTCCTTGTTCTGTGGCTGGGCACCATACTGACCAAAAGGCTCGTTGTGCATGGAGAATTGATCAGCCTCTCTGTCCTCCTCTCTGTCATCATCGACCCCAAAGAAAGGCGGGAACAGACTATCCTTCAGATTATGCCCCAGACCGGGCCCACCACCAGTATTATCATTTATCATACCCACAATTGCTCTTTTTCCACCGTCTCTGGATCCACCAAGCCCCTGGTTGGAGACACCATCCAGGTTAACCCCACTGTTTGCTGCGGAAGCCAGCTCGAGCTTCTCAACCTTATCAGCCAAAGCCTTCTGACCAACTGCAAAACCTTGCATAATGTTGATCAACTCATTCATTTTGTCCTTCAGCTCGAGGATATCTGTATTTGGAAGATCCATTAGTCTGGGAGTATTGCGTCTGGTGAAGTATCTGTGAGGACGGGTTGAGTGCAAAGGTACAGTTCTGCGAGCACGAGCAATGATTCCTGCAAAACAGCAAACAGGTTAATATGCATGAATGCAACGTCTATCCATATGAGGAAGATTCTGTCCTTCGATCCTGGTTTCATCGAGACAGATAATATTTTGACATCCACATTCTAAAATTCAAGATGTCTCTCAACCAGATTCTCAATCAATAATACTCCCCATATGGCTAGACGTAGGTTCGATGCAGATGAATGCAAAATGAGAATGATGCAGATGTATGAATGCAATGCATTGCCATCCTCCAAGTCATCTGATCATCTGTTGCTCTGAATCACAACCCTGATCTCTGAACCGATCACAACCATCTGAAGGAATATGTAACCATAAATCCATCTCAAGGGTTCCGAAATAAACGGAAGAAAGATACATCATCATCATCATCAAACCATCTCTGAACAGATACCCATAATCATCTGAATCGGCCCGGGGAATCCTGAAATAAACGGATCCCCACTGATAAATAACTCGGACAGCACTCCGGCGTCTCGGCAATAAATGACCATAAATCCGACTTATAAATATGACCCTGATCAACGGAACCAAAAGTCACCATCTGAGTCACCAACAGAACATCTGAAAGAAACACCGTCCCCTCACAGGTAAATTCTAATCAGGTCACCCTAAGGCGGATAATAGCCTCGACAATCGGGCAGAGATACTCAATGGATTTGCCCTTTCGGGTGTGCCATTGTAGCTCCCTTAAGACCGTCTAAACCAAAGATCCGGGAAATGACCGGTCACCAGAGTCAACAGCTCAAATGAAGTAACTCAACCAAAGTGGCGTACCCCACAGAGGAAAGCACTATCAAATGAACCTCGTCCGGCTTGTGGTACATCACATTGCCAGGCACATGTTGACCTAACATGAAGGAGGCAACATGAGACCACACTAATCCTAGGTGTATACTCGGGCCTGGGTTTTAGCCCCACTCAGAACACCCACCCCCAAAACAGAGGAACCACCTGCACAGAGGACGGCAACATGATAGTATGATGCATGCAAGTATTTATGCAAATATATACACTGTTAGAATAATGAATGCAATAAATAAAGCAACATAAGCAACCTAAACTATCCTAGAACGCTAGGAAGGACTTGCTTAGGGAAAATGGACCAGCACAGGTCAACATCATGAATCCCCAGCAGAGTCGCCAGCTGTCGCATCCGCGAAAAAACAACCGGCGGGCTAAAACAAAAACACAAACAGAGCCGCCACTGCGCGTTATTTATCCCAAAATAGGGAAAGGAAACGCTCAGAGAAACCTGGAAAAAGCATGGTCTCGCGACCAAAGAGAAAGGGTAAGGGAGTCGGTTACGCAAGGGGAAGGTATTAGCACCCCTCACGTCCGTCGTACTCGACGGGATCCACGTTCTAAAAGAAAAAAAAGGTTGCTAAAACATCACACATACACACTAAAGACAACGCAGGTGGGGTTAAGAGGAAGAGGGCTCGCTAGGACATCGCGTCCTATGCCTACATATCTCGTCGGGAACGAGAATCAGAGCTACTGTAGTTCGGCTCACGCACGCCAAACAACACACGCACAAAAACAGGCAAACATGGAGCCTGAATGCCAATCACTGGGCTTACATCAGCATCCGAACCAAAACACACGCACACCGGAACCCAGATGCCACTTGATGGACTTACACCGGCTTCCAAGCACACCACAAGAACAAACAAACACAATCAGGATACGGACAGCCAATCGCTGGGCTTACATCCATATCCTGACACGCAAGAAAGAAACAAGCAACAAGTCGCTAAGGAGTCAGGCACTCGAGCCTAGCAACTGTCAAACAAACACACACAAAAAGGAAAAAAAGTGCCCGGAGAGACCTCGCACGACCTCCTGCCTACATACCTCATCTGGAACAAGGATCAGGGCGATGTAGTTCCCCCCAAAGGGGGAGAAAGACTAGCCAGAAACAAAGGGAAGACACACTACCAGGGAGCTGTACTCGAGCCTAGTGTTATCATGCATCATTGCCCTATGTTATGGTTTCTACCTACTTGCACAACAGCAAGCTAATCCTATCCAGGAAGAAAGCAAGCATGCAAGCATCAACAAAACAAAACAAGCATTTCAAGCAAATATTCACGTAGCACACACTATATCCAGTCAAGTGGGCTCAAACAAAGGGTTCGACTGCCGAGGCAAGTCATCTGTACAAGGGTAGAATTAGCTCTTAACCTTGCCATTGAGGGGCTAAGGTGAAGCCAGATGAAAGGTGAGTGAAGATTAGACTTCACAGCTCTTATCCCTGTCTAGGGAGAGCTTCTGACAAAGGAGTGTGGGTTCAAAAAGATGGAACCCTTCTACACTCAAAGACTCTGACACAACTGTACAAAGTACAAGATCTTGGGTTTGTGTCCCAATGCATCAACACAGTGATGTGAGCAGAGGGACGACTCAACAGAATAATGGGAGATAGATTGCATATCTCTTTGATCCACCAATTGCCTTAATCAAGGACTTTACCTGCTTGGCACAAAGTTAAACAATCACAAACATCGCCTCTTAAGGAGGACTTCAGACAGTTGCCTGGCCAAGTAACAGGCCAGGTCTTCCAGACTACATGGAGAATAGAAATTCTACCTCAATTGGTTTAAAAACCAAGCAACAGCAAGCAAGTTCTCAAGGAACTGTAAGCAACTTAATGTACCTGAAATCAATCAAGTATCATCAGTACTCAGACAAACCAACAGTAAACAGCAAATGGTTAATCAGTTAATCTGTACAGACAACACAAGTTAATGCACATAAGTGCAAGCCATGAGCTCAAACTCAAGCATCTATCCCTACAAAAGACAATAATGTTAGTGGACAACATCAAACAAATTCAATTTGCAACTTGCATTGTACTCCTTAAGCTTTTTGCCTTTCAACCTGAAAATCCACACCAAATGTGAGAAACTAGACCACTAGGCCAAGCCTAGGGTCCAAAGGGGATAAAAAATCCTCAACAGCAAGTGAAATCTATCCAAAATCACATTCAAATAACTTAAAAGCAAATGCAATTGGTCCCATGCTCATATCAATCACCATTATCATTTCATGACCTAAAAGGTACAAACTAGGCAATGTGCAACCTCAAATGACCAAACAGAACTATCTCAACCAAAAGCATACCAAAACAATTCAATTAATTCCACAAAAATTCACACCTAAACAGGACACATTCAATGTATAGCATGTCAATTTTCAGCTCAATTGGACAAAAGAAAGTAGGTCAATGAAAATCAAGAAGTCCAGACAAAATTATACAAGCCAATTCAAGGCATCAACATAAGCATTAACTTCCAAAAATCATAAAACAGTGAAAACAAATTAGAAATGAATGGGATCAAAACCATGATGTCCTACAATGTGTCTAGAATTCTCATGTCAAATTTCATCTTCATCCAATACCATATGAGAATTTCACAAGCAAAATGCCAACATGTGTCACACAAGGTTACCAAATGAGCATACAGAGAAGAAAATTATCAATCAATTTGAAAATGCAACCAAAAATTCCAGCAAATATCACATGTTATCTTGACATATCAATGATCATTCATGCAAAAAATTAGAGCAATCAAACATCTCTAGGCCATGCAAATAAAATCAGAAAGTTGACCTAGCTTGGTGTGACACAAATTGTCACACCTCTATTCAAAAAATCATATCTAATCAACCAAGTATCCAAAAATCACAAACTTTACATGAAAATCACCATCAACATGTCCAGCATAAGCACAAAATTTTTCATCCATTTCTTTAAAGGTATGAGTATTTCATGAAGGTTTTGGCAAAGCATACAAAAATGTACACATGAACAAAATCAATAGGCCAATTAAATTTCCACACGTGCAAAAATTTCACGAAAATCCCCATAAAATTCTACACAACCTCATGAGCATGGCACAAAAAATTTCACAAAAATTGGATGAATTTTGAAACATCTAGGAATTTTTGAAGATCATGTACCAAAATGAAATAAGAAAAGAAAAATGAAATGAAATAATAATTAAATAAATGAAGCAGTGGCATTTTTGTAAATTTTAAAACAATAGCCAAAACGACAGCGTTTGGAAAAGAAGCAGTGGAGCGCTCTGATTCGCTGGCGCTGGAGGGAAACATCATTTTCAAACGAAAAACCAAGGCAATGGATCAAACAGCGTATTTCATCATGTTCTTCAACAACAATTTCCAGAAAATGCAGCAAATTGAAGAACAACGAATTGCAACCAAAATCAACAAATGCATAGCCATTGGAACCGTCCTTCAATGTAGATTCAAGATATGTGATCTATTTAACCTAACTCCTACTGTGGCGAAGGGATCGATCGATTAAAGGTTTGGCATCAAAAGTTCAAAATGATATATCTCACTCATCAATTAACCAATTCAAAAACTAAGCCTAGCATGTTGATCTACATTGAACACACTACAAAACGCATATCTCAATTCAAAGAATAGTGAGATTCGATTTTTGGTACCTTGGAGATGGCAGTGATGATTCTTGAAGCTTTTGCGCATGATTATCCAAAACAGATGCAGATGAAGCTTTAGGAAGATGATTGGAGAAGCTATCTCAGCTCAAACACGATCCAGAAGCAAGAATTCTTAAATCACCATTATTGAGCTCCTTATGAATAGTCACGATTTTGATGTTGTTGGCATGAATCTTGACGAAACAGTTGGAGAAGAAGGTTCAAGGAACACGAATCAACAAGAATTTTGCAAAATGATTGAGAATTGGTGAAGATTTGGTCAAAAAAAGTTTGATGAAGATTGATGAATTTTGGTGAATTTGGAGGGAAAGTTGGTTAGGTTCTTGAGAATTGTGATTGTGATTTGCAATTCAGTTATGATTAGAGCTAAATACCAATCCCTTAATCACTCTCTTAATCCAAATTAGCAAAAATGAAATGGATTAGCATAATGTGAAACTTTAAGTGAGAGTTCCAAAATGCCCTTGCCAAATATCGAACCATGACAGCTCATGACATCTCAAGCAACTTCTAAATATCATTTGTGATGTGTTGCAAAAATCCTCATTCCAAAATTCCATGTATTTCTCAACTTGGACCATTTTGCCCTTGGATTTTAATTAGTACACTTGAAAATTGACCTTTTGCATTGACCATTTTTGATGAATTTTGATTATGCACCATGAAAGTACATGTGAAATGGAGTTTGCTCATAAAAAGATCACTCATTTTGGACACTCCATGTGAAAGTTATGCCACTTTGATTATAGGTCTTTTTTTGAAATTGAATGGACCATAACTTGTCAACCATACATGGGAATTTCAAGTTCTTGGACTTTTTGGAAAGGTGAGACCAAGATATACAACTTTCATGTTGAACAAATTTTCATTTGAAGCTTTTTTGGACATGTAATTTTGTGGTGAAAAACTTTCCATTTTTGGAAACTTCCATTACAAGCCACTTTCTATTTTTGGCAATTTTTGTCCTGACTTTATTTTCTTCATCCTTGAGCTTTGACATGTCAAATAACACTTGTTTCAACATGAATGAAGTGTATCCAACTCTCTCCCACCTCCAAATCCATAAAATCAAGCACAGTTGACCATAGTTGACTTTTCAACTGATAGATGAATTTGGCAATGCACTGATCAATCTGAACCCCAATTCTCTGATGAAATGGCTCAATGATGAAGCCCTAGCCTCAATAACCTCAATACAATCATGAAATGATCCCCATATCCATCATAGACCCCATCTCCTTGCCATGCCCTGATTGGCCCAATGCAGATGATGATGATGTATCACTGCAACCAAGATGAAAACCAATCTCCTTGAGAACCAAAAACCCTAATTTGGACCTCCACATCCTCAGATGATTAATGACCAGTCCAATGAAACCCTAGCTTGCACCATGACCTCTTATCTCCTGATCAAGACTTAAGAGGATGACTTGCACAATGTAACCACATGATATGCAATGCAATGTTTAATGACCTAAAAATGCAATGCAATATGTTAAGCTAGTCCCAAGAGAGGAGGGCAAATTTTGAGGTGTTACAGTAGGTGCAGATGATGGATCAGAGGTGGATATGACTTGTGCAATGGATGAATTATGGAAACGATTTAGGTCATTAGATGTTATTGGGAAAAAGGCATTAAAGAGTAGGGTATGTGAACTAGCATACCCAATAATGACTCCATTGTGTCCACCACCCGAGAAATTAAAAACTAAAGGAGGAGTGAAGAAGAAAGGGAAAAAACCAGCAGAATATAATATTTATAGGGATCCTTCGTATCATGAGTATGCTGATAAGGCATCTCAATCTTCACAAAGGCAATCTCAACCATCACAGACTTCGAAGAAGTTAAAATTATCAAAGAAGCAACCACAATTAGGTCATACATTGAAGATGTAGTTAATGTTGAATCAGATGGTAATTGTGGATTTAGAGTCATTGCATCATTGCAAAGATATGGTGAGGATGGTTGGCCAATGGTTCGCAGAGAGTTGGGGTTGGAAATAATAGACAAGGATATGTCAACTTTGTATGACAAGTTATTTTCTAATCAGTTGTCAGAAGTGAGACAATCTTTGATGATAGAATCCTTTGGTTCACAGCCACCTGAAAAATGGTTGACTCTACCAGATATGGGTTACTTGATAGTGAATCGCTATAATGTTGTACTTGTCTGTTTAGGTAATCCGTGCATGACTTTCTTTCCGATGACAAGTTCACATTCACCAAATGTCTCTATTTATTGCATAGGTTTTGTTAACTAAAATCATTGGGTTCAGGTACATATTTTGTATGACAAGTTATTTTATATGATTTAATATTTTAATTATTTCACTTAATATTTTATATGACTTAATATTTTAATTATTTCACTTTATCAGGTTAACATGAAAGAGGGGTTTCCGTTGCCACCGATCACATTAGATTGGAGGAAATTTCGTTCTCATACAGCAACTGTTGGTGTAAGCCCTAGAGGCCAATACTTTTTGGTACTTGTATCGAATTATTTATTAATAATAAAGGCATTTTCTTTATTATGGCTGATTAATAAAGTCCCTGGAATAGATAGTCCGTTTAATGTATTAAGTGTGACTTAATCATGAGAACACATTAAACATAAGGACACTATTCTTAAAGTATCCGTAGTCGAGCTTTAGTGTGAAGTGGGATAACATTAAAGCATTAAAACTATTATGTTTGTAGACTGATGATCACATCTCATGGATCATGGATAAAGAGTTATCAAGTCTTAAACATAGGTATGAATATTAGGAGTAATATTTATACCGGATTGACCCGCTATGAGAATACTATATAGAAAGTTATGCAAAGTGTCATAAGTTATTCTCATGGTGATAATGGTGTATTCCACTCTTCGACCTGAAACCACTATGAATCCTAGATGTGGAGTCGAGTGCTTTATTGCTGATCCAACGTTGTCCGTAACTGGATAACCATAAAGACAGTTGATGGATACTCCACAAAGCATGCTGAGGGACATGAGTGACCTAGATGGAATTTGCCCATCCTGCATAACAGGATAAATGTCTATGGGCCCAATATTGAACTGGACAAGGATGACACGGTCTATGCCTTGTGTTCAATATAGACATAAAGGCAAAAGGGTTATTATACACATAAGTATTATCACAGAAGGTTTTGTCAGATCACATGATATTTTCGTGTCTTGGGTAGCAGTGATGTGTTGCTAGATACCGCTCACTGTTTATTATGTTAAATGTGTGATTTAATATAATTGCCAACGTCACGAAAACCTACAGGGTCACACACAAAAGACGGATTGATGAGAGATAGAGTAACTAAGGAATACCGTAAGGTACGGTGCCCTTAAGTGAATTATAGAACATCGTAAGGTACGGTGTACTTGAGTAGAATACGAAATATGGTAAGGTACCATGGGCTTAAGTGATTTTGGGCATATTATAAGATATGGGCCAAAATACACTTAAGTGGGCTTTTTAGCTTGAAGCCCACACAAGTGGTTCTATAAATAGAACCCTTGTGCAGAAGCATTAAATAGCGGTTGCATTATTTTCGTTTTCTCTCTCTCTCTCTCTCTCTCTCTCTCTCTCTCTCTCTCTCTCTCTCTCAAAGCCTTCATTCGTACCAGCTAGCACTGAGATTGAAGGAATCCGTTCGTGTGGACTGAGTAGAGACGTTGTCATCGTTCAACGTTCGTGATCGCTTCGTGAATCTGCATCAAAGGTTTTGATCGTCACAAGAGATCTGCACCAAAGGTTTCAATCGTCACAAGAGGTAAATATTCTATCACTGATCATGACCATTCGTAAGGATCTCTAAAGGAGAAAATTTTAATTTCCGCTGCGTTTTGGACCGCAATTCTCCTTCAGTGGTATCAGAGCCACTTACGAAACCATGACTCGGATAGCTGTTTATTTTCTGTATTAATATGATTAAAAGACAGAATGAATCAATTAATTAAACGAGTAATTAAATTTGGCATCATGAGTGTACGAGTTGGATGATTGATGTTGACTATGCTTAGGAACCGACATTAGTATGGTGAAGCAGCGATACATCGATCGTCCATAGGTTACGCAATTGAGACCGATCAACTTATATATGATATAAGTAATCCTAATGCAAAGTACGGTATATGTGATATACTATTTCTGTTTCGTTCATTCAAACACTAAATGGTTGTTTTCCTTTGAGCGATCAATGGTCATTTGCTTCGGAATCCGACATTAGTATGGTGAAGCAATGACCTGTTGATCAATCATACTGAATCAACAATCGAGGTGTGTTTGACGGTCTGAAATTGGCGCATTAGGGTTGGTGACGGCGCAAGGGTTGTGCCGTCAAGGAGTTGTGAATTTAGGGCTTTTTGGAACAGGTCTGTAGACTGTTTCAAAGTTCCGTTATTTTGGCCGCGTGATGTTCGTCACGAGCTTGTGACGAGCGTAACAAGCTGGCTGTGACGGTCGTAACGTGCCCTGTGACGGTCGTCACACTCACATGGCCTGTGACGGTCGTAACGTGCCTGTGACGGTCGTCACACTCACAGAGTCAAAATTTTGGGGTTTCTGTTTTGTGACTACGCAAGGGTTGTGTTGATGCAAAACAATGTCCATTTCAAATGAATTGTTCATTAAAATTTTGGAACCCTCGGCTAACTCTGCGTAGTGTGATCGGTCGCCGAAATTTAACTTTGTTTTAATTAATTAAAGGAATTAAAAATTAATAATAATAATAATGTGTTTGTTATTATTGCCTTGTGGTGATCAGTTATGGCCTTAGTTGTCCTTTATTTTGTTTTGGATTTTAAATACGACCTGCGTGTCGTGCCTCTCCTTTTAATCTCTTAATGTAACTTCTTTTCTCATCTCAATCCCTCGTATGTAAAACGAGTTTCTTCTGTAATGTAATGAAGAAAGAAAAGAAGACAATGTTATGAAGAAAGAGAGGAATTCAATATCAAAGGAGGACAACCTTGAAGATCTTGCTTGGAGAAGCTTAGAGAAGAATTCAATATCAAAGGAGGACAACCTTGAAGATCTTGCTTGGAGAAGCTTAGATCGTTATTAGGTTAACTTAGGTTCTCTCATTGGCTTGGGAGAACAATTGCGCTAGGGGCCATAACTGTTTCATTATGTATGTTGATGCATGTGTATGTATGTTGATGCATGTGAATATATGTTGATGCATGTGAGAGACGATTTATATGATAAATAAGCCGGTGAGATCAGAACAATTGCAATTCCCTCAAATTAAATATTAAGTTTATGCTTTCCAAGTTTTAACACTCATCAAGACTAGTAATGGATAATGTAGGTTTCGCCTACGCGAGATGCATGATCTATATATTAGTAAGGTGCGATGGGATAATTGTAATATCCAACTGTTAAAACAATGGGTCAAACTTAACTAAACAAATTATGAGAATATTATATATGTTTGCTTTCCAAGTTTTAGCACTCATCAAGACTGGTATCGAATAATGTAGGTTTCGCCTACGCGAGGTACATGTTTTGTATTAGTTAAGGTGCGATGGGATAAGTGTAATATCCAACTGCTAAAACGATGAGTCAAACTTAATTATAATTTTCTTATATGTGTTTAGAAGCAAGAGTTGGGAATGATCCATATGATGGATTGGAATAAGGAGTTATTCACCCAACTGAAATTTTCGAGAGTTGTATGAGATACAATTGGAAGGAGTTCCTACCTAAATAACCTAGTTTTGTGTAATCCGCCTACGCGGACTTAGAACGAAGTGAAATATGGATCTCGACCCACTAGAAAATCTTCCAACGGTATTTTCCGAATCAAATGATGAGGGTCATTTGTTTTGAGTAAAATAGTGGGAGCATATTTAATTAAAGGCCTAATTAAGTATGTCAATGATACTTATATAATCATTTATCCTTATGTAGATTACCATGACAGCAAACACCTCTAACAAACATTTTTTGCGATCAATCCTTTTCAAAGAAAAATTGTCTGGGACAAATTTTCTAGATTGGCACCGAAACCTGAGGATTGTCCTCAAACATAATAGAAAGTTGTATGTCTTGGAGACACCTGTTCCTGAAGAGGAACCTCCTAGTTCTGCACCTAAGGCAGAAAGAGATGCTTATAAGAAGCATGTCGATGATGCCAATGAAACTGCTTGTCTCATGCTGGATGTCATGAACTCAGAGTTGCAAAAGCAACATGAGAACATGACAGCGTTCGATATGATCGAACACATGAAGATGCTCTATCAAGAGCAAGCAAGGCATGAAAGGCTTGAAGTTTCAAAAGCCCTTTTTCAAGGCAAGTTAGCTGAGGGAGCCCTTGTAGGTCCCCATGTGCTCAAATGATTGGGTATGTGGAAAACGTTGAAAGGTTGGGTTTTCCCTCGGAAAGGAACTTGCGACTGATTTGATCTTGCAATCGTTGCCAGATAGATTCAGTCAATTTGTCCTAAATTTCAATATGAATGATTTGGACAAATCTCTTCCTAAACTACTAGCCATGTTAAGAACTGCTGAGCAGAATCTGAAGACAAAAGGGAAGTCCATTCTGATGATCGGAAATGGAAAGAGACATAACAAAAGGCCCACCAAGCAGGGTGATAAAGGGAAAGGCAAGGAAGTTGCCAAACCCAGACCCACTGTTGCTGTTTTAAAGCCTAGTGGAGGCATAGCAAAGGCAGACACCTGCTTCCATTGCGGTAAGACCGGACAGTGGAAGAGAAACTGCCCAAAGTACTTGGAAGATGACAAAATCTCCATTCACGGGAAAAGGTGAAAGAGCTGATGATCTTTTGGCCCTCATACATACTGATGTATGTGGACCACTGAACATACCAGCCAGAGGAGGTTTTCAGTACTTCATTTACCGATGATTTCAGTAAATACGGTTATGTGTATCTAATGAAACTCAAATCGGAGTCCTTTGAAAAGTTCAAGGAATTCAAGAATGAAGTACAAAACCAACTAGGTAAGAATATTAAAACTCTTCGATCAGATCGAGGTGGTGAGTATTTAAGCCTAAAGTTTGATGACCATCTGAAAGAGTGTGGGATCCTATCCCAGCTTACTCCTCCTGGAACACCCCAATGGAATGGTGTATCTGAGAGAAGAAATCGAACCCTGTTAGACATGGTCCGATCCATGATGAGTCACGCCGATCTTCCAAACTCCTTTTGGGGACATGTACTATTGACAACAGCTTACACACTTAACCATGTTCCATCCAAAAGGTTGAGAAGACACCATATGAGATATGGAGTGGTAAGAAACCACATATGTCTTACATAAAGATTTGGGGTTGCGAGGTTTATGTGAAACGACAAATTTCAACTAAGCTTGAGCCCAAATCTAACAAATGCTTATTTGTGGGGTATCCTAAAGAAACAAGAGGGTATTACTTCTACAATCCTTCTGAGGGCAAAGTGTTTGTCGCTCGAACTGGAGTTTTCCTAGAAAAGGATTTTATTTCCAAAGGAACCAGTGGGAGGAAAGTAGAGCTTGAAGAAATTCAAGAATCACAAAGCATCGACACACCTATGGAGGAATTGGAGCAGGAAACACAAATAGTTGTGTAAGAGCAACCTGCTTAAGTAGAACAAGACCAGCGTAGGTCAGGCAGGATACGTCACCTACCTGAGATATATGGATCAAGGTGATGTATTACTCATGGATCAAGATGAGCCTGTGACCTACTCATGGAATCTTTGTTTTGATGAAACAGTAAAACAATATGGATTCATCAAGAACGAAGATGAGCCTTGTGTCTACAAGAAGGTAAGTGGGAGCATGATCGTATTCCTGGTATTATATGTAGATGATATATTACTCATTGGAAACGATGTCCCTACCCTGCGACAAGTAAAGTCTTGGTTGGGGAAATGATTTTCTATGAAGGACCTAGGTGAAGCAACCTATATATTAGGAATCAGAATCTATAGAGATAGATCATAAAATGCTTGGCCTAAGTCAGAGTACATAGACAAGGTGCTAAGACACTTTAATATGAATGATTCCAATGGTTATGTGTTTTGCTGAAATGGTGGCGCTGTGAGCTTGAAAAGTTCAAAGCAAGATACAGTTGCTGATTCTACAACCGAGGCTGAGTATATTGCTGCCTCAAATGCAGAAAAGGGAGTTGTTTGGATCAAAAGTTCAATAGTGAACTTGGCATAGTCCCTAGCATTGTGGATCCCATTGGTCTCTATTATGATAACAATGGTGCTATCGCACAAGCTAAGGAGCCTAGATCTCACCGACGATCCAAACACATACTTAAGCGTTATCATCTCATTCGAGAGATAATAGATAGAGGAGATGTGAAAATATGTAAAGTACCTACACTTGACAATATAGCTGACCCACTGACAAAGCCTCTTGCGCAGCAGAAGCATGATGGCCATACTAGATCAATGGGCATACGGGGTATGCCTGATTGGCTCTAGTGCTAGTGGGAGATTGTTGGTGTAAGCCCTAGAGGCCAATACTTTTTGGTACTTGTATTGAATTATTTATTAATAATAAAGGCATTTTCTTTATTATGGCTGATTAATAAAGTCCCTGGAATAGATAGTCTGTTTAATGTATTAAGTGTGACTTAATCATGAGAACACATTAAACATAAGGACACTATTCTTAAAGTATCCGTAGTCGAGCTTTAGTGTGAAGTGGGATAACATTAAAGCATTAAGACTATTATGTTTGTAGACTGATGATCACATCTCATGGATCATGGATAAAGAGTTATCAAGTCTTAAACATAGGTATGGATATTAGGAGTAATATTTATACCGGATTGACCCGCTATGAGAATACTATATAGAAAGTTATGCAAAGTGTCATAAGTTATTCTCATGGTGATAATGGTGTATTCCACTCTTCGACCTGAAACCACTATGGATCCTAGATGTGGAGTCGAGTGCTTTATTGCTGATCCAACGTTGTCCGTAACTGGATAACCATAAAGACAGTTGATGGGTACTCCACAAAGCATGCTGAGGGACATGAGTGACCTAGATGGAATTTGCCCATCCTGCATAACAGGATAAATGTCTACGGGCCCAATATTGAACTGGACAAGGATGACATGGTCTATGCCTTGTGTTCAATATAGACATAAGGGCAAAAGGGTAATTATACACATAAGTATTATCACAGAAGGTTTTGTCAGATCACATGACATTTTCGTGTCTTGGGTAGCAGTGATGTGTTTCTAGATACCGCTCACTGTTTATTATGTTAAATGCGTGATTTAATATAATTGCCAACGTCACGAAAACCTACAGGGTCACACACAAAGGACGGATTGATGAGAGATAGAGTAACTAAGGAATACCGTAAGGTACGGTGCCCTTAAGTGAATTATAGAACATCGTAAGGTACGGTGTACTTGAGTAGAATACGAAATATGGTAAGGTACCATGGGCTTAAGTGATTTTGGGCATATTATAAGATATGGGCCAAAATACACTTAAGTGGGATTTTTAGCTTGAAGCCCACACAAGTGGTTCTATAAATAGAACCCTTGTGCAGAAGCATTAAATAGCGGTTGCATTATTTTCGTTTTCTCTTCTCTCTCTCTCTCTCTCTCTCTCTCTCTCTCTCTCTCACTCAAAGCCTTCATTCGTACCAGCTAGCACTGAGATTGAAGGAATCCGTTCGTGTGGACTGAGTAGAGACGTTGTCATCGTTCAACGTTCGTGATCGCTTCGTGAATCTGCATCAAAGGTTTTGATCGTCACAAGAGATCTGCACCAAAGGTTTCAATCGTCACAAGAGGTAAATATTCTATCATTGATCATGACCATTCGTAAGGATCTCTAAAGGAGAAAATTTTAATTTCCGCTGCGTTTTGGACCGCAATTCTCCTTCAGCAACGTCTTGGATGTTAGGATTTGCAGGACGTCTACAACATTGGCAATTACTTACACCTATATTAGCATGAATATGTACTCAAAACATGAATATGTAATCAAAACATGAATTTTATATTATGTCTATTATATTCAGTTCTAAAACTTAATACATAAATCAACGTGAACGAGAAATATGCAAAGCTTCAAATAAATCAGCAAACTGTGGATCTTCCTCTTCGGCATTAACTTGTCTCAGATAGCGATGAATCAATGTAGATACACGAGCCCAATCAGGATCAAATGGTCCGGCGTCATATACAGGAACTGGTACCTCTCTTGGATCGTCACGATGGGGAGGTACCAACCGTGGATGCGAAACATAATAATACCACTCCAGATAACCATCTTCTACATCAGATGGAGTGGTGGCCAGGGTAGTTGGACGGATCACAGCGATAACGCTCTGATGGTAACCAATCCAATCAACATCAATATCCGTCGCCATCATACAATCAAGATGTGGGGATGGAACATACTGCCTATACCCGAACTGACGTAAACATCTGTCAGGCAAGTATGGAACAACTGTGTCACCCCACTTCAAACACCCCTTGTAGAGACATATCTCATCAAGCTGATGCCATGCTCTATGATCCTCAAATGGACGCCATATGACGTCGGCAGGTGTCAGCTCGTCCAAAATAGACCGTAAATGATCAAGCTTCAGGATTCCTTGCTTATACGACCATCTCATCGCTCGAGGAAGACCACAATTATCAACTGGTTTCCAATTCTCCCCTCTTTTTCCAACAATTGGAAAGTACTCGTGAATCCAGCACTGTTACAAAATACAAACATAATAAATAAAATAAATTAAGTTAACATATTTTATAAAATGAATCCAACACTTAATAAAATAAATTAAATTATATACCTGTAGGAGAGTAGGATATCCACCGAGCTGTTTGCAACTGAACATGGACACATCTCCAAGATATCTGTATAGGGCAACTAGTGCAACTGCTCCCCAACTATATCCTGAACATCTATCTAAGTCCGTAAATAGTAGGAGGTATCGTGCCTCTACAAGTGTAAAGGTCTTATCGACAAAAATGGTGGAACCCACCAACATCAACAGATACGCTCTGGTCGCATATGCCCAGCTGGAAGCAACTCTATGCTGTATGAATAAATCGTATAACCACTCCAACTTATAATACGAACCCCTGCAGCTACGAACATGTGATTGTGCCTCACCCTGTGACACTCCTAAGTAGTCAACAACAAGTTCAACAGCTACCTCTTTCGTGACATCCTGAGGACTCCAGAAGATACCCTTGATGGGCAAGTGAAGCAGACATGAGACATCATCCAAAGTAATGCTCATTTCACCAAACGGCATGTGAAATGAAGATGTCTCTAGATGCCATCTTTCCACAAATGCAGAGACAAGATTTGTGTCTATCTTGTTCAAACTAGTTCTCTGAAGTGAAGATAAACCAGATCTAGATACCCAACTCTCCATCTGTGGTGGAAGAGCCAATGGAACCCTAGATGTCAGCTTCAGTCCATGTCCAACAACCTTCAACTCTTTCTTTGGACCTCTTTCCTAAAAATAATTAAAACACATATTAGAAAATACAATATAAAATATTCAACTATTATTCATTTTCAAATATATCTCGTTTAATTACCTCACCAAACCATAAATGCCGAGCAACATGATGCTCGTACTTCACCAAAAGAGACGTATCGTACGACCCTCCTAGATATCCAGCCGGCTCAACTGGAGATGAAGATGCGCCCCGGCCTAAAGTGCGGTCTGGAATCCTACCATCTGCACCTCGTCTTCGAACCACTACAAAAAAATATTATAAAAAAATTATTAAAAAAAAAAATTAATTAAAAAAAAAAACAAAACAAAAAACAACGCACCGGAACACTTCAAAGAAGAGTTCCAGTGTGGAAAAATAAAAGGTTGACAACCGGAACACTTCTTAAAAGAGTTCCGGTTTAGTTCATCCAAACCGGAAGTCTTTAAGAAAGAGTTCCGGTATACAACCAACCAAACCGGAAGACTTTCTAAAAGACTTCCGGTTCAATGCCCCCAAAAGGCAACAATTCGGAAGACTTTAGATAAGTGTTTCGGTATACACTATGTGAACCGGAAGACTTGCTCTTAGTGTTCCGGTTTACAATGCCAAAAAATGCAAAAATGTGTGTTCCGGAAGTCTTCAAGCGCAAATGGGAAAAATTTCCATTTCTGAAAAATATACCCTATTTATATGAGGGTATTTTGGTCAAAAAAATTTATTTGTAGGGGTGTGGGTACAATTGTAGGGGTACGAGGTAAAGTTTTCCTACATTTATCCCTACACCCCTATATTTTATAAAAATACCAATTTTATCCTTATATATTTTTAACTAATTTATTATTTTATTTTTAAATTAATTTTTTTGTGTGTACCGGAAGACTTTACAAAAGAGTTCCGGTACTCATTTTTCAAATATTTTTTTAACATTTTTTTGTATACCGGAAGACTTTGCAAAAGAGTTCCGGTAGTCAATTTTTGTGTACTGGAAGACTTTGCAAAAGAGTTCCGGTAGTCATTTTTCAAGCATTTTTAAAATATCTTTTTGTGTACCGGAAGACTTTGCAAAAGAGTTTCGGTAGTCATTTTTCAAACATTTTTTAAGTATTTTTTTGTATACCGGAAGACTTTGCAAAAGAATTCCGGTAGTGAATTTTTGTGTACCGGAAGACTTTGCAAAAGAGTTCCGATACTCATTTTTCAAGCATTTTTTTTTGTATACCGAAAGACTTTACAAAAGAGTTCCGGTAGTCAATTTTTGTGTACCGAAACTCTTTTGCAAAGTCTTCCGATACACACAAAAAAAAGTTAAAAAATACTACCGGAACTCTTTTGCAAACTCTCCCGATACACAATAAAATTTAAAAAATATTTAAAAATAAAATAATAAATTAGTTAAAAATATATAAGGATAAAATTGGTAGTTTTTATAAAATGTAGGAGTACATGGATAAATGTAGAGGTATAAAGTAAAGTTTTCTAACATTGGTAATGGAATGGAGGAGGAGCCCAATGAGGACACTGTTGCCACTGTTTCGAAGAAGAGGGCTGCTGCCACTCTGATTGTTTTCCACGTCCACCACCGCCATAATACTGTGAGCCACCGCTGTTGTGATTATGGTGGCCGCCTCTGCCGGAGTTCCTACCCTTGTTACTACGATTGCTATTTTTGCCCCTGGCGTTATTGTTACTGCAATAACTATTGTTGTTGGTGACCGGACGAAAGAAATTGATTGGAGGAGCCATCGAAGATGATGAAATGTCATTAGAGTTTCGTGATTTCACAAGTAAGGTTGTCGGAGAAGAGGTGTTTCTAGATTCACGTTCAACACTTGGATCATGGTTGATTCCTCTCATTCCAACCGTAATTTTTCTGTTTTAAACACAGGCAAAGGATCATGTTGTTGAATATATGTGACACCTACATACGAGTCAGTGAGCCCGTATCACTGAATGTAATCCAGTTTTCAAATCCACCATTCAATCATTTTTCTAATCATCTAACCAATGTACTGTGTTAAAACCAATGATTAGCATTTCACTGGACAAAAAGTGCACGGGAGAGGATCTCTTCCCGATTTTGCTATAAATTTATTATATCTACTATCATAGGTTTAAAAGGTTTATCTTATTATTTTAGATCTAATCTTTTGATAGTCAAATTTTCTGTATTGCTTAAGAAATTTCAAACGTTCAGATGTTAATAAACCATATTATATCCACCCTCATGATGGAAATCCCCCTAAACCTATGGAGAATTTCAATCAATCTTGATGGACAAGATTGTTATTACCCACATAATAGCAATGAAAAGATAAGAACAATGGAGAAAGAAAGAAAGTAAAGAACGCTGAAGGAGAAAAGTAATAAAATTCTGCAGAGTTTCTCTCTGCCCACAAATTGTGGAAAACTTCTTATTCACTTTGCAACTGTAAAATACTGTGAATTACAAGTGTTATGAGTACTCTATTCACATCTGTTGCAAAATAAGGGTTACTCCCTCTATTTATAGATTTAGGTTAACTTGGACCTCAAGCCAAAGCCCAAAATAGCTAACACTTCTAAAATAGGCATAAGTCGAAATCCTGTGTGAGGCAACATGCTTCGACACTTAGACGCAATAACACAACTCAACATACTAGGTGGTTCGACACTTCCTTGCTCTTGTCGAGCAACCTGCTTCGACATAAGGGATTACAATTCAACATACCACCTAATTCATTGTGTCTAAGCTATCTACATTCATCATAGCTCTTATTCTCCTGAACACTTTGAACTGCACTCCCTTCGTCATGATGTCTGCAATCTGATTCTCAGTTCTGCAGTGTTCCACATTCATCTTCCCATCTGCCACCTTCTCTCGAAGATAATGGAACCTCATTTCGATGTGCTTGCTTCGACCATGTGCTATCGGATTCTTCGCCAAATTGATAGCTGGCATGCTATCGATCTTCATGGTAATTGCTCCATGACTCTTCGCTGTTATCTCTTTGACCAGATTCACCATCCATGTTGCTTGACATGCACAAAGAGAAACAACTATGTATTCTGCTTCGCACGATGATAATGCCACTACTGGCTCTTTTCTCGAACTCCAAGCAACTGGTGAACCACCTAGCATAAACACATAGCCAGTTGTGGATTTTCGATCCTCAACATCACTACACCAACTTGAGTAAGTGTATCCCACTAATTTGCTTTCTTTTCCTTCATCAACTGCAGGAAATAAAATGCCATAGTCGAGAGTTCCTTTCTAATACCTTAGTATTCTCTTCGCTGCTGCTAGATGTGATACCTTTGGCTTCTGCATGAACCTACTCACCATACCTACACTGTATGCTACGTCAAGCCTTGTGTGATAAAAGTATCGAAGTGACCCAATAAGTCTTCTATATTAGGTTGGATCGACATCATCTTCATCAGAATCTTTCGACAGTTGTAATCTGGGCTCAACTGAAGTCGAAGTTGGGTTGTAATCTTGCATCTCAAATCTCTTAAGAATTTCGCCTGCATAACTTCTTTGATGCATCATCAAACCTCTACCACTCTTGTAGAATTCAATACTAAGGAAATATGAAATGTCACCTAGATCTGACGTTTCGAATTCCTTGTTGAGATCACCTTTGGAGTCTTCGATCTCCTTCTTGCAGCTACCTGTTATCAACAGGTCATCGACATTGAGACATAGTATAAGCAGTTCACTCTTGCTTCTTCTTACATATATTCCATGTTCATATTTGCACTTCATGAATTCCTTCTCCCTTAGAAATCCATCTATCTTCTTGTTCCAAGCTCTTGGAGCTTGTTTAAGTCCGTACAGGGCTTTATGCAGCCTGTACACTTTTCTTTCTTCGCCATGTTTCACAAACCCAGGTAGTTGTGCAACATAAACTTCTTATTCTAAGAGGCCATTAAGGAATGCACATTTCACGTCCATCTGACACATTTGCAGTTGTTCATGTTTCCTAGACCAACAACCAACCTGATTGTTTTGATCCTAGCAACAAGTGTAAAAACTTCATCGAAGTCGATTCCATCTTTCTGAAGAAATCCTTTTGCCACAAATCTCGCCTTGTGTCGAGTCACTTATCCTTTGGGATTCAACTTCATCTTGTATACCCACTTCACATTGATTGCCTTCTTGTCTTGGGGAAATTCAATAAGTGACAAAGTGTTGTTGACTTCGATTGACTTCAGCTCTTCGTCCATTGCTTTCATCCATTTCGAATCTTTCAATGCATCATTTGCATTGACAGGTTTGACATCTGTGTAGAAAGCATAGTGTACCAGCTTACCTTCTTCATTGACCACATCATCTGATGTAATCACACATTCTTGCAAGCTTACATGGATGTGTCTTGCTCTTTGAAGTCTGCTTGGGTCTGCTTCACCTCTGACTTCTTCCTGTCAAACTTCTCTTTCGACTTCACTACCTGGTTCATCATAAAAGATTCTCACTGAATCTTTCTTGACATTCTCAGTTCAATCCCACTACTTAAGATCATATATGATCACGTCCCTGCTGATCACCACCCGTCTATTCACTAGATCGAACAACTTGTATCCTCCAATCGAATGATATCCTTTCAAGATCATCTGATTCGACTTGTCATCAAGTTTTCTTCTCAACTGATCTGGCACATGTCTTTGTGCTATAGATCCAAACACCTTCAGATGACTCAAGCTAGGCTTGACACCAGACCAACATTCTTCTGGTGTGATTACTTCTAGCTTCTTTGTCGAACATCTGTTCAGGATATATGTCGCAGTCGACACAACTTTTCCCCATAATTCTTTGGGTAGATGCTTGCCTTTTAACATACTTCTAACCATATTCATGATGATTCTATTCTTCCTTTCTGAGACTCCATTCTACTGTGGAGTGCAGGGTGGCACCACCTCATGCACAATCCCTTCTTTTATACATAATGCATCAAAATCTTTTGACACATATTATCCACCACCATCAATCCTCAAAATCTTGATCTTTTGACCGCTCTGTCTTTCAACCATAGATTTAAACTTGGAAAATACCTCAATCACTTCACTTTTCTTCTTGATCAGGTAAGACCACAGTTTTCGACTGAAATCATCTATGAATGTAACAAAGTATTTGTTACCTCCAATCGAATCCACCTGGAGAGGGCCACATACATCAGAGTATATGACTTCAAGAGTTGCCTTCGACCTGCTTCCTGCATCCTTACTGAAGCTGTTATTATGTTGCTTCGCTTGCACACATTCTTCACAAACTTCATTTGGAATGTCGATTTCTGGTAATCCTATTTCTTCTCTTCAAATCTCCGATGTCTTTGAAATTGATATGTCCAAGTCTATAATGCCATATCCATTCATCTCTGTTGGCTTCTGTTGCAAGGCAGTTATGCTCCATCACATTTAGTTCAATCTTGAAGGTTCTATTCTGAGACATTTGAGCCTTCAAGATCAACCTTCCATTTGAGTCGAGAACTCTCATCATCTTGTCTTCAATCGACACTCTATAGTTCTTTTCGACTAACTGCCATATGCTGAGAAAATTAGTCTTCATGCCTGGTATGTATAACATATTTGAAATTACTGACCTCTTGCCATCTTTCCTCATAATCAGAACATCACCAACACCTTCAGCTGCTAGAGTGTTGTCATTTGTAAATTTCACCATATTCTTCATTGAGGGCTTTATGTTGATAAACCAATCTTTTCTTCTAGACATGTGTGATGAGCATCCTGAGTCCAAGTACCACTGGTCCTTGTGTTGGTGTAAGCCCTAGAGGCTAATACTTTTGGTACTTGTATCGAATTATTTATTAATTAATAAAAAGGCTTTTTCTTTATTATGGTTGATTAATAAAGTCCCTGGAATAGATAGTCCGTTTAATGTATTAAGTGTGACTTAATCATGAGAGCACATTAAACATAAGGACACTATTCTTAAAGTATCCGTAGTCGAGCTTTAGTGTGAAGTGGGATAACATTAAAGCATTAAGACTATTATGTTTGTAGACTGATGATCACATCTCATGGATCATGGATAAAGAGTTATCAAGTCTTAAACATAGGTATGAATATTAAGAGTAATATTTATACCGGATTGACCCGCTATGAGAATACTATATAGAAAGTTATGCAAAGTGTCATAAGTTATTCTCATGGTGATAATGGTGTATACCACTCTTCGACCTGAAACCACTATGGATCATAGATGTAGAGTCGAGTGCTTTATTGCTGATCCAACGTTGTCCGTAACTGGATAACCATAAAGACAGTTGATGGGTACTCCACAAAGTATGCTGAGGGACATGAGTGTCCTAGATGGAATTTGCCCATCCTGCGTAACAGGATAAATGTCTATGGGCCCAATATTGAACTGGACAAGGATGACACGGTCTATACCTTGTGTTCAATATAGACATAAGGGCAAAGGGGTAATTATACACATAATTATTATCACAGGAGGTTTTGTCAGATCACATGACATTTTCGTGACTTGGGTAGCAGTGATGTGTTGTTAGATACCGCTCACTATTTATTATGTTAAATGCGTGATTTAATATAATTGCCAACGTCGCGAAAACCTACAGGGTCACACACAAAGGACGGATTGATGAGAGATAGAGTAACTAAGGAACATCGTAAGGTATGGTGCACTTAAGTGGAATACGAAATATGGTAAGGTACCACACACTTAAGTGATTTTGGGCATATTATAAGATATGGGCCAAAATACACTTAAGTGGGCTTTTTAGCTTGAAGCCCACACAAGTGGTTCTATAAATAGAACCCTTGGGTAGAAGCATTGTCACTCAGACTAACACTCAAGTGAAGACTTGGAATTTCGTTTCCCTCTCTCTCTCTCTCACTCAAAGCCTTCATTCGTACCAGCTAGCACTGAGATTGAAGGAACCCGTTCGTGTGGACTGAATAGAGACGTTGTCATCGTTCAACGTTCGTGATCACTCCGTGGATTTGTATCCAAGGTTTTGATCGTTACAAGAGATCTGCACCAAAGGTTTGAATCGCCACAAGAGGTAACGATTCTATCACTGATCATGCCCATTCGTAAGGATCATTAAAGGAGATTTTTTTTTTAAATTCCGCTGCGCCTTGGATGGCAATTCTCCTTCACCTTGAATCTCTCTTATTCTCTTGTTGTAACCATCATCAACGTCTCTTCTTCTTCGTGTTTCACCAGCTTTGCATAAGTTTCTTGATTCTTATGCTTTTTTGGACAATCACTAGAATAGTGACCATACATTTCACAATTGTAATACTGAATGTGACTATTGTCTGACTTTTAACCACCACCTCTTTCTTTACCTACAACACCACCTCTTTGTTTGCCTTGGTTCCAGGGTTTTCTCTGATTCGACCAGTTTCCTTCTTGCTGATTTTGACCAGTCGAATTACTGTAACCTCCTCTGCCTTTGTTGACATTCCATCTTCCTTTGCTTTTTCTTTCTTTTGCTGATTGAGCCTACAAAGTCATATCACTATTTGACTTTCCTTCAGCTCTTTCAGCCATTTTTTGTTCATGAGATTCAAACGTCCCTAGAAGCTTTTCCTTTGTCAGTTTTGACAAATCTTTCGACTCTTCTATGACTACTACCACGTGGTCAAACTTTGGAGCCAACGAGCTCAAGATCTTTCCAACAACAGATCTTGATGTCAACACTTCTCCATATACCTTGATTTGATTCACCAGTTTCATAACCTTGGTGAGGAAATCAGTTATGCTTTCACTATCTTCCATCTAAAGCAATTCACACGTTCTTTTGTGAGTTTGTAACCTCACTTCTTTCACATTCTCTGCGCCTCCGAACGATTTCTCCAGAATTTCCCATGCTTCTTTCGCCGACTCTGCATCACTAACGTTTTCAAATTTATCTGCATCAACACATTGATGGATCATAAAGAGAGCTTTATAATCTTTCTTCTTCAATTCTTTATGTGCAGCCTTTTCTTGATCCGTCGCGGCTTCTGCAAGCATTGTCACTCCTTCCTTCACAAGATCCCAAAGATCTTGATAACAGAACACAATCTTTATCTGCTTGCACCAATTCTCATAATTGTTATTCTTGAGAATCGGAAAATTTGTTGGAAAATGCCTGTTTGGATGATTCGTTGCCATGGTGATTTTCTTTCCACGAATCGATTAAACCAGAGCTCTTGATACCAGATGTTGAAAATCCCCTTAAATCTATGGAGAATTTCAATCAATCTTGATGAAGAAGATTGTTATTACCCACACAATAGCAATGAAAAGAGAAGAATAATGGAGAAAGAAAGAAAGTAAAGAACGATGAAGGAGAAGAGTAACAAAATTCTGCAGAGTTTCTCTCTGCCCACAAACTGTGGAAAACTTCTTATTCACTTTGCAACTGCAAAATACTCTGAATTACAAGTGTTATGAGTACTCTATTCACATCTGTTGCAAAATAAGGGTTACTCCCTCTATTTATAGATTTAGATTAATTTGGACCTCAAGCCAAAACCCAAAACTATAAAAGCCCAAAATAGTTAACACTACTAAAATAGACATAAGTCGAAATCCTGCGTGAGACAACATGCTTCGACACTTCGACACACTAACACAATTCAACACACTAGATGGTTCGACACTTCCTTGCTCTTGTCGAGCAATCTTTTTCGACACAAGGAATTACAATTCAATACCTCCAAATAAAACCATATCTGAAGAGAAAGAATATGCACATGTGCATGCTTACTTGAGTATATATTTGTCATACATAAACGGCAACAATTTCCATACTCAATTTAAATCCATTCAATATTTTTTAAGGTAGAATGAACAGTCTTACATAAGATATACTCACTAACGTATAGCATGACTTCTTCCTTCATATGATTCCAAGAAAGGAAACCTCCAACTATAAAGAAAATAAAGTTTATCAGCTGCTTCCTATAATATTATCAATAAGTTTTCCAACCGAATTGAAAGAAGATCCACCACTTGCAACAGCATTCCTAGCCTTCTCTTTTATCTCTTGAACCTTCTTGTGCACAATGTTATCCCTATCCATCAAATCCTTCAACCCTTTCTCAATCTCCTCAGCCATAACATCTTTACTACCCTTTCTATAATCCACTCTCAACTCCACAGCTAGATCCCATTCCTTCACCATCCTAAAAGCATTAAGCTGCTGTTCTGCGTAAATAGGCCATGTCAATATTGGCACACCAAACCACAAACTTTCCAAAATAGAATTCCATCCACAATGCGAAACAAATCCACCAATAGCCTTATGTGCCAATATCTCAACTTGAGGTGCCCATTCACATATCATTCCCTTACCTTCCATTTCTATCCATTCTAAGAACTCTTCTGGTGGAGACTTTACAGCCCACAAGAACCTAACTCCACTATTCTTAAGTCCTAATGCTATTTCTCTTATTTGAGATGGAACAAAGCTAATTCCCATGCTTCCAAAACATAGAAAAACAACAGATTTATTAGGCTGTTCATCTAGCCATTTCAATATAACATCACGTTGAGCTTGGTCTAACTTAGCACTAGGGTTACCTTTAAGATCTAACAAAGGTCCAACAGCATAGGTAGGAGGGATTTTTTCATCATGATTAGATAATGCATCAATTGAATATTGTTCCAAATCTGAAAAAGTATTAACAATAATCCCTTTGGTGTCTCTAAACCTCTCAGCAAATTTATAATAAGCTACATATCCACCATCTTTGTTAAAAACAGCATCAGGTAAAACATTAGAAGGGACTAGATTTGAGAAACCATGAATCAAGAATTGACGGTCCGTGTCGGAATCATCGAAAACATCCTCGATTCGGCGGTTTTGAAGCGAAAGCATGAGACTTAAAAAACCAACATTTGATGTCATAAACAAATAAGAAGGGATACCAAGTTCATTTCCAACATCAATCATTGAAACACAGAAGAAATCTAGGACTAATCCAAGAATTTTGTCGGATAAAATGGTTTGTATAGCTGCTTTGACATGAGGTATGAGAGTTTCCACGAAAGTCAAGATGAAGAACTCTGGGGATTTGAGTAGTTGTTCTGGAGGTCGTTGAACTAGAGGAAGATCAATGAGTTGGATTTGTGTCTCTGAGGCTAAAGCTGATTTGATGTATGAATCTGAAATGAGAATGCCTGGGAATTTGATGCATAGAACTGTGATGGAAAGATTGGTATGAGTATTGATTAAGCGCTTTGCAAATTCAAGTGAAGAAACTAAGTGGCCAATCCCTGGTGCAGGAATGAAGATTAGTTCTGATTTTTTCTTCATCTCATTCACAGCCATTGTTCTTTGTGTTTTCTGTGTGGTGTACGTACAAAGAGAGGATGCGTGGTCAGTTTTAATAGTTAGAGTATTGCATCTTTTTGCTAACATCCAATTATTTAATGAGTGGATGGCGTGCTATTATTATGCAACGAGTTTTCTAGAATTTTAGACATGATATCGTTTGCATAATAAACTGTTTTCAACTTATACGTCTCCCAAGCTTCACATCGAATTTCAAATGCGCCTTGAGAGAGCACCGAAATACTTGTGTTTACTTTCATAAATTTATTGTCAGGAAAAAATCTATCTGAGAATTCTTTTTTCCATCGTATCTCAGTTTGTCATTGTTTATAGGGGATTTGTTTCCTCTAATAAATAGAATATTTTTTTTTTATGAAAAAATAACATTTTGATTGATTATTATTCTTTTCTATAAAAAATATTAATTTGATCAATTATTATTTTTAAACGATGAAATTTTTTATGGAAAAGGCCAAATTTTTTATTACTAACTTTTCGAAGATTCTTTTTTATTAAAAACTCCGTTACTCTTATTTTATTTAACAACCAGACAATTAAAAGTTCATTTAATCTAAAATTTTACAATTTAAATGCAATTAAATTAAAATTGATAATATTTAAATTAATCTAATAAAAAATAATATTTAAAGACTCTTATGTAAAATTATTTTGTTACATACTTTAATTAGGTTGAATAATGTGTCAACGTATATAAATATATCACTACAAGAAAAATTCCCCCCTGCCACATGATTATCACGTGGCAAAGGTGAAAATCACTTCACTAGTCAAAAATAGCGACGTGTTGATTCACGTCGCTGGAACGCGTGTGGCAACTTTTTGTGACGTGATAAACACGTCGCTAATTTGCCAAAGGCAAATCACGTCGCAACATTTGAAATTTACTTCCTTCTGCGCTTAAACTTTGCCACGTGATATTCATGACACAACTTTGCCACATGAGTATCACGTCACAACATTTGAAAATGGATGGTATGTTGCCACATGAAAATCACGTGGCAAATTACCCACGTGATTTACACTTCACAACTTAAAAACAAAATTAAAATAAAAGATAAAATATATTGTTATTATTAAATTATATTATTAATAAAAGATAAAATAATTAATAAATAATAAAATATAGAATAATTAATAATTAAGTGAAATATTTTTAAATTAAAATTACACATATGAAAATGTATTATAAAAATAGCAAAGTAATTATTTATACAAAAATTAATATTTAAAACTAAATAAATATTACACATCAAATTCGTCGTCATCTACATCGTCTTCACTTGTTCTTTGATTTTGATT
Organism: Lathyrus oleraceus; assembly: GCF_024323335.1. NCBI lineage: Eukaryota > Viridiplantae > Streptophyta > Magnoliopsida > Fabales > Fabaceae > Lathyrus > Lathyrus oleraceus. Next base: position 146,378,858 of record NC_066580.1, read on the forward strand.
TCTACTCATGGACTGCATAAATTGTCTCATTTGCTCCTCCATATCGTGTTGTCTTTTTTTCATTTCCTCTAATTCGGCCTTTAACGCCGCCTCACGCTCCGCCGTCTCTCGTCTAGCCTCTGTTAGAGCCAGTTGCCTCACCGTTTCCATCATTTCAGGTGTCAATTGTGTTGGACGGGACGTTCCTTCCCCACTTGCAACTCTATCAAATAAAGTTCTATCTCCGGTTCTGTAGTTGCCAGCCAAAGGACCAACACCAAAAAAACACCCATTACGTCCCTTCCCTCCAGTGACTAAGCTCCAGATATACATATCCACGCGTGGATCAAGCGGATTAGAACCAACAGGTGTATATTGAGGATTTTCAACTAGAAATTGTGTGAGCAATCTTTGATACTCCTCCTACACATACAACAAATAAAATAATTAGATACAGTTGTGACATGAAAAGAATCCCACATATATTGTTGCCACATGAAATTCATGCCACAAACATTATTACCACGTGAAATTCACGCCACAAAATTGATAGAATTTTAACAAAAAAAAATAAAATAGAAACAACTTACTATAGTTCTTCTCGACCGATCATCAACCAAATCCCCCGATTTTTTTGTACGGGTCTTCACAAACAACTCATTAAGTCGGGGGGGTCTTCCTTGTGCCTGTGTCTGATTAATATAAATAAATTTAATTAAACACATAATAAATCAAAATATAATTTTAAACCGTAGTTATAATTTTTACCATTCGTTTTGCATGTTCTCCAATGCTTATACTTCCTGTAGCATTAAGGCAACCCCCCCTTTCGGATGCTCTCATGTCTTTTGCTTTTTGAGATTTAGCTTTAAAATTATCGGTAGCCCAATAGGCAAGAAGTTCGTCAAATACTTCCTTGCCTATCCAGTTGGGACGAATATTTCGTTCTTCCCAATCAAGTCTGACACGCCTAAGCATGTCAGAAAGTCGGACAGATGTTCTTCCCCGATAATTTTTTCTAATCATATATTCATCCATTACATTCCACGTACACTTTTCCTACAATGTTGTATGACATTCAAAAAAATTGTTAGATAAGTCTGTTACTCTTATGCCTTTTTTGAAGTCATTCTTATTTATTCGAAAGACATGATCTTTCGGTAGGAATCTGCGGTGACAGTCAAACCACGAACTTTTCCCCCCTTTTTCCAACGTGAACGCATGAGAGTGTTCCATGCAATGCGGGCATCCCATTTTTCCATGTGTCCCCCAACCGGACAACATGCCATATGCGGGAAAGTCGTTTATAGTCCACATCAAGGCTGCTCGCATAGTAAAGTTTTGTTTGCAAGATATATCATAAGTCCATTCTCCAATCCATAACCTCTTCAAATCATCAATTAAAGGTTGTAAATACACATCTATTCCAGCTTTTGGACTCTTTGGACCTGGAATGAGGCAAGTCAAAAACATGTATGGTTTTGTCATGCACATCTCAGGAGGGAGGTTGTAAGGGGTAACAATAACTGGCCAACAAGAATATCCACTTCCAGACGCTTGGACATATGGAGTAAAACCATCAGAGCATAGTCCAAGTCTGACATTTCTAGGTTCTGCTGCAAAATCAGGATGTATCATATCGAAGTGCTTCCATGCCGCACCATCAGATGGATGTCGCATTGTGCCCGAACTTGTTTGGTTTGTATGATGCCATGTCATTTGACTTGCACTATGCATTGAAGCAAACATTCTTTTTAACCTTGGTATGATCGGCAGATAAAACATGGACTTCACTGCCACATGTTTTTGCTTACGGTTAATGGCTTTACTGCGAACTTTGTATCTCGGACTCTTACAAAACTTACATTCCTCCAACGATCCATCATTAGTACCAAACTCATTATCGTAAAACAACATGCAACCATTAGTGCAACAGTCAATCTTTCTTACCTCTAAACCCAATTTCGACACCAACCTCTTTGCATCATAAAAACTTGTGGGAAGGTTGTCTTTCGTAGGAGTTGCGTCCAACATCATTTTTGCAAAGAATTCCAAACACTGGTCAGGAACATTCCAATTGGACTTGGCGGCCAATAATCTCACACACATCGATAATTTTGAGTCTGACGACCCTTCAAACAACGGCGTATTCATTTCTTGCAACAATTGATAAAATTTTTGAGCTTCCTCATTCGGCAACTCTTCCTGATCGAAGTCTTGAGGTTCATCATAGGTCACGTTAACCCCAAAAGCATCGCCAACCATGTCACTGATCAAACTAAATTCTTCCCGGTGTTCCATATGTGATCGACTGCTAGAAGCATGTGTAGTCGTAGTCCTTTGTACATTACTCGGCAACTGTTCTCCATTATATGTCCAAACCCAGTAATTTTTAATGAAACCCCTTCTCTTCAAATGACGTTCTACTTCCTCCGGGTCACTAATTATAGGTCTACATTCACATTTTAGACAAGGACATCTTACTCCTCCTTCGCTTAGACAACATTCTTGAGCGAAAGCCCATGTGATAAACCCTTTAACTCCTTCCTCAAAGTTCGGTTTAAGTCCACGTCTTCCTGGATACGTTCTATCGTACATCCAACTACGATAGTAATGAAAATATTCCATACTGCACATTTACAAAATCGTTACTATTTTAATTTCAAAAGTGATATTCCTCTATCGTCCAATTTAAAAATCGTTCTATCGTACATCCAACTAATTATTACGTACAATTTAAAAAAATTATATTATACTATTAATAAATATATAATATAACTATTACATACTTTATTGTTTAAACTAAACATATATTTATAAAACATATACCCTAATATGTGTTATTTAAAAAAAAAAACATTTTAGACATATACCCTAATATATATGAAATTAATGTTTTGTTTTTTTATACATTATTTTAAACATAATATTAATAATACAACTTCTATTTATTTAGTTATCTAAATAATATATATACACACTTATCAATTTTTACTCAAAACACTAATCTATTATATTTTTTAAACTAACCATATTATCTAAATAATAATACAACTTCTATTTTTAGACATGATTCATATTACTTTTTCTAATAAACAAAATATTTCGTTTTTTTTTATAAATATTATTCTGTTTTAATATTTTGTTTAAAAAAAATTATATATTATATTTCTAAAAAATATAATGTGCACATATATAAAGGCATTAAATAGTTTCTAAACAAAGTAATATCAAAGTTTTAATATTTCCAAGCTTGACATGATTTTCTTTTGAAATTTATAATTTCTCTAGAAATATTTAAAAATGATTTTATAAATAGGGTATTAATAGAGAGGATAGTATTGGTATTAATAGTATATTATATAAAATCTATTTCTAAACTATAAAAATTTAATACATAAAATATTCTGTTTTTTTTGTATAATACATTAAATATATAATACATTAAATATTCTGTTTTTTTAAAACTATTATATATTATATTTCTAAACAAATTCTAAACAAATTCTGTTTTAATAATACATTAGGGTATATGTTTTATAAACAAATTCTAAACAAATTCTAAATATATAATACATTAAATTTCTAAACAAATTCTATTTTAATACATAATGTGCACAAAAACAAAATCCAGTCCAAACAAATTCGATTTTAATACATAATAAGTACAACACATAATCCAGTCCAAACTCAATACATTTAACTAATCTGAAAATAATTAAAAAAAAAAATTAAATTTCACAATTTTGAATATACCTTGATGAAGACTTTGAATCTGTTTGCTCCAAATTCTTGAATGAATAATTCACTCTTAGCTATTTCTTAAAAAAAAAATACAATAATTAAAATAAAATTCATATATATTAAACAGAAATGGGTTTAAGTTGAAATAATAAAAGTATTTACCTTTAAGGAGAGAAATGGATTTGAAGCTTGAAGCTTGAAGGAGAGAAATGGGTTGAAGGGGAAAATGGGTTTAGGGAGAGAAATGGGTATGCAGAAGGTGGAAGGGAAGAGGAAATGAAGAAGAAGAAGAATGAAACGGTGAAGGGAAGAGGGAGAGAAGAGGGAAGGTAAAGGAAATGTTCCCACGTGGTAAACACGTCGCTATTTGCGACGTGATTTACACACCACAAACCATTCAACGGTCACATGTACCCACGTGATCAGCACGTCGCTATTTGCGACGTGATTTACACGCCACAAACCATTCAACGGTCACATGTACCCACGTGATCAGCACGTCGCTATTTGCGACGTGATTTACACGCCACAAAGCCTTCAACGGTCATCTGTACCCACATGTACCCACGTGATCAGCACGTCACTAGTTGCGACGTGAATTACATTTCACAAAACATTATTTGAATTTTAAATTTAAAATAGCGACGTGATCTGCATGTCACTACCAAATTTTAATTATTTTCATTTCCCCCCAACCTGAAAAGTTGTCATTCCATTTTTTTATTATATTTTTCTTTTAGCCACGTGAAATTCACGTCGTAATTGGCATTTTTTGCCACGTGCATTTCACGTCACTAAATCACGTGGCTGCACAAAGTTATTCTTGTAGTGTATAAAATATAAATTTAAAAAGAATTCTTAATTTTAAAATTTAATGCTTATATATAAGTTTGTATTTTTATGTGTTTTTTCTTAAAACAATCATCAACACATATATGTCAGTATTATTAAAACAAGATTATTTTAATTAAATTTATTTATTAATGGACAACCTGAGATGTAAGATTAAGAGTTACAAATACAAAATAGCCATTAAATTCAAATTTATTACAAAAGAAAAAAAAGTTGTTGTTAAAGATACGGTTGTAATCGGTAAGCTAATTATTAAAGAAAAATTGTTTAAAAATAAAAAATAAAATAAAAAATATATGATTTTAAATGGGCTTGTAAACAAAACAAAAAAAATCCTACTTCTTACTCCAATGTTGTTTAGCCTCCTTTCATTCTTTTTTTCAAATTGAGACTTCCATAATTTTTTGAAGTCATAATTTCTCTCTTTTCCAACCACTCTAAATCTCATATGACAAAACAAAGACCATATCTCATCTCTTCTCACCACTCTATTATCTTCTATGTAATTAAAATTGCAAAATAAGTGGGATTTGAAAAATGGGTTAGCCATAGTCCATTCATTCCGGAGCTACACTAACTTTTTACATGTAAAGATTTGTTCTTTGTCTTCCTGTTGGTTTATTTCTTGTTTATCTCCTTCCAGAACAATTACTTTTTGTTTTTCTCTGTGAGATCTCTTTTTACGCCCCCTACCATCATCTTCAGGCTTGTTTGTGAGTAATCAATTTCTTTTATTTTACTTTAATTAGATTTTAAATGATTCGTGATAGATATAACTATTCTGTTGCAATGACAATGGGGAAGATTAGATTATCCAAGATTCAAGTGACCAGAAGTTGAAGGATTGTGAAACAATAAAATATTATTATTCATCAACAATAATTATTCAATATTCAGAATTAAATTTAAAAGTAATTCCAAAAGTTTAAAAAATTATTTCAAATTAAGGCTAAGTCATTTTTGTTGTAGTGAGTAATTTGCTTTACTAATTCTTGAATGTGGACACACTTTTAGAAATACTACTTCCTTTTTAGTCTTTGCGGCTCTTAGCATCCCAAGAATACAATTATGTTTGACAAATATTCCTTTGTAATATTTCTTTGTGTGTCAACCATGTTTTTTTTAAGACAAAAGACTTTTCTAGATCTTGCACTCTAGCTTGTAACTTTTCCTTTCTGTGTAGTTCTTTCAATATTGGAATCGAATATAAGTTGTTTTCTAGGATCATTTCCTTGTGTACACATGTAAAACTAGCTAACACTATTAGTAGCTTAATGATTATAAAAAAATATAGATATTCACAAATATGAAAAAAAAAAAAATAATGATAAAAACTATTGTAGTGTCTTAAAAAAGTAAAGTCAGTCCCCAACGACGATACCATTTTGTTGCAGTGCAAATAACAAGTGTAATATTATCGCATCCACAAGTTGTGTTTTAAAGATGTTCAATAATTTTTATGATTCTAGCCAAATGGTTGTTTATAGATGTTTGGTTGTAAAAAATAAAATCACAGAAAATAAATTGAGATTTCGGTGTTAATAGTGAGAAAAATTGTTAAGGTTAGATTTCATCATCCTTATCCGCATGTATAATCATTCGTTAGTAATATGATCTTCTACTCAGCTACTAATAAGCCCAACTTTTTCTCTCACCGCGACTCATCTTTGACATCAAAGACGTGAGCTCAATTGTATTACCTAATAGATGATATCTCGCCCTATTAAATACAACAACATTAAGTTCCAACAGTGAATACATATACCATTTATTGGTATACATGAAGATACTAAACCTAACCCTATCTTTAGTCATTAACATCATATAGAAGGAGACTTGGATTTAGTAATGACCAACACCTTTGTATGTCAAGTCGTACCATGAGAACATGTTTTAGGTAGGTAATCAAAAACAAGCATTTAGAACGAAGAATAATCAATATTAAAGATTAAGTAGAATCACATCATGTCTGTAATCAATACATGAGTGTAAAGATTACTACACCTAACCCCAATAAAAGAGAATTAGATACGCATACTAATTGTAGCTTTAAAGTTAACTCCTAGAAGAAAGAGGTTGAACAACATCTATAACGATCCCTCGAGCAACATATTCGCCTTTTATTTTCCTCTTCTTATTTGCTCATGTTGAGATTTAAGGTGAACATACTTTATTTATGTACTACCTTGAATCTACGAAACTCCCTTCGAACTGAACTTGACCCTCCTATTTATAGGCTTGATAAAGGTAGGATGACTAGGCGCACCACCCATCCTCGCCTAGCGCACCTAATTTCTGAAATTGTAGTCATCATTGGTATAATTTTAATTTTGATTGTTTGTAAATTTGTGTATATATACATTATTTGATTGATCATGTATTTGTATTTTGTCAATTATATGAATATGCACTATCTTTGTAATTAATATTTGTAATTTATTTGGAATCATTTGTATTTGTTTGCTTAGGCTATAACTAGTATTGTACCTTTGAGAAAATATTCATTCTTTGATTTGGTAGTTGTATCCTTGAATTTGTCTCCTTTTTAAGCCTAACAATTTTGTTTTATATCAATGTGTTAAGTATTTGTTGAATCACAACTTAGAATGCTTTAATCAAGGTTGCAAAGATGTTTGATTCAAATCATTCATAGTGTGATTTGAATCATGAAATCTTGTGAAAGATGAGAATTACCTTTGTCTCATTTCAGACGAATCATATGAGAGTGTGAGTTGAATCACAAATCTTTTTGACTCAAATAATGAGACACACATGACTCGAATCATGACTTTATTCCTTTATTTCCAACCTTTGCTTCAATTTGTTGTTTCTTTGATTCAAATTATTACTTAATGATTTGATAAAAACTAATTGTTTTACGAGTATGTCTACCCTTTAGCACTTTCTCTCCAATCTCTTTTGTTTTGTCTTTGATATATAGAGAAGTGTGACCAAAAAGCTTCAGAGTGAGTGAATCTCGAAAAAAATTATGTGGTAACACAATCTATTGTAACATCAATGTGTGTTTTTTAAGTAGAACAAAAAAACTCAAGAGAGTGAGTTGATCAATCAATCGATGGAATTGATCAATCTATTAACATTCACCAAGAACCTAGAAATCCATTTTTGCCAAGAATCTAGAGTGAACCAAGTGTGTGTTCTTCATTCATCAAGACCTATCTCCTTGTTGATACATTCTAATTAACCTTCTAGAATGTAAATCTTATGATAATTAGCTATGTCTGAGATTCTTCAGATACTATTCATAATTTTCAAACTTTTTAAAGAACCATTGTTATAGATCTCCAACTCTAAAGATTGATTTGAGAGGTAGACTAAGGTACATTAGAAAATCTATTTTTTTTCTTTGAAGTTATGTTTTTTGTGTATCAAGTGGAAAAATCATTTCATGGACATGGATTCTGGTTGTGTGTTGTTCACAAAGAGAGAAAAGTTTTCTCTATACTCCATTGAATACTTTGGTTAAACCATGTGAAGGTTATCACAGAACAAAGTTGAGATTTATCCAATTATTCAAGGCTATTGGAAACCATTCAAATAAGTCTTCGTCAGATCTGAGGAAAGGATATTGTAAAAATGAAGCTTGGGGCAATTTATTATGGATAACAAGATTATTGGATCAAGATCATTCAGGATCTTAAATGAAGCAATTGAGTATCTGCGCCAACAAAAGAAATTTGTCATTTGATCTCTGTGTAGGTTAATGCAGTGTGGCTATTGAAGGTAGAGAAAAACAAGAAAGGGGAGTTTGAATTGTTTTCACAGATAATAAAAACTTTTGCAAATAAAACACACACGAAAGATAAATCTATCAACACAGAAGTTTATTCTGGTTCGCTTGAAATTCAAAGCTACTCCAGTCCACCCGGCCAAGGTGATTTCTCCTTCAACAAGGACTTAATCCAATAATCTAGAAAGATTACACCGAAAACGTCTAAGAGAGTAAATATCTCCTAGCCCTCTCAAGTTTACAGACTTCACAAGTCACTTGAGGAAATGTTCAACAACTGTTTTGAGAATATAATGAAGTGTTTAGTGCTTCTGGGTAAGCAATAGTAACACAATATAAGAACTGGAATGTTTCACACGTAGAGCAATAACTCGTGTGAACAAATTTGAACAAGAATGAAAGAGAATATATATTTTTTGTTTGCAGTATTCTTGTGTGTATGCTTCGTGCCTTGTATGATGACGATCCTTCCTTTATATAGTGATTTGAACAAGAGACCGCTAGCTGAGGCATTCATGAATATCTTGGCAATGATGGACTTTTAATGTCATTAAACTCGTTGTCCTTTCCATAGCAATTTTCGAGAGTGTTTAATCTCTTCCAAATATAGATTCATACCAAAAGTAGAAAACTTTGTAGCTAAATCTTTGTGTTTGACCTTGAGTCAGCGTATGCGGAGTTCATATGTTCTTGTTCAGCGTGTATACTTCAGATAGTTGCTGAGAGCAGGTTTACTTCATAAATTCTTGATATGTCTTTCTATAGAGCCTTCTTCAGAGTATAAATCATCAGATCAGTTGTGTAGAACTCTTCAAATTCAGAGTGTCTGAGTCTTCTTCCGTCAGACTCTGTGAGCTTTCTTTTCTTCAGAGTCAGAGCCTCTACTTTAATTTATTCTAAGTTGTCTATTCTGGACTTGCATGATGTCAAATGTTTATCTATCTGACCCTTTTTCTGTTAGAATCCTGCACACTTAGATAAATTTGTTAGGGTACCAATTTGTTTCATCCTTTGTTATCATCAAAACCTTAGAGATGAATTATAGACACAAAATCTTGTTCTAACAATCTCCCCCTTTTTGATGATGACAAAAACCTCAGACTGATGATGAAACAATGATATTTCATAAGAATTTAAAGGAGTTATCTTAGAGTCAGATGTGGGACGACCCCCTTGAGATAAGTCAATCTCCCCTTAACTTAGATGCTTAAGAAGTTTTAGATGTTCTTACCATATCTCCTTTCATAGTATAGCTTGTTTTTAACTTAGATACTTCCTGCAGAGCTTAGGGCTTCAAAATAAGAGTTTTAAATATGCACAGTGCATTAAGAGGCTTAAATAATATTTCATCAGAGCTGTTTTTATTCTCCCCCTTTTTGTCATACTCAAAAAGACATAGTAAAGAGAAGAGGTAAACCATAGTTCATTTAAGAAAGAGAAGTACAGATAAGAAACCAAAGCATAAAGAAATAGAGGAAAAGAAAACACAGAAAACATGGAAGATAAACACTTAGGGAAAACAACAAGAAACTCCTAAGGGTGCCTAAGGGTTCGGAGGAGGCGGCATCCTCTGAAGCAGCAGGTTCTGAATGTTGGAGTTTACGAAGTCCTGTTGATCCAATCTTGCTCTCACAGTCTGCTGCTCTTTCTGTAGCTCTTCAGAGTCTTCAACACTAAAGGAGCGAAATCAGAGTGAGATTGCTCCCCCTGAGTCAGAGCATCATCCCTAGCCTTTGCAGCTTCTTCCGCAACTATGCGTGTTGCTTCTTCAGCATCAGCCTTGGCTTTGGCTTCAGCTTCAGCAGCAACATCATCCTCAGCGGCGGTCTTTTCTGCAACTTCTCTTGCTATTTCTTCTGCTTCTAGATGAGCCTTTTCTTCAGCTTCTCTGTGAGCTCTCTCTTCAGCCTCTCTGGCCAGACGGTCCTGTAACCTCTCTTCAGCTTCTCTGATGAAGTCGTTTCAGACTTGTCCAGAGAGGCCTTTCAGCTTGAAAGCCTCAAATGTCATCCATCTGATCACTCTATTCCACTGAATCCTCTCTGCAGAGGGATCATCACCGATTCTAAAGTTTTCGGATAGATATCTGATCTTCTCCACTGAAGACTCAACAAATAAGGCTACTGCCTCTTCCAAAGTAGGAAAGGTGGGTTCGGGTTCAAATGTGGGAGATATAGGTATTGGTGGTGTGAAGATGGTTTCAGTGGGAGGTTCAGTCTTTTGAGTAATGGGGTTTTCAATGGGGGTTTCTGTGTGTGGTTCAGAGGGTGGTTTTGGTGGTTGTTCAGATGGTGAAGGAATATTGGTTTCTGGTTCAGGTGGATTTTGGACGGAGAGGGCGCGGGCCTAAAGTTGAGTGAGAGTAGGGGATTAAGGGTCAGATGGGTTAGAATCAGAGGAGATGGTATAGTAAGGTGGGGATGAGGGTGTTGAGGAGGGTGGTGATATGGGTTCATTGAACAGTTGAGCTTTAGATATGGGCAGAGTTGTGGTGGTGAGATTGAATTTTTGAAGGGGAGGTGATGGTGGGTTAGATGTGGGTGTTTCAGAGGGCTTTGTGGTGGAGGTTGTAGGTTAAGAGTGTGTATAAATTGGGGAATGTTGAGGTAAGGAAGAAGACAATTGCCCTAATTGTAAAGTAGGAGAGTCAGAGGGTTGACACTTACTTGGAGACGAGGTGGGGACCAGAGGCACAGACGGTCTGGATACAGAAGTTTCCCCCAGCTTCTGAGCTTTCTTCTTTGTCTTTCTTTCAGATGGCTCTCGCATCCTCTTCATGAAGTTTGGTGGATGTTCAGGTAGCCAATCCACCGAGAAATCAAAGATCTCAACGCCTTGATTTGCTAGATCCTGCAGATAGTAGGCGATGACTTCTGGGGGGTCTATCTTGGAGAATAGGTAGATACTGTTGGATATCTTCCTCTAATCCTTCAGAGCTTCCCAGGAGGTGTCCAGAGAATGCTTGACCATAACTTTCTCTATGATTCCCATGCTTTTCAGATTCCTTAAATTCAAAGGCCTTTCGGTGTCGACTGTCACATCCTCCATCAGATTGTGGCGAATCAGATGATCCACCAAGCCGCTCTCTATCAGAACATCGTAGCCCACAATAGAGGAAATAGGAATATAGAAAATAAAGTCAAAGGCTCGTGGTGACCGCCTCAAGCATCATGGAAACCACCACGCACATCAAAAGGCCAAAATCACAACTTTTCACTTGTGGCGACCACCACAAGCTTCATGGCGACCGCCAGAAACTTCATGGCGACCAATACAAGCTTCATGGCATCCGCCATGCAGTTCAGTCCTTGAAAAACTCCAGCTGAAAGAATCAGTCTTTCCATATCCCCCCTATTTTTCTCCCACGAAGTTTACACGACCATGACTCAGTTCAACTCCTATTATACTATAAATTGTTAGTTTTTAGAAGATTTCGGCATCCAAGTTTGTACGCCTAAGTTTTATTCTTAGTTTTAAGAAGAAAATACATTCGAAAGTGATAGAGCTCTCGCATTAGGGGACTATCACACCATAACTCTTAGGATTTTTATTGAAAGCTTGGATCAAAGTAATCGTGTTGGCATTAGAAGTTATTTTCTGTTCCGTTCTGTGTACTCGAAGTTTTTTCCACATTAATTCCAGTTTTTCAGGTTCTTTATATAATTGCTTTAATTTAATTTTATTTGTTTGAAATTTATTTACTTGAAATGTTGTGGTTAATTTCCATTACCATAAATTGCATGTTTATGTTTAATATCATGTCCGACTAAATTGCTTTGAGTCCGGTATGTGAGGTAGGTCTTTCCGACGAGACTCGGTAATAAGTTAGCGTAAACCTTTTTATAAATTATTTTTTTTGGTTTTGATTTTTAATTTTAAGTCTGAAAAGTTTTGTACGAGAGTGAAGACATAAAGGTTTCGAGTCAATACCACGAGAGTGTGAGGCTTGAACCGGATAGTAAAATTTGGACATTAATCTTAAACACAACGAGAGCGCTTTATGATTAATTAGAACTTATTGGTTTTCAAAAATTATTTCATGATTCAAATGGGTTAGAGAGAGAAAACATATGGTCTAGAAGTATAGCTAGAGTTAACAACACGAGAGTGCGAGATAAATGTTTTTAAATTAATATTTTTCTACTGAAAAGTGATTTAATACATTAACACACGCCAATAAATTATTGAGTCCCCGAGGTACACCCGGATCCACATTCCGGTCTCTCCTTTTTGATATATTTTCTAAACTTTATTCTAATTTTAGTTTTAATTTCCCCTAAATCATATTTTCATAAGCCTTAGATTTACATAACACCAATAGATATCGATAAGTTTGATTATTAGTCCTTATAGATTCAATATCTTTTAAGACTACACGATACAACTATGCATTTGCAGTTAGATATTTCGATAGACTCACTAAGTCACGATCAAGTTTTTAGTGCCGTTGTCGGGGACCAATTTATTCAATATCGTAACTCTGTTGTTGCGCAATATAGACTAAGGCAACTATTTTTTCGTTTTATTCGTCGGTTGTATGCCAAACACTCGTTCCTCGGGGGACGAGCTAATACAACCCATAAAGGAAATCGAGTGTTTTATTCTAAGACGCCGAGTTAGACAACTTTGTTTAGAATACAATATCCCAACTCATGATATGGCCGCAAATCTAAACCGTCCTCTCAAGGACTATGTTGCTCCATCTGAAGAGGAGCCATACTCGAGCATTGTACCTCCTGCCATCAAGGCAAATAATTTCGAGTAAAAACCTTCACTATTGCAAAATGTGCAACAAAACTAGTTCTCTAGTAACCTTACAGAAGACCTAAACCGTCATTTGTCAGTGTTTGTGCAGTACGCAGACACGTTGAAAGCTAATGGTGTCGATCCCAAAGCCATAAGATTACGCCTCTTTCCCTTTTCTTTGAGATAAAGCCAGATCTTGGCTCCAATCTCTACCATCTAATTCCATAATTACATGGAACGAATTAAAGAAAATTTTCTTAACAAGATACTTCTTACCTAGGAAAACAACTATGCTAAGAAGTCAAATCAACAAATTTAGTAAAAAAGACAACAAATCTCTTTTTGAAGCATGAGAGAGATACAATGATATGTTAAGGCTCTGTCCACATCATGGACTTGAGCCATGGCCGATTATCCATACTTTCTATAATGGTATCTTGTACAACACCAAACTAGCCTTAGACAATGCAGCCGGCGGCACTCTAATGGATAAAACCTACAAAGACGCCTATCAACTCATAGAAAATATGGTGCAAAACCACTACCTATGGGGAGGTGAGCAAATTTATGCAGAGAAACCACTGATAAAGTGTAGAATGTACGAATTAAATGGCATATACCATATCAATGCTAAAGTAAACGCCCCCACTAAGAAGATCGAGAGTTTGACCGTAACTCCAGTAGCTACCGTAGCTGCTGCAACATCTAATTGCGAGTTATGTTGAACCCTTGGATACAACACTCATGAATGCCACCTATTTGCTGGAATTCCATCCGACCAAGTAAACTATGTCCAAGGGAACCCGTACTCCAATACTTATAACCCTGGCTGGAGAAACCATCCAAAGTTCTCCTATAAGAATAACAACACACTGTTTGCTCCAAACCCAACACTTGTTATTCCTCCAGGTTATCAAAAAGGAGCACCCACTGCTCCTTAAGCACCTAAAAATTCAAATTTCAAACTAATGATGGAGAACTTTATTGCAACCCAAAGCTAACATAACAAAGAGTTTACAAACCAGAACACTGACACAAATAAGCTGATTAAGCAATTGGCAAGTAAGGTTGACTCTATGGCTACTCATAATAAAATGTTAGAAACCCAAATTTCTCAACTAGCCCAACAACAAGCAGCAACATCAACCCCAACTATAATATTTCTTGGCCAACAACAACCTAACCCGAAAGGCCATGTGTTAGATGCCCAAAAGTGCTTATTTAAGCTATTAAATGTGGGCATCTTTCACTCCTTTTTGTTGCTAAAGCATTCAAAACCGCCTTTGTTTTAGATGAATCGCAATACAATGTTAAACGATCTTGGTACCTTTGATTTGTGGGTTATTGCGCAGGAATTAGGCATGAAATAATAGAAAATGAAGGCACAAGAAAATGGCAAGGGACCAAGAAAAAGAATGCATTCATCAGCTTACTCGCTAGGCGAGTGCTGTGGCGAAGTTCTCGCTAGGCGAGCACCCAGCGAGCATCCAGCGAACATCTCCAGTATTTTACAGTAGCAAACATCAACAAACTCGCTAGCGAGCAGCCAACGAAGGTGGTAGCGAACACGCCCAAACTTGGTCAAAAGTGCAGCCAACACTCACTCGCTAGGCGAGCCATTAGCGAGCTCCCAGCAAGCAATTCCAGTAGCAAAACCTCCTAAGCTCGCTGGGGCGAAGGTTGAAGCGTGGGATTCGCCTAGCGATGGTTTTGTTCGCCTAGCGAACGTGCAAATCTGGCAAAGGATATTTCTCTGGGCGCAGGTGCCTCTGGTGCCTATTTTAGGGGCTCGCTAGGCGAACCATTATGCTCGCCTAGCGAGCATGACAGCTCAGTAGCAGCACTATAAGTAGCAGGGGCTACTTTTTGGAGCCATACTTTTACACTTCCATACTTTGTACTTTTTTTAGATATTTTCAGCATTGCTCTAGAGATATTTTGTAACCTAGAAACCCATTTTTCTTCATCTCTTAACATTATTCTACAAGAAGAAGGTGGATTCCCATCCAATCTCGATTCTTCAACTTGGATGTTGATCAACCTTCAACCGAGACTTGTTGTCCAAGCCACCATGAAAATGAGTGGCTAAGTTCTTCATTTTGTCAAGGTTAGATGTAGATGATCATTAGCTTTGTGTGTAAATGGGATGATCTTCATTTGTAAACTCTTTAATGATGAATATATGGTGAAAACTTTGTTTTATTGAAAACTCTTTGTGTTGGTTTATGATCGAGAGATGTTTACCAACTCTTTACCTAGGTTTTCATCCAATCTTGTTTGTTAGCTAGAGATAGTAATGAATGATTTTGTTCACCATAAGGTTGAAACAAAAAGTTGTCATTTTGATAGATTGTGTTAGAGATAAACAATGGATCAAAATGGGAAAACCCACAATGTGTGTTAGAGATAAACACATTGGGAGGACTTTGTGAAATAGTTTGTCATCTAAAGGAGTTTATAAGTTTTGTTGATCGAACATATACATGCCAAGTGATCGTCGAACCCTAACTTTGACAATATTTCTCAATTAGAAAAACCAAAACTTTTACCGCATTTTATTACACTTTTATGCAAGATACTGTGACTAAAACCAAAACCCCCTTGTTACTACGAGTTAAGAATTGAAACAACTGTCGAACGGCGGCGATATCTCACAATCCCTGTGGAGACGATAACAAAAACCCGACACTTAAAACTACACTTAACAAAATGGCGCCGTTACCGGGGATTGTGAATTGATATTGCGAGCATCGCAATAGTTGCTTGATTTTTAGCTTTCGAATTTTTGACTTGTGCTTGTAATTTGTTTGGTTTAGTGTGCAACTTTCGTTTTATGCGAGGGCAGATTCCCGTGGACGAACTTCTTTTTGATCCCGAGATCGAAAGAACCGCTAGGAGACTGAATAGCAAAACGAGACGAAGGAGGCAACAAGCTAGACAACGACAAGAACAAGGAGAAAGTTCTTCTACCACACATCCACCACCGTTCATACCTATGATGGATCAACCACCACAACCACCGCCCATTTCCACTCCATGTGTAAACAGTCCAAGGAATACTGCTCAGTTTGCCAACCACACGGGAAGGTAAGCCGAGATGAAAACGGGAACTCTTAATTTACTATATGGAAGTCCATTCACCGGAATGGACCATGAAGATCCCTTTGCTTTTCTCACCAAATTTTACGAGATAGCATTGGCGGCCGGAGTTGATCAAGCTCAAGAGCTACCGTTGTTCAAAAGATTATTTCCCCACGCTTTGCTCGGCAAAGCAAAAGATTGGTACTTAGATCAAACACCTGCCGTCATGACAGATTGGAACGTGTTGGAAGAGAAGTTCATCGAAAGATTTTTCTCCCACAACCGGTTCATGGAATCCAAGACGGCCATCTCTGTGTTTTCACAAGGGACCAACGAATCGTTGAATGAGGCATGGGAAAGATTCAAATCCATGCTTCGGAAGTGCAAAGGGCACGGTTTCGACGAATTGACTCAAATCCACATTTTCAAAAATGGCCTTCAACCGAATTGCAAGACTTTGTTGGATGCTACCTCGGGTGGTTCTTTATTGTCTAAAAGCGCCGAAGAAGCTACAAATATTATTAACCAAATGGCTCTAAATGACCTCCAAAGTCAAAGTAGAGGCAACTCTTTGAAGAAGCCGGGAGTGCTTGAACTTGGGACGAACGATGCTATTCTTGCCCAAAACAAACCCATTCCACAACAAGTGGAACTCTTAACTCAACAAATAAAAGAGTTGAGAGAACCTTCAAAAGCTAAACAAATATCTTGTTGTGAGCTTTGCAAAGGTGAGCATGACACCAGATTTTGTCCACCTCCCGGGTTTGAAGAAGTAAACTACATGGCGAACCAACGAGACTACCAACCGAGACAACAACAACAACAACCTTATCAACCACATCCTCAAAATCAACAACAACACTTCCAAGGGAATCAAGGGTTCCAACCTAGGAGTAACTATTACCATAACCAAGGTTATGGGGGTGGTTCTTCTAGCCGTCAAAACCCTCCCCAAAATCCTTACCAATCTCAACAACCGCCGATCGTGACTTCAAAGCTAGAAGAGACATTGACACAATTTATGCAAATGTCAATGGCTAATCAAAAAAGTAACGATGAGGCAATCAAAAACCTCGAGACTCAAGTCGGACAACTTGCTAAGCAACTAGCGAAACAACAACCCGATCCATCTTTTTCGGCGAACACGCAAACTAATCCTAAAGAGCATTGTAAAGCGATAACGACGAGAAGTGGAAGGGAGTTGATTAGTGAGAATAAAAAAAGAGATGGGAGTGAAAAAAGAGAGGAAGAAAAAAATGATGAGGAGAAAATAATAGAGGATAGAATTGATGGTGAAGTGGGGGAGTGGAGTGAGGAAGAAGTTGAAAAGAACGAAAAGAATGGTGAAGTTGAAAAGAAAGAAAGTGTGGAAATTGAGAAAAATAAGAGTGATGAAGTAATGGTGGAGGAAGTGAAAAAGAAAAGAGCGAGAAGTTCTAGAGTTTCTAAAGGAAAGGAGGTAGTGAGCGCTACTCCAATCCAAAACCTTCCTTATCCACATGCTCCATCTAAAGGGGAGAATGAACGGCATTACGCCCGGTTCATGGATATTTTCAAACAACTGGAAGTCAACATTCCGTTTGCCGAAGCACTGGAGCAAATGCCCAAGTATGCCAAATTCATGAAAGACATACTTACAAAAAAGCGGAGGTATACGGAACCGGAGACGATTGTCCTCGATGCTAGTTGTAGTGCGATCATCCAACGGACGCTTCCGAAAAAAGAGGTTGATCCGGGACGAGTTACTTTGCCGGTTAAAATTGGTGATGTCTATGTCGGATAGGACTAATTGATTTGGGGTCAAGCATTAATCTTATACCATTGTCTATTGTGAAGAGGCTTGGCAACATTGAAATTAAGTCCATCCGGATGACGTTGCAATTGGCCGATAAGTCGACTACCCATCCTCATGGCGTAGCCTAAGATGTTTTGGTTAAAGTCGACAAATTCTTTTTCCCGGTCGATTTCATTGTGATTGATATGGAAGAAGATGATGATGCTCCGCTCATTCTTGGCCGACCGTTCATGAAAACCGCGCTCATGATGATAGACGTTGACGACGGTTTGATGAAGGTAAGGGTCCAAAATGAAGAAGTTACATTTGACCTATTCGAAGCAATGAAGCATTCAAATGATAGACGTGATAGTTTTCGCATTGATGCGATTGAAGAGGTAACCTTTGAAGTTTCTAAGCATATTCATGAGATATCTCCTATGGAGTTAGCTCTTGATGACTCCTTTGAAGTTTTCACAGTTGAAGAAGAGCAAGCTCTTGATGAATTCTTAAGGGAACTTGATAGTTTAAACGAACTACAACCGTGGGAAGTTGAGGAGGAAGACTTGAAGAAGGAGGTTAATGAGGAAAAATCGCCTATTGAATTGAAAATGTTACCTTCTACTTTGAAGTATGCATTCCTCGACGAGACCAAGGCAAAGCCGGTTATCATAAGCAATCTTTTGACAAAAGATGAAGAAGCCTGTTTGATCAAAGTGTTGAAAAAGAATCAAGAAGCCATGGGTTGGACTCTTTCCGATCTCAAGGGAATTAGTCCTTCCTATTGCATGCACAAGATCTTAATGGAAGAGGATTTTAAGCCGGTAGCTCAACCACAACGCCGCTTAAATCCTACTATGAAGGAAGTTGTTAGGAAGGAAGTTGTTAAGTTGTTGGACGCGGGAATGATCTACCCGATTTCGGATAGCCCATGGGTTAGTCCTGTGCATGTGGTTCTGAAGAAAGGTGGCATTACCGTGATTCGAAATGATAAGGATGAGTTGATCCCGACCAAAGTTGCAACGGGGTGGCGTATGTGCATTGATTATAGGCGGTTGAATACCGCAACTCGAAAAGACCATTTTCCACTCCCGTTCATGGATCAAATGTTAGAAAGACTCTCGGGGCAACAATACTATTGTTTCTTAGATGGCTATTCCGGGTATAACCAAATTGCGGTTGACCCGACCGATCATGAAAAGACGGCTTTCACATGTCCCTTTGGAATTTTCGCATACCGTAAAATGCCCTTTGGGTTATGCAATGCACCAGCGACTTTCCAAAGATGTGTGCAAGCTATTTTTGCCGACCTTATCGAGAAAACAATGGAAGTCTTTATGGATGACTTCTCAGTATTTGGTGGTTCCTTTAGTCTATGCTTGGAAAACTTGGAAACGGTTCTTGAAAGATGTGTGAAGACCAATCTTGTGCTTAATTGGGAGAAGTGCCACTTCATGGTGACCGAGGGGATAGTGCTTGGCCATAAAGTCTCTTCAAGAGGGCTTGAAGTTGATCGTGCTAAAGTTGAAGTGATTGAAAAGTTACCTCCTCCGGTGAATGTGAAGGGAATCTGAAGCTTTTTGGGGCATGCCGGTTTCTATCGGCGCTTTATCAAAGACTTCTCAAAGGTAGCTAAGCCTTTGAGTAATTTGCTAGCCAAGGACCAGGTATTTCTTTTAACTGATGAATGTTTGCAAGCTTTTGAGATTTTAAAGGAAAAATTGGTTACCGCTCCAATTATAGTCGCTCCAAATTGGAATTTAAATTTTGAGCTCATGTGTGATGCGAGCGACTATGCAATCGGAGCGGTATTAGGCCAAAGAAAAGAGAAAAATTTTCATGCGATAAATTACGCAAGTAAAGTTCTTAATGAGGCTCAAATTAACTATGCCACCACTGAAAAAGAATTACTTGCGATAGTGTATGCGCTTGAAAAGTTTAGGTCTTATCTTATAGGGTCCAAAGTCGTAGTGTATACTGACCACTCGGCGATTAAATATTTGCTCACCAAACCGGATTCGAAGCAAAGGCTCATCCGTTGGATCCTCTTGTTGCAAGAATTTGATGTTGAAATAAAAGACAAGAAAGGATCGGAAAATTTGGTGGCGGATCATTTATCTCGCTTAGTTAATGTGGAGGTTACAGCTTCAGAGAAAGAAATCTGAGAAGAGTTTCCTGATGAAAAACTTTTTAAAGTTCAAGTTAGGCCGTGGTTTGCGGACTTTGCGAACCACAAGGCTAGTGGTTTGGTGCCTCCCGACCTAACTTCGAACCAAAAAAGGAAATTTCTCTCGGATGCCAAGTATTACGTATGGGATGACCCATATTTGTTTAAGTTGGGTGATGACAACCTTTTGAGAAGGTGTGTTACCGGCGATGAGGCGCAGAGCATCCTTTGGCATTGTCACAACTCGCCTTACGGCGGACACTATAATGGGGTAAGAACGGCCACTAAAGTCCTTCAGTCGGGATTTTATTGGCCCACTATTTTCAAAGACGCACATGCCCATGCGCAAGGTTGTGATAGTTGCCAAAGAAGCGGTGGGATTGGTAAGAGAGACGAGATGCCTCTCCAAAACATCCAAGAGGTTGAAGTATTTGATTGTTGGGGTATCAATTTTGTAGGACCATTCCCACCCTCTTATGGTAACGAGTATATGCTTGTGGCTGTTGATTACGTTTCAAAGTGGGTTGAGGCGATTGCCTCACCTCAGGCGGATGCGAAAACGGTAATAATTTTTTTGAAGAAAAACATATTTTCCCGTTTCGGAACCCCCCGAGTGTTGATTAGTGACGGAGGGTCACACTTTTGTAATGCACCGTTAGAAAACGTCTTAAAACATTACGGTGTATCGCATAGAGTGACAATCCGTATCACCCACAGGCTAATGGTCAAGCCGAAGTCTCTAATCGTGAGATTAAGAGAATTCTTGAGAAAACTGTGTCAAATTCGAAAAAAGAGTGGTCACAAAAATTGGATGAAGCGTTATGGGCATACCGTACCGCTTTCAAAGCTCCAATTGGGCTAACTCCTTTTCAATTGGTGTTTGGTAAAACTTGCCATTTGCCGGTTGAATTGGAGCACAAAGCATTGTGGGCCCTGAAATTATTAAATTTTGATAAGGATTTGGCCGGTGAGAAAAGGAAAGTGCAACTGCTTGAGTTGGAAGAGATGCGCAATGCCGCATATCACTCGAGTTGGTTGTATAAAGAAAAGGTAAAAAAATATCATGACAAAAAGCTTCGAAAGAAGGATTTTGTGCCCGAACAGTTGGTCATATTGTTCAATTCCAGGTTGAAGCTATTCCCCGGAAAATTGAAATCAAAATGGTCCGGGCCATTTCGGGTCAAAGAAGTCAAGGAATATGGAGCTATTGTCATTGAGGACATGGAAAAGAAGGAGAGTTGGACGGTAAATGGCCAACGTTTGAAGGTTTATCTCGGCGGTCATGTGGATCGCGGGAGCTGTGCTATTTCCTTGGATGCTCCTCTGTGAGCATCGAACCGTCGAGCTTATCCGACGTTAAACAAGCGCTTGTTGGGAGGCACCCCAACATTGTAAGTATTTACGGTTTTCTGTTATGTTATATTGGTGTCCATTTTGAAAAACCTTGCTGAATGTGCTTTACCTGCTGTTATGAAAAAAACAAATTGCTGTCATGCTCGCTAGCAGCTCGCTAGGCGAAGGCAGTAGCGAGATGATTCGCTATCTGCTCGCTAGGCGAAGCAGCAGTGAGCGCTGCGTGGCAACACTTTATTTCTGTTTCACAGGGCCACTCATTTGGGCCCAAACACTTGTTATTTCATTTTTTTTAGTCTGATAAAGGATCAAACTCACTCCAGAACTCACAATCACACTCTCATTTTTCATCTCACACAAAACCCTACTGTTACATTGCAAACCTCATTGTGCATTTCTACTTCTATCGATCTCTTTCACCAGGTTTGTCCTATCTCATTTACATTTTGTTGTCAAGATTAAATTTATGAATATGAGACATTTAGGGTGAATTTGAGGGAATGGGTACATTAGGTTTTGCATGTGGATATAGATTTGCATGTACCTTAGAACGATGCCTTTCATGATAAATCATTTTGTTCTGAAATAGATACCATGAGACCTTGGGTTTTTTCTGAAATTTCAGTGTTAACAAGGCAGAACCCAAAACCCGCAAGATTCGCTAGCACCTCGCTAGGCGAATTAGTGGCGACAGTAATTGGATATTCTGTTTTGCTTTCTAATCTGTTTTGTGTTTGTGTTGTTTCCTCTCTATGTCTTTGCAGATGGCATCCAGATCAAGCGCGCCTAAAAAGAGAAAGGTCGGGAGCACTTCCCGTATTGTGCCCTTACAATTCGACACCGACAAATTTGTCGGGCCAAAGCAAGCGGCTAGATATATCGCTTTGGAGAAGAGAAAGATTCTGCCGGAGAAAAGATTCATAATCAACCCCGAGGGCGAATACCGTACATTTTCCGGGTTGATTCACAGTAAGCGGTGGGACCGGTTGATATCTCCGCTTGAACACTATGACATCGAAACAATGCGTGAGTTCTACACGAACGCACTGCCTAACGATGACGAGCCATTCACATGGACAACACGAGTGTCTGGCCGTCAGGTTGCATTCGATCGGGATACAATTGACCGTGTCATGGGTGAACCGCTCCATCTGGGAGCGAATGAGAGAGACACTTACCATAGGGATTTGAGGCTTCACCGGGATACCGATTCAATTTCTGCTGCCCTGCTTTTTGAAGGGAAATCAGTTGAGCTGAACCCATCTGGGGTTCCGTTGAGATACCATAGGGAAGACATGATTCCCATGGCTCAGCTGATACTCATGTTGGTTCTCACAAATATAAAACCCAAGTCTCACACCTTTACCGTGCTGATCCCAGTGGCACATCTGGTTCACTGCATCTTCACGAATATTCAAATCGATGTGGTGAGGGTAATTGCTTTGGAGATGAAGTCCGTGGTCGAGAGCGGGCTAAAGTCGGGGGCACGAGTTAACTTCCCCCTTGCTTTCCCGTGTCTAATCATGGCTTTGTGCCAACATGCGAAGGTGAAGCTACCCTCCCGGAGTCAAGTAAGGATCCCGCCGGCCATCAATGATAGATATGTGGCCAAGTTTTGCAAGCCTAAGAACTTAAGAAGTGGTGCAGCTGCTGGTAATACCGGGACTTCTGATGGTCCTGGTACTTTTGCTCATGGATCCGATCCTTTCCAGCAGGCTGTCTGCAACTACAATTGGGATTGGATGGCGGCAACTCAGCGCGCCATGGTTGACATGCACGACTCTATGCAGCTGTTGCAGTTGCAGGCACGTGACCACTCCGGTGATCACTCGATGATGACGCGTGAGCAGTTTCTGCAGAACGCTAGCTGGCCTATGGACAGGCCTATGTTTGGAGAGGGGGCGGGTGCCGGTGCATCTGGTGCTGATGCTTCAGGTGGTGCTGAGGATGATGGTAATGATGACGATGGTGATGATGATGATACTACCGGTTCTGAAGCCGGTAGTGATGAGGGTTTTGAGTCCTTTGAGGGCTAAGTTTGTTTTATTTTATTGTATTTTTCAGATTTGTTGTATTTTGATTTTGGTTATGTACTTTTGGGGTGTTTTGTCCCCATGCACATTTTTAAAATTTTTAAGTAGTGAGTATTGTTTATGTTTTTAATTTGTGTGTTTGGTTTAAATTTCTTTTTGTTTAATAAATTTTTGGTTGTTGAGTGTCAAACCTTCTAGATTGGTTGCTCCTCAAAGAAGTATCCAATGAAGGTGCATCCGAGCTTGGATGGCAATGATAAAAATAAACAAGTGAATAATGCTAAGGTACATGGTTACCTCCGGTTAGAATTTTAGAATGCATTAAGAACTTTTTTTTTTTGTAATTGAATATTGTTCTTTTTGCAACATAATTGAATGAATGTTTCATCTAGGACTTAGAACCACAAATTGTGAGGAAACCTCCATTGTACACTTAAATACTGGATTCTAATAAACTTTGTTGATTCATTTGATTCATGCTTGGTCTTTTATTATTGTGAATTTGTGGAAGCAATTAGAAATGATCAAGGCGCTTGTTTTCTTATGAGCACAACCAGTTCCAAATACAACTTACCCGTGAGCAGAGAGAGTATTCGTTAACCCCTTTGAGCTTAAACAGTTGAATCTCAGCTTGAAATAAAACGAGATGTCAAAAATCTTTTTTCTTGAAACCCGGAAAATTTTGATAATTGTTCGTTTGCCGTAAAAAGTCAAGAGCATTCACTTAGGGTGAGTAAGAAATAAGTTGGGGAGAACGAAAAAGAGAATCGGTAAGTGCCACAACTCTTGAAAAACTGAGCAAGCATTGAAAAATATATATATATATATATATATATATATATATATATATATATATATATATATATATATATATATATATATATATATAAATATAGAAAAGAGAAACATCTGTTTTATAAATATGATGTGAAAGAAAAGAAAAAATAGAAAAAATGAAAATGAATGCTTGCTTGGAAGAAAAATAGTGAAAAACAAAAATTGAGTTGTGAAATAAGAGTTGTGAAGGTTTCAAATGAGAAACAAATGGAACGAAGTTGAGATGTGTGAATAATGTATAGTGAATGTCTCTTTTGCATCGGCAATTTCGTTATCAATGGCCTTAGAAATGACCCTTGTTTGTAAACCTAACCAAGCTACAACCGGAAAAGTCCTTAGTGATCTTCTCGCTTCCGCATTTCCATTTATAATTGTTAGACATTGTATGAATTAAATTGATTTCTTCGTTGTTTGTTGGAGAGAGAGATTGTCCCCGTGGTTGCAAACGCTTAATTTCTTCAATCCTTATTCGAAGAGGAGAGATAGGGTGATTCATTCAAGATAATATTGTTGTGGATAGATACATATTTCGCATTGCTATTAAGTTTTAGTTCTTGTGCATTATGTTATTCTAGCCATTGAGAACTTATGCCTGGTTGATTTTCTTGTGTTTGAGCCGTTTTATCCGACTTCAGAGAAACCTTTTTCTTAAAGCAAATCCTCTTGTCCTTCAAGAGGCATACTTTTCTTGAGGACAAGCAAGAATCTAGTTGGGGAGAGTTGTTAGATGCCCAAAAGTGCTTATTTGAGCTATCAAATGTGGGCATCTTTCACTCCTTTTTGTTGCTAAAGCGTTCGAAACCGCCTTTGTTTTATATGAATCGCAATACAATGTTAAACGATCTTGGTACCTTTGATTTGTGCGTTATTGTGCAAGAATTAGGCATGAAATAATAGAAAATGAAGGCACAAGAAAATGGCAAGGGACCAAGAAAAAGAATGCATTCATCAGCTTACTCGCTAGGCGAGTGCTGTGGCGAAGTTCTCGCTAGGCGAGCACCCAGCGAGCATCCAGCGAACATCTCCAGTATTTTACAGTAGCAAACATCAACAAACTCGCTAGGCGAGCAGCCAGCGAAGGTGGTAGCGAACACGCCCAGACTTGGTCAAAAGCACAACCAGCACTCACTCGCTAGGCGAGCCATTAGCGAGCTCCCAGCGAGCAATTCCAGTAGCAAAACCTCCTAAGCTCGCTGGAGCGAAGGTTGAAGCGTGGGATTCGTCTAGCGAAGGTTTTGTTCGCCTTGCGAACGTGCAAATCTGGCAAAGGATATTTCTCTGGGCGCAGGTGCCTCTGGTGCCTATTTTAGGGGCTCGCTAGGCGAACCATTATGCTCGCATAGCGAGCATGACAGCTCAGTAGCAACACTATAAGTAGCAGGGGCTACTTTTTGGAGTCATACTTTTACACTTCCATACTTTGTACTTTTTTTAGATATTTTCAGCATTGCTCTAGAGATATTTTGTAACCTAGAAACCCATTTTTCTTCATCTCTTAACATTATTCTACAAGAAGAAGGTGGATTCCCATCCAATCTCGATTCTTCAACTTGGATGTTGATCAACCTTCAACCGAGACTTGTTGTCCAAGCCACCATGAAAATGAGTGGCTAAGTTCTTCATTTTGTCAAGGTTAGATGTAGATGATCATTAGCTTTGTGTGTAAATGGGATGATCTTCATTTGTAAACTCTTTAATGATGAATATATGGTGAAAACTTTGTTTTATTGAAAACTCTTTGTGTTGGTTTATGATCGAGAGATGTTTACCAACTCTTTACCTAGGTTTTCATCCAATCTTGTTTGTTAGCTAGAGATAGTAATGAATGATTTTGTTCACCATAAGGTTGAACCAAAAAGTTGTCATTTTGATAGATTGTGTTAGAGATAAACAATGGATCAAAATGGGAAAACCCACAATGTGTGTTAGAGATAAACACATTGGGAGGACTTTGTGAAATAGTTTGTCATCTAAAGGAGTTTATAAGTTTTGTTGATCGAACATATACATGCAAAGTGATCGTCGAACCCTAACTTTGACAATATTTCTCAATTAGAAAAACCAAAACTTTTACCGCATTTTATTACACTTTTATGCAAGATACTGTGACTAAAACCAAAACCCCCTTGTTACTACGAGTTAAGAATTGAAACAAATGTCGAACGGCGACGATATCTCACAATCCCTGTGGAGACGATAACAAAAACCCGACACTTAAAACTACACTCAACACCATGCTAATGCCATCACACTACAAAGTGGGACAAAATTAGATGGGCCAGTGGATCCAAAAATTCAAAATCCACCCATGTCTCAACAAAATGAAAAAGAAATCGAAAAGGTAACAAACAATGAACCAAATGACCATGGACATGATAATAAAACCAAAGAGACAGTCGTGAAAGAGAAACCGTACGTGCCTCCACCACCATATAAGCCACCCATTCCTTATCCTCAAAGACAGGCTAAATCCAAAACCGAAGGTTAGTTTAAGAAATTTGTAGAGCTTATGAAACAACTTAATATTACGATGCCCTTTACAAAAGCTATTACACAAATGCCTTCCTATGCCAAATTTCTTAAAGATATCCTATCCAATAAGAAGAAACTTGAGGATAATGAGACAATGACGCTTACTGCAGAGTGTAGAGCCCTCATTCAAAACAACATGCCCCCTAAGTTAAAGGGCCCATTGTCGCATCCTGCGAAAAATCAACCGGCGAGCTAAAAACAAAACACACACAGAGCCGCCACTACGCGTTATTTATCCCAAGATAGGGAAAGGAAACGCTCAGAGAAACCTGGAAAGGAAATGGTCTCGCGACCAGAGAAAAAGGGTAAGGGAGTCGGTTACGCAAGGGGAAGGTATTAGCACCCCTCACGTCCGTCGTACTCGACGGGATCCACGTTCTAAGAAAAGAAAAGGTTGCTAGACATCACACACACACACAGGGAACGCAGGTGGGGTTAAGAGGAACGAGCTCGATAAGGTATCGCACCTTATGCCTACATATCTTGTCTGGAACAAGAATCAGAGCCACTGTAGTTCGGCTTACGCACGCCAAACAACACAAAACATACAAACAAGCAAGGGTGGCAAACATGGAGCCCGACAACCACTGGATGGAATTACGTCGGCATCCGAACCAAAACACACTCAAAAGGGCAAACGTGGAGCCCGACAGCCAATCACTGGGCTTACGTCGGCATCCGAACCAAACACACAATCAGATAACAAACAAACACACACAAAAGAAAAAAAGTTGCCCGGAGTGGTCTCGCACGACCACCTGCCTACATACCTCGTCTGGAACAAGGATCAGGGCGATGTAGTTCCCCCTCAAGGGAAAAAGATTTCAGCCAGAAACCGGGGAAAGACACACTACTAGGGAGCTGGACTCGAGCCTAGTGTTGTCATGCATCGTTACCCTAAGTTCAGTTTTCTATCCTACTTGCATAAGCAAACTACTCCTATCCAGGAAAGAAGCAAGCATACAAGCGTACAAAATAACTCAAGCATACATCAAATGAGAACAAGCATCTCAAACAGATATCCACATAGCACGCACTATAACCAAACAAGTGGGCTCACACAATAGGTTTGACTGCCTCAGCAAGTCATCTGTACGGGCTGTGTTTGCTCTTAACCTTGCCATTACGAGGCTAAGGTGAAGCAGATGAAAGGATGAAGTGAGGATCAGACCTCACAGCTCTTATCCCTAACCAGGGAGAGCTTCTGACAAATGAGCATGGGTCCAGAATGGGGGAACCCTTCTATACTCAGAGACTCTGACACAATGTGCACTGCACAAGATCTTGGGCTTGTGATCTCAATGCTACAACCATGTAATGGGAGCAAGGAGAAGACTCAACTGAATAGTGGGGGATAGATTGCATATCCCTACCTTCCACCAATTGCCTTGATTAAGGACTTTACCTGCTTAGGCACAATATTAAACAATCACAAACATTGCCTCTTAAGGAGGACTTCAGACAGTTTGCCCGGTCAAATAACAGACCGGGTCTCCAGACTACATGAAGTCAAGAGGACCTACCTCAAGCGGTTTACACAACCGAGCAACAGCTACCAAGCAAGTTCTTAAAAGAACTAGAAGCGGCTAAAGGTACCTGTACAAAAGCTAACGAGTTAATAACTCAGACAACCAATCAGAAAACAACAAATATTAATCAGTCAAACTATGCAAGCCAAGGCACACAAAGGCAAGCTATGAGCTCAAGCCCAAGCTTCACAACCTACAAAACAATGTTATGTTAGTGTACAAACGTCAAACAACATCATTTCAATCAACTTGGATCATTCTCCATGAACCTTGTGCTATTCATCCTGAAAAATCAAGCAAATATTAGCAACAAGACCACTAGGCCAAGCCTAGGGTCCAAAAGCAAGAAAAATTCCTAAACAGCAAGGTATCTCTAACCAAAGTCAAATTAATGTCAAACAAAAGCTAACACAATTAATCCCATGTCCATATCATTCATTATATTCATTCCATGCACAAAACAATTCAACTTAGGTCAAAAGGAACACAAAACATCCAAACAGAACTATTGCATCCAACTCCATATCAAAACAAATCCAAAAATTCTCAAATAAATTACACCTAAACAGGGGATACTCAAGGTCTAGCATGTCAAATTTTAGCCTAATTGGACCAAGGTAACTATGCCAATGAAAATCAACAAAAACAGACACAATTATATGCTCCAAATCACAACATCAACACATGCAGCCACTTCAAAAATTCATAAATCCATGAAGACAATAAAGAAATGGATGAGACCAAAACAGGGATGTCATACAATGTGTCTATAACAATCATACCAAATTTCATAATCATTCAATACCATATGAGCATTTCACATCAAATCTACCAACCTATGTCACACAAACTTGCATATTTGACCAACAGAAATGAAAAATAGCAATCAAATTGAAAATGCAACACAAAATTCCACAAAAATTCACATAGCCTCTTAACATGTTAATCAACCATCATGCAAAATTTCACATTAATCCAACAAGTATAGGTCACTCAAATAAATCCAGCAAGTTGGCATAATGAGGTGTGACACAAATTGTCACACCTAAGTTCCAAAATTCATAACTCAATGATCAGGTATCAAAAACTCATGAAATTTACATGGAAATAAGCCTCAACCAGTCCACATTTACCACAAAAATTTTCAAGCATTTATTTTAGGATATGAGAATTTCATGAACAAAATGGCACAAGGTATCAAATTTACATACATGTGAAACAAACCTAAGTCAAACATAATTTCTACCATGCACAACTTTGACCAATAGGTAAAAAACATCTACAGTCAACAAGGAAGTCAAAGAAAAAATTCCTATATTTCTCTGAATTTTCTATGATTTTTGGTGAATTTTCTAAGGTGTTATGAATTTTTAAGAATTAAATTATAATTAATTAAAATTGCCAATGGCACAATTGTAAATAATGGAGGCGGGAGCGGGAAACAGGTTATTTGAATTTTCAAATGGAAAATTGGATCAAACACAGTTTTGCGCAGCACTCATCGTCTCTTTCCCCAGCCACGCCAAGAACACGCAAAATTCAAATCGACACCAAAACGAGCAAATGAATACTCGTTAGAACCGTCTTAACACGTAGATCTCAAATATCAACTCAAATTAACCTAAAAGTTCCTCTATCTCATGAATCGATCGCGTTAGGGTTTTGACACGAAATTTCAAATCCAGATTTCGCACACTACAGTTCATCATTTCTAAAACTACAAACATCACTATGATCTACAATCAACAAACTACAGAACGCATACATCAATTGAAAAAACCGTGACATTCGAAAAACTCGAGTACCTGGAATGGCAGTGTAGTATCGAGCGTTCTTGAGCTTTAATGTCCACAAACAGATGCAGTTGAAGGTCCAGGTGATTGAATGATGTAATTAGGTTATGATGCAACAGCTTCTAATGCACGAAATTTGGAATTGCCATTGATGTAGCTTGTTGGTGCAGTCACGATTCCAAGCCTTCTTCAATCCAAACTCCACAAACAGATTGAGATGATGATGAGATGAATTCAAATCAAAAAGAAATTCCAAGATTGATCAAGATTTGATGAAGTTTGATGAAGTTGAAGGTTTTGTGTTCTTGAGATTTTTGAGAGAATGTGATGAGTTTTCAGATCTGGTTTTGGAAAATGTGATATTCTGTTATGATTATCATGTGATTAGGAATATATATGTGTGCTTAATCATCACTTAATCATGTTAATTAACCATGTTGCATTTGTTAGTGAAATGTTAATTTCAAGCTTAGGGGCAAAATTGGAATTTCATAATGCCAGCTCATTGCCACCTCTTTGACAGCTCACACAACTTCCAAATGCCAGGTGTGAGCTGTTGCCACTTGCCTCACCCTCATTGGATGTGTATTTTGCATTTTCACCATGTAATATCTTATGTTCAATTTTTGCACTTTCATTTTACAAGTCAAATTCCAAACCACAAACCTTAGCCATGAAATGATGATTCCAACAAGTTTCAAATGCCATTTATGAGGTGTGGCAAAAATCCCCACTCAAAAATTCCAATTATTTCACAAGTTGGACAATTTTGCCCTTGGTCCATTTTAACTGTCCAGTTGAAAATTGACTTTTTGCATTGACCACTTTTGGAAAAATCCAATTATGCACCATGAAAGTACATGTCAAATGGAGTTTGTGCATATAAAGAACTTGCAATTTGGACCAACCATGTGGAAGTTATGCTCTCCTGATTATGGGTCATTTTTGAATTTCACTGAGCCCTAATTTTCCAACCATACATGAGATTTTCAAGTTCTCGGACTTTTTGGAAAGGTGAGAACAAGATCTACAACTTTCATGTTGAACAAATTTTCATTTGAAGCTTCCTTGGACACGTGGCTTTGAGGTCAAAAACTTTCCATTTTTGGAAACTTCCATTACAAGTCACTTTCTATTTTTGGCAGTTTTTGTTCTGACTTGATTTTCTTCATTCTTAAGCCTTGAGATGTCAAATAACACTTGTTCCAACATGAATGAAGTGTATCCAACTCATTTCCACCTCCAAATCCATCAGATCATGTACAGTTGACCACAGTTGACTTTTCCATCTGATAGATGAATCAGGCAATGCATAGATCAATCTGAGCTCCAATCTTCAACTGAAATGGCTCAAGGGTGAAACCCTAGCCTTAATAAGCACAATATAATCATATAATGAACCCCATAACCATCATAAGCCCCATCTCCTGATCATGCCCTGACTGGCCCAATGCAACTGATTAGGGTTGACCAGTGGTCAAAACCCTAATCTCAAGGAGTAAGCTTCAACACTTGATGAAATCCAACCATGATGATGATGATGTATCATTGCAATCAAGATGAAGACCAATATCCTTTGAGAATCATGAAACCCTAATTCACTGCCCAATCCTTAGATGGCCAATGATCAGTCAATAAAACCCTAGCTTGCACTTTGACTTCCTCATCTTCTGAACAAGACTTGGGAGGATGACTTGCACAATGTAACCACATGATATGCAATATGCAATGCCTAATGACCTAAAAATGATATGTACAATGATAATGC
The DNA here is from genome assembly GCF_024323335.1 of Lathyrus oleraceus. NCBI lineage: Eukaryota > Viridiplantae > Streptophyta > Magnoliopsida > Fabales > Fabaceae > Lathyrus > Lathyrus oleraceus. The sequence continues at coordinate 146,410,797 of NC_066580.1, forward strand.
TAGTCCCAAGAGAGGAGGGCAAATTTTGAGGTGTTACACCCATGTAGTTTTTCCATACCTTGTATAATTGGAAAATTTGTCATAGACAAATCCCTTTGTGACTTAGGAGCTAGTGTCAGTTTAATGCCCCTTTCAATTTATGAAAAACTCAAATTAGGCAAACTAAGACCCACGAGAATGTCTCTCCAACTAGCTGACCACTCTGTTAAATTTCCTGTGGGTATGCTAGAAAATATTCCCATACGAATTGGTCAATTTAACATTCCCACAAACTTCATAATAATGGACATAAAGGAAGATTCCAACATTCCAATCATATTAGGAAGACCCTTTTTGGCCAGTGCTGGTGCCATTATTGATATGGAATGAGGAAAACTAACCTTCGAGGTCGGAGAAAGTCGAATTCATTCTTTCATAATTTCTAAAGGCACCTGCTATAAGTGATACTTGCTATTTCATAGACATCACCGATGAATGTATAAAGGAAATGAAGATGGAACCACCTAAGGATACTGAAGTCCTAAAAATTCTAGCACCTCCTATATCAGAAGATTATGAATGGTTTAAGTCATATGTGGATGACAACTTGAGATAATGCCTCACACTAACTCCAAATCCTATGCCTTTCCCAAAGAAACCTTATGTAAAACTTAAGATGCTTCCCAAAAACCTAAGGTATGAATTCCTAAATAAAGAGCTTAAACGCCTAATAATAGTCAACGCAGACTTAGGTCAAAAAGAAACTAAGCAGTTATTGGATGTTTTAAGGAAGTACCTTACAACCCTAGGATACAACGTCTCTGATCTCAAAGGGACCATCCCCTCAGTGTGCATGCATCGAATTATACTAGAGGAAGACTCAAAAACCTCAAGAGAACACCATAGGAGGATAAACCCTATTATGAGTGATGTAGTTAAGAGGGAGGTACTAAAGCTACTAGAGGCAGGAATTATATACCCAGTATCCGACAATAAATGGGTCAGCCCAGTACATGTCGTACCTAAAAAGGGAGGTGTTACAGTAGTCAAGAATTACAAAGACGAAGTTGTAGCAAAGCGTGTTAAGACAGGATGGAGAATGTGCATAGACTATAGAAAATTGAACAAAGCCACCCGAAAAGATCATTTCCCTTTATCCTTTATGGACACGATGCTTGAACGACTAGCTAGGCATTCTCACTTCTGTTATTGGATGGCTACTCAGGATTTTTCCAAATCCCAATCCACCCTGATGACCAAGAGAAGACCACTTTCACATGTCCCTATGGCACATTCTCCTACTGACGAATGTCATTCGGATTATGTAACGCCCCAACAACATTTCAACGATGCATGATGGCGATCTTTATGAATTTTATGGATAACATTATGGAAGTGTTTATGTATGACCTCTTAGTTTGCGGGCATAGTTTTGAAGGATGTCTTGCAAACTTGGAAATGGTACTAGAAAGGTGTGTAAAAGTCAACCTTGTACTCAACTAGGAAAAATGCCACTTCATGGTTCAAGAGGGAATCATACTTGGAGACATTGTATCAGACAAGGGGATTTAAGTTGATAAGGCAAAAATATAAGTAATAGAAAACCTTTAACCTCCAAAAACTGTTACAAAAATACGAAGTTACTTAGGTCACACTTGTTTTTACCGATGTTTCATCAAGGATTTCTCTAAAATAACTAAACCCTTAACTGGTTTGTTGATGAAAGACGTCGAATTCAACTTAAATGACAAATGCTTAGAAGCATTTCGACTACTCAAACAAGATTTGATCTCTGCACCCATTATACAACCTCCAGATTGGAATGAACCCTTTGAAATGATGTGCGATTCAAGTGATTTCACCGTCGGTGTTGTCTTGGGACAACGAAAAAAATAAGTAGCTTCACGTCATTTATTATGCGAGTAGAACCTTGGATGAGGCACAAATGAATTATGCCACCACAAAAAAGGATCTCTTAGATGTAGTGTTTGCATTAGATAAATTTTTCTCTTACCTAGTGGGAGCTAAAATAATTGTCTATACTGACCACGCTGCTATTACGTACTTATTAAGTAAAATGGATGCTAAGCCAAGGCTATTAAGATGGATTATGCTACTACAAGATTTTGGTTTAGAAATCAAAGATAAGAAAGGAACTGGGAATTTTGTAGCAGATCACCTCTCTAGACTCGATAATGTAAAAGCTGACCAAGTGCCTATCAATGATGGCTTCCCTTATGACGGACTTATCGACCAGTTAGAAAATAAAACATCTGAATTCTCTCAAAAAGATGATCCTTGAGAAAAAGGAAACTTCAGAATTGAAAAGAAATAAATCGTGGAAGCCGCATACGCTCAATCCAAAATCCCTTGGTATGCTGACTTTGTCAACTACCTAGTGGCCATAGTACTTCCACCTGAATTAACTTACCAACAAAAGAATTTTTTTTCCACAACTTAAAACAATATTATTGGGATGAGCCCCTCCTATTCAAGAGAGGCGCCGATGGTATTTTCCGTCGATGTGTCCCTGAAGAAGAGATAGATAATATTATAACCCATTGCCACGCTGCACCATATGGAGGGCACACAAGCACATCCAAGACCTGTGCAAATATCCTACAATCTGGCCTTTATCGGCCTAGCCTATGAAAGGATATCCACACCATAGTTATCAAATATGACCAGTGCCAACTCACTGGAAAGATTTCTAGACGCGACGAGATGCCATTGAAAAACATCTTAGAAGTGGAACTCTTTGGTGTATGCGGTATTGATTTTATGGGCCCTTTCCCATCCTTATTCAGAAACAAATTTATACTCGTTGTAGTTGACTATGTGTCGAAATAGACCGAGGCTTTAGCTTCTCCTACAAATGACGCACAAGTCGTGATTAAACTTTTCAAGAACATTATCTTCCCTAGACTCGGTGTGCCCAGACTCGTCACTAGTGACGGTGAATCTCATTTCATTTCAAAAATATTTGAAAAAATGTTGCTTAAATATGGAGTCCTACACCGAATAACAATGCCTTATCACCCACAAACAAGTGGTCAAGTTGAAATTTCCAATAGGGAAATTAAGAAAATACTAGAGAAGACTGTTGCAACATCTATGCAATATTGGTCTTCTAAACTCCACGGGGCTCTATGGGCCTATAGAAAGACTTACAAAACTCCCATAGGAACCACACTCTTTAAGTTAATGTATGGTAAATCCTGCCATCTGCCAGTTGAGCTAGAGTATAAAGCTTATTGGGCCATTAAGGCCCTAAATATGGATTATGCTGTCGTAGGTGAAAAGCGGATATTAGACATCCATGAATTAGAAGAATTAAGATTAAACACCTATAAGAATGCCCAAATCTATAAGGACCGAACTAAAAAGTGGCATGACAAGCTTATAGCGAGGAGTTATTTCAAAGAGGGTGAATTAGTTTTCTTTTTAACCCTTGATTAAATTTTTTTCCAGGAAAACTCTGTTCCAGATGGTCTGGACCTTTTGAGGTTATTCCAAAATGGAGCCGTTGAGATAATAAGTAAATCTAATAAGACATTCATTGTGAATGGGCAGAGACTTAAACACTATCAATGTGTCAAAAACAGAGATTACTATACAACTAAAAGAGCTCCGCTCTTTCACAAAATTAGTCATTTCATAATTATGTCGAGCTACCGACATTAAATGAAGCACTGTGTGGGAGGCAACCCACGTGTTTTGAACTTATTTTCCCCCGATATAATAAGCTACATATTCTTATTGATCAGTACTAACTTGACTCATGTCTCCTTTCAGGCTACATTCTTGCCAAGCTAATTTTCCTACTAACTTTAGAGATGCATGACATCAATAATAAGGAGATAACTTTCAGAAACGAGGCCAGAGGCAGTGTTATGAGGTTCTATTTCAGAGAGAAATGGAATTAACTAAGTACCTCGATGGCCAGACTATGTAAACCTTAGGTATTAGAGAGAGTGTCCATTTTATGCTTAACCAAATTGGTTGGAACAATTTTGCTGTAACGAGGCGATTTTGTACCTCCCACAAACCAACCCTTGAGTTTTTGAGTTCCTTCTTCTATGATCCAAACTGTGGGATGGTGTTTAATAGAGGCTTAACCACCTTTAGGTTGTTTGGGTATACCTACCACTTTAACCACCATGAGATGACTGGCCTTTTAGGATTTCCTAGTGGCCCTGACGTTTTTACTGAAGCACAAGAGGATATGCTTATGGGTAATGAACTTGATTAGTTTTGGGGCAACATCTTTGGGAACTCACGTACTGAACCCAATTCCATGAACTCCAATAGTATCCACAACCCAACTATCAGATATTTTCACACGATCCTAGCCTATACCCTTTTCGAAAAAAGGAGAGCATTACCTTTATGTCCAAAGACGAGCTATTTATCATGTTTTGTGTTTTTCAATCTAGGCCAGTTAATGCTGCCACTTTTATGCTTGCTAACCTAGATATAATTGCACATGCTACCCACAGACTCATCCTGATAGGAGGCATTGTTATCATGATTGTTGCGGCTATAGGTCTAAAAACCCCACTTTCCCATTTTACCCCTCTAGGAGGTATCCTACCAATGAACATAGCATTCTGTTTCAACCATAGGCTTATAAGAAACCTAGGATCCAATGCATATGAATTGCTGATTAAAAATGAGGTGGTTCACCATTTTACTTTGCCTAACCATGAGAGGACCAATGTGCACAACCGAGATAACTGGCTATATGACTTATAGGGTCAAAGTGAATCACCCACTCCACCTGAGACCCTTCATGCCTATGAATACCATTTAACCCCCTTCTCATATGCTCCTTCGCATGCCTCTGCTGCTCGTGCCATTCCTCCCGTCAATCATGCTAGTGCACTCGACGCCCTTAGGACTGACGTTGCTACTCTTCGAGATGATGTCGCTACCGTTCGCCTAGATTTCCACGATTTTATGGATGTGACATATGAGCAGTTCGATCATATTTATCAAGAGATCTACTCTATCCACAGATTTCTTACATCCCAATGTCGAATGAAGTAGTTGATCCTTTGTTTGAGTATTACAGGATTCCTACCTTCCATTTGAACAATGAGGACACTGCTCCGTTTAAGTGTTGGGGATGATATTAATTCTCATTTTTTTATAGTTTAGGATTGTTATGCTTTCTAATTTTTTTTGAGCTATCAACATAAAACATTGCCATGCGTGGGAAGGAAACCCATAATTTCCAAATTTTCTTTCATGTTATGTTATGATATTTTTCCATTATGTTTGTATGCATTTCAATTATTCATTAATCCATTACTTTTCAAAAATAAAATTCTGCACCACTAACAATGATGCAGGCCAAAAATAGTCCAGAAGCCAAAAAGAGCAAGCCAAAATGCACTAGAGGACATGACGTTGGCCACACACCCTATGCAACAAAAGCACTACAAAGCTCTGTTGAACTGAGACATTGTTTCGATAAGGTATGCAGATGATTCTTGCCTGCATAGTCTAGGATTATATGACAATGTATACTGGATGCTAGATAGATTAAGTTTGACACATTTTTATGCATACAGAGATCCCATTCATGTTAGTTTAACATTAGAGTTTCTTAGCTCTTTAGCATACACTATACAAAGTTGGACTGCCAGCACAATAGACACTGTTAAATTCCGCATGTTCAACAAAGAATATGAGTTTAATCTTGACCAAATGGCTGACTTGCTATAGTTTCCTCACATAGAGGGTGTTATTTGTGAAACACCCCTAGATAATGATTAGCCACATGAAGCTGGTCCATTATGGGAATAACTAACCGGAAACTGGGATGATAGTTTTGAGGGCAACAATGTGACAAAAATCCATAACCCTGCCATACGCTATTTTCGCCAAATGTTGGTGCACACAATTTTTGGTCGGAAAAATAAAAGTAGAATTAATTCCAAGGAGTTATTTTAAATATACTCTATTTTTGAGCACACACGGGTTAATTCAACCCCGTTTTTGTTGGCCCACTTGAAAATGGTTCGTAGCGCCTAGAAGGGGCCTATTTCCTTTGGAGGACTTATTACGTCTATAGCTCGCGCCCTAGACCTACATAGGGAGATTGCTACGCTTGACCTTCTACCCATGATCTCCCTAGATATTGATGTATGTCGCCATATGTGGTTAATTAAGAACATGAGGGATGAGAGGTATTAACTGATGATAGCCAATAGGGAGGTGCCTAGTATTAACTTACCTTGCCCAAACCACACCGATGTGTGAGTGAGGGAAAATTAGATCTATAACCTGAGTGCCAATGCTGAAGCTGGACCGATGCCCATGGACATTCTTGAGAATGTCGCCGCTGATGGTGCCACCGATGACGAGTTTGATCAGAGAGAGAGATAAAGCCTCTCCTGTACACCAACCTATACCATACCACTCCCCGCATATCCCTGTTTCACCTATACACACCATACATTTTTCCAACCATTTTTCAGGTACTTCCTCCGAAGCTACGCATGCCACACTTGATGACATGCTTAGTGAGTTACGTGTCTGGAACGCTATAGATGCTGAAAGGGATAACATGATACATGCCATGAAACAACAACAGACATAAATGATGTAGTATATGCATCAAATGCAGCATGCATCCGAGCAGCAAACCTCACAAGAGTATAACTATGTTGCTATCTTAAGGCCCCTTGATGAAACTCTCCAGGAGCTCCAATGCCGGAATGATATTGAGGCAGAGTGTAACACCATGTTCCAAGCTATGCATCAACAGTTGGACGTGATGACACATATTCAGGCGATCCTGACCCAACAACATGATTACGTAGGAAGGACTAAGTTTAACGTGGCCGACCTGATCGAGCAGATGACAGCCCTGCAGGTGGGAGTGGATGATATGTCACGGTATTTGCATCATGTGGGAGTTTCACCTGCCCAACTTCATGGTCGTGGAAGGCACAGTTAGAACCGAGGTCGTGGCCACCGCTAATCACTCATTTCAGGTTCTTCGTTCCTTTTTCTCACTTTCATCAAAACATTGAGGACAGTGTTTGGTTTAAGTGTGGGAGAGGAACTTTCTCGCTTTCATTTTTACTGCTTTCTTGTTAGATTTATTATTTTTTAGTCTATTTCATGATTTTAGGATTTTATCTGTTTTTACTTTTTAGTACTGTTAGTAGAGTCATTGCATGTGTTGTCGAGTCTTTATGCGTGGTTTTCTGTTGCTATTGATTCCCCCACTTTCTTAAGCCATACCAAAATTTTTGACTTAGAATAATAATGCATATTTTAAAATTTTTAGGCTATAGACAATACTTTGGATAAATTGTAGAAACTTGGGAAAACTTTATAAGATCGGCATCATTTTAACACCTTGAATCTCTCGAATATGGATATCAATTTGAGTACTTGTCATGTCGTAGCCTTAAACTCTCATCCTTTAATTTTCCTTAAGTACTTTATTCTGCAGTGAACACCATCCCATGCACACATTACGCAAGAAGTCAATGCAAATAATATATGATATTAGGCTTAAATGAGAAAAAGAAAGACCAAGTTAATAAAAATGATGTTCCTTCTAATTTAGGTGACCCTCACCCGGTCATTTAACCAAACAAAACAAGCCTCTTTTGATGATATTAATCATGCCAAAGTGCGAAGAAAAGAAAAGAAATTAAAATATATATCTTGCTATGAGTATGGAAGGATAACGAGTTTAATTTGATTGCACTAGAATGAAAAAATGATAGAGAGAAGGATGAGTAAATTAGGCTTAGACATGACAACACGATTCAAATTGGTTTGTATAGGGGGAAGACTTATGTCTGCACTATGCAGATTTGTGTTCCCACGATATCCTTAGTGAAGAAGTTAGTACCTATTGATGCAATTCTAACAGAAATTGAGTTTATCACCTAGAATGAGTATCCAATTGCAACTGTTTTCGTGAGTCTTGATTTCTACATGCCGCATAATTTTCAAAAGTCGTTTTCATATGTGTAGAATTTGCTTGAGGACAAGCAAAAGTTTAAATATGGGAGAGTTTGATAATACCGAAACACATAATTTATTTTAACTCGATTTTCACATGTTTTAGTATCATTTTGTAGTGTTATGCTGATAGTTTATGTATGTTTCAGGTACTTTATGAGTAAGAGTCGATTTATAAAGAAATCAGACAAAAACAATGAAAAATAGCAAAAATACACTGATGGCCACCTACATGGCGCCCGCCATGGCCCCTGCCATGACTAGGCAGTCATGGAGCCCACTAGAGAGGAAATAGGAATGCAGAAACCACAATCAAAGGCTCGTGGCGATCGCCACAAGAATCATGGTGACCTCCATGCACATAAAAAATGCCAAAATCACAACTTTGCACTTGTGGCGACCGCCACAAGCTTCATGGCGTCCGCCATGTAGGTTGGCCCCTGAAAAACTATAACAAAAAGAATCCGTCTTTTCCTATTCCCCTCTATTTTTCTCCCACGAAGTTCACATGACCACGACTCAGTTCAACACCTATTACACTATATATTGTTAGTTTTAGAAGATTTAGGCATCCAAGGTTGTATGCATAATTTACTTTCTTAGTTTTAAGCATAAAATACATTCGAAAGTGATAGAGCTCTCACATTGAGGGACTATCACACCATATCTCTTAGGGTTTTTATTGTAAGCTTGGATCAAAGTAATCGGGCCAGCATTAGAAGTTATTTTCCGTTCTGTTCTATGTACTCGAAGTTATTTCGGCATTATTTCCAGTTTTTCAGGTTCTTTATATAATTGCTTTAATTTAATTCTATTTTTCTGAAATTTATTTACTTGCAATGTTGCTGTTAATTTCCATTACCATGACTTGGATGTTTATGTTTAATATCATGTCCGACTAAATTGCTTTGAGTTTGGTATGTGAGGACCGCCGTTCCGACGAGACTCAGTAATAAGTTGGCGTAAACCTTTTTATAAATTATTTTTCTGGATTTGATTTTTAATTTTAAGTCTGAAAAGTTTTGCACGAGAGTGAAGACATTAAGCTTTCGAGTCAATACCACGAGAGTGTGAGGCTTGAACCGAATAGTAAAAATTGGACATTAATCCTAAACACAGCAAGAACGTTTTATGATTAATTAGAACTTATTGGTTTTCAAAAAGTATTTCCTGATTCTAATGGGTTAGTGAGAGAGAACATATGGTCTAGAAGTATAGCTAGAGTCAACAACACGAGAGTGTGAGATAAAAAATTTTAAATTAATATTTTTCTACTAAAAAGTGATTTAATACATTAATACATGCCAATAAACTATTGAGTCCCCGTGGTACCCCGGGATCCACATTCGGGTCTCTCCTTTCTGATATATTTTCTAAACTTTATTCTAATTTTAGTTTTAATTTCCCCTAAATCATATTTTCATAGCACCAATAAATAGTGATAAGTTTGATTATTGGCCCATATGGATTCAATATCTTTTAAAACTATGCGATACAACAGTGCACTTGCTGTTAGATATTTCGATAGACTCACCAAGTCGCGATCAGGATACATGACTAAATTTCCAGGGGGAGTTGTGACTTGGCAGTAGAGATTGAAAAAGTGTGTAACATTGTCTACTACAGAGGCTGAGTTCATTTCCATTCCCGAAGCATGCAAAGAATTACAGTGGTTGAAGAAATTTATGCAGGGGCTTGGTTTTATTCAAGACAAATATGTGTCATCTGTTGATAGTTGAAGCACTATTCATCTTGGTAATAATCTGACTTTTCATAATAGGTCCAAACACATTAATTTGAGATATCATTGGATATGTGATGTTTTGGATGCTAAGTTGTTGGAGTTGGCTAAAGTTCATACAAATGATAATGGTTATGATATGATGAACAAAACATTATCAAGAGAGAAACTTGAAGCTTGTAATATCGTCGGTTTGAAGATTTCCTCCACATAGTTGTGAGATGGAGGTTTGTTGGGTTTGAGCTCCCTTCCTATGTGGAGTAAAACCTAAATATGATAGCCAATTTGAGTAACTTATTTAAGTGGATATGATCAATTTAGAGTCGAGATAGATAGAGAGAAAATAAGGATTCAAAAGAGAGAAAAATTGAGAGAAACCTATTCCCATTTTTTTGCAACCAGTCTCACTAAATCGACGATTTTGAATTCGTTAATAGTCATATCGAGCTCAAATTTGGAGGACAGATTCGCAACACCTGTATCTAACTTTTGATTGTTCATGATTTCAAAACAAGGTATGAGCCAAAAGATATCTGCTTCGCACTGAAGCTGCAAATTTGAATAATTTTTTAGCTTTTTTTATTCTTATTTGTAAACTAGTTTGTTTTGTGATTTCTGGTTTGTTAGCACTAGTTTGTAAATAACTTTAAGACTCTCTTGTACCTTTAATTGATTATAATGAAGTTATTTCTTTTGTCTGAATGACTCATGATTTTTATTCCATATTAAGGGGTTTTCCAAGTTAAAATTAACAATGTTCTTTTGTGCGTTTATTTGTTCAATTTACCGTCTTATATTTGTCGTTAATCCTCAAAATTCCTACAAGTGTGAGAAATTTTATCAAAAAAGATATATTTAGATTTATTTTAACACTTACACCGTATAAATATACATAAATTATACTAATGTTATTATTTTATTTTTACTTAGGTGCAACCAATATTTTACTTCATTATAATGTATAGTGTAGAAACTGTGTAATAACACAACTTATATCCACTATGTTTTGATCTATTATTATATCTTAATTTTCCATCATAAAATTCATCCATGACCAAATAAATTCACCAAACCATGAAATAACGTAAAAGATTAAAAACCCATAATGCTCCTCTCAAAAACCCTATTCAAGCAAGTAAGAATGAAAAGAAAAGAAAGAATCATATTGTTTCCATGAAAAGGATTAACTTAGTGACCAAGACATTGTATGCTCCACCCAAAGAGGTGGCGTAAATAAGTCAGAGATGGTGGCTGAATTATTTTATAACACTAAATTGTCATGCACAAAGTCAATATTTTTATAAAATAATAATAGTTAATTTTAGATAAATATAACTTTTATTCATTGATTTTGCAAGGAAGCAACTTATTCTATAACACAAAATAATGATTTATTATCAGTTGCTTCCTATCATATTACTAACAAGTTTTCCAACAGAAATAAAAGAAGATCCACCATTAACAACAGCATTCCTTGCCATCTCTTTCATCTCTTGAACCTTCTTGTGCACAATGTTATCTCTATCCATCAAATTCTTCAACCCTTTCTCAATCTCTTCAGCCATAACAACATCTTTACTACCTATTCTATAATCCACTCTCAACTCCACAGCTAACTCCAATTCCTTCACCATCCTAAAAGCATTAAGCTGCTGTTCTGCATAAATAGGCCATGTCAATATTGGCACACCAAACCACAAACTTTCCAAAATAGAATTCCAACCACAATGTGAAACAAATCCACCAACAGCTTTATGTGCCAATATCTCAACTTGAGGTGCCCATTCACATATCATTCCCTTACCTTCCAATTCCATCCATTCTAAAAACCCTTCCGGTGGAGACTTTACAGCCCACAAGAACCTAACTCCACTTTTCTTAAGTCCGAATGCTATTTCCCTTATTTGAGATGGAACAAAGCTAATTCCCATGCTTCCAAAACATAGAAAAACAACAGATTTATTAGGCTGTTCATCTAGCCATTTCAATATAACGTCACGTTGAGCTTGGTCTAAATTAGGGTTAGGTTGAACTTTGAGATCAAGCAAAGGACCAGTAGTATAGATAGGAGGAGTTTTTTCAGTAGATAATGCATCAATAGCATAGTTTTCTAATTCTAAAAATGTATTAACAATAATTCCTCTGGTGTCATTGAATCTCTTTGCAAGATTATAATAGGCCTCATAACCACCTTTACTATAAGCAGAATTAGGTAACACACTTGAAGGTACTAGATTAGTGAAACCAGGAATTAACAACTCGGTATCGGAATCATTGAACACATCGTCGATTCGACGGTTTTGAATGGAAAGCATGAACCCCAAGAAACCAGCATTTGATGTTAGGAACAAATAAGAAGGGATTCCAAATTCATTTCCAACGTCAATCATTGAAAGACAGAAGACATCTAGGACTAAACCAACAACATGGTTTGAATGAGATAATAGAATGGTTTGAATGGTGGATTTGACATGAGGTGTGAGGTTATGCATGAGGGTTTTGATGTAGCATGGTGGTGATATTAATAGCTCACTTGGTGGTGATTCAACTTGAGGGAGATGAATGAGATGAATTTGAGGTTGTGAGTTAAGAACTGATTTGATGTATGAATCTGAAATGGGAATGTTTGGGAGATTGATGCATAGAATTGTGATGGAAAGATTGTTATTGGTTTTGATTAAGAGTTTTGCAAATTGAAGTGATGAAGCTAAGTGTCCAATCCCTGGTGAGGGAATGAAGATTAGTTCTGATTTTTTCTTCATCTCACTCGCAACTATTTTCTTCCTTGCATTTTTTCTTTTCTTCCTCTCTTTTATAGAGTAGAGAGTGGTGGAGATAAAATATAACAATTTTAAATAATTAAATGAAAGAATAGCTTAAGAATATTTTAATTAATTCATTAATTTAAAAAGTTATAATTTAAAAATTAAATTAATTGTTTATTCTTTGTATTATTTGCATACTATTTTTATTTTTGGTAAAAATTTATTTTGACAATATATTTGGTATAAAATTATTTGCATGCTATACAATATATTTGGTATAAAATTATTTTCAATCTATTTTTTATTATACAATTTAATTTTATTGTGATAATAACGATATATTACCTGGAAAATAATAAGTAGAAGTAGTGCAATTAATTCATTATATTTAATTAAAAATTTAATTATTTACGTAATTAATTCTAAAGTCAAACTTCAGTAAAACTCATTGAATACATTACTATATATTTATTGATAGTTACAATTAAATTATACTACTACTTGAATCACCCACATATTCAAATAGTTGATGTCACGTTGGTAAGAGTGTATTGGGCGGCAATGAATTATAAAATGGAAAATTGCTATCAAGGTATCTCTGATCAGCAAGACATTAACAATTTTTAGGCTGAATTGTAAATGGTGATATATAGTTAAAAAAGGATTACATCTTTTCTAATTTATAAATTGAAATTTATTTTCATTTTCTTTTATAGAATCGAGAATAAAATTTTATTAAGTCAGCCACTTAAAGTCGTGATTATAACCTTGTATATAGTAGAATAAGTCATGCCTTAGAATTAAGTATTATAGTCGACCATCCCCTAGGATCAAGGATCAGGGATCTGGCTGCAAAAATTTTATATTCTTAAAATATTGCTTAACTTTGAATTCTTACTATGACTTTAGTGGTCCACTCTAAAGATTTTAGGACTTAATATTAAATAATTTGTCCACTTTATGATTTTAGGACTCAATATTAAATAATTTAGAGGCCGAGTAATCTCAAAATATAAATTAGGGATATCAATTTCTATCTATTAATGGGAATCTATGTGAGAATTATTTATGCAGAGTTCTGAATTGAAGATTTTTTTCTGTGCAGACGAGGATGGAGAAAAAAGTTTCCTTGATGATACTTTGGAGCGGGTATCAGGAAAGTACCCTTCGACCCGCAGATTCCCCAACCCCGACCATATTATTTAAAATTTATATAATATATAATTATATAATTTGCATAGTATATTAGAAAGTGAAGAGTTATCGGTGAGTTATTTTTTTGTTGCATTGTATAATGTATTGTTTCACTGTCCAAATATCAAACCGTAAAAAAGTGCATTCATTACATACAATGTATACAACATCTTCTCTTTTTCTTTTTTCAATTCTTTGTCTCCTTCATTCCTTGTTTCTTTCTCATCATCGTCATCATCATCATCATCATCATAACAACCATTCTTCTTTGTTCATTGTGCTTATTCTAATTACTTTTCAATTTCACTATACTTCAATTAATAACCTGCTTTTCATTCAATTAGTAAATTAGTGATTATGTTTTCGTAACTACAATTGTTTTTGCATTTTTTTTTGTTATTGATACAAAATGTGTTTATATTTATATATAAAAAAATGTAAAATATATCTTTTTAAAGAAAAAAGAAAAAACAACGAAATACTAGTATCATAGTTTTGATCGAAAAATATAGAATTTTTTTTAAGACTTGATCTCCGTGAATCTTTGATTCTCCGTGGAGATCTGTAGGGATGAGGATGGAGAATAATATTCCCCTATGACATGGAATGGGGACGAGAATGGGGAAAACATTGAGGAGCAGGACGGGGTGTGGGTAAGCATCCTCCATACATTCCCGACCTCGTTGACATCCGTAATATGAATACATTAATTAGTAAGATTATATAAAGTGTGAAAGGAAAGTTTAAGACCGACTTTTTGGCAAACAATTATCCAAACAAGTTTAATTAAATATTTTTTCAACATGAATAAAATTAAACTCAACACTAATAGTCTTTATGTTTGATATTTTGGAATACTCCATGTTATTATTAGTAGTTAGGGATGAGAATAGGTCACATGAGTCTACAAATGCCTATAGCTTAACCTATTTAAAAATGACATGGTCTATTTAATAAAAATGATAACTTAGGTTTTTTTTTAAAAAACTTTTTGAATTAAAAAGATTGGACTTAGGCTATTGAAAAAAGTCTACGAAGCTTTATAGGCTAACTTATATATGGATATCTAATAGACAATAAGTTAAATGGTATATAAAATTTCTTGTCATCTATGTAAAATAATAGATAAAATGAAATATTTGAAATCTTTATTTTGAAACAAACTTTAATTTAGAGTGGGTCAAACCAAAACAAAAAATCTATAATTGATCATAGGTCAAACTCAAATCTTAAATATTTATCGAAGTAAGCTAGACTCAGACCTTTTGAGGTCTGACTTAACCTGACATATTTTCACCCCTACTTGTAGTGACTCTCTTTGGTGCACTTGCAACAATAAATTTTTAGCATTGTTGGCGAAGACTGTTAAATTTTGTTGAATTTAATTACTTATTAGTTGAAATTTTAGTTGCCCTACAATAACAATATTTTGTTCTTATTTTTACTTTTATTATTATTATTATTATTATTATTATTATTATTATTATTATTATTATTATTATAAAATTATCTAACCTTGTATGGAGGTCAATCATAGACTAAATTTTTCTTTGTTGCACAAATCAAAAAAATCGCTCATGTGATAAGAATGGAGAATCGATTGAAGAAATAAATAGAAGAGGGAGCAAGAAAAAAAGAGTGAGACATCCAAAAAGAATTTAAATCAGGCAATGGGATGGAAGATCCATTACTTGATTAAGGAATAGTTCTTGGATCTGAAAGACTACTTTGACACTATTGCAAGCGTACACTCAAAGGTAACAAAATAAGGTAAACAATTACACTTATTTCCATTTACTCTTGAACATGATGCAGAAGAATGGTATACTGATCAATTGACCCAAGATAGCATCAAAATGTGGGTTGAGATGGGGAATACATTCCTAAAAGAATACTTTCTCACATATCTTTTTGTTCGAAAGATATATGACATATCCACATTCAGATAGAATGAGGAATAATCACTTGGTGAGCTTATAAGAGATTTAAAAGACTCTTAAGTGCACTTTTAACTCACGGTTTATATCTCACAGATCAAATGCAAATTTTATGCAATTGTCTAAGGCTTAAGATAAAGCACATGCTGGATATAACAATTGGCGATTTCTTAAACTTTTCGTTTCCCAAATTGTAAGAATAGTATAAGCTATCGTTTACCATGAAATTAGCCTCATCACCCTGTAGCTTTACAAAAGAAACCAGACTAGGAGGTAGAATTTAGAAAATTTGCTGCCCAAATTGCTTTAGATTCTCACACAAGTTGTTGCCTAAACTACCCAAGTTTAAGAAGAGACTAGAATTGGAGAACCTAGAAATTCATGTAGGTCAAATAACCAAACATTTCAGACAACAACCTCAAGGAAGTCTTTCGAGCAACACCGTTACAAAATAGGTATAAAATAACAAAATAAATGTTGTCACGACGAGAATGTGGAAATAGTCAAAGAACAACCTAGCGAAGAAGCAAATGTAATTGAATCGTACCCTAGCCTCATAAAATAGGATATCAAAATTTGTCAGCTTATTGAAAATTATAATAATTTTGGAGACAACCCAATCATATAGAAATGAGAAAAGGTGCCAATCTTGAGTGAAGACTATTTTATCCTTAGATATTGAAGAAACCAAAAGATGAAAAGATTTTCACTAAATTTTTGGAAATGTTCAAAAAGCTACATATCAACATTCTATTTTCTAAAACAATATAACAAATGTCCATTTATGTGAAATCTATGAAGGAAAACACGTCTAAAAAGAGAACCACATGTTATGAAAGAGTTATATAATCTGAGTAATGCAACACCATCTTACAAAAGAAGATGCCTACAAAAAGCAAGGATCATGGAAGTGTCACCCTCCTATGTACCATTGAACATTTAAGAAGGTACTTATTGATCTAGGTTCTAGTGTAAATCTGATGCCTCTATAAATTCATAAAAATAAAGTATTGGAATAATGAGAGATATCATGATGACACTCCATTTTTCTAACAACTCTGTCAAACATTCTTCTAGGATTATAAAAGATGTGCTAGTGAATATTGAGAAATTCATATATTTGGTAGATTTTGTCATGTTGGAAAATCCAAAAGATGGTGACTGTTAGTGCTTGAGGCACTTTTAGTTAGGAGAGAAAGAGAGAATAAGGAAATAAGGATTGTATTATTGAATTGAATAAAACTGAATTACAAAGTGTCTATTTATATAAACCTAAGTGACTTGACTACTAAGTAAAATAATAAACTAAGTAAAAAACCCTACACCCTAATTAGATTTTGGCTTGGGCCACACAACTCAACTTCGATTATATCTAATATCTCAACATACCCCCCCTATAATCCAAGTTGTCAAAACACACTAATCATTATCGATCTGAACTCTTATTAGTTTCTTTCTCAACGTTAGGAACTTGTCGATCTTCAATCCTTTGGTAAAAGTATCTGCCAATTGTGTTTCACTTGAGCAATGTCTTATTTCAAGTTCACCTTGATTCACCTTCTCCCTTAAGAAGTGAAATCTAGCTTCTATGTGCTTACTTCTTCCATGCAAAACTGGATTCTTCGCAAGATTTTTGGATGACTTGTTGTCGATCTACAATACCAAAGGTTTCTTCGCTTCGACCTTAATCTCTTCCATCATATATCTGATCCAAATTGCTTGACACACAACATATGATCCTTCTATATATTCAGCCTCACACGATGATAATGCCACCACATGTTGCTTTCTCGAGCACCATGGGATTGGGGCACCAAATACTTGAAAGAAATATCCAATAGGTTTTATTCGATCTTCCTTATGTCTACACTAATCAGCATCTGAATAATAAGTAACCATAGCTTCTTTGCTTTTAGAGTCTCTTCGAAATAAAATTCCATGGTTTGTCGATCGTTTTAAGCATCTCAGGATTCTTCTTGCAGTCATCATGTGTGACACCCTTGGGTCACTCATATATCTGATCATTTCTCCAACTTCAAATTTGGTTCAATAGGCGAAGATGCAGAAGTCGAATCATCCATCCTAAATCTCTTGAGTCCTTGACATACTTTCTTTGATGTTGCACTATACCTTGCTTCGACATTTGAAATTCCATTCCTAAGAAGTATGACAACTTTCCCAGATCCGACTTTTCAAATTCCTTCTTCATCAGCTCTTTGAACTTTGAAAAGTTCTTCAAGCTATTTCCAGTTACTAGCAAGTCATCGACATATAAGCAGATGATTGTTATATCTTATTCCACAACCTGGACATAGACACCATACTCAGATTTGCATTTGACGAATCCCAATTCGATCAAGTATGAGTCAGTCTTCTTATTCCATGCCCTAGGTTCCTACTTGAGACCATAGAGCTCTTTGTGCAACTTATATACTTTCCTTGCTTCCTCCTGAATCACAAACCCAGAAGGTTGTGTGACATATACCTCTTCATCTAAAGGTCAATTCAAAAATGTTGATTTCACATCTGAGTGAAATGTCAACCAACCTTGCTTACATGCTAAGTCTACCATTAGTCGAACAGTTTCTAATCTTGCGATAGATGCAAGGACTTCAGATTAGTCGAGTCCTGCTTGCTGAAGAAATCCTCAAGCTACCAATCTCACCTTATGTCTTGCTATTGACCTATCAACATTGTGCTTCAACTTGAACACCCACTTCACTTCGATGGTTTTTGTATGGGCCGACAATTCGACCAACTCCCAAGTGTTGTTTCTTTCGATTGCTTGTAACTCTTCGACCATAGCAAACTTCCACTTCATATTCTTTAAAGCCTCGTTATAGTTGATCGGTTTAACACCTGCAAGTAAAGAAAAATGAACTAGTTTTCCATCTGTTGCGACTTCATCATCACCAACCACTTCATAGTCTTGAAGTCTTGCTGGACGAGCTCTAGTTCTTTGAGGTCTCTGATTTGTGCTACCCATAACCTCTTCGGCTTAGAATGTGTCGGGTATGTCAGTAACAACTTCGACTTCAACTGGAATATCGACAATATCTTCGACTTCGACATTTGCTTCGTCAAAATCATAGCTCATCAATGGCTTGTCAATTGCATTACTAGAATTCCAATCCCATACAGAAGTTTTGTCAATCACAATATCTCGACTAATCATAATCTTTTGATCAATTGGATTGAACATCCTGTACGATCCAGTCTTATGATATCCTAACCAAAATCATAGGTTCACTTTTGTCATCAAATTCCTTCTTCTTGAATGAGAAACATGCTTGTAACACATAGAGCCAAACACCTTCAGATGACTCACTGATAGTCTTTTGCCACTCCACACTTCTTCAGGAACCTTGTTCTTCAGCTTCTTCGTAGGGTACATGTTCAGTATATAAATAGCAGTCGAAACAACTTCACCCCATAAGGATTTTGGGAAATTCTCCTACTTTAGCATGCATCTCGCCATGTCCAATATGATTATGTTTCTTCTTTTTTCTATTCCATTATGCTGAGGAGTACAAGGAGCATTACCTCATGATCAACACCATGTTCTGCACAAAATTCTTCAAATATCTTGGATGTGTTTTCGCCATCTCCATCTGTTCACAGCACCTTGATCTTCTTTTCACTCTGGTTTTTGACAAGCGTCTTGAATCTCTTAAAGATTTTGAATACTTCATCCTTTCTATTGATCACCTAGTTTCACAGCTTTCAACTAAACTTAGAGAAAAACAAAACAAAATACTTGTTTCCACCAATGGTATGCTCCTCAAAAGGACCACATACGTCTGAATGTACAACTTCAAGTATGCAGGAGGATCTCATTGGCATAGTCGAAACGAAAGACTTCCTGGACTGCTTTCCGACTAGAAACCCTTTGTAGAGTTTGTCGGGAATATCAAGACTTGGTATACCAGTTACCATATCTTGAGTGATCAGTTGATTGAGCGACCTAAAATTCAGATGGCCAAACCTCAGATGCCATAACCAACTATTTTTATGTTCGACAACTGTTTTCAAACATTGTACCTCAGTCAAACTGATCATGGTCTTAAATGTTCTATTCTTCGACAAAGGAGATTTCAATACCAAGTTATTCTGGATGTCAAAAAGTTCTATGGCTCCATTTTTCGTAACCACTGAGAACCCCTTTTCGACCAGTTGTCCAACACTTAGAAGATTGCACTTCCTTCCAGGGACATAGATTACATCTTTGATAAAGGATTTCACTTCATTACTCCTTTGAATAACTATGTTTCTAGTACCTTTAGCTTGCAACGAGCTATTACTATCAAGTTTGACCTTGCTCTTCTTCGACTCGTCGAAATCTACTAACCATACTTTTCGACTAGTCATGTGATTCGAGCAACCTGAGTCGAGGAACCAAATCTTGGATTTGACATGGTCATCTGCAACTGTAACCATAACTATTATATCATCATAATCATTTGATCTTAACGTGCAAGGTTCACTCCTTTATCCTTACCTTTTGTCGATCCCTTGTCTTTCCTGTACCAACAATGCTGGCCAAGTGATCCCACTTTTCATAGTTATAACATTGCACACCTTTTTTCTCTTCTTTGTTTTTCTGATAGGGATTTCCTTCTCCTCTTTTTGAGGATTCAAAACCTCTATCATCGACCTTATTCTTGTGACGATTCGACCCAGACTTTTTGCCCTGAGTCTTTTCAATTTTGCCTTTGAACTTGTTGGAACCACCATTATTCTTCCATGAATGAGCTTGTAGTGTTTGTAGCTGAGAGACCTTATAAAACTTTAATCCGTATTGGCCTTTTAGGATGTAGTGTTGTGACCTTTCCGACGTAGGTCTGGTCTGGTTGATACATAATACTAAACTCAGATGAGGTTTTCTTGATAATGTTATTGTTCTACGAGTAAGACGTTAAGCTGGTGATATCCTAAAGATGGATTTACTTTTTTAGAACCTGGTTACTGTTTGAGACATCCAAAGCTATATAACATACCCTGCGGGTTGGTTGTCACCATGTCTACCTGACTCCATGCTTGTGATGTTGAACCTTTAAACCCCCCATGTTTATGATTGTGGCGTAATCATGCATTCATGCATTCATGAACATCTCTTTTTCACCTAGTTTTCAAGGGACTTAGGAACTTTATTTGCAGACATCACATGTAATTTGAGTATGGACTCTGGAAGGAGAAACACTCATCATTTCCGTTTCAAACGTTCTGAATTGAAAGAGTTAAGGAAGCTAGTATCTTTGGTGGATTGTTCTCTTGATTTCAAAGAACGGTATGGAAGACTTATGATTGTGTTGAATTTTGATGTAGAAGATGGAGTTTTGAATACCTTGGTTCAGTTCTATTCAGCGTATATGTGTTTCACTTTCCCTAATTATCAACTTGCACCTACTTTGGAGGAGTATTCCTATTACATAGGCTTGCCTGTATCAGATCAGATATCATTCAGTGGTTTAGGGGAGACTCCTAAGTCTCATGTCATTGGAGAGGTCGTGCATTTGAGAAAATGGGAGATTGATGCTAATCTTGTGACTAAAGGAGGTATTCTTGGTCTACCTGCTAAGTTCTTGATGGATAAGGCTGCTACTCTTTCTAGTGATAGGAGTATGGTTGCTTTCGAAGTTGTTCTCATTTTGCTTATCTATGACGTAGTCTTGTGATGATGTAAGCCCTAGAGGCCAATACTTTTGGTACTTGTATCGAATTATTTATTAATAATAAAAGGATTTTTCTTTATTATGTTTGTTTAATAAAGTCCCTAGAATAGCTAGTTCATTTAATGTATCAAGTGTGACTTAATCATGAGATCCCATTAAATATAAGGACACTATTCTTAAAGTATTCGTAGTCGAGCTTTGTTGTGAAGTGGGATAACATTAAAGAATTAAGACTATTATGTATATAGACTGATGATCACATTTCATGGATCATGGATAAGGAGTTATCAAGTCTTAAACATAGGTATGAATATTAGGAGTAATATTTATACTGGATTGACCCGCTATGAGAATACTACATAGAATGTTATGCAAAGTGTCATAAGTTATTCTCATGGTGATAGTGGTGTATACCACCCTTTGACCTGAAACCACTATGGACCTTAGATGCAGAGTCGAGTGCTTTATGCTGATCAAACGTTATTCGTAACTGGATGACCATAAAGACAGTTGATGGATACTCCACGAAGCATGCTGAGGGATTTGAGTGACCTAGATGGAATTTGCCCATCCCGCGTAACATGATGAATGTCTAAGGGCCCAATATTGAACTGGACAAGGATGGCACGGTCTATGACTTGTGTTCAATATAGACATAAGTACACACAAGTATTATCACAAAAAAAGGATTTTCTAGATCACATGAAATTTTTGTGTCTTGGGTATTGGTGATGTGTTGCTAGATACTACTCACTGTTTATTATGTTAAATACGTAATTTAATATAATTGCCAATGTTGCGAAAACCTATAGGGTCACACATAAAAGGACAAATTGATGAGAGGTAGAGTAAATAAGGAACATCGTAAGGTACGGTGCACTTAAGTGAATTGTAGAACATCGTAAGATACGTCGCACTTAAGTAGAATATGAAATGTGGTAAGGTACCACGCACTTAAGTGATTTTCATTATACCATAAGATATGGGCCACAGACACTTAAGTGGGCTATTTAGCTTGTAGTCCACACAAGTGGTTCTATAAATAGAACCCTTGTGCATAAGCATTTCTTTTGGATGAAATTTTGTTTCTATCTCTCTCTCTCTCTCTCTCTCTCTCTCTCTCCCTCTCTCTCTCACTCACTCACTCAAAGCCTTCATCCGTAGCAGCTAGCACTGAGACTAAAGGAATCCATTCGTGTCGACTGAGTAGAGGCGTTGTCACCATTTAACGCTCATGATCACTCCTTAGATCTGCATGAAAGGTTTCAATCGCCATAATAGGTAACAATTTCTATCACTGGTCATGCCCATTCGTAAGGATCACTAAAGGAATTTTTTAATTTTCGCTGCATTTTGGGTCACAACTTTCCTTCAGTGGTATTAGAGCCACTTCTGAAACCATGCATCTGATAGCTGTTTATTTTCTGTATTTTCTGTATTAATACGATTAAAAGACACAATGAATTAAATGATAAATGAGTAATTAAATTTGGCATCATGTGTGTATGATTTGGATGATTGATGTTGATTATGCTTTGGAATCCGACGTTAGTATGGTGAAGCAGCGATACATCAATCGTACATAGGTTACACAAATGAGATCGATCAATTTATATATATGATATAAGTAATTCTGATGCAAAATATGGTATATATGATATATTGTTTCTATTTCGTTCATTCAAACACTTAATGATTGTTATTCCTTTGAGCATCAATGGTCATTTGCTTTGGAATCCGACATTAGTATTGTGAAGCAATAACGTGTTGATCAATCATACTGAATTATCAATCGAGGTGTGTTTGACGGTATGAAATTGATGCATTAGAGGTCATGACGGTACAATGGTTGTGCTGTCAAAGAGTTATGCGATTAGGGTTGGGATTGCACAAGAGTTATGCTTTAAAGTATCAAGTGTTGATGCGAAAAATGACGTTGGTTTAAAATGAATTGTTCATTAAAATTTTGCACTGGGGTGCTGCCACTAACAACCCCGCAGGGGGCGCTGACCCCCGTCCGCTGACCGGGCAGCGGAACCCCCGGCTAACTCTACGTAGTATGATCAATCGCCAAAATTTAATTTGGTTTATTTAATTAACATAATTTAAATTAATAATAATAATGCGTTTATTATTATTTTCTTGTGGTGATCAATTATGGCCTTAGTTTTCCTTTATTTATTTTTTTGGAATTCTAAAATACGGCCTGCGTGTCGTGCCTCACTTTTAATCTCTTAATGTAACTTCTTTTCTCATCTCACTCCCTCGTATGTAAAACGACTTTCTTTTATGTAATGTAATGTTATGAAGAAAGAGAAGAATACAATATCAAATGAGGATAACCTTGAAGATCTTGCTTGGAGAAGCTTAAATAATTATTAGGTTAGCTTAGGTTCTCTCATTGGCTTGGGAGAACAATTGCGCTAGGAGCCATAACTGTTTCATTTTGTATGTATGTTGATGCATGTGAATGTATGTTGATGCATATGAGAGACGATTTATATGATAAATAATCCGGTGAGATCAGAATAATTGCAAATTCCCTCAAATTAAATATTAAGTTTATGCTTTCCAAGTTTTAGCACTCATCAAGACTAGTATCGAATAATGCAGGTTTCGCCTACGCGAGGTGCATGTTCTATATTAGTAAGGTGCAATGGGATAATTGTAATATCCAATTGCTAAAACAATGGGTCAAACTTAACTAAACAAATTATAATAAGATTATATACGTTTAGAAGCAAGAGTTGGAAATGATCCATATGATGGATGGGAATAAGGAGTTATTCACCCAACTAAAATATTTGAGAGTTGTATTAGATACAATTGGAAGGAGTTCCTACCTAAATAACCTAGTTTTGTGTAATCCGCCTATGCAGAATTAAAACAAAGTGAAATGTGGATCTCGACCCACTAGAAAATCTTCCAACGGGATTTTCCGAATCAAATGGTGAGGGTCATTTATTTTGAGTAAAATAGTGGGAGCATATTTAATTAAAGGCCTAATTGAATATGTTATTTTAATGATACTTATATTTTCATATTTTTCATGTAGATTACCATGACAACAAACACCTCTAACAACATTTTACGATCAATCCTTGATAAGAAAAATTTGTCTGGGACAAATTTTCTGGATTGACACCGAAATTTGAGGATTGTCCTCAAGCATGATAAAAAGTTGTATGTCTTGGAGGAACCTCATAGTTCTGCACCTAAGGCATAAAGATATGCTTATAAGAAGCATGTCGATGATGCCAATGAAGCTGCTTTCCTCATGCTAGCTACCATGAACTCGGAGTTGTAAAAGCAACATAAGAACATGACAGCGTTCGATATGATCAGATACCTGAAGATGCTCTATCATGAGCATGCAAGACATGAAAGGTTTGAAGTTTCAAAATCCATTTTTCAAGGCAAGTTAGCTGAGGGAGCCCATGTAGGTACCCATGTGCTCAAGATGATTGGGTATGTGGAGAACCTTGAGAGGTTGGGTTTTCCCCTTGGAAAGGAACTTGTGACTGATTTGATCTTGCAATCGTTGCCAGAGAGCTTCAGTCAATTTATCCTTAATTTCAACATGAATAATATGGATAAAACTCTTCCTGAACTGCTAGGCATGTTAAGAACCGCTGAGCAAAATCTGAAGTCAAAAGGGAAGTCCATTATGATGATCAGAAATGGAAAGAAACATAACAAAGGGCCCACCAATTAGGGTGGTAAAGGGAAAGGCGAGGAAGTTCCCAAACCCAAACCCACTGCTCCTGCGTTAAGGCCTACCAGAGGCATAACAAAGGATGACACTTGCTTCCATTGCGGTAAGACCAGACACTGAAAGATAAACTGCCAAAAGTACCTGGAAGATAAGAAGAAAGGAGTAGAGACTCCAACTTCAGGTATTTTTGTTATTGAAATTTGAAATTCTGGTATCAGATATAAGATGTCGAAGGTAATGTTACGATACTGATATCTACTAATACACAATGGATAAAATAAACAGAATGGTAAAGCGAATAACACAAGCAATTGTTAACCTAGTTCGGTGCAACTCACCTACGTCCGGGGGCTACCAAGCCAGGAAGGAAATCCACTATAATAGAATTAGTTCAAAGACTATCCGTACACTTCACCAAGTTACAGTCTTTCTCACCTAATCTCCACCCGTGCAATTTCTACCTAAGCACTCTTAAATATGAGAACCCACTCACTTCCCTTACAATCACACACCCGTGATTTTAAACAACAATCCCTTGTGAAAAGAAAATACTTTTCAATTACAATATTCTTGATTTTACTTCACAGTTTCAATCAA
This sequence comes from Lathyrus oleraceus, assembly GCF_024323335.1. Taxonomy (NCBI): domain Eukaryota; kingdom Viridiplantae; phylum Streptophyta; class Magnoliopsida; order Fabales; family Fabaceae; genus Lathyrus; species Lathyrus oleraceus. The sequence continues at coordinate 146,436,389 of NC_066580.1, forward strand.
GAAGACACACTCTTGATCTTGCTTCAAAGCTTTGATCAAGAAGACAAATCAGTCCAATTCAATCATCAATGGATGACTTGAATGACCTACAGACACAAACCCTAGCTCTCTCTCTAAATTTCGCTCAGTCTTGGTTGTGTGTACAATCAGGTTTTCTAAGTCTCTTTTTATAGAAGTATTGGACACCTTGAAAACCCTAGATATATTTTCCAATCAAATCTTTTCATATCAGCTGTAAAGATCTCCTTGGAAAATAAACAAATCTGGTTGATATCCTTGATAGAATGCGCCAGCTAGCCATATCTTTAATCAACCAATGATTGCCACCAATTGTGCAATCACAAAACATCAGACATTCATGCTGAATGTTCTGTGTACAGGATGTCATGACATCGGGTCTGACATCTGGAAAAATCCTGCATAATCCAGTTTCCTTTTATAGCAGGTACAGCCATATCAGTTACCATGACAATGAGTATGTCAACTGAAACAATCCTGCAACATAAGTCTTCCATATAAGCTCCAGCAGGTACAACCAATATCAGAAGCCTTGTCAATGTATGTGGCATTCTGAAACAATCCTGCTTGCATATGTTCTTCAACTCCAGCAAGTACAACCAATATCAGAAGCCTTGTCAATGTATGTGGCATTCTGAAACAATCCTGCTTGCATATGTTCTTCAACTCCAGTAGGTACATAGGATATCTCATGTTAAGACATCATACATGACATCTTGTGAACACTCTTTGTTTTACCAAAATTGCTGCCAACTCTTAGAATCAACAAACTCCCCCTTTGGCAAATTTTGGCTAAAACATATATCTGTCCTTTTTGTTCACAAGGTAAACTATCAGCAGTTAAACCACATAACAGTAGTTTAATCAGCAGTAGAAGCAAAACAATTACTAGCTATGGCTACTAGTAATACACACATGCACAAGGGTACTTCTCCTCCCCCTAAATCTGTGCAACAATCAACAGAATTACTAGTTATGGATGCAACTAGTAAGACACACAAATGCACAATGCTCAAGGGTACTTCTTCTCCCCCTAAAACTGTGCATAACCATAACAGCTACTGAACTCCAGTACCTGTACCAGCCAGAATGTCATACTGACATCTGCTTCAACATCAACACCTGTGCACCAGTCAATAATAGCTGTCCTTCTGATCAGCCACATCCAACTTCCATATCAAGCACTTCTCCCCCTTTTTAGTCAAAATTGACCAAAGGTGACCAATTAGACAAAATAAATGTCTATTAGTCTAGCAGAGAAAGTTAAAACTGATGTTATAACATTAAGCATGTTAAAACAGAATATTCAGGAAGTACACAACATCATTATACACAACAGAAAGCTGAGACAATGAACAAATTCAAGGAACTCATTAAGAGCCCTAAATATTACATAACAGGCATCATGAGAACTGCCACAAAATACAAAAAAAAAACAGAAAGAACATCAGCTTTCCAAACAGCAATAACTTCCACCATCCCTTCCAGCGCCCCCAAGTCTTCAATACAGGCAGGAACCATTAATCAGAAGAAGAAGTATCTTCTTCACCTTCATCTTCATCTTCAGAACCCTTAGAGCTTCTAGAGCTGCCACTGGATTGAGTTTTTCCATCTGAATCCTTTCCAGCTTTCTCTAACTCCTCCTCTTCCAGGCTACAAATAAGTGCTTCCAAAGCTTCTTTTCTTGCCCTGGCCACCTTTATACATTTCTCCAATTCCTTGCAGGTATCTTTCAATTGATCAATTAGGCTCCCTTGAGATGCAGGTTCCCTTCTGGAAGATGTCATGACAACATCATTGACATGACTACCCTCAAAAAGCTTATAGTGAATAGATAGAGGGGTCTTTCTCCTGGTTGTTGACTCAGGATGATCCCACAGATGATAGATGGGAATGCAATGGGCAACTTTACAGCAATGGTGGAGGCATGTTTGATGGTTTGATCAAACACAAACTTTCCAAAATTATAGTTTATCTTAGTTCCAATGGCATGAATGATCCTCCCAAGAGCAATGGAGATGGTAGATATGTGATTAGTAGGTACCCAATTTGCTGAACCAATCTTATGCAGAATGGCATGTTTCACAGTGAGCTTACTAGCTGATAGGTGTTTCCTACTAGGCCATTCCTTAACTTGGCCACCTGTAATAATTCTACAGACCTCATTGTCTGTGGTCTCTAGATCTACTCCTTCATCAGTTCCTCTCCCTAGGAACTTGTTGATGATAGTAGGTGAAAGATTCACACACTTACCCCTTACAAAAACTCTGCAGCCCTCCCTGCTACTTCTTTCAGATAGCTCCTCAGGGATGTTCACAATGAATTCTTTGACTAACCCCTCATAGCACTGAGGCAGAGCAGTCATAGTTTTCATAAGACCAGTTGTCTTAATTAACTCCATGACTTCCTTTACTTCACTTGCTTCTTTTCCCAATTCTCTTTCAACTGCTACCCTTCTTTGAGTCACAAACTTCCATTTGGCAGCACCACCTTCCACGTGAAACGAGATATTGTCAAGATGAACAACAACCACTTTGTTTGGAGACTTCTTTACAGGCTTCCTTTTAACAGGGGAAATGTCTGAGACATCATATTCGATATCCTCATCAGATTCAGAACTCTCACTCTCCTTCATCTTCCTGACCTCTACTTTACTCCAAGTCTTGGAGGGACCTATACCAGCAACCCTTTTCTCCTTCCTACCAGTCCTTATCTCAGCCATACTCTTCCTTTTTCTCAGTCTATTAGCTATACTTGTTTTCACCAGATTGACCAACATGTCATCTTCTTCCTCAGACCCTTCTTCCTCAATGTCTTGAGCAGTGTCAAGGGACATACTAGGTAAGTTTCTTCCAAGAGAACATAGTCCCTCAGCAACTACTTCCTTTTCTGTTTTAGATGAGTCACCATCTTTCTTAGCTCGGGTTTCCACCTCAAGTGAGGGGTTCCTTCTGGACAGAGGGGTAACAATGTCCTTAACTCCATGCTCTTCATTCAGCATCCTAGTAACTAGGTTTCTTATGATGCGATCAATAGAGTGCATGTTCTCTTTATTAGGCGATTCTTCAGGAGTGTTGCCTTGCTTAGCTTTAGCCATGGACGGGGAGCATGGAATGTCACCTGGTATCATACGCAGAGGGGTTGCGTCTATCAACTCCTCTTCTAACAATTCCATGGAGGAAGTTCTAGTATGAAAGGATTTTGAGCTAGATGCTAACGGATGTTGAGACATGTTGTTGAACTTTTGAGTAAACTTTCTTTGCCCTAGCAGAGGTTCTTTGAGAAGTTTAATGAGGATGGAAAGAATTGTGTTCAGGCAGAGAGTGCATATGAAATAGATGCTATTTCCAATACTAGGAGATGATTCATTATTAATGTGGCTTTTTCTTTTTATTGGACAGACAATATTTTTCTTGCCTTTTCCACTCCACATTAATTGCCATATTTTCTCAAGAAGCCAAGCCCCTAATTTTCCCTTTTCCTCATACAAGTCCTTTGCAGTCAGGTTGTCATAATACAATGTCATAGCATTGAGTGTGACATTTTAGATAATTCTCAGCAATTTCATCCACCCTGGTTGAGCATTGTTGTTTTCAACTGACATAGTTCCTTGTGTCTCAGTTCCAGCAAAGCTCTTACTAACTTCAGACTTCATACCACCAGTCATGTGTTCAGGTGTTTGTGCCATCATGACCTTTTCTTCCTTGAGGTTAGGTATTAGCACCCTTATCTGACACTTTTCCTTTCCCTTGATGATTCTTCTTACAACTGTACTCATCTTAGAGGGGTTATTCATTTGAGAGCTCCACATGTAGCAGTTGTTGTTGGTCCTGATTCCTTTAATAATTACTTCACTGTCTTTGTTCACAATCAGACATTCAATTTTAGTGAAGATGATATTCAGACCTTGATCCCCTAGCTGACTGATGCTTATTAGATTTGAAGTCAAGCCCTTGACCAGAAGAATATTGTCAAGTTTAGGAGCTCCAAGACACTCAAGCTTGCCTATCCCCTTTATTTCACCTTTAGCTCCATCACCAAAGGTTACATAGCTTAAGTCATGAGGGTGAAGGTCAGTTATCAAGTCTGAGTTCCCAGTCATGTGTCTAGAGCATCCACTATCAAAATACCACTCTTCTTTGTGAGCTATTAGACTAGTAACATTAGTCTTAGGAACCCATTCCTTCTTGTTGGTAGGTCTGTGATGTTTGGGTCTGGGTTGGTAGTGAGTCTGTTGATGAACATAGCTAGGATAACCATACAACTTATAACAGGAAGACCTAGAGTGTCCAGATTTCCCACAGTATTGACATCTCCATCTTTGGTGTTTGCCATCCTGCTATTTTCTCTTCTGATGATGTTGATGAAAGGAGGTAGGGTAACCATACAACTTATAGCAGAAGGGCCTTGAGTGTCCAAATTTCCCACAGTAATTACATCTCCATCTTCTGTCTTTCTGCCGTTGATGGTGTGACATATGATGTGACATCTTGGAGCTGCTCTTACTATTGCTGTATTTAGGTTTAGCTTGAGGTTTGCAGCCAGTGTAACTACTTCCAGCCTTAGTTTTATGGTACCCTAATCCAGATTTGACTCCTGTGATTTGTCCAGTTTGAAGAATCTTGTCTAAGGAGTCAGATCCATTGTTCAGCATCCTTACATACTTGGTTGTCTCTTCTAGTTTTGAATTTAAGAGCACAACTTCAGTCTTTAGCTTGAGGATGGTTTCCACATGTTCTACTTTTTCTTTCTCCAGTTGAACTATCTTCTGGCTCTCAACTTGTTGATCTAGCTTGACCTTTAAAGCCACAACTTCTGTTTTCAATTTGGAGATGGTTTCCAAGTATTCTACCTTCTCATTCTCAAGTTGAGTTATGTCTTTCTCCTGGTTTAAAGACTGCTTGTTCAGCTCTACACTTTTCTGACACAACTCTCTGTAGGTAGAGGCCAATTCCTCAAAGGTTACTTCACCATCACTTAAGTCTTCATCAGATTCCCATCTTCCCGTCAAAGCAGTCACAAGATTTGCAGCCTCCTCTGTATCACTCTCATCTGACCAGGTGGCAGCAAGACTCATCTTCTGCTTCTTAAGGTAGGTTCCACATTCAGTCCTGATGTGTCCATACCTATCACATTCATAGCACTGAACCTTTTTTTCTTCTTTGAGCTTCTCATCTGCTATTGCCTTTTTTTCAGCATTGTTGGATTTACTGATGTCAGATGAGATGTTCTTGACATTTGCCTTTGATCTCACATCCATCTTTTTCAACAGTTTATTGAACTGTCTTCCCAACATAGCTACTTCATTGACAAGATCTTCATCACCCTCCTGACTCTTATCCTCTTCTGTGTTTGACATGAATGCAATGCTCTTTGTTTTCCTTTCAACACTATCATTCAACCCTAACTCAAAGGTTTGGAGGGAGCCAATTAACTCATCTACCCTCATGTTGGAGATGTCTTGAGACTCTTCTATGGCAGTCACCTTCATTGCAAATCTTTTAGGGAGTGACCTAAGTATTTTTCTCACCAACTTTTCATCTGTCATCTTCTCTCCCAGGGCTCCTAAAGCATTAGCTATCTCAAGGATACTCATGTGGAATTCATGAATGTTTTCATCTTCTTTCATCCTTAAGTTTTCAAACTTGGAGGTGAGCAGCTGAAGTCTAGACATCTTTACCCTAGAGGTGCCTTCATGAGTGGTCTTGAGAATGTCCCAAGCATCTTTGGCCACTTCACAGTTATTTACCACCCTGAAAATATTCTTGTCTACCCCATTGAATATTGCATTCAAGGCTTTAGAATTTCCCAGAGCAAGATCATCCTTCTCCTTGGACCATCGTTCTTCAGGCTTCTTCTCAGTGGTGGTTGCTCCTTCTTTAGTAATGACAAGATGCACCCAACCTGTTAGCACAACTTTCCAAGCCTCGTTATCAAGGGATTTCAGAAACGCTACCATTCTTGGTTTCCAATAGTCATAGTTAGATCCATCCAAAATTGGTGGCCTATGAACAGATCCTCCATCTCTCTCCATTGTACCAGAAAGTATAGCCCCTAGATCTCACCCAGAACCAGAGCAGGATGCCTGCTCTGATACCAATTAAAATTCTGGTATCAGATATAAGATGTCGAAGGTAATATTACGACACTGATATCTGCTAATACACAATGGATAAAATAAACAGAATGGTAAAGCGAATAACACAAGCAATTGTTAACCCAGTTCGGTGCAACTCACCTACGTCTGGGGGCTACCAAGCCAGGAAGGAAATCCACTATAATAGAATTAGTTCAAAGACTATCCGTACACTTCACCAAGTTACAGTCTTTCTCACCTAATCTCTACCCGTGCAATTTCTACCTAAGCACTCTTAGATATGAGAACCCACTCACTTCCCTTACAATCACACACCCGTGATTTTAAACAACAATCCCTTGTGAAAAGAAAATACTTTTCAATTACAATATTCTTGATTTTACTTCACAGTTTCAATCAAGAAGACACACTCTTGATCTTGCTTCAAAGCTTTGATCAAGAAGACAAATCAGTCCAATTCAATCATCAATGGATGACTTGAATGACCTACAGACACAAACCCTAGCTCTCTCTCTAAATTTTGCTCAGTCTTGGTTGTGTGTACAATCAGGTTTTCTAAGTCCCTTTTTATAGAAGTATTGGACACCTTGAAAACCCTATATATATTTTCCAATCAAATATTTTCATATCAGCTGTAAAGATCTCCTTGGAAAATAAACAAATCTGGTTGATATCCTTGATAGAATGCGCCAGCTAGCCATATCTTCAATCAACCAATGATTGCCACCAATTGTGCAATCACAAAACACCAGACATTCATACTGAATGTTCTGTGTACAGGATGTCATGACATCGGGTCTGACATCTGGAAAAATCCTGCATAATCCAGTTTCCTTTTATAGCAGGTACAGCCATATCAGTTACCATGACAATGAGTATGTCAACTGAAACAATCCTGCAACATAAGTCTTCCATATAAGCTCCAGCAGGTACAACCAATATCAGAAGCCTTGTCAATGTATGTGGCATTCTGAAACAATCTTGCTTGCATATGTTCTTCAACTCCAGCAGGTACAACCAATATCAGAAGCCTTGTCAATGTATGTGGCATTCTGAAACAATCCTGCTTGCATATGTTCTTCAACTCCAGCAGGTACATAGGATATCTCATGTTAAGACATCACACATGACATCTTGTGAACACTCTTTGTTTTACCAAAATTGCTGCCAACTCTTTGAATCAACAAAATTAATCTATCTACTTCTGCATCATAGGTATTAGATACTGGATGTGATTCTCACATTTGTACCAATGTGCAGGGGATAAAAAGGAGCAGAGATTTGACAAAAGGTGAAGTTGACCTACGAGTTAGCAATTGAGCAAATATTGTTGCTTTAGCCGTAGGAACTTATGTATTGACTTTACCTAGTGGTTTAATAATTCAGTTAAAGAACTGTTATTATGTACATGCAATTAGCAGGAATATTATTTTTGTTTCTTATTTAGACAAGTTTGGTTTTTCATTCATAATAAAGAACAATTGTTGCTCCATTTATTTGAATGATATTTAATGCTACTGCACAAATGAATAATGGACTATATGTCCTTGATCTTGAAATACCTATTTATAACATTAATACTAAAAAGATGAAACCTAATGAGTTAAATCCAACTTACCTTTGGAATTGTCGATTAGGCCACATAAATGAGAAACGCATTTCCAAACTCCATAAAGATAGACTCTTTGATTCTTTTAATTATGAATCATATGAGACATGCAAATCTTGTTCAATTGGAAAGATGAAAAAGTCTCCATTCACAGGAAAAGGTGAAAGAGTTAAAGATCTTTTGACCCTCATACGTAATGATGTATGTGGACTACTGAACATACCAGCCAGATGAGGTTCTTAGTACTTCATCCAATTTACTGATGATTTCAATAGATATGGTTATGTGTATTTAATGAAACACAAATCAAAGTCCTTTGAAAACATCAAGGAATTCAAGAATGAATTACAAAACCAACTAGGTAAGAATATTAAAACTCTTCGACCAGATTGAGGTGGTGAATATTTAAGCCTAGAGTTTGATGACCATCTGAAAGAGTGTGGGATTTTATCCCAACTTACTCCTCCTGAAATACCCCAATGGAACAGTGTATCTGAGAGAAGAAATCAAACCTTATTAGACATGGTCCGATCCATGATAAGTCATGCCGATATTCCAAACTCCTTTTGGGGACATGCACTATTGACAACAGCTAAACACTTAACCGTGTTCCATCCAAAAAGGTTGTGAAGACACCATATGAGATATGGAGTGGTAAGAAACCACATATGTCTTACATGAAGATTTGAGATTGCGAAGTTTATGTGAAACGATAAATTTTAACTAAGCTTGAGCCCAAATCTGACAAATGCTTATTTGTGGGGTATCATAAAGAAAGAAAAGGGTATTATTTATATAATCCTTCTGAGGGCAAAATGTTTGTCGCTCAAACTGGAGTTTTCCTAGAAACAGATTTTATTTCTAAAGGAATCAAAGAGAGGAAAGTAGAGCTTGAAGAAATTCAAGAATCACAAAGAACTGATACACCTATGGAGGAATTAGAGTAAGAAACACAAGTAGTTATGGAAGAGCAACCTGCTCAAGTAGAACAAGACCAACGTTGGTCAAGCAGGATATGTCACCTACCTGAGAGATACTGATATCTCGTAACTGATCAAGGTGATGTATTACTCATGGATCAAGATAAGCCTATAACCTACCAAGAGGCCATAATTGGTCATGAGTCTGAGAAGTGGCTAGAAGCTATGAAATTTGAAATGGATTCCATGTACACAAACCAGGTTTGGACCTTGGTAGAGCCTCCTGTAGGAGTTAACCCTATAGGATACAAGTGGGTCTTTAAAAAGAAGACTGACATGGATGGTAAGGTACATATCTATAAGGAATGACTGGTTGCAAAAGGATATAAACAAAGTCATGGGGTTGACTATGATGAAACCTTTTCACCAATTGCAATGCTTAAATTTGTTCAGACTTTACTTGCTATCACTGCATATCATGATTATGAAATATGGAAGATGGATGTCAAAACTGCTTTCCTTAATGGGAATCTTCTTGAGGATGTGTACATGACACATCCTGAAGGATTTGACATACCGGAAGAAGCCCAAAAGATATGCAAGTTACAGAGATCAATCTATGGATTGAATCAAGCTTCTAGAAGTTGGAATCTTCATTTTGATGAAACAACATCAAGAATGAAAATGAGACTTGTGTCTACAAGAAGGTTAGTGGGAGCATGATCGTCTTCCTGGTATTATATGTAGATGACATATTACTCATTGGAAACGATGTCCTTACCCTGCAACAAGTAAAGACTTGGTTGGGGAAATGTTTTTCTATGAAGGACCTAGGTGAAGCAACTTATATATTAGGAATCAAGATCTATAGAGATAGATCATAAAAACTGCTTGGCCTAAGTCAGAGTACATACATAGACAAAGTGCTAAGACGCTTTAATATGCATGACTCCATGAAAGGATTCATACCTATGCAACATGGTATGTGCCTATCAAAAACACAATCCCCTTCAACTAAGTAAGAAAGGGATCACATGAATAAGATTCCATCTGCATCTGCAATAGGATCTATCATGTATGCCATGTTATATACTCGATCAGATATCTCATATGCTTTAAGTGCAACGAGTAGGTACCAATCTGATCCCAGTGATGCTCATTGGGTAGTTGTCAAGAGTATCATTAAGTATTTGAGAAGGACTAAGGACTCATTCTTGATATATGGAGGCCAGGAAGAGCTTGCGGTAATTGGATACATTGATGATAGCTTCCAGACAGATAAGGATGACTTTAGATCGCAATTTGGTTATATGTTCTAGTTAAACAGTGGCGTTGTAAGCTGGAAAAGTTCAAAGCAAGATACATTTGTTGATTCTACAACCTAGGCCGAGTATATTACTGCCTCAAGTGCAACAAAGGAAGTTGTTTGGATCAAAAAGTTCATTAGTGAACTTGGCATAGTCCCTATCATTGTGGATCCCATTGATCTTTATTATGATAACTGTAGCGGGGTATTCATTACCATTAGACATATTGACTAAATCTAAGGTAAACCATACAAGCCGAGTCGCCACCACACTTCTATTTATCCAAAGGAATGGTTAGAAAGCGAACAAAAACCTAAAAGTTTTATCGAATAAAAAACTAGTAAAAATGTCAGAGATCAGGGTAAGGGGGTTGGTTATGGAATGGGAAGGTTTTAAGCACCCAAAACATCCTAGGTACTCCTAGGGAGCCCTTTTCACACTTGTTGTAAGGTTGATGATTTGTGATAAATTTATTTGTGCAAACATGATTGAAGAGATGAGAGAAGAATATACAAGTTATTCACAATTTGTCTTTGGATGGATAAACCCATTGCCTACGTACCATCTTAAAAAAGATTAGGATCAAAACCTCGTAGTTTGGGGTAAAAATCTCAAAACAAGTTGGTGAATTGATTGGTCCAAAAGCCTTAAGGTCTTTTGTTATCCAAGGGAGAAAACTCAACCTAAAATCATAAATCCACCATGTGAGGATAGCTTCAACATGCTAGTGAGGGGTTAACCCTATAATAAGCATGGAAGACTCATTGTCCATGACTAAGGATATAGGTGAGTATTACATCTACCTCAAGGATAACTCAAACCTAATAGCTAAAGGTTATGAAAAGCTTTTGATTAAGAAGTGGCCATTGAAACCATAAAAAGTATTTGAATGGATTATATTTACCAATGAAAAGTATTTACAAAATATAGTCAAAGTTGACTTAAAGGTTCAATTCAAAATAAGTATTATGAAAAGAAAGTTTGAAAATCAAAAGCATAATGCCTAGGTTTCTAATGTTTGAAAACAAGTGTTAATGTTTGCACAAAAGTTTTGGCTTGGGTTAGAGTAGAGGGAAGAAGAAGAATGGCTAAAGTCCTAATCATACAAGAGATGAAGGATAAGAAACAAGACCACAAATGGAGTTCCTCTCTTGAGATCATATTGATGATCCAAGTAGCTCCCATCCTTTGGAATATGCAAGCAAAATAAGTGTAAGCTCAAGCAATCAAATTAATCAAGAAAGCTCTTAGAAGATCCCCAATGGATCTTGTATCTTTCACTTTGGATGAACATGGCAATGGTTCTTCAATTTGATTCAAATAGGATTCCCTAGCATAAAAGCACACAACATCAAAAAGTTCTATGAAGCAAATCAAGAATGGACAAGAGTGAGTTTAGAGATTTGGTCCTCCTAATCCATCTTCAACATTTAGACCTTTTTACTCCAATTTGCATAGGGAATGTCCTAGAAACTAAGTCCATTTGTCCATTTTTGCATTTGGTCCACAATAATCAAAACAAAACACAAGCACAATAATATATACACAATTATGTGCTCAAGTGAGCAAAAGGCAAATTTCATTATGTGCTCAAATGAGCAAAGGAAAAAGCAAATGAATAATATGTACAAGAATAGTAAATTGCATAAATGTAAAGAGCGAGAATTAAATGTTAATGGTTAATGGTTAGTGTTAGAGTTAGAGTTAGTGTGCCATAAGGCGATTTAGTGCTATGTTAAGCAATCGTAATTGGACTTATGTAGAAGTCACAACTATCTGAGGCCGGTCAATAATAATGTAGGTGTTGCACCCCAAAATTTTCCCTCTATTTTTAACTCTAACCAATTTTTTGTTTCACATTCATTTGCATCATCTTCATAGCATAACATTTTTTTCTGTCTTAATATTAGCCGGAATAATTTCTCGGAATTTACAAACAGACTGGTCAAATTAACTTTTTAACTGTGCCTAAAATTAGTCAACGAAAAAATGTTAAGTTTAAGTTTGCAAATGTCGGTAACATTAATCTGCGGTTCACGTGGTTTAATTTGACATGCTAAAAATATTTTTACGACTATTTTTGGTCATATGTTGATTAGTCTGAGCGGTTTAAACGGTCATAATTTTTATTTCAAAATCCGACCAAACGCTGTATTTTTCCGAGTCATTTATTTCGCGCTGATTATTTTGACGTGTTCATTTTGTTTTTTCGAGCATTTTGGTGCCCGACTTTTTATTTTTTGAGTCTATTTATTTTTATATTGGGTCTAGAATAAATAAATAGGTTAATTAGTTTTTATTTTAATTTTAACTATTTTAATTATTTAACTTTATTAAGTTTTTAATTTAATATTGGGTTTCAAAATAAACTTAGGCCCATTATCATTAACCTAATTTGTTCCTATATATATTTATTAGCATGACTGATAGAGGGAGGCCAAAAGACAGAACAAAAAGAGAAACTGAGAGTGGCTGATCTATACTATCGTACACACAGTTTGGTAATTGTTTATATATGATATATACTTTATCTATTTTGTTGATATATTTGTTACTGTGTTTCAAATACATGTTCATATGTGTGACTGTGTTATGTATTCCAGATACATGCGGTTTGGTTAAATATATATATATATATATATATATATATATATATATATATATATATATATATATATATATATATATATATATATATATATATATATATATATATATATATATATATATATATATATATATAATATATATATATATATATATATATATATATATATATATATATATATTTCTATTTTATGTTATAATTTGATTATGTTTTTCGGATCGGATCGTGTCAATACGCCGTTTTCACATATACGTGTATGAGGCGTGATATTTGTGTTATCCGATCCAGTTGCGATGATCGCAATTTTGCGCTAGCAACGCCGTTGTTTTTTTTTAATTCATATTTTTTTATATATACATATATTTAGATCTACACATTTTTTTTCATAACTAACTACCCTGATTTTTCCTAATCCCTGACAATTTCGCCACAAACTCTAAATTTCAAACCTAAAACTTTAACCGTGTTATTTCCTCTAAACCATAAACCTTTTCTTAAACCTTAACAAACCTTATTATTATTTCCTATTTTCGCTCATAGTTATGTTATTCATACACTGTAACTGCTTCGCCCTTGTAATATTTTAAGTTTTAACTTGTAATATTTTCAGTTTTACTTTTCGCCATCTTTATTATGTAACTGCACAAAAGCGTTGTAATAATTAGGATTTTATTTTCTGCCATTTATTTTCTGCCATTTTATTTTTCTGCCATTTATTTTTCTGCCATTTAAATTCCTGCCATTGATCCTATATTAACTGCGTGGTTTAGTAATGTAGGGCGTGAAGACCTACTAAATTAATTATTTAATATTTTTCTATAACCTTTATATTTTTTTTTGTAAATAAATAATAAATACTAACTATTTTAATAACTTTTTTTTATTACTTACTTATAATAATAAATCCTTATATATTTTGTAAATAAAATCTAATTGACCATTTTTCTAATTGAATAATAATAATAAACCTGTTAATCTAATAATTTGATATTTTCTATAATCTTTATTTATTTTGTAAATAACTAACTTAATATTTTTCATATAACTCTTTTATTTTATAATTTGTACATTAATATATTTTAAATTCTTTTATTATTACTAATTTATTTTAAACTCATATTTTTCTAATAACTTCTAAAAAAATCTAACTTGTTTAACTTAAAATAATTTCTTTTAAAATGCTAACCTTTTTATTATCACTTTATTATTATTGTTATTTTATTATTGCTTTATTACCATTGTTTATTTATTATTTTATTATTATTTGCTTTTATCTATTCTATTTTTGCTTCATTATTTTCCTTATTTTAATTTTGTTTTATTTATAATATTAGGAACAAATGTATAGGTTGTAAATTTATTCTTTCTCGCCTGATTATTATGTATCTGTCCCATAGCCATGTAATAGTTTAGGAATTTATTTTTCTTGCTTTTATTTTTGAAAATATTTATTGCGTGGTTAGTAATTTAGGGAGTGCAAAAAACTAACTGTAAATAATTGAACTTAGAAAATTAAATTCAAGACAAATATCTGAAAAATAACACTCACACACGTAAGTCGATCTTTGATCGCCATCTGTACTTCCTAGGGTATTCCTCTTGGTTGCCTTCTTTAAATGGTCAAGTCCCTCGAAAATAGGGGTGTCTTAAGCAAAGTCCCTTCAAACAGAAAAATCATTAAGTCCCTATAAACTTGAAAGATCAAGTCCCTACGAGGTTGCCTATGATATAATGATCTTGTCCCTTCGGTAAATATGATGATAGTCCCTACGAGTTGCTAAAGACACCCCTTATGTTGCCTTCATTGACCATACGATGACCCTACGCCCGTCCCTTAAACACATCCAAGGTAATGACTACCTATTCCTTAATAATAGGGACAGTCTTACCATTGAAAGAATATACGAGAACACGAAAGACTTAATCTAGGGTAGGTATCTCATAGTTACTTGCTCACACTTTTCAAAATTACTTTTACACCTCACAATTTCTAAACTAGGCTTTGTATACACCCATACGAGGGTCATTACAAAGTACTTAAAGAAATTTTTCTAATCACACACTACACTCTTGCAAACAAACAAAGTGAGCTAAGTAACTAAGAGCCCATGGATAACCATGGATGTAAAGGGTGCTAATACCTTCCCTTTGTATAACCTACCCCCCGAACTCAAATTTTTTTTAAGGTCTTTCCTGTTCTTTTATGTCCTTTCCTTTTGGATAAAATAAAAGTCGGTGGCGACTCTTGCTATCCGCAACATTTAACTAAAGTCAGTTCTCCCACCGTGTTACAGTAGGCAACAACACAAGTTAGAGATTTTGTTTAGTGAATCAAACTCCTACAACTTGCCATGCCAAAAGAAGATGAGAAATGATGTTGTATTGATTTAGGTTCTTTTCTTGATTAGGAAGCAACCTATCCTTAACGCAAAGCCATTCACTTGATCCATGATCAAGATGAATTAGATTTGAATCAAGGAAGGTTAAACCTCCCATGTATCAAGGCTAACCACCAATCTTTAACTCATTGATCAAAAAAAAGAAAAAGAAGAAAAAGAAGAAGAAGAAGAAGAATATTAAAGTGCATTAATGGAAATGGAATGAAATAATCAACAAGCATTGACCAAAGATAGAGAAGATCAAGGTCAAACAATAGAACACAGAAGCAAAATGAAGATTAGAAGTCAAGAAACAAATAAAATATTTTTGGTATTTTTCAATATTAAAATAAAACTTGAATTAAAATAATAAAGAAAGGTCAAACTTCAAATTCACTTCAAATCAACTTTGAAAAGTCCAATTGAATTATCCCAAGTTCAACAAGGCCAAGCAAAGTTTGAAAAAAAATTTCAGCATTTTTAGAACTCAGAAACTATTTTTTTTTAATTAAAGATGCATAAAAATTACCTAATTGAATTAAAATCTCAAATCAATTAATAAATTGATGAGAATATTTTTCATAGATCTATCATCATTCAAAGAGGTTAGAAAAATATTTTTGTATTTTTTGGATATTAAAAACTATTTTAAATGAATTAAAAATAACCAGAAAAGAGATAAATCCTAAAAAATATCAAATGATAAAATAAAAAATATTAAAAATCATTTTTAGAAACTAGAAGTTAAAAGGAGAAAAATGAAATTGGTCTCATATTTTTTAGACCAATAATGAAGGAGATATGAATTTTTAGAAAGAAATGGAATTAAAAGAAATAAAAGAAATTAAAATCAGAAATTAAAAATGATGGAAAAGCGTGGACCGTATGATGATATCTCATTAATTGACGTGGATCATCACATGGCCAGGAAGCGCATGCTCACCATACACGCTAGTCAAACGAAACACACATGGCCTATGGAAAAGTCATAATGTTGGATGGACGAGATCTGATCTGGAAAATGAGATGGATGGTTCAGATCTAATCTGGAGAACAGACGATGACCAGCGCCACCATCTTCTCCGGCCAAGCTCAAAATTGTAGAGAAACAAAAGCTAACCAAATGCTACGATCTAGGCACCAATTGGAAGCTGGGGTGATGTACATCACCCCTGTACCAACCAAATCCACTCTAGGTTTCTATATTGAGAGAAATCAGAGATGGAATTTTAATGGTGTTCAACTGAACTTGCTAGATTTCAAAAATTCGAAGCTCAAAACAATTGCCTCTATGCAGAGGACTTCAGATCACACAACAATAGCAAGAAATAACCACAATATAAGCTGATTCAAAGAAAATAAAAGCTGAGGTAAACCTCTGATTTACAGAGCTTAGAGTCACAATTACTTGCAATGGATGCTTGCAGTACACTCTATGAATCAAGGTAATGAGGTTTAGGAACTTTAAGATCTGAAAATCAATTGAGGAAATCAAAATTCAGATCTGAAAATTGAGAGAAAAATGAGAGAGTTCCTTTGGTGTGAGGGTGAGGATTCAATTGCACAGCATTTAGGGCCTTCAGGTTAGTGAAATGAAGAGCAATGGCATTGTATTTATAAGAGAAGCATGGCTGAAGTGCATGAACATTCCCTTGCATGAATGGAAAGGGCCTCCATGCATGGGCCTGTACAGGCGCATGGAGGGCCCAATTCCATTTGGATTTGGCAGCTGATCATCATCATGTGCAAACTGGACATGCAAATTGTGCATAATCATCTCATGCAATGCAGATTTTATGAATTTCCAAAATTGTACCATAAAGTTCATGTCTTCGAAAATGGCTCTTCCAAACTTGAAACACCACCTCATGAGTAATGGTTGGAAATCTTTTTACATGAGGATCATTTTTTATGTTGATCACAACTTCATTTGAGCCTTGGAAATTGATGAAAAGTGGTCATGAAGTTTAGGGTGCAAAACATGTACATGTGAGATTTTCAAAATTGGCCAAAGTTCAAGCCCCTCTGTTTCAATGATGCAAGCTCCAAATGCCAAAATCTTCAACATCAAAGTTGTAGATATTTTAAAGAAAATCAATTGGAACTTAAATTTTGCATCATTTGGATTTTTAATGAAGAAGTTATGGGCACTTTAAGTTGGACTTTTTCACATTTCAATGCATTTGGTCCAAAGTGACCTATAATGTTTTTCATTATCACATGTATTTCTTTTAGGATTTTGAAATTTTGCTCAACATAACATTTGAAGTAGACATCTTAAGATTTCCAATGAATTTAATCCCACCTAAAAATCATGAAAGATGAAGGAGTTATGTCCTTGGGAAGTTGACCCAAAACTAGGGTTTCAGTCAAAATGACCTATAATGTCTTGGAATGGATGATGACATTCCAAGCTTCAAATCAATTTTTGATGAACATGAAATTTGTTCATATGGTCCTTAAGAACATTGTTTCTCTTGGGGTCATATCCATTTGACAAACACATAAAAAGTTAGGTCTCAGTGTATTTCAAAATAGTTAGATAAATTGACTGATCAACTTCTCAAGTCCACACCTCATGTCTTGATGAATTGATGATTGAGGACACTCAAATAGGTTCAAATATGCATGAAATGATGAATGAAAGAACTTCTCTTGATTTCATTTGACCATAGGCTGAGGTTGCTTCATGGGCATGGCACAATTGATGAACAGATGAATTAGGGTTTCCTTGGGAAACAAACCTCAAACCCTTTGGTTTGATTTGATCAAATTGATGAATTGAGATACTTGGGAGGCATATTTGAAGGATGAGAGCTTTGGGAACCATTTTCATGCTTGCTTTCATCTTCCTTTGACCATATCAATGCCCATAGGATCTCCTAGAAGCTTTGGATCTTGTGACTGCTCAAGCTACAAACAAGAGATGTTAGTGACATATTTTTGTGCTTTTGGTTAGTAAATAAAATGAGAAAAGCAATAATATACAATTCAAGCATGCTTGGTGATCTCAAAACAACTCACAAAAGTTCCCACCCAAAGGTAAGGAGCCAAGATGCTATGATCCTTGCCGCAAGATGTAAATGCAATGTTATGATGCCATGAGGGATCTTAGGGTCAAAATTAGGGTCTTACAGATGCCCCTATTTAAGGTCATTCTAGCCGGAGAAGTGAA
This sequence comes from Lathyrus oleraceus, assembly GCF_024323335.1. NCBI lineage: Eukaryota > Viridiplantae > Streptophyta > Magnoliopsida > Fabales > Fabaceae > Lathyrus > Lathyrus oleraceus. The sequence continues at coordinate 146,454,501 of NC_066580.1, forward strand.
GGTTAAAATCTTCGTCTCGACGAGGTAGAATGGGCTTAAATAATAACAAAGAGACGAATTTTTGTCCCTAAGAGACCTCATGATGCAAATGTATGTATGCAAAAGGTAATATTCTGTGGAGATATGTGTTCACAGAGAAGAAAAGAAATTAGGAGAAACTGATGATCCATAATGAGTAACACACTCAATGGGACAGAGACTCTGGGGATTCTTATGGGGATAAGAAAGGGAATAAAATGCGTGAGCAGGTCACGACTTAAGACTTGCTGAGACACGAGAGGAATTTCATGAAAATAAATCAATGGGAAGACTCGAGCTAACTCAGAGATGCATGTATTGGGGAATGTGCCAATACAGCAAAAATTATCCATAAAGGATACTTCAGATGAAAATCCGGACTCAGATGGGGGAAAATCCACTAAGGGAGTTCACTGGGAAATGTCCAGACATGACTCATATGAGGAAACAACATGATGAGGTATTACTAGTTACTGGGTAATAAGCTCAAGGAGACATGTAATCAAAACACCGGTATAAGGGTGAGAGAACAACATGCTGGGGGAGAATGAATATCTAAGACCGGTATAAGGGTGAGAGATATCAAACATCCAAAATCATCTGAGGAAGACCTAAAAAGGTATATTTCGACTTAGGACATCTAACTCCGTAGGGGACAAAAAGTCATAATAGGGAGCAGAAGGGAAGGAACACCAGGGATACCAGTTATTGGGCATATAATAGGTGACCAACCGAGGCGTGAATTGGAGAATATTTCCAAAACACTCATCATCCAAAAGGAGGGCTAAAAAGCAAACTCAATTTACAGGATGGACATTCGACTCCAAAAGGGTATACGAATCTTACTCGACTGGGGAAGACCAAAAGACTTCGACTGAAGAGCGCATGAGATATATTATCTATTACCGTCAGAACGTAGATAATATACTCGCATGGAAGATTATCCACAACCGGTTACTGGGTTAATAAAGGATAAATTGACCGAAGGGAAAGGACATCGGGATACCGAATACTAGGTATAAAATGATGACCAATCAAAGGGAGAAACGATCATTACCAGCAAAGGGTAAATGGAAGATGACTTGCTGGGGATACATTGACAAAGGCAATGATCCGGGAGATATATCACCGATTACTGGGAGATATACTCAAAAGTGAAGGAATATCGATACCGAATATTGGATAAAGATAACCATCAAAGAGGGGATTACATCTACTAGATATTAGGTAAAAAACCACAGAAGAGTAACCGCCATCGGCTAGGATGAACAAAACGAGGTTAACTCTGCAAGGGGATAAAATGGGGTTTACAACTACCGGTATGAGGGTAGAAAACCACAGAAATAGGACTTACAACTACCGATTACCGGGTAGAAGGCCACAGACTCCACCGGGGAAAAGATGGACAATTACTGGTTATTGAGCAATCATTCATCTAAAACGCAGGGAGGTGCCGGGGAAACACCAAAAGGAGCCAATCTAGGAACAAACTAGAGAGACACAATGAAACAAGACTCGACCCAATGAGGATATAACTCAGGGGAGAACTCCATCCCAATATATGTGTTGGGAGGAAACTGAAATAATAATCATCCACGAGGTCATAACTCAGTGGGGAATATGGAAGAAAGGATAGACACTTTCTGCCTATGGGGATGACTCCATATGGAGAGATCCAACACCGACATCTGCTTGGGGAAATATGTATCACCAAATAGCAAGAGACAACAAACAAAGATATATGGCAAGAAATGCAACATGAATATCTGAATGTTAAAATTATGCATATATATGCGTAGTTTATGTATGATGAATGCTGACAAACAGACATATCTAACACAACCAGGTCCAAGAATCAATGGACAAACATCCGGTACTACATCTCAGGAGAGAAAGCCAGGCCCACTGGAGAACATCCAATCTGATGGGGGCAAAAGATACCAGGAAACAAAGATCTCTGCCGGGAGAGGAAAACCAGTCACTCCAGCTGAGGACAGGATCAACACACGGATAAAATCCACTGTAGAATCAACTCTACTGGGGAAATTATCGGAGAGGGAGATGAAACTCTATGGGGAACAACCACCAATCAGAAGGTTTCAAAACGAACACGTCTTCTTGCACTACGGAAGAAATCATATCTGCCGAGGAGGAAGGGTACTACTCCGCTGGGGAAGGAAAGATAAACATCTTCTTCAACCACTCTGCTCGGGCGGAAACCACAAACGGGCTCTGATCAGACAATTCCACTAGAGAAACACTACTGATGAGCAAATCGAGGATTACTCGCAGGCAACTACTGGAGATACCCTGCTGGTGACCATACTGGGGAATAAAAGTGGGATCAACCCTGCTGAGGATGGTCGAGGAGTAAATTCTGCTGGAGCTCGAAGTAGACAAGTCCACAGGGGAAAAGCTACAAACCAAACTTGATGATGACTACGCTTATGCTGGGGATTTCCTGCTCATTCTGGAGGAGAAATTCTAACTCGAAGTGAGGGAAGACCAACTCCTTAGGAAATATTAGCATATTCAATTTATCAATCTATAAGGGATTTTAGGCCAATCCGCACAAGGGATGACAACCATATAATTGATAGGACAAATGCTAAATCCAGACTTACTGGGGTCTAGAAGATTGAGACCGCATCCAAAACTCCAAACTCTCCGAGGATTTGGTGGGATGTAGAACTTTCTTCTATGCTTGCGGGGGAGACAACCTGAAAGATAATGAAGAGGATACAAGTATGCTGGGAATATGAACAAATGTCTTACCCTTTTAGAGATCATACCATCCTTGGGAGAGCACTGAAGACGTCCCGAGTATCCTTTTGTCATTGAATGTTCACTTTGTTTAAAAACAATTTATGAAAATTTTATTTTTTTAAAACAATGATATTTTTTCAATTAAAACATGCAAAATATTTGTTGAATAAAAAAAAATAAGAGTGCAAAGAATTGGATAAAGGCTCAAATTTATTTGATGGAATGGTAGTCTGCAAATGGCAAGACTCCATGGATCTTTACAAATTTGAAATTGGTGATATATATTGGAAAAGGGCTACATTAAACATAATGACCATTTCTCCACCAACTCTAAATCCGATGTATTTGAAGCTTCAGTTGACGATGACTGAGCGAGAATCTTTGACAGATGACAACTTGTAGAACAAAGTCTTGTCAGGATGCAGTTACTTGCCAAATCCCTAATTTTTGTCTAGATTGCCCCAAGGTGAGGTACTCAATCTAGCGGGATACATATTCACTTTTTTTTATGTCTCTAATTTTTGCCTGGATCGCCCTTTCGAGTTTTCAATCCACCGAGACGCTCATTTTTGCCTAAGCCGCCCTTTCGGGTTTTCAACTTAGCGAGCTATTCTGTTTTTATTTTTAGGCGAAGTATTTCTTAACTGCATCTGAATTCACAGGACGAGTGAAATCCTCCCCATCCATAGTTGTAAGTATCAAAGCACCGCCTGAAAAGGCTCTCTTAACAACATATGGACCTTCATAGTTTGGAGTCCACTTGCCCCTGGAATCGGGCGCGAAAGACAAAACTTTCTTGAGCACAAGGTCACCTTCTCGGAACACACGAGGTTTGACCTTCTTATCAAAGGCTTTCTTCATCCTTTGTTGATATAACTGACCGTGGCACATGGCCATCAATCTCTTCTCTTCAATCAAATTCAGTTGGTCATAACGACTCTGAACCCATTCAACATCAGTCAACTTGGCTTCCATCAAGACTCTCATTGATGGGATCTCCACCTCTACTGGGAGTACAACCTCCATGCCATAAACAAGTGAGAAAGGGGTTTCCCCTGTTGAAGTGCAGACAGATGTACGATATCCATGCAAAGCAAATGGCAGCATCTCATGCCAATCTTTGTACGTAACAACCATCTTCTGGACAATCTTCTTGATATTCTTATTAGCAGCTTCAACAGCCCCATTCATCTTGGGTCTGTAAAGAGAAGAATTATGATGTGCTATCTTGAACTCGCTACACAACTCTTTCATCATCTTATTGTTTAAGTTAGATCCATTATCAGTAATGATCTTGTCTGGCACACCATAACGGAATATGAGTTGATTCTTGATAAACTTTACAACCACCTGCCTGGTCACGTTTGCATATGACGCCGCTTCAACCTACTTGGTGAAGTAATCAATTGCTACGAGAATAAACCTGTGACCGTTGGACGCTTTCGGCTCTATCATGCCAATCATGTCAATTCCCCACATAGAGAAAGTCCATGGTGATGAAATCACATTCAGGAGTGTCAGCGGGATATGAATCTTATCCGCATAAATCTGACACTTATGGCATTTCTTCACATATTTGCAGCAGTCAGACTCCATTGTCAGCCAATAGTAGCCTGCTCTCAACATCTTTCTAGCCATGGCATGTCCATTGGAATGAGTACCAAATGAACCCTCATGAACCTCAGCCATTAACAGGTCTGCTTTGTGTCTATCCACGCATCTGAGCAGAACCATGTCAAAGTTCCTTTTATAAAGCACATCGCCATTGAGGTAGAAACTGCCTGATAATCTCCTCAAAGTCTTTCTATCTTTCACAGATGCCCCAGGCGGGTAAATCTGGCTTTGAAGAAAGCACTTGATATCATAATACCATGGCTTATCATCTTTTACTTCCTCAACTGCAAATACATGAGCTGGTCTGTCCAAGCGCATCACAGTGATATTGGGAACTTCATTCCAGAGTCTCACCACAATCATCGAAGCAAGTGTAGCAAGTGCATCTGCCATCCGATTCTCATCTCGAGGAATATGATGGAAGTCAACCTCAGTAAAGAATGTTGAAATCCTCCTCGCATAATTTCTATATGGGATGAGGCCAGGCTGATTCGTCTCCCATTCACCCTTAATCTAATTAACAACAAGGGCCGAATCACCATAAACATCAAGATGCTTGATCCGAAGATCAATACATTCTTCCAATCCCATGATACAGGCCTCATACTCAGCCATATTATTCATGCATTTGAAAGTTAGCCTTGTTGTAAAAGGAAAATGTGTGCCCTGAGGAGTAATAATTACTGCCCCAATACCATTTCCATACTGATTTACAGCGCCATCAAATACCATACTCCATCGGGAACCAGGCTTTGGCCCTTCATCGAGCATAGGCTCATCACAATCTTTCATTTTCAAATACAAAATCTCCTCATCTGGGAAGTCGTACTGAACTAACTGATAATCCTCAATTGGTTGATGTTCCAAGTGGTCAGCCAAGATACTACCTTTTATAGCTTTCTGAGCTCGATACTCAATATCATACTCAGACAACAACATCTGCCAACGGGAAATCCTCCTAGTTAAAGCAGGCTTCTCAAAGATATACTTGATTGGATCCATTTTGGATATCAACCAAGTCGTATGATTCAACATATACTGGCATAAGCGCTTAGCAGCCCAAGCCAAAGCACAACATGTCTTCTCAAGCATCGAGTATCGAGACTCACAATCAGTGAACTTCTTACTCAGGTAGTAGATAACATATTCTTTCTTCCCTGATTCGTCTTGCTGACCAAGGACACAACCCATTGAGTCTTCAAGAACTGTCAGATACATAATCAAGGGTCTCCCTTCCACAGGTGGAGACAGAATCGGCGGCTCGGACAGATACTCTTTAATACTGTCGACGGCTTTTTGGAAATCCTCGGTCCAATCATGAGACTGATCTTTCCGGAGGAGCTTGAATATTGGCGCACATGTGGCAGTCATGTGGGATATAAATCTGGAAATATAATTCAAGCGGCCAAGAAAACCTCGGACTTGCTTCTCAGTTTTGGGCGCAGGCATCTCTTGTAATGCTTTGACCTTTGCAGGATCAACCTCAATACCTCTCTCGCTGACAATAAAGCTCAATAACTTGCCGGAACGGACTCCAAATGTACACTTGTTAGGATTTAGACGAAGCTTATACTTCCTCAAACGTTGAAATAACTTCAACAAGTGCTCTACATGTTCAACCTCCGTTCTCGACTTTGCAATCATATCATCAACATACACCTCGATCTCCTTGTGCATCATATCGTGAAACAAAGTACTCATAGCTCGTTGATACGTGGCTCCGACGTTCTTCAAACCGAAGGGCATCACTCGATAACAGAATGTTCCCCAAGGTGTGATGAATGTTGTCTTCTCCATATCCTCGGGTGCCATTTTAATCTGATTATATCCGGAAAATCCGTCCATAAACGAGAAGACATTGAATTTAGCTGTGTTATCCACCAACATATCAATATGTGGTAGAGGGAAATCATCTTTCAGACTAGCTTTATTCAAGTCTCTATAGTCCACGCACATTCGGACTTTTCCATCTTTCTTAGGCACGGGCACAATATTGGCCACCCATTGAGGATATGTAGAAGTCACCAGAAACCCCGCATCAATTTGCTTTTGAACTTCTTCTTTGATCTTCACTGCCATATCAGGATGAGTTCTTCTGAGCTTCTGCTTCACAGGCACACACTCAGGCTTCAAAGGTATGAAATGTTGCACGATATCAGTATCTAGACCAGGCATGTCTTCATATGACCATGCAAAGACGTCGACATATTCTCATAACAACTCAATCAACCCCTTCTTGACAGATTCTTCCAAGAGTGCCCCAATCTTCACTTCTCTCACACAATCTTCAGACCCCAAGTTGACTATTTCCAGATTCTCAAGATGCGGCTGAATGATCTTTTCTTCGTGCTCAAGTAGACGGGTAATCTCGTCAGGAATCTCTTCAACATCATCTTCTTCGGCCTCAAATACAGGGAACTCAAAGTTGGGAGATGGTGTTGGATCATTATGTTCAATGGGATTGATCAACCTGCATAATGATTTTGGATATAAAAGAGATTTTAGAATTCAAACAAGGCAAATCATTATGCAGATGAAAAGATTGATTTTATTCTCTTTTTAGGGTTTTATGTGATCACCAATTTCATGCAAAAAGCAAAAAGCAAAAATAATTGGAAAACCAAACATTTAACATGAATTTATTGAATGGAAATATCATTGTATTTATGAGCCAACAATGTCATCACTCCTCCTTTTGGCATGGGAGAAGGGTTTTTGAACAAAATGAACATTACGTTGACTTATGGATAACTGTTGGAACATCAACAACGACCCAATTATTGCAGACCCCTCCAGGGATGACAAAGTTGCCAGGATCTTCCTCTGCATTCTCTTCCTCAACAGCAGCAGCTTCCTCATCTTGGACAGTGTGGATGAACCCACCACTCTTAAACAACCCATGCTCGTTGAAAGCGCCAGAAGAATACCCTATTCCAGCCCAGGATTTGTTATCTTCCAGCTTGATCATTTGTCCCAAACCGGTAGTTGTACCATGCTCAATGGCCAACTTAGCATCATTGTAGGACGCAAATGAAGAAGTTCCTTTCTTAGTAGGCTCAGCAATAGATAAATCTTGGAACGGCGTCCCAACTTCATCCTCAACATCTATGTAAGAAAAGGAAGACAAATGGCTAACCAGGTGAGCCTTCTCTCCCCCTACCACCACCAGCTTCTTGTTTTTGACAAATTTCAGTTTCTGGTGTAGGGTGGATGTCACGGCACCTGCCTCGTGAATCCATGGTCTGCCCAACAAACAGCTATATGATGGGTGGATATCCTTGACCTGAAAAGTGATCTGGAAATCACTTGGTCCAATCTTGACTGGGAGTTCAACCTCTCCGATCACAGTTCTGCGGGACCCATCAAAAGCTTTCACCACCACTCCACTCTGCCTCATGGGAGGCCCCTGGTATGACAATCTAGCCATAGTGGATTTTGGCAACACATTCGGCGATGATCCAGTGTCCACCAGCACATTGGACATGGCATCATCCTTGCAGCTCATAGAGATGTGTAGTGCCAAATTGTGGTTTCTTCCCTCCTCGGGGAGATCAGCATCACAAAAACTCAAATTGTTACAAGCGGTAATGTTTGCAACAATACTGTCAAATTGTTCTATTGTGACGTCATGATCTACATACGCCACATCCAACACCTTATGTAGAGCTTCACGGTGTGGTTCTGAATTCATCAACAAAGATAACATAGAGATCTTTGATGGCATCTGTAGAAGCTAATCTACGATGTTGTATTCACTCCTCTTGATGAGCCTCAGCATCTCATCACAGTCTTCTTTCAAGGTGCCACTCTGGCTAGCAGAGACAGAAGTTTTTACAACAGAGGCAGGTTTATTGGCAACAAGTGCCGGATTCGGAGCATTAACAGCATTCCCAACCGGGCGTTCAACATAGTCAGCAACATCAGCCCTTCTGGTGTCAGATTGAGGTTTCGGCGGAGTCGAGAAAACACGACCACTTCGGGTCAGGCCGCTGACGTCGACAATATTAACAACATAAGTAGAGGGCAGGGGCACCTCCTTCCCATCCTCCAATGCCACAACATTGTAGCGATAGGGAACCGCTTTATCAGAAGAGTATGGCACAGGGCCAACTGGTTTAATGATCAAAGAGGGAGAAGCCTTCTGCTTGCTGCCATCATACCGAATGACAACAGGCTCAGGGATCCGAAATACCGGAGATATCACATTGACTTCATCATCATCATCAACATCTCGATTCTGAAGTATCTCAATTACTCCTTCATCCAGCATTTCTTGGATGTCTTTACGAACATGGCGACATCCCCTTTGATTGACAGTGCAAACACGACATCTGTCATGGTCATGCTCATAATGAATGTATTCACACAACAGTCTGTGCATCTGGACCAACGATTATCGAATATGGCTGACATATTTGACCTTATATTTACCAGGGCAACCCTGGACCATGTTAACAGAGGATTTCCCATGCTCGGGCAATGGGTTCTTCTTCACATTGGGACCTACGTCCTCGAAACACAAGATATCACATGTCACAAGGTCTTGAACCTTGGTCTTCAGTGGGTAACAGTTCTCCACGTCATGTCCGGGGGCACCAGAATGATAAACAGAGTGTAGCTCGGGCTTATACCACCACTGAGGCTTGGTAGGTATAGCCGGTGGATCTCGCGGAGTAATCAATTTCCTCTCTATCAAAGAGGGATACATCTCTTCATAGGTCATAGGAATAGGATCAAAGGTAACCCTCTTCCTCTCATAGCTTGTACTGGCTTGATTGTTGTTTCGAGGCTGGTAGGCCTATTGTTGAGGACGGTGCTGTTGTTGTTGATATTGTTGTTGTTGCTATTGCTGGTTATTGTTGTGCTGATATTGCTGATTATCTCTGAAAACAGGCGCTACGTGAGCCACCTGATGCTGATTACTGACAAGGCGGACAGTCTTCCTCTTCACAGAGGGTCTTCTTTTGACTTGGGAAGACACAACATGTGTCTCCCCCTCCTTCTTCTTTGCAAAGCTCCCATACCTCTTTGCTGAAGAGCCTTCATCCCGGGTCAAACGTCCTTCACGGACTCCCTCCTCCAGTCTCATTCCCATATTCACCATCTCGGTGAAGTCTGAGGGAGAACTGACTATCATCCTCTCATAGTAGAATGAACTCAAGGTCTTCAAAAAGATCTTGGTCATCTCCTTCTCCTCGAGGGGTGGCACTATCTGAGCTGCCAACTCGCACCATCTCTGGGTGTACTCTTTAAAAGTTTCCTTCTCTTTCTGGGACATCGCCCTCAATTGGTCCCTATCAGGAGCCATATCCACATTATATTTGTATTGCTTGACGAAGGCCTCGCCAAGATCATTGAAAGAGCGGATGTTCGAACTCTCCAAACTCATGTACCACCGGAGAGTAGCACCAGACAAACTGTCTCGGAAGTAGTGGATAAGAAGCTGATCTTTATCAGTTTGTGTTGACATCTTGAGAGCATACATCACAAGATGGCTGAGAGGGCATGTGTTCCCTTTATACTTCTCAAAGTCAGGTACTTTGAATTTAATATGGATTTTAACATTGGGCACAAGGCACAACTCAACAGCACTCTTACCAAAGAGGTCCTTACCCCTTAGAGTCTTCAGTTCCTTGCGCAGCTCAAGGAATTGGTTTTTCATTTCATCCATCTTCTCATAAACATCTGGGCCCTCAGATGGCTCAGAATGGTAGATGTTGTCCTCAACTCTTGGTAAGGTGTGCACAACGGGAGGTGGCACAGAAAAGACCGGGCTAGATGCCGGCAAAGAAGCGAGAGTAGGAGCAAAACCCTCTGGCACAAAGTTAGCGGGCATCCCCCACGGGAACCCGACTGGCATAGACGGTGCAAAATGGGTTGTTGCAGTAGGCAGAATAGACGTTGCAACCTCGGATATGACAGTCCTCTGGGGAGGAGTTGAAGGCGTCAGAGACGACTGGCTCTGGGCGGCTAAGAATGACTCCATCAGGGCAGTCAATCTTGCCACTTCCTCCTTGAGTTCAAGGTTCTCTTGCTCCAAATGATCCATTAGTCTTGTAGAGTTGGCTCGGGTGTAGTACCAGTGAGTCAGCTTGTCTTCAAAATAAATGAAGAACACAGAGTTAGACCATAGAACAAGAAGCCTGGAGCAAAACCTGCTTATGCACATGATGCATGCAATGCTTGTGCATATGATTTATTTTTTTATCAGAGGAACTTCAGAGTCCTATTTGCAAATATTGAAAATATTAATTATTTAGACATATATGGAAATATCACATCAATAATATCTGGAAAATATTTTTACATCAAAGAAGTACAGTCTTGGTAACCAAATACAATACAAGAGAGAAGGAAAATGAACATCCTATGGAACCCTAGAAGCAATCATCTAAATCTCTGGATACTGGAAGATAAGCTACACGAAGCCTCTTCACCTCCCTCTCATAGGCTGCCTCCATATTTTCTTTCTCTTTGGCGAGTCGATCATACTTCCTCTTCCAAAACTTGGAAGACTGAGGAAGAAGAGAGGTCAATGCATCATCAGGCTCATCAATAACCTGGTGCTCAAGGAACTCTATCAAAGCATCCTTCTCTCTGATCTGCTGAAGCAACTCCTCTCGTTCACGAATCCAGGCACGTGAACGGTCTTCGTCTCTCAACTCCTCTACTCCTTGGTCGGGGAGGGTTGAAGGCCCAGTCACAACCAAAGGTGTAGGTCTCGGATACTCGTAAGGCATCAGGTACTCGGAAGCTCTCCTCCTAACCCAAGAGGTATAGGTTTCCAAAGCAATACAGTTCTTCGGACCCAACTCCTTCCTTCCCTTCTTATGGATCTTGCGCCAAGCGCGAACCATCCTGCCCTTCAAGCCTTGGGGATCTTTACCCTCCTGGAAGAACACACCTTCTAACAGAATGTTATTAGGTTTATCCTTTAGGGGGAACCCAAGTTGACGATGTGCTAAAATAGGGTTGTAGTTAATCCCACCACATGTACCAAGAAGAGGCACATTGGAGAATTCACCACAAGAGTCGATAATCTGCACACCATCATATACACGGTTGTACCAAAAGATATCATCATTAGTGAGAGACATAAGTCTCGTGGACCACCGTAGACATCTTTTGTTCTCCTTGAAGGCGACCGTCTGCAGCAAGTGCGAAATAAACCACTTGTACAGCAGAGGCAAACAACACACAATGGTACCACCACCCTTTGCATTCCTTATATGCAAAGAAAAGTAAGTGTCACCCAACAGAGTCGGAACGGGATTAAGAGTAGAGAAAATCCTAATAGCGTTCACATCCACAAACTTGTCGATGTTGGGGAATAACACTAACCCATAGATGAGAAGTACAAATATGGCCTCAAAGGCATCCTCACTCATAGCCTTCCCATACATAGTAGCTTGAGCAAAAAGGAACTCAGAAGGGAGACCTTGAATTCCACCTTTGGTAGTCATATGAGCACCAACCAGAGATTCATCTATATGCAACATATCAGCTATCTCTTGAGAAGTAGGAACATCCTCTAATTCCACTGAACGATAACTGGTCTAGGATAGGTATACCAACAAGATAGACATACTCCTCAAGCGTGGGTAAAAGTTGGAACTCTGGAAATGTGAAGCAACGGTACAAGGGATCATAGAACTGCACCAATACACTCATCAATCCTTCGTCCACCTGAGTAGTCAGAATAGATAAAAGCTTCCCATAACGAGCCTTGAAACCCAAGGGATCTAATACATAGGATGTCAAATTCCTTAGCTCTTTCAAGTCGGGTTGTCTAAAACTGTACTTCTTCGTATTCCTTCTTTGTCTTTCCATGTCTGAAAATTTGCAAATAGACCTCTTAAGTTCTAAAAATATTCTCAAGAGAGACTTTTATGAGTGTAGTATCGCGTAACAATCGTATCAAATCTTACACTTGAACGACTTTCGCACTACATCCTAAGAATAGGCCAAGATGGGCTTGGTAAACTAAGGTCCTTGGCTTCTAAGGTCTATATTGGAAAGAGTAATGCCTAACCACGACTACTCGTGTGACATTATTGATCCCAACATGATATCCACCAAGTGAATGAGCTTGCAAGTCAACTTGCTAAGGAATAACTCCACACAAGTTGACAAGACTATGCCATTCTCCTATCCTAAGTGCACTCGAGTTCGGGTATAGAACTCATCTCACAAAGATCACCAAGCATACAAGGAATTAATATTCAAGCAATTCAATCATTACATACAATACAATAATCCCAAATTACACAAAAATATGTCACAAAATAATATACAATACAATACAACAAATATGTAAAGTAGGCAAAACCCACTAGGCAAAATTCCCCAGCAGAGTCGCCACTTTTTTGTAGCGGGGTATTCGTTACCATTAGACATATTGACTAAATCTAAGGTAAACCATACAAGTCGAGTCGCCACCGCACTTCTATTTATCCAAAGGAATGGTTAGAAAGCGAACAAAAACCTAAAAGTTTTATCGAATAAAAAACTAGTAAAAATGTCAGAGATTGGGGTAAGGGGGTTGGTTATGCAATGGGAAGGTTTTAAGCACCCAAAACTGTTGGTGTAAGCCCTAGAGGCCAATACTTTTGGTACTTGTATCGAATTACTTATTAATAATAAAAGGCTTTTTCTTTATTATGTTTGTTTAATAAAGTCCCTAGAATAGCTAGTCTGTTTAATGTATCAATTATGACTTAATCATGAGGTCACATTAAACATAAGGACACTATTCTTAAAGTATCCGTAGTCAAGCTTTATTATGAAGTGGGATAACATTAAAGCATGAAGACTATTATGTTTATAGACTGATGATCACATCTCATGGATCATGGATAAAGAGTTATCAAGTCTTAAACATAGGTATGAATATTAAGAGTAATATTTATACTAGATTGACCCGCTATGAGAATACTATATAGAATGTTATGCAAAGTGTCATAAGTTATTCTCATGGTGATAATGGTGTATACCACCCTTCGACCTGAAACCACTATGGACCCTAGATGTAGAGTCGAGTGCCTTATTGCTGATCAAACGTTGTCCGTAATTGGATGACCATAAAGACAGTTGATGGATATTCCACGAAGCATGCTAAGGGACATGAGTGACCTAGATGGAATTTGCCCATCATGCGTAACAGGATAAATGTCTATGGGCCCAATATTGAACTGGACAAGGATAACACGGTCTATGCCTTGTGTTCAATATAAACATAAGGGCAAAAGGGTAATTATACACATAATTATTATCACAAAAGGATTTGTCAGATCACATGACATTTTCGTGTCTTGGGTGGCAGTGATGTGTTGCTAGATACCGCTCACTGTTTATTATGTTAAATACGTGATTTAATATAATTGCCAATGCCGCGAAAACCTATAGGGTCACACACAAAGGACGGATTGATGAGAGATAGAGTAATTAAGGAATACCGTAATGTACGGTGCCCTTAAGTGAATTATAGAACATCGTAAGGTACGGTGTACTTAAGTAGAATACGAAATATGGTAAGGTATCACACGCTTAATTGTGCTTTAGCATATTATAAGATATGGGCCATATACACTTGAGTGGGCTTTTTAGCTTGCAACCCACACAAGTGGTTCTATAAATAGAACCCTTGTGTAGAAGTATTGTACACACTTGCAATTTCGTTTCTCTCTCTCTCACTCAAAGCCTTCATTCGTAGCAGCTAGCACTGAGATTGAAGGAATCCGTTCGTGTGGACTGAGTAGAGGCGTTATCATCGTTCAATGTTCGTGATCGCCACAAGAGGTAACGATTCTATCACTGATCATGCCCATTCGTAAGGATCATTAAAGGAGAAATTTTAAATTCCGCTGCGTTTTGGATCGCTATTCTCCTTCAGTGGTATCAGAGCCACTTACGAAACCATGCATCTGATAGCTGTTTATTTTCTGTATTTTTTGTATTAATACGATTAAGAGACAGAATGAATCAAAGAATAAACGAGTAATTAAATTAAGATCGATCAAGTTATATATATGATATAAGTAATCCTGATTCAAAATACGGTATATATGATATACTGTTTCTGTTTCATTCATTCAAACACTTAATGGTTGTTTTCCTTTGAGCGATCAATGGTTGTTTGCTTCTTGATCCGACATTAGTATGGTGAAGCAATGACGTGTTGATCAATCATACTGAATCAACAATCGAGATGTGTTTGACGGTATGAAATTGGTGCATTAGGGTTAATGACGGCACAAGGGTTGTGTTGTCAAAGAGTTATGCATTAGGGTTAATGACGGCACAAGGGTTGTGTTGTCAAAAAGGTTATGCGATTAGGGTTGATGACGGGACAAGGGTTGTGCTTTAAAGTATCAAGTGTTGATGCGAAAAACGACACCGATTTTAAATGAATTGTTCATTAAAATTTTCTGCCAGGGGCGATTAGGGTTAAAAACGACGCCGAAAAACGAACATCTGTTCCCGCTGACCGGGCAGCGGACCCCCGACTAACTCTGCGTAGTGTGATCGGTCGCCGAAATTTAATTTGGTTTTAATTAATTAAAAGAATTAAAATTAATAATAATAATGTGTTTATTATTATTGTCTTGTGATGATCGGTTATGGCCTTAGTTTTCCTTTATTTTGTTTTGGGTTTTAAAATACGACCT
Organism: Lathyrus oleraceus; assembly: GCF_024323335.1. Classification (NCBI taxonomy): domain Eukaryota; kingdom Viridiplantae; phylum Streptophyta; class Magnoliopsida; order Fabales; family Fabaceae; genus Lathyrus; species Lathyrus oleraceus. The sequence continues at coordinate 146,469,566 of NC_066580.1, forward strand.
GCATGTCGTGCCTCTCTTTTAACCTCTTAATGTAACTTCTTTTCTCATCTCACTCCCTCGTATGTAAAACGAGTTTCTTTTATGTAATGTAATGTTATGAAGAAAGAGAAGAATTCAATATCAAAGGAGGACAACCTTGAAGATCTTGCTTGGAGAAGCTTAGATCGTTATTAGGTTAGCTTAGGTTCTCTCATTGGCTTGGGAGAACAATTGCGCTAGGGGCCATAACTGTTTCATTATGTATGTATGTATGTTGATGCATGTGAATGTATGTTGATGCATGTGAGAGACGATTTATATGATAAATAAGCCGGTGAGATCAGAATAATTGCAAATTCCCTCAAATTAAATATTAAGTTTATGCTTTCCAAGTTTTAACACTCATCAAGACTAGTATCGGATAATGTAGGTTTTGCCTACGCGAGGTGCATGTTCTATATTAGTAAGGTGCGATGGGATAATTGTAATATCCAATTGTTAAAACAATGGGTCAAACTTAACTAAACAAATTATAATAAGATTATATATGTTTAGAAGCAAGAGTTGGAAATGATCCATGTGATGGATTGGAATAAGGAGTTATTCACCCAACTAAAATATTCGAGAGTTGTATTAGATACAATTGGAAGGAGTTCCTACCTAAATAACCTAGTTTTGTGTAATCCGCCTACGCGGACTTAAAACAAAGTGAAATATAGATCTCGAACCACTAGAAAATCTTCCAACGGGATTTTCTGAATCAAATGGTGAGGGTCATTTGTTTTGAGTAAAATAGTGGGAGCATATTTAATTAAAGGCCTAATTAAATATGTTATTGATACTTATATTTTAATTATTTTCATGTAGATTACCATGACAACAAACACCTCTAATAACATTTTGCAATCAATCCTTGACAAGGAAAAATTGTCTGGGACAAATTTTCTGGATTGGCACCGAAATCTGAGGATTGTCCTCAAACATGATAAAAAGTTGCATGTCTTGGAGAAACCTGTTCCTGAAGAGGAACCTCCTAGTTCTGCACCTAAGGCAGAAAGAGATGCTTATAAGAAGCATGTCGATGATGCCAATGAAACTGCTTGTCTCATGCTAGCTACCATGAACTCAGAGTTGCAAAAGCAACATGAGAACATGGCAGCGTTCGATATGATCGAACACCTGAAGATGCTCTATCAAGAGCAAGCAAGGCATGCAAGATTTGAAGTTTCAAAAGCCCTTTTCAAGGCAAGTTAGCTGAGGGAGCCCCTGTAGGTCCCCATATGCTCAAGATGATTGGGTATGTGGAAAACCTTGAGAGGTTGGGTTTTCCCCTCGGAAAGGAACTTGCGACTGATTTGATCTTGCATTCGTTGCCAGATAGATTCAGTCAGTTTGTCCTAAATTTCAATATGAATGATATGGAAAAATCTCTTCCTGAACTGCTAGCCATGTTAAGAACTGCTGAGCAGAATCTGAAGTCAAAAGGGAAGTCCATTCTGATGATCAGAAATGGAAAGAGACAGAACAAAAGGCCCACCAACCAGGGTGATAAAGGGAAAGGCAAGGAAGTTGCCAAACCCAAACCCATTGTTGCTGCTTTGAAGCCTAGTGGAGGCATAGCAAAAGAAGGCGCCTGCTTCCATTGCGGTAAGACCGGACACTGGAAGAGAAACTGCCCAAAGTACCTGGAAGATAAGAAGAATGGAGTAGAGACTTCAACTTCAGGTATTTTTGTTATTGAAATTAATTTATCTACTTCTGCATCATGGGTATTAGATACTGGATGCGGTTCTCACATTTGTACCAATGTGTAGGGACTAAAAAGGAGTAGAGATTTGGCAAAAGGTGAAGTCGACCTACGAGTTGGCAATGGAGCAAAGGTTGCTGCTTTAGCCGTAGGAACTTATGTATTGACTTTACCTAGTGGTTTAATAGTTCAGTTAGAGAACTGTTATTATGTACCTGCAATTAGCAGGAATATTATTTCCGTTTCTTGTTTGGACAAGTTTGGTTTTTCATTTATAATAAAGAACAATTGTTGCTCAATTTATTTAAATGATATATTCTATGCTACTGCATAAATGAACAATGGACTATATGTCCTTGATCTTGAAATGCCTATTTATAACATTAATACTAAAAGGATGAAACCTAATGAGTTAAATCCAACTTACGTTTGGCATTGTCGATTAGGCCACATAAATGAGAAACGCATTTCCAAACTCCATAAAGATGGACTGTTGGACTCTTTTGATTATGAATCATATGAGACATGCAGATCTTGTTTAATTGGAAAGATGACAAAGTCTCCATTCACAGAAAAAAGGTGAAAGAGCTAATGATCTTTTGGCCCTCATACATACTGATGTATGTGGACCACTGAACATACCAGCCATAGGAGGTTTTCAGTACTTCATCACATTTACTGATGATTTCAGTAGATATGGTTATGTGTATTTAATGAAACACAAATCAGAGTCCTTTGAAAAGTTCAAGGAATTCAAGAATGAAGTACAAAACCAACTAGGTAAGAATATTAAAACTCTTTGATCAGATCGAGGTGGTGAGTATTTAAGCCTAGAGTTTGATGACCATCTGAAAGAGTGTGGGATCCTATCCCAACTTACTCCTCCTGGAACACCCCAATGGAATGGTGTATCTGAGAGAAGAAATCGAACCCTGTTAGACATGGTCCGATCCATGATGAGTCACGCCGATCTTCCAAACTCCTTTTGGGGACATGCACTATTGACAGCAGCTTACACACTTAACCGTGTTCCATCCAAAAAGGTTGAGAAGACACCATATGAGATATGGAGTGGTAAGAAACCACATATGTCTTACATGAAGATTTGGGGTTGCGAAGTTTATGTGAAACGACAAATTTCAACTAAGCTTGAGCCCAAATCTGACAAATGCTTATTTGTGGGGTATCCTAAAGAAACAAGAGGGTATTACTTCTACAATCCTTCTGAGGGCAAAGTGTTTGTCGCTCGAACTGGAGTTTTCCTAGAAAAGGATTTTATTTCCAAAGGAATCAGTGGGAGGAAAGTAGAGCTTGAAGAAATTCAAGAATCACAAAGCATCGATACACCTATGGAGGAATTAGAGCAGGAAACACAAGTAGTTGTGGAAGAGCAACCTGCTCAAGTAAAATAAGACCAGCGTAGGTCAAGCAGGATACATCACATACCTGAGAGATATGGATATCTCATAACTGATCAAGGTGATGTATTACACATGGATCAATATGAGCTTGTGACCTACCAAGAGGCCATAACTGGTCCCGAGTCTGAGAAATGGCTAGAAGCCATGAAATCTGAAATGGATTCCATGTACACAAACCAAGTTTGGACCTTGGTAGAGCCTCCTGTAGGAGTTAAACCTATAGGATGCAAGTGGGTCTTCAAAAAGAATACTGACATGGATGGTAAGGTACATACCTATAAGGCAAGACTAGTTGCAAAAGGATATAAACAAATTCATGGGGTTGACTATGATGAAACCTTTTCATCAGTTGCAATGCTTAAATCTATTCGGATTTTACTTGCTATCACTGCATATCATGATTATGAAATATGGCAGATGGATGTCAAAACTGCTTTCCTTAATGAGAATCTTCTTGAGGATGTGTACATGACACAACCTGAAGAATTTGACATACCAGAAGAAGCCCAAAAGATATGTAAGTTACAAAGATCAATCTATGGATTGAAGCAAGCTTCCAGAAGCTGGAATCTTCGTTTTGATGAAACGGTAAAACAATATGGATTCATCAAGAACAAAGATGAGCCTTGTGTCTACAAGAAGGTTACTGGGAGCATGATCGTTTTCCTGGTATTATATGTAGATGGCATATTACTCATTGGAAACGATGTCCCTACCCTGCAAAAAGTAAAGTCTTGGTTGGGGAAATGCTTTTCTATGAAGGACCTAGGTGAAGCAGCCTATATATTAGGAATCAGAATCTATAGAGATAGATTACAAAAACTGCTTGGCCTAAGTCAGAGTACGTACATAGACAAAGTGCTGAGACGCTTTAATATGCATGATTCCAAGAAAGGATTCATACCTATGCAACATGGCCCGTGTCTATCAAAAACACAATCCCCTTCAACTAAGGAAGAAAGGGATTGCATGAATAAAATTCCATATGCATCTGCAATAGGATCTATCATGTATGCCACTGAAGTCGAGTCGCCACCGCACTTCTATTTATCCAAAGGAATGGTTAGAAAGCGAACAAAAACCTAAAAGTTTTATCGAATAAAAAACTAGTAAAAATGTCAGAGATCGGGGTAAGGGGGTTGGTTATGCAAAGGGAAGGTTTTAAGCACCCAAAACATCCTAGGTACTCCTAGGGAGCCCTTTTCACACTTGTTGTAAGGTTGGTATTTTGTGAAAAATTTATTTGTGCAAACATGATTGAAGAGATGAGAGAAGAATATACAAGTTATTCACAATTTGTGTTTGGATGGATAAACCCATTGCCTACGTACCATCTTAAAAAAGATTAGGATCAAAACCTCGTAGTTCAGGGTAAAAATCTCAAAACAAGTTGGTGAATTGATTGGTCCAAAAGCCTTAAGGTCTTTTGTTATTCAAGGGAGAAAACTCAACCTAAAACCACAAATCCACCATGTGAGGATAGCTTCAACATGCTAGTGAGGGGTTAACCCTTTAATAAGCATGGAAGACTCATTGTCCATCACTAAGGATATAGGTGAGTATTACATCTACCTAAAGGATAACTCAAACCTAATAGCTAAAGGTTATGAAAAGCTTTTGATTAAGAACTGGCCATTGAAACCATAAAAAGTATTTGAATGGGTTATATTTACCAATGAAAAGTATTTACAAAATATAGTCAAAGTTGACTTAAAGGTTCAATTCAAAATAAGTATTATGAAAAGAAAGTTTGAAAATCAAAAGCATAATGCCTATGTTTCTAATGTTTGAAAACAAGTGTTAATGTTTGCACAAAAGTTTTGGCTTGGGTTAGAGTGGAGGGAAGAAGAAGAATGACTAAAGTCCTAATCATACAAGAGATGAAGGATAAGAAACAAGACCATAAGTTCCTCTCTTGAGATCATATTGATGATCCAAGTAGCTCCCATCCTTTGGAATATGCAAGCAAAATAAGTGTAAGCTCAAGCAATCAAATTAATCAAGAAAGCTCTTAGAAGATCCCCAATGGCTCTTGTATCTTTCACTTTGGATGAACATGACAATGGTTCTTCAATTTGGCTCAAATAGGATTCCCTAGAACAAAAGCACAGAACATCAAAAAGTTCTATGAAGCAAATCAAGAATGGACAAGAGTGAGTTTAGAGATTTGGTCCTCCTAATCCATCTTCAACATTTAGGCCTTTTTACTCCAATTTGCATAGGGAATGTCCTAGAAACTAAGTCCATTTGTCCATTTTTGCATTTGGTCCACAACAATCAAAACAAAACACAAGCATAATAATATATACACAATTATGTGCTCCAGTGAGAAAAAGGCAAATTGCATTAACATAAATATGTGCTCAAATGAGCAAAGGAAAAAGCAAATGAATAATATGTACAAGAATAGTAAATTGCATAAATATAAAGAGCAAGAATTAAATGTTAATGGTTAATGGTTAGTGTTAGAGTTAGAGTTAGTGTGCCATAAGGCGATTTAGCGCTATGTTAAGCAATCGTAATTGGACTTATGTAGAAGTCACAACTATCGGAGGCCGGTCAATAATAATGTAGGCAACAACACAAGTTAGAGATTTTGATTAGTGAATCAAACTCTTAGAACTTGCCATGCCAAAAGAAGATGAGAAATGATCTTGTATTGATTTAGGTTCTTTGCTTGATTAGGAAGCAACCTATCCTTAATGCAAAGCCATTCACTTGATCCATGATCAAGATGAATTAGATTTGAATCAAGGAAGGTTAAACCTCTCATGTATCAAGGCTAACCACCAATCTTTAACTCATTGGTCAAAAAAAAGAAAAAGAAAAAGAAGAGGAAGAAGAATATTAAATTGCATTAATGGAAATGGACTGAAATAATCAACAAGCATTGACCAAAGATAGAGAAGATCAATGTCAAACAATAGAAAACAAAAGCAAAATGAAGATTAGAAGTCAAGAAACAAATAAAATATTTTTTGTATTTTTCAATATTAAAATAAAACTTGAATTAAAATAATAAAGAAAGGTCAAACTTCAAATTCACTTCAAATCAACTTTGAAAACTCCAAGTGAATTATCCCAAGTTCAACAAGGTCAAACAAAGTTTGACAAAAAATTTCAGCATTTTTAGAACTCAGAAACTATTTTTTTTCAATTAAAGATGCATAAAAATTACCTAATTGAATTAAAATCTCAAATAAATCTCAAATCAATTAATAAATTGATGAGAATACTTTTCATAGATCTATCATCATTCAAAGAGGTTAGAAAAATATTTTTGTATTTTTTGGATATTAAAAACTATTTTAAATGAATTAAAAATAACCAGAAAAGAGATAACTCCTAAAAAATATCAAATGATAAAATAAAAAATATTAAAAATCATTTTTAGAAACTAGAAATTAAAATAAGAAAAATGAAATTGGTCTCATATTTTTTGGACCAATATTGAAGGAGATATGAATTTTTAAAAAGAAATGGAAATAAAAGAAATAAAAGAAATTAAAATGAGAAATTAAAAATGATGGAAAAGCGTGGATCGTATGATGATATCTCATTAATTGACGTGGATCATCAAGTGGCCAGGAAGCGCACGCTCACCATACACGTTAGTCAAACGAAACACACATGGCCTATGGAAAATTCGTAACGTTGGATGAACGAGATCTGATCTGGAAAATGAGATGGATGGTTCAGATCTAATATGGAGAACAGACGGTGACCAGCGCCACCGTCTTCTCCGGCCAACTTCCGGCTAAGCTCAAAATTGCAGAGAAACAAAAGCTAACCAAATGCTACGATCCAGGCACCAATCGAAAGCTAGGGTGATATACATCACCCTTGTACCAACCAAATCCACTCTAGGTTTCTACATTGAGAGAAATTAGAGATGGAATTTTAATGGTGTTCAACTGAACTTGCTAGATTTCAAAAATTCGAAACTCAAAACAATTGCCTCTATGCAGAGGACTTCAGATCACACAACAACAGCAAGAAATAACCACAATATAAGCTGATTCGAAGAAAATAAAAGCTGAGATAAACCTCTGATTTGTAGAGCTTAGAGTCACAATTCCTTGCTATGGATGCTTGCAGTACACTCTACGAATCAAGGTGATGAGGTTTAGGAACTTTAAGATATGAAAATCAATTGAGGAAATCAAAATTTAGATCTGAAAATTGAGAGAGTTCCTTTGGTGTGAGGGTGAGGATTCAATTGCACAGCATTTAGGGCGCCTTCAGGTTAGCGAAATGAAGAGCAATGGCATTGTATTTATAGGAGAAGCATGGCTGAAGTGCATGAACATTCCCTTGCATGAATGGAAAGGGCCTCCATGCATGGGCCTGTACATGCGCATGGAGGGCCCAATTCCACTTGGATTTGGCAGCTGATCATCATCATGTGCAAACTGGACGTGCAAATTGTGCATAATCATCTCATGCAATGCAAATTTTATGAATTTCCAAAATTGTACCATAAAGTTCATGTCTTCGAAAATGGCTCTTCCAAACTTGAAACACCACCTCATGAGTAATGGTTGGAAACCTTTTTGCATGAGGATCATTTGTTATGTTGAATCAAAACTTCATTTGAGCCTTGGAAATTGATGAAAAGTGGTCATGAAGTGTAGGGTGCAAAACATGTACATGTGAGATTTTCAAAATTGTCCAAAGTTCAAGCCCGTCTGTTTCAATGATGCAAGCTCCAAATGCCAAAAGCTTCAACATAAAAGTTGTAGAAATTTTCAACACAATCAATAGGGATTTAAATTTTGCATCATTTGGATTTTTGATGAAGACGTTATGGGCACTTGAAATTGGACTTTTTCACATTTCAATGCATTTGGTCCAAAGTGACCTATAATGTTTTGCATTATCACATGTATTTATTTTAGGATTTTGAAATTTTGCTCAACATAACATTTTAAGTAGACATCTTAAGATTTCCAATGCATGTAATACCACCTAAAAATCATGAAAGATGAAGGAGTTATGTCCTTGGGAAGTTGACCCAAAATTAGGGTTTCAGTCAAAATGACCTATAATGTCTTGGAGTGGATGATGACCTTCCAAGCTTCAAATCAATTTTTGATGAAGATGAAAGTTGTTAATCTGGTCCTTAAGAACATTTTATCTCTTGGGGTCATCTCCATTTGACAAACACATAAAAAGTTAGGTCTCAGTGTATTTCAAAATAGTTAGATGAATTGACTGATCAACTTCTCAAGTCCACACCTCATGTCTTGATGAATTTATGATTGAGGACACTCAAATAGGTTCAAATATGCATGAAATGATGAATGAAAGAACTTCCCTTGATTTCATTTGACCATAGGCTGAGGTTTCTTCATGGGCAAGGCACAATTGATGAACAGATGAATTAGGGTTTCCTTGGGAAATAAACCTCAAACCCTTTGGTTTGCTTTGATCAAACTGATGAATTGAGATACTTGGGAGGCATATTTGAAGGGTGAGAGATTTGGGAACCATTTACATACTTGCTTTCATCTTCCTTTGACCATATCAATGCACATAGGATCTCCTAGAAGCTTTGGATCTTGTGACTGCTCAAGCTACAAACAAGAGATGCTAGTGACATATTTTTGTGCTTTTGGTTAGTAAGAAAAATAAGAAAAGAAATAATATACAATTCAAGCATGCTTGGTGATCTCAAAACAACTCACAAAAGTTCCCACCCAAAGGTAAGGAGCCAAGATGCTATGATCCTTGAGGCAAGATGTAAATGCAATGTTATGATGCCATGAGGGATCTTAGGGTCAAAATTAGGCTCTTACAATAACAATGGTGCTTTCGCACAAGGTAAGGAGCCTAGATCTCACCAACGATCCAAACACATACTTAGGCGTTATCACCTCATTTGAGAGATAATAGATAGAGGAGATGTGAAAATATGCAGAGTACCTACACTTGACAATATTGTTGACCCACTCACAAAGCCTCTTGCGCAACAGAAGCATGATGACCATACTAGATCTATGGGTATTAGGGGTATGCTTGATTGGCTCTAGTGCTAGTGGGAGATTGTTGGTGTAAGCCTTAGAGGCCAATACTTTTGGTACTTGTATCGAATTATTTATTAATAATAAAGGGCTTTTTCTTTATTATGTTTGTTTAATAAAGTCCCTAGAATAGCTAGTCTGTTTAATGTATCAAGTGTGACTTAATTATGAGATCTCATTAAACATAAGGACACTATTCTTAAAGTATTTGTAGTCGAGCTTTATTGTGAATCAGGATAACATTAAAGCATTAAGACTATTATGTATATAGACTGATGATCACATTTCATGGATCATGGATAAGGAGTTATCAAGTCTTAAACATATGTATGAATATTATGAGTAATATTTATACTAGATTGACCCGCTATGAGAATACTACATAGAATGTTGGGCAAAGTGTCATAAGTTATTCTCATGGTGATAGTGGTGTATACCACCCTTCGACCTGAAACCACTATGGACCCTAGATGTAGAGTCGGGTGCTTTATTGTTGATCAAACATTGTCCAAAATTGGATGACCATAAAGACAGTTGATGGGTACTCCACGAAGCATGTTGAGGGACATGAGTGACCTAAATGGAATTTTCCCATCCTGCGTAACAGGATAAATGTCTAAGGGTCCAATATTGAACTGGACAAGGATGACACTGTCTATGCCTTGTGTTCAATATAGACATAATGGTAAAAAGGGTAATTGTACACACAAGTATTATCACAAAAAAAGGACTTGTCAGATCACTTGAAATTTTTGTGTCTTGGGTAGCAGTGGTGTGTTGTTAGATACCGTTCACTGTTTATTATGTTAACTACGTGATTTAATATAATTGCCAATGTCGCAAAAACCTACATGGTCACATACAAAAGGACGGATTGATGAGAGATAGAGAAAATAGGGAACACCATAAGGTACAATGCACTTAAGTGAATTGTAGAACATCGTAAGGTACGATGCACTTAAGTAGAATACGAAATGTGGTAAGGTACCGCGCGCTTACGTGATTTTTGGTATACAATAAGATATGGGCCACATACACTTAAGTGGGCTTTTTAGCTTGCAGCCCACACAAGTGGTTCTATAAATAGAAACCTTATGCAGAAGCATTTCTTTGGGATGAAATTTCGTTTCTCTTTCTCTATCACTCTCACTCAAAGCCTTCATCCGTAGCATCTAACACTGAGACTGAAGGAATCCGTTCGTGTGGACTGAGTAGAGGCGTTGTCACCATTCAACGCTCGTGATCACTCCTTAGATCTGCATCAAAGGTTTCAATCTCCATAAGAGGTAACAATTTCTATCACTGATCATGCCCATTTGTAAGGATCACTAAAGGAATTTTTTTAATTTTCGCTACGTTTTGGATCACATTTTCCTTCATCTTCTTCCATAATGTTGACAATTTTCTAGACATCAATGATATCTATATCTTTCTGATTCAGAATCCAATTCCTACTTTTCTTGAAAATACCTACTATTCTATCCTTCACATAACGGAGAAGAACGGAGGAACTGTTATATATTGTGCACCTTTACTATACAAATGGTTTATCTCACACTTGTCATAGTCCAGCTTATCCAGGGATAACACAAAGTGTTTGAGATGGTCTCAGAGGATCATGTCTCTCACCAATGCAGATGCGACTTGGTCTTCTAGAGTTTATGATGATGTGAAGATTATTAACAATTGTGGTGAACTGCCTAATGTGCCTTTTCTTGGTACAAAAGGAGGTAACAACTACAATATGATTTTGGCTCGACATTAGCTTGGGTATGTTGTGAAGGATAAACCAAGCACTATTCTTTTAGAAGAGTTCTTCATTCAAGAAGGTGTTGATAGCAAGGGATTGAAGAAGAAGATAGTCCACGTCTGGCATAAGATTCACAGAAAAGGAAAGGATGAATTAGGAAATAAAGACTGTGTTTCCTTGGAGCCTTACACTCAGTGGGTGCAAGCAAGAGCTGCTAAGATTAGGATGCCTTATCCTCCTGAAGAACGTATGTTCCCTAAAGACATATGACTCATTCTTGTTCGAATTAAAGATCTGAAAGGACTCCAAGTTGCTTTATCTTGGATGAAGCAAGAAAGAGATGCTTGGAAGATCATGTTTCATGTTTCAAATGAGGAGAGGTTAGAACTATAAAGGCAGTTGAAGGAGGAAAATGATCCGCTTAACCAGAAGACGACTTGATTGAACATCATGGAAAGAAAAGCAAAAGGGATCAAGAGGCTAGGTTTGGTGCTTGTAAAGGTGTTATTGACAAGATCTTGAAAGAAAAGGCTGACATGAAGACTGCTTTTGAAGCTTTGATCAGGAAGCTCAAGAGGAAGTTGCAGCATGGAAGTTTATCTTCTTTAGTTGTGGTTCCCTCGGATACTAGGCCTTAGTTTATGTCTTTTGTTTAGGATTACTTTGAAATCATGTAATAAAATTATAATCCTTCCAGATATTTTAATGAAATGAAAGTTCAAGCTTTTCTTTTAAGGTGTTATTACTTATGATGTTTGCAAACTGTTTTTAATTCCTAAGTTCCTTGAAAAAAATTATTTGCATATTGCATTTCAAGCATCATTTGCATCATTTGGTCTTGCTTTTTGCAAGTGTTTTTCAGAGCCTCATTCGTTTCCCTCCGTCTTCGTAGAAGACAAGATGACCCAACTGTATAATACTCATGCCAACTCAAGATGAAATATGGAGATAATTGAGCTAGAGAAAAGAGAACTTCGTGAGGACGTGAATTCATTGAAAGAAGAAATGGACAAAATGGCCGCTCTGTTGGAATCTTCGGTGGCAACTTAGAATCAGCCTTCACCTCTGTCTCAGCCTCAAGTGTCTGTTATCTTTGAGATTGCAATAACTCCTGTTGTATCTGCTGTACCTGCGGGACCTCCATGTCAGAATCAAATGCCTGCTGGTTATCCTTATGGTATTCCTCCCAATTATGTGCCAGAGAATTTCAACCCTGCTACTGAAGCTACTTTGGTGAATCAGGTTCCTCCAATTTAACTTGTAATAGGAACCACTCCTCTAGTTGTGCATAATGTGCCACAAGTAGAGGATCCTATCTACCACACTTGTCCTAGTGAGAATCCGGACGTTTATGAGAGAATGGATAAATTCCAGGATCTATTTCAAGAATTGCAGAAAGAGTTGAAAGCTATGAAGGGGAAAAACTTATTTGGTAAAAATGCTTACAATTTGTGCTTGGTACCTAATGTCAAGATCCATATCAAATTCAAGGCCCCTGACTTTGAAAAGCACAAGGGTAATTCATATCCTCAGAGTCACTTGACTATGTATTTTCAGAAGATGGCTACTCACACTGATGATGATAAGTTGTTGATCCACTATTTCCAAGACAGTTTGATTGGTGCAACTTTGAAGTGGTATATGGCGCTGGACAACGCTCATACCAGTTATTTTAATGACCTCATAGAGGAGTTTATACGTCAGTACAAGTATAATCTGGATATGGATCCTGATCGTAACCAGCTTCGTGCCATGTCACATAAGGATAAGGAATCATTCAAAGAATACGCTCAGAGATGGCATGAATTTGCTGCTCATATTAACCCTCTGATGGAGGAGAAGGAGATGGAAAAGATGTTTCTCAAAACTTTGATTTCTTTCTATTATGAGAGGATGGTTGCTACCGCTCCAAATGATTTCACTGAAATGGTTGGTATGGGAGTCAGATTGGAAGAAGGTGTCAGAGAGGGTCGTTTGACAAAAGAAGCAGGTTCATCAAGCGGAACGAAGAAGTATGGCAACAGTATCCAAAAAAAGAAAAAAGGAGATACTAAGCTATTTCTCAAGGGGAAGGAAAAGAAGACCCATAAATGGAAGTAATTATCAGAACCAGTCTTAACAACAGTGTTATCAGCAACCTCATATTGTCGCAGTAACGCATGTGGTTAGTCTGACTCCTATTGTTCAGACTTATCAACCGTAGCTTCAATAGAATCAACAGTCTAATTAGAATCAGAAAGCATGTGTTCCCAGCAAGAATTAGTTTGATCCTATCCCTATGACTTATAAGATAATGTATTCAAATTTGTTGTAGAATGGGATGATTAAAACTACATCTGCGCCAGCTGTTCCAAACCCACTTCCATGGTGAAGCTCATTATGCATTTCATCAGGGAGCTTCGAGGCATGATCTTGAAACTTATTTCTCGTTGAAAGTAGAAGTTAAGAAGCTTGTCAAGAATGGTTTGTTGAAGTTCTAAGATGTCGGACCTAATGTGCAAGTTAATCCTCTACCAGAACATGGTGGACCTTTTGTCAGCATGGTAGAAGTTTGTCCAAAAGAGTGCTTGATTTCTAAAGTTAATTTGGTGAAGACTCCTTTAGCTGATATGCATGCCAAGTTATGAAATGCTGGTTTGTTCGGAGATGACCATACAAATTTCCAGTTGTATGAACAGAATCTTGAAGGATGCGCGTTAGTGAAGAAAGATATTCAAGGCTTGATGGACCAGAGTATTTTATAGGTCAGTACTAAGCGTAAAGAGGATGAAGTAGATGTTATTGTTCCTTAGTTTGATATTCCATATCCTTTGGAAATCACTTACCAGAGCAAGGAAAGTGTTGTGATTCCCTTGATAATTTGTTTGCCTAAACCGATCGCGTATGAACTCGACAAAACTGTTCCCTGGAGGTATAATGCTACCATGTTAAAATATAGCAAATGTCGTATTCGAGTGAAAAACTCAACTTACTACCCACAAGTATAAGCAAATGAACATTTGCATCATCTTGATATGGAGAAATTTTACTTGGACTTTATCACAAGCACGTCTCAGCATTCAATTGGAAAATGTCAACCATTTCTCAACATATTGTAGAAGTATAGTGGTTTGCATCACTACCGGAATAGGCTAATATCCAATGTTTATAAAAAAAAGGCCTTAAAGAAAAATGCACAAAGGCACAAAAAGAAATTTGATGAGGTTTGTATTTTTTAGAAGTTTTAAAAAGATTTTAAGTATGCTTAAATGTTTTACAATTTATTGAGAAAAATATTTTATGGATCACTTGACAAAGTCAAGGTTTATTAAGAAAATGTGTGAAGTTTAAAAACAATAAGTTTTTAAAATAGGGAGAAGTTTTGAAAATTGAAGAAGTGGGAAGGAGAAGAAGAGACTATCCTAAAACATAAAGTAAATGATATGAAACAATGGTCTCATTTTAAAGTAGCCCAAGAGAAAGCCTTTGTTTGTGCAAGTGTAGTAACCACAAGATGGAGCAAGCATTTGACATTGGTCAAAACAAGCATTCCTTTCCCTTTGGGTTTAGCCACAAAATGAAAAAAAGCACATAAGGAGATGAATGTCAAAAGATCCAGATGAATGACAAATCCACAAGGAAACATCCAAGTCTTGAATTAAAAATAAAAGGTCTAGAGGGATCACAAGGTCTCAAATGAATCACAAAGTATCAGACATACTCCAAGCAAGGGAATGCACTAAGTCTTAAGTTCCAAAGTCCAAAATACTCCTCAAGCAAGGGATAGTAACATCAAGTCCAAAAGATCAAATTAAATCTTTTTAGGATTTTAGCCATTTTATCATATTTTTGTTCTTTTGAAATAAGAAAGCAATAAAAGCATAAAGTAAAAGGCAAGAACGCAAAGACATGAATGTAAATGACATAAATGTAAAGAGCATAAAGTAAATGTTAGGAGGTTATATGTAACAAGTTAGTGATCATGAGGAAAGCAATATACGTTGAAATCATGTTAGAGTGTTGATACTAAATCAAACTCTCAAGGCATGAAGCACAATTGTCCAAAACTCAAGGAAGGAAGAAGAGAAGCAAAGGCTAAATGCAAGAAAGCTCAATTAAGTGACTTAGGATCCACTGTCAAACAAGTCAACGAATCCAAACATATAGCACAACCTAGGGGTCATCTATCACTAACTCAAAGTTTCAAAAATATCAAATGATCATCTATCAATATATTGAACTAGAGAAGATTGAATCAACCTAAGAGACCATCTATGGATGACTTGAAATCTAGAAGCATTGTTCAACCAAGTCAACAACTAAAGTCAAACAAAAGTCAATCAAAAATCAAACAAAAGTGAATTAAATGGCAAATTAAAATTATTTTTTTAATGAAAAATGAAAATTAAATGAAAAATAAAGGAAAATATCAATTAAATGCAAAAATGATTTTTAAGATTATGCAAAAAATATATGTGATGCAAAATATATTTAGGCATTTTCTGTAAACATTTTGATGAAAAACGAATTATAAATGAGGGAGAAATTAAATAGAAAAGAAATGAAATAAAAGAAAATAAATTAAAAATAGAATTAGGGTGCCAACGGTCAAAATATTTGAAATAAGCGCGTGGAAGCTTTTGATTGGTTGATTTTGAATCTTGGCACCAAAGTGGGCGCAGTTCAACTTCGTCTTCAACCTTCAACTCGATTTGGTAAATCCCTGAACTTGTGTTTTTTAGCAACACCCAAGCATGAAATTATCTTAGCAACACATCATCGTTCATGTCTCTTTGCTTCAGAGCCATTGATTGGCTCTAAGAAAAGAGAATTTTCTAAAGAACACGAAGAACCCTAGTTCTTCAAAGTAAAATTAAATGACTAATACAAGAATAAATTCAAGGTAGTTGAGGGCTTTTGATCAATGAATCATGACGAACACACTGGTAACTAGTTTGCTTAGAAATGTAACTCATATCTACCTTTCCGGTTGAAGCTTCAAAGGTCAACTATGGTGGATTTGGAAGTCATGTCCTGAGGAGTTTCAAGCCATGACAATGTTAGCTTCAGAAGGTGCCGATGAGTGAATATGGGCAAAGATTCGAAGCTAAAAGAGCTTGAATCAAAGAAATGGTTAACTGGTTTTTTAAGGTATCGGGTTTAAATGGTTTCAGAGTTACTTTAGTTATTAAAGCTTGCAAATAAAGGCAAAATCTTCCTCTATTTATAGGAAATGAAATGAGATCATGGTATGTGTGAAATGGAGGCAAATTCGTGTGAATTAGGTCATAACTTTGATGATTTTCCAAGCGTGTGAGAGTGAGAGTGAGGGTGAAATGCGTGAATTAGCACTTGAAACCATTCATTTTATGTTTGTTCATATGCGTTCTAGGTACTCAAATGAGTTGCACATGTGCAGGTGACCCCAGATTGAAAATGGCATGAAACTCGTGACCTGAAACTTGTGCAAGAAGCAGAGTTTGAGGTACCATGTTGGAGATTAGGCCAAATGAAATTCACTTGTGCGTTTTGAGATATTCTTTGTGCAAAATGATCTCCTCATGGCGAAGAATAAAATGAAAAAATAATCAAATCAAAGGATGCTTGAGTTGAAAATGGCATGGATGGAAAGTTGGGGTCGTGACCTGAAATTCTAGGCCAGACATTAGGTTGACCAGGTCTTGGGCCTACTTTTGTGCACACATGGGCATCTTGGAAAATTCTAAAATTGATGGACTTAGAGGAAAAATTTATGTTTTACCCTTGAAGAAAAGTTCTAGAGGAGTTCAAATGTGACATTTGGCTCAAAGTAGATTCCAAAAATGTTGAGAAATGAGAGAGTTATGGTGTTTGGACCAAGTGACATGCCATACTTGATTTTAGGTCAACCAAATATGTGCCAACTTGTGATTTCTTGAATCCAAAGGCCAAATGATGAACACTTGAATTCCAAATGAAAGAAACTTTATTTTCCCTTGAATAATCTTGATAATTGCTTGAGAATTGGATGAAGATGGCATGGAAATAAACACATGAACCATACTTAAATCAAATTGGAAAACAAACACCAAATTTGAACTTCTCTTGATCATATGATGTTGAATGAAGCTTGGCATGAATGTGACCTAAGATTATAGGTCATGACTTGAAGTGAAAGCTCTTGTGGATCACTTGTCGACCAAACTTTGACCTTGGGAATTAAAACCCTAATTTAGAAACCAAGCTTGATCCTTTGATTGCAAGTCCCTACCTTGTACAATAAGAAAAAGGAAACAAAACATATTTTAATATTTTGAATAAGGTTAGAAAAGTTAGAATGTAAGAAAGAAAAAAGGTAAAAAGAAAACACAAAGGATGCTTGGTGATCTCCCACATAGGCAAACCCAAAGAGGTGAAGGTTAAGAGGATACCATGCTTGTGATCTTAGTTGAAATGCAAATGATATGATAGGTGGAATCTTAGGGGTAAAAATTTGGATATGATAGCTGCCCCTATTTAAGTTTCTTCTAACTGGAGATATGAAGATTGGAAATCTTCATATCGACAGGATTGAAGAGACTTAAATACATAAGACCTAATTTTTAACCCTAAGATGTCGCACAATGCTTATGATATGAATGAAAATGCTTGGACTCCACGAGGAAAACGCCGTGGGAGACACACTCCATGCAAACGAACTGCCAATCTGATACTGCTGGAGAAAAACTTGAAGGGAGTCTAACAAGGAGACAAAAACTCACTAGGGAGTAATGCAACACCAAAACTCACTAGGGAACAATGCAACACCATGAAATTATATGCTAAGGAGAAAACCAAAGCACCCCCATAAGAGAAAGAGATAGAAAATAACAATGGAAGACTTCACTGAGGAATATGCAGCAAGGAAAAACCACTGAACTTACTAGGGGATAAACCCTGAGTAAACAATCGAAAAAGGAAATACTACAAACTCACAATTGTAGGCAGTAAACAAGACCTGGATATATTTCCAACTCATAGACGAAGGCAGTGATATGATTTTAATTGATAACAAACTTCCCATAACTTCCGGTCTTCAACCTGGAACGGGTCACAGTTTCTTCTTTAACCAAGTCTTCCACCTAAAAAGGGTAACAAACCTCCCATGACCTTTGGTCTTCAACCTGGAACGAGTCTCAATTTCTTCTTTAACCAAGTCTTCCACCTGGAAAGGGTAACAAACTTCCCATAACTTCTGGTCTTCAACTTGGAACGGGTCACAGTTTGCTGGAGATCTATGTTTTAACTCTGATCGGGGATCACAACAGGCTTCTCAAATAAAGAGACAACCACCTGTTAGAAGACGATCTAGTGTTAACTTTGATCTGTTGAATCAAAACAAGCTTCTCTATCAGGAATTGACTAAATAAATGGCCACTTGATGTGGAGATAAGGATTGATATTTCAGGAACAAACAAGCTTCTCAAATAAGGAGACTTCCACTTGCTGTTGATCAAAATCTCAGGGAGATTGATGAAGAAATACTTGTTGGAAATTTAGATTCTTTATTCATTGAAAAAGTCTTCTCTGGTGAGGAAAACAGGATCCAAAAGGTGTAAAACACACTTTCTTCGTCATCTATGTTTCCATCCTGAAGAAGTAAAAAAATATTGTAGGGGACCAAAGTTCAATCTGGGCATGAACTGGAGAGAAGCGGTCAAACAAGACTCTTCCCGATAAGGAATGAACTCGACCGAGGATTTGTTCTATCTAGACAAATGAGCTTGGAAGGGAAACTGCAATACAATTCTTCCCATGAGGCAGAAATTCGGTGGGGAAATAAAAGATAAATTCTCTTTAAGGGGGAAAGTTCAACAAGGAAAAGAGATTAGAGACACCAATGACATGCCAATGAACACGAAATTGCCTTCCGCCATGCCTGGAAATGATTTATGAATGCCAAAATGCATGCGATGTTATGCTTATGCTGATAAATCACACACTGAATAAACTGGGAGACCAAAGTAATAAAAAAACTAGATACTCGGCCAAATCTCAACTAGATGAAGACTCTGCCACAAAGCTTGTCTTCTACCATATCTTCCAGGACAAAAGATCCTTTGTTGGGGAAAAAATATCCACAGAGGAAACTTGAAACAAAAATCTTCAGGAGTCCAAAGCTCTCTAAGGGCATAGAAACTCTTGTTGGCTTTGTTATGGGAGAACCCCAAATCAACATTGTAATAACAACACTGGCTGGAGGAAATCCACTATTTGACAACAAATTCGTTATAGAAAGTAAGATTATCAAACAAAGGACAAACTACATGAACTGTTGTATCGGGGAATCTGAGTTCCACACTTTAAGACTTGATCAATCTCGAACAAATGTCAACGTTCCTTTTAGTTTATTCAAAAATCAAAGGGAAACCTTTTGTAATTTTCAAAAGCATGTTTATTATTAAACCTTTGTTTCAAAAATAATTATCGAAAATAAATTAAATTTTGCAAAAGAAATAAATATATAAGAATTGAAATTAATTGGCAAAAATTCAGGATTTTATTGATAGAATGGCAGTCCACAAAAGGCGTGACTCCATGGATCATTACAAAATTTGGAAAATGGTAAATGGAAAGGTTACATTAAAATATAATGACTACTATTCTACCTAACAACTTTGATTTCCTGTAATTAAGCTTCTGTTAAGAAAGATTGAACTGAGACTTCCTGATCGATGATGTTGCGAATTCAAGTGATCAAGCATTTCCTGATGGAGTTACCTCCCATAAAATCCCTAACTTTTTCCTAGATTGCCCTTTCAGGTTTTCAATCTACCGGAATGAATTATTTCTGTTTATGCCTCTAATTTTTGCCTGGACCTCCCTTTCGGGTTTTCAGTCCACCGAGATGCTCATTTTTGCCTAAGTCACCCTTTCGGGTTTCAACTTAGTGAGTTGTTCTTTTGATTATTTAGGCGAAGTATTTCTTTATTGCATCGGCATTCACTGGACTGTGGATCTCCTCATCATCCATAGTTGTAAGAACCAATGCACCTCTAGAGAAGGCTTTCTTGATAACATATGGGCCTTCGTAAGTGGGAGTCCACTTGCCTCGAGAATCATTTTGGGGAGGCAAGATACTTTTGAGCACGAGGTCACCTTCTCTGAATTCAAGAGGACGAACCTTCTTATCAAACATGTTCTTCATCCTCTTTTGGTACAACTGACCATGACATAAGGTTGTCATCCTTTTTTTTTCCAATTAAATTCAACTGGTCATATCTGTTTTGACACCATTCAGCTTCTGTTAACTTGGGTTCCATTAAGAATCGCATTGATGGGATTTCAACTTCTATAGGGAGCACTGCTTCCATGCCATAGAATAAGGAGAAATGGGCTTCCCATATCGAAGTGTGGACAGACGTTTGGTATCCATGCAAAGCAAAAGGAAGCATTTCATGCCAATCTTTATAGGTTACGACCATCATCTGCAGGATTTTCTTGTTATTCTTACTTGCCGCTTCAATAACTACGTTCATCTTGGGTATGTAAGATGAAGAATTGTGATGCTTAATCTTGAAGTTTTCACATAGTTCTCTCATCATCTCGCTGTTCAGGTTTGAACCATTTTCCGTAATGATCTTGCTCGAAATACCGCATCGGTAGATGATTTGATTCTTGATAAATTAGACCACTACTTGTCTAGCACATTGGTGTATGACGTTTCTTCGACCCATTTGGTGAAGTAATCAATAGCTACCAGAATGAAACAATGTCCATTTGATGCTTTAGGCTCAATCAAGCCAATCATGTCAATTTCCCATATAGAGAACAACCACAGAGACGAAATAACATTGAGTAGAGTCGGAGGCACATACACCTTGTCCGCATAAATCTGACATTTATGACACTTCTTGACAAATTAACAACAATCAGATTCCATTATCAACCAATGGTAACATACTCTAAGCATCTTTTTAGCCATAGAATTTCCATTGGCATGAGTACCGAAGGACCCTTCATGAACTTTCTGCATTAACATGTCTGCTTCGTGTCTATCCACACATTTGAGCAAGACCATGTCTTAGTTCCTTTTGTATAACACATCCTCATCGATAAAGAAGTTGTACGCCAATTTGTAGCGGTAAATTCATGACCATCAAGCTATGGATAAGCTTAACATCAATAAAACCAGAGTCGGCATTCCGCTTTTATTATTTCCAAAGGAAAAGGGAAAAGTACGAACAAAACCCAAAGATAAGATGTTTTCAAATCAAAACTAATAAAATGCCAGAGATTACAGGTAAGGGGGTTGGTTACACAGAGGGAAGGTGTTAGCATCCAAAGTGTCCTAGGTACTCCTAGGGAGCCCTTTTTTATGTGTGCATATGTGTTTGGTATAAAAGATGTTTGAAAAAAAATAGAGTGTCGGGATGAGAAAAGAGTTCATTGATTATATTTTTATGTTTGACAAGACCTTCGGACTTGTGCCTACGTACCAACATAAAAATGAGGGATCAAAACCTCGTAGTTCGTGGTAAAAATTTCAAACGAGTTGGTGGATTACTTTTGACAAAATTTTAAGTAAAAAGGGCACAATGGGCCAAAAGTTTGAATGGGGTTGTTAGTTATTTTTGTCTTTTAAAATTTAAGTCAATATGGTTAAATTTATTTAAAAATTTGATTAAGAAAAAGTTTGAAAATTCAATGGCATAAGACCAAAGTTTCTAATCATTAAACAATGTATAAGTTTGAAATCACATGAAAAGGAAGTTTTTTGAAAAGGGGGAGATATTTTGAAATTTAAGAAATGGGAGGAGATGAAGAGTCTATCCTAAGCACAAAATTAAAAGTTAAGAGTTGAAAAGATCTGATCAATGGGATGCAATCCAATTGATAAAAATGTCATATAGAAACCCACTTTCCCTTTGGACTTTGAATCAAGCAATAATCAATAGGCAATTAGAAATATACAGACATCATGAAGATTAAGGAATGAAATAAAGATAGCCATATCCAAGCAAGCAATTCCCATAGCTAGCAGTCTTCTTTGTCTTCCCAAGTATCAGATGAAATATTCCTTGATCAACTCAGAACAAAACATCAGTCACATGATCAAAATAACAGTTAAGCACAAAGACAGAGTATCATATGAATTCAAACAAATCCCAAGGTTTGCATCAGATGAAGGCTTAGTTCACAATAGCTGAGTCTCAGAATGTTGGCATTGGCCAAGTCCTTTTTGCACATGGAATGTTTCCTAATCCTAATTCCAAAAGTTCAGATCAAATTCAACAGTCCACCAGATGTTTTTTTAGGGTTTTTGTTGTTATTAGGTATTTTAAGGTCCTAAGACCACAAACAAAACCAAAACACACAAGCAATATATACAATCACAAGATATGGCTCAAATGAGCAAAGTAAAAATGACATAAACATAAACAAGTTATATGAAATGTAAATAGCAATGAATGATAAATGACTGAAATTTAAATTGCATAAAGTAAATGACTTGAAAGTAAAGCAATATTAACAAGAATTAATCAAATGTTAGTCAAAGGTTAATCAAGTGTTAGTGGTGATTTTTAATTTGATTAAGTCATTCTTTGGAGAATACTCAACCATTCATTCACAAGTATAGATCCTTGAACCAATACATCTTCCATGAGAAGGGCTCCAACTTGGATAATTCAACAAGTATGCCACTAAGTCCCATGAAAAGAAAAAAGGCCAAGTCTCCAAACAATGCCATGAAGAATGGGAGACTTACAATCCCACTTATTAGAATTCTATGCCTTAAGGGTCAAATTTAGCTCTATGTTAAGCAATCGTAATTGGACTTATGTAGAAGTCACAATTATCTGAGGTCGGGCAATAAAAATTTAGGTGTTAATGCATGTTAGATATTTGGTATGAAGAACCAAACTCCTAAAATATACCACACACTAAAATAAAATATCAAAAGGGAGGGACCTATCTCAGTCATACTTGTATTGGTTAATCTGACACAAGGTCATTGATGAACCAATTAGCCTTATGACATTAGAGATTTCATTGGTCAAATGAGGGAATGGGAAAGAATAGGGATGAAGATGAAGAGGGGGGGGGAGATAGAAACACAAATTGACCAAGGGAGGATTTTCATCAAATGAAAACCATCCATTTATTTTGGGAGATGAAATGTACAATTCATCAATCCCCTAAATCCAATGGTTTTGATCAAACAAAAGTCAAATCAACCTTGACCAAGGCCCAAACAGAAAGTCAAACATCACAAGACCATAAAAATGACTTAACATAATTTTTAAACATTTAAACAATAAAAAAAATCCAATTAAAAGTGAATTAAAATACATTTTAATTTGGTCAAAACCTAAAATCCCTTCAAAACACCAAATAAATTACCAATGGATTTATCCTAGGTCAAACAAGGGTAAAGGACCTTAGACAAATTTTTTCACTATTTTTGAAAAGTCAGAAGTATTTTTGAATAATTAAAAATATGAACAAAAACATTTAATTCATGAAAAATATCAAAATTAATCCAAAAAATAATTTTAATTCAGAATATGGAAGAGAAAAATATTTAAAGATTTTTGGTGAAAGTCCCATATTTTTTGGATTAAAAATGAAATGTCTATGAATTAAACAAAATAAAGCAATTAAATGAAAATTAAAAAAATTAAAAGAATATGGAAAAAATAAGGGTCATCAGATCTCCCTCCTTAATTGAGGTGGCATATCTGATGGCTAAGCGTGTATCATCCACCATAGTCCATAATCAACGCGCATGTACAAGTGGTATTCAAAAGCAATGGCTCAAATTAAAATGTTCAAACATAATCAGATGGTCAGGAGGAGTGCCAACACGCCACTAGAGCTAGGGCTCCAGTCATCTTCTCTGGTGGACCTCACCGGACTGGTCCACCACCAACTTAATGAAAAATGAAAAACAAGGACACTATTTCAAAACAAGGAGCTCGAATATGGCCTGAATTTTCTCTAATTCCAAGTATATAAAAAGATACAGGAATTTGAATTTTGAGGATCATGAACTGAGTTGCTTCGATTTGACTTCAAAGTAACTCAATCTTGTTGCCTACATTGGTAGGACTTCAGCCAACCAAATATCAAAGAGAATGGTGGAGAATTGAGAGAGAATCGAGGGGATGAAGTTTTTGAAAAATCACCTTCGAGGAGCTTGAATCTTGCTTGATATTGGTTCCAATTGGCCTTGGCTTGACTTCAGAAGCCTGCAGGATTTGAATTGGATCAAAGAATGGCTTGGATTCTTGGAGTTTCAACTTCAAAATAGAAGTGAAATTGAAACTCGATTTTCAATTAAAAACTTTTAAGTTTATCCTCGAATGGTGAGGGGTAGGGTTGTATGATCAAAGCTTGGGCAAGGTGTCCCCAATTCTGAGCAGAAGGGGTTGTATTTATAGGCAATGCAATTGGTTTCCACACCCTTCCATCAAAATGCCAAAAATAGAAATCTTCACTTGCATGGTTGCATGGGCGTGTGATAGGCCCATGAAATGATGTAATCAGGTCCAAATTTCATTATGAGCAATGCTGAAAGTGTGTCATGTAGCCATGCATTTGAAATTGAAATGTGATCAAGAGATTCATCCATATGGAACCTTGAAGAAAAGCCATGCGCAAGTCATCCAATTCTTGGCCAAATGAAGTGTTCCTAGACTTTTTGGAAAGGTGAGGTCAAGGGGAACAACTTTAATGTTGAACACTTTTCCATTTAAAGCTTGTATCATGATGAATTTTGAGGTGGAAGTTTGGGAAATCAAACATAATTGAAAATTTTCTAAGTCCCAAGTCAAATGTTCACTTTTTCCACTTTGAATAACTTTTGTTATGGGTTTCAAATGCAAAACGTTCCTACATAAAATTTGTATCTATTTAAAACCTATTCAATTTGGACACAAATTTGAACTTATTTGGATCTGGCATTAAGGAGTTACCCATTTTAGAAGTTGAGGAAAATCTCTTGTTCAATGGTAATGGCCCAAAATGATCTATAATGTTTTCTCTTGGAACATGTCCTTGCATGTTGAATTTGAAGTTTCTCAAAGAATAAAAGTTTTAGAGGACATCTTGAAATTTATCATGAAACTTGGATGGTCTTCATATCATAAAAAATGAGCAAGTTACGGTCCTTGAAAGTTGACATCCTAACTAGGGCATAGACAAAATGACCTATAATCATTCAGCATAAAAAATGAATTTCCAAGAAAAACTAGCTCTTGACCTCAACATGAAAGTTGTTTTTAATGTTATAAGGGGTAACATTTCTCTTGGAATCATTTTCATATGACAAAAATTGTAGGAGATAGGGTCTAAGGAACCCCAGTTTTGACCAGTTGACTTTCTCTGATCAACCACCATGAACCATCTTGCAAACTTGAAGTTAACTTGATCTTTGGGACTCATGTAGGATCATATATGTATAATATGTTGTATAATGAAGTATACCTAGAAATATTTGATCAAATGTTGAAGAAACTTGTTGAGGAAGCCACACAAGATACCTAGATGAATTAGGGTTTCCAAGGAAAACAAGCTCCAAACTCTTGATGATTTCTTGATCAAAATGACAAGTGAAGATCATGGGGATCCATATATGATGTATAGAACTAATTTGAACCATATCTTGATTTATCTCCTTGCATTTAGGGTCTCAAACCCTAGTTGTGACTTGACCAGGCATTGGTGGATGCACACACTACCTACAAAAGAAACAAAGTTATACATAAACATATTTTTGGTATTTTGGTTAGTAAATAATGAAAAACAAAGAATGATACAACCAAATATTCTTGGTGACCTCTCCCAACGCAAACCCAATGAATGAGGGGTAAGGAGGATACCAAGGTGTGATCCCAAAGCCAATGCATATGATGAGATAGCATGAGGGATCTTAGGGTCAAAATTGGGGTCTTACAGCTGCCCCTATTTAAGGACATTCTAACTGAGGATGTGAAGGTTAAAATCTTCATATCAACTCAGTAGAATGAACTTAAATAACAACATATAGAAAAAAAATTTGGTCCCTAAGAGACCTCATGATGCATATGATATGAATGTCAAAAGTAATCTTTGTGGGGAATATATTGCTACAAAGGAAAAGAATCCGGAGAAACTGAAAAACCACAGGAGCGTACTGTATTTCGTAAGGAAAACTCATTGGGGAGACAGAGGCTCTAGGGGGATAAAAGCTATGCGTATGCCAGACTACGACTTGAAACTGCTGGAGACACGAGGGGATTTCCATGAAAATAAATCAATGGAAAGACTTGGTCCGGGGATAAAGGAAATCTGCAGGGGAAACGGGTATATCAGAACAAAGCTGAAATACTTGAATCAAACAGAAAAAGGTGATTCCACTGAGGAAATACGCACTCAGACTCAACTAGGGAAGAATAAACTTCAACACAGGAGTACCAGAGATATATTATCTATTACCGGTTACTGGGTAGGAAGATAATATGCTCTGTCAGAGGGACACCCGTTACAGGTTAGGGTAAACATATCAAGGATGACTCACTAAGGAGAACGAGGTGTATTCATTACCGATTACTAGGTAAGAATAACCTACTGGGGAGAGAACTCAAATAGGATTTACAACTACCAATTACTGGGCAGAAGACCAAAGAGAGAGTACCTGTCATTGGTTAAAATGAACATATCAAGGATAAACTCAAAGGAGGAATATCTGTCATCGATTAGGATGAACATATCAAGGATAAACCACCAGGGGGAAAAGGAAGAATATTCGTTATCGGTTAGGGTAAACATATCAAGGATAAACTGCCTGGGAGAAATATGAATTATATCTATCAGTTACTGGATAGAATACCAAAGAGAATATCCGTCACCGGTCAAAGTGAACATATCGAGGATAGACTCAGAGGGGAAAGATAAAATAGGAATTACAACTACCGGTTACTAGGTAGAATACCAACAAGAGAGAGAAAATCCGTCACTGGTTAAAGTGAACATATCAAGGATAGACTCTCTGGGGAATGAAATAGGGATTACAACTACCTTTTTACTGGGTAGAAAACCAAAAAGGAAGAATATTCGTCACCGGTTAGGATGAACATATCAAGGATAAACCACCTGGGGAAACATGAAAACGAATATGTTAGGGAAAGCAAAGGAAGTAGATTACCTTTTACCGGTTATTGGGTAAAGGTAAAGCACTCAACATCAAAGAGAATATTACCAGTTACTGGGTAATAAACTCTCAGTGACCAAAAGATCTATCTAGGTAATGACTAGAAAGAAACGGTCAAACAAGGACTCAACTCAATGAGGATATAACTCAATGGGAGTGGTTCCATCTAGATAATCGGCTGGGGAGAAAACTGAAATAATAATCATCCACGAGGAAGTAACTCAGTGGGGAATGAGAAAAGTTAAACTCTTTATGCTTAATAGGCTGACACTCTACAATTGAAGGAGGACAGACACACCAAATCTGCATGGGGAGATAAAACCACCAAGGCAGGAGATCAGAAGAAAACAATAAATGCGATAAAATTCATAATGAAATATCTGATGCTGTATTATATGCATGAATATGTATGTGGTTATGATTATGCTCACAAAAACAGCACAAAGGATACAAATAATGAAGATTTGAATCATCACTACAATACTCGGCTAATCTCAACAGGATGGAAACACCAACTGGAGAAAATGCTAAGTATGAAAATAAATCATCTAGCTCTGAATAACTCAACTCTGGCTATGGAAAGGCATGGAGAACATGCTTTCAATATGTTACGGCAAACTCCGCGGGGAGAAGAGAACATTGTTATAGGAGAATCAACCAATCATGCCGAGGATAGAGAAAAATATCTGTTGAGGATCAAAATTGTAAACATTGCAGGGAATTTTAGGTCAACACCATATCAAATGGGAGACAACCCTGTAGGGGACAAAAACAAATACTGCTCAGAATCCAACACTGCCGGGAACAAGAGATCTTCATATCAGAAGATGAACTCCGCCAGGGAATATAAGAGATACAACTCTGCATGAGGAGTTAAGCAAAATGTTGGGGATGCTATGACCAAGATCGTCGCATTCCTCAATAATCATCGAATTCTTCTTGGAAATTATGAAATAAACATATTCCAAGGAAAAGATAATTGGATCTGATTCACACAAAGGAGAAACTGCTGAAGTTATGCAACACAATCAAATGCAAAATGGAAACCAAATAAAGGTTTCGGATCCCCAGGGTTCAATCCCAAGACTGGGGAATATGGATTTGCAAAGGGGATCAATCATCAACTTAACTGGAGATAAGGCCCACTGGCTTTACCGGGGATGATGAAATATTCAGGGAGAAACCCATCAACCAAGCTGGGGATAAATGACGAACTGTTAGGGAAGAAAATAGTAATCAAACCAACTGCTTGGGAAAGACCAACAATGCTTCACACTTCAAGACTTACCTCTTCTCAGATTGATGTTGACATTCCTTGCCGAAATCGATTATTCTTAAAGTGATTATTTTTATTATTTTAAGAAAAACAATTATTATTCATTAATTTATCATACAAATTCAATTTTATTTAACAGAAGTAAATAAGAATAGAAATAATTTGATAAAAGCTCAACTTTATTTAAGAGAATGGTAGTCCGTAAATGACGAGACTCCATAGATCTTTACAAAGTTGAAAATGGTAATTTACACGGAAAAGGGATATATTGAATACAATGATCACTACTCTCCCTACCAACTTCAATATCCATTGTGCTTGTCTTCAGTTGAGAATGACGAATCAGAACCAAATGACTTGCTCAAAATTGCTTTCTAGGATTAGGACCAACCGATTGCAGTTACTTGCCATGATCCCGAATTTTTGCCTAGATTTCCCCAAGGTGGGGTACTCAATCTACCGGGATAAATTTTCTATTTTATGTCTCTAACTTTTGCCTGGATCGCCCTTTTGGGTTTTCAATCCACCGAAACGCTCTTTTTTTCCTAAGCCACCCTTTCGGGTTTTCAACTTAGCGAGTTGTTCTTTTCTTTTCTTTTTTTAGGTGAAGTATTTCTTGACTGCATCGGCATTCACAGGACGAGTGAACTCTTCACCATCCATAGTTGTAAGAATCAAAGCACCGTCTGAAAAGGCTCTCTTCATAACATATGGGCCTTCATAATTAGGAGTCTACATGCCTCTAGCATCAAGTTTGAAAGATAGAATCTTCTTGAGCACGGGGTCACCTTCTCGAAACACACGAGGCTTGACCTTCTTATCAAAAGCTTTCTTCATCTTATGCTGGTATAACTGACCATGACACATGGCAGTCAATCTTTTCTCTTCAATCAAATTCAGCTGGTCATATCTGGTCTAGCACCATTCAACTTTTGTCAACTTGGCTTCCATTAGCACATGCAGTGACGGGATCTCAACCTCCACGGGGAGCATAACTTCCATACCATAGAAAAGAGGGAAAGGGGTTGCCCCTGTTGAAGTGCGGATGGTTGTACGGTACCCATGCAAAGAAAATGGGAGCATGTCATGCCAATATTTGTATGTTACAACCATCTTCTGAATGATCTTTTTGATGTTTTTGTTTTCAGGGAGAAGAATTATGATGCGCAATCTTGAAGTCTTTGCAAAAAGCTTCCACCATATTATTGTTCAAGTTTGATCCATTATTAGTAATGATCTTACTTGGCACAACATAACGACATATAATTTGATTCTTCATAAACCTTATAACAACTTGCTTGGTTACATTTGCGTACGACGCCGCTTCAACCCACTTTGTGAAGTAATCAATAGCCACCAGAATAAAATGATGTCCGTTTGAAGCTTTGGGCTCAATCATGCCAATCATATCAATTCCTCACATGGATAAGGGCCATGGAGAGGTTATGACATTCAACAGTGTTGGAGGAACATGAATCTTATCTGCATAGATTTGACACTTGTGGCATTTCTTCATAAACTTGCAACAGTCAGATTCCATTGTCAGCCAATAGTAACCTTCCCTCAACATCTTCTTTGCCATAGCATGTCCATTGGAATGAGTACCAAAGGAACCTTCATGGACTTCAGTCATCAACAGGTTTGCTTCGTGTCTATCCATGCATCTGAGCAAAACCATATCGAAATTTCTCTTATAAAGCACATCACCATTTAGGTAGAAATTGCCAGTTAATCTTCTCAAAGTCTTCTTATCTTTCAAAGATGCCCCAGGCGGGTAAATCTGACTTTGGAGGAAACATTTGATGTCATAATACCACGACTTTTAATCTTTGACTTCTTTAACAGCTGCAGAGGGGTATTCGTTACCATTAGAGATATTGACTAAATCTAAGGTAAACTATACAAGTCGAGTCGCCACCGCACTTCTATTTATCCAAAGGAATGGTTAGAAAGCGAACAAAAACCTAAAAGTTTTATCGAATAAAAAACTAGTAAAAATGTCAGAGATCTGGGTAAGGGGGTTGGTTATGCAATGAGAAGGTTTTAAGCACCCAAAACATCCTAGGTACTCCTAGGGATCCCTTTTCATACTTGTTGTAAGGTTGGTATTTTGTGAAGATTTGTTTGTGCAAACATGATTGAAGAGATGAGAAGAGAACGTACAAGTTTATTTACATTTTGTGTTTGGATGGATAAACTCATTGCCTACGTACCATCTTAAAAAATATTAGGATCAAAACCTCGTAGTTCGGGGTAAAAATCTCAAAAATGAGTTGGTGAATTGATTGGTCCAAAAGCCTTAAGGTCTTTTGTTATCCAAGGGAGAAAACTCAACCTAAAACCACAAATCCACCATGTGAGGATAGCTTCAACATGCTAGTGAGGGGTTAACCCTATAATAAGCATGGAAGACTCATTGTCCATCACTAAGGATATAGGTGAGTATTACATCTACCTCAAAGATAACTCAAACCTAATAGCTAAAGGTTATGAAAAAGTTTTGATTAAGAGAGTGGCCATTGAAACCACAAAAGGTATTTGAATGAGTGGTATTTACCAATGAAAGTATTTACAAAATATGGTCAAAGTTGACTTAAAGATTCAATTCAAAATAAGTGTTTAAGAAAAGAAAGTTTGAAAATCAAAAGCATAAGGCTTAGGTTTCTAATGTTTGAAAACAAGTGTTAAATGTTTGCACAAAAAGTTTTGGCTCGGGTTAGAGTGGAGGGAAGAAGAAGAATGGCTAAAGTCCTAATCATACAAGAGATAAGGGATAAGAAACAAGACCACAAATGGAGTTCCCCTCTTGAGATCATATTGATGATCCAAGTAGCTCCCATCCTTTGGAATATGCAAGCAAAATTATAGTAAGCTCAAACAACAATCAAACAAGTCACTTAAGAGATCCTCAATGCATCTTGTATCTTTCACTTTGGATGAACATGGCAATGGTTCTTCACTTTGAGCTCTCGTAGAATTCCCTAGCACAGAAACACACACATCAAAAGTTCCATGAAGTAAATCAAGAATGGACAAGAGTGAGTTTAGAGGTTTGGTCCTTCTAATTCATCTTCATCATTAAGGTCCTTTTACTCCAATTTGCATAGGGAATATCCTAGAAACTAAGTCCATTTGTCCATTTCTTTACATTTGGTCCACAATAATCAAAACAAAACACAAGCACAATAATATATACACAATTATGGGCTTAAGTGAGCAAAAGGCAAATTGCATTAACATAAATATGTGCTCAAGTGAGCAAAGGGGGAAAAGCAAATGAATAATATGTACAAGAATAGTAAATTGCATAAAAATAAAGAGCAAAAAGTAAATGTTAATTGTTAATGGTTAATGTTAGTAGTTAGTGTGCCATAAGGAAATTTTAGCGCTATGTTAAGCAACAACTATCTGAGTAGTTAGTGCTATGTTAATTGTTAATAGTTAATGTTAGTAGTTAGTGTTTCACAACTATCTGAGGCCGGTCAATAATAATGTAGGCAACAAACACAAGTTAGAAGTCTTGATTAGTGAACCAAGTTCCAACAACTTGCCATGCCAAAAAGAAGATGAGAAATGATCTTGTATTGGTTTAAGCCTTTTGCATGATTTAGAAAGCAACCTATCCTTAATGCAAAGCCATTCACTTGATCATTTGATCAAGATGAATTAGATTTGAATCAAGGAAGATTAAACCTTCCTAATCAATGCTAACTTATCAACCTTTAACTCATTGATCAAAAAGAAAAGAAGAAGAAGAAGATGAATATGGATAATGGAAATAAAGAACATAAAGTGCATTAAGTAAAATGGAATGTAGCAATCCATAAATGTTGACCAAAGATAGGGAAGATCAAGGTCAAACTCTCAAAATCAGAAATGAGATGAAGATTGGAAGTCAAGAAATAGACAAAGCATTTTTGGCATTTTTAATATTTGAAAATAAACTTGAATTAAAATATTAAAGAAAGGTCAAACTTCAAATTCACTTCAAATCAACTTTAAAAAGTCCAAGTGAATTATCCCAAGTTCAACATGGTCAAACAAAGTTTGACAATTTTTTTTAGCATTTTTAAAAGTCAGAAACTATTTTTAATCAATTAAAAATGAATAAAAAATAACCTAATTGAACTAAAATCTCAAATAAATCTCAAATCAATTAATAAATTGATGAGAATATTTTTCAGAGATCTATCATCATTCAAAGAGGTTAGAAAAATATTTTTGTATTTTTTGAATATTAAAAACTATTTAAAATAAATTAAAAATAACCAGAAAAGAGAAATAAAAAGAGAAATAATGCAATTGGTCCCATATTTTTTGGATCAATAATAAAAGAGATATAAATTTTTGAAATAAAAGGAAATAAAGAAAATAAAATCAGAAATTGGAAAATAGTAAAAATCAGGGAGCGTTGGATGGATCCTCATGCGCGCGCACAAAAGTCCTCAGTCAGTGCAACCACACACTGAATTAAAATAAGTCATATCATTGGAGGGTGGAGATTAGATCTGGGAATTAACATCAATGATCCATATTGAATCTGGCAATGAGACGGTGGCCAGTGCCACCGTCTTCTCCGGTGAGCTCCGGCGAAGCTCAAAAAATACAGAGATGCAAATGCTCGTTAAAATGGACGATCTAGGCACCAATCGAAAGGTGAAGTGATGTATATCACTCCTATACCACTCACTTCCACTCTAGATTTCTATTAAGAGAGAAATCAGAGATGGAAGCTTGATGGTGTTCATCATGAACTTGCTCGATTTCAGAAATTAAGCATACAGCAAGGATGCCTCTATAGAGAGGACTTCAGAAAACACAATATCAAGGCCAATAGATCAAGGAACAAAGAGATTCGAAGCAAAAACCAGTTGATCCACACCTTTGGATTATGAAGATTTGAGTCCCTTTCCTTGGTTCCTTTTGCAAAACAGAACTTCTATGGATCAAATGATGAAGGTTTAGGAACTTTAGATCTGAAGATTCAACCAAATTCAATTGAATTTCAGATGTGAATTTTTGAAGAAAATGGATTTAGTTCCTTTGGTATGGTTGGGAATTCACTCTTGCAGTATTTCAGGCGCCCTTAGGTTGGAAAATTATGAAGCATAGCACATGTATTTATAGCTTGAAATGGCTGAACAAGTGAGTTTACTCGTCTGCATGGCAAATGGATTTCTCCTTGCATGGGCTCGTATGATCATGTGGAAGGCCCATTAAAGATTGGAATGAACTGCTGAGTTCATGTGAATTGCAAATGGACATGTACATTGAGTATAAACAGCTCATGCATGGCAATTTGAATTGAATTTCACAAAATGCATTAAATCTTCATGTCTTCGAAAATGGTGCTTCCAAACTCCAAATGCTACCTCATGAGTAATGGTTAGAAAGCTTGTTGCATAAGGAACAAATTATATGTTGATCAAAATTTCAATTGGGCCTTGGAAATTAGTGAATTTTGAGTTTAAAGTGTAAGGTGCAAAACATGCAAAAGTGAAGTTTCCAAATTTGGCCAATGTTCAAGCCCTTCTGTCTCAATTATGCAAGCTCCAAATGATAAAACCTTCAACACGAAAGTTGTATATAGTTTCAAAACAATCAATTTGGACTTAAATTTTGCATCATTTGGAGTTTTGATGAAGAAGTTATGGGCACTTGAAGTTGGACTTTTTTCCATTTCAATGCATTTGGCCCAAAGTGACCTATAATGTTTTGCATTATCACATGTATTTATTTTGATATTTTTAAATTTTTCTCAACATAACATTTGAAGTAGAAACAATAAGCTTTCCAATGAATTTGGACCCACCTCAAAATCATAAAAAATGAATGCGTTATGTTCTTGGGAAGTTGACCCAAAATTAGGGTTTCAGTCAAAATGACCTATAATGTCTTAGAATCGAAGATGACTTTCCAAGCTTCAAATAAAATTTTGATGAACATGAAAGTTGTTCATATTGTTCTTAAGAACATTTTTTCTCTTGGGATCATCTCCATTTGATCAATACATAAAAAGTTAGGTCTCAGTGCATTTCAAAATAATCAGATGAATTGACTGATCAACTTTTCAAGTCCACAACTCATATCTTGATGAATTGATGATTGAGGGCACTCAAATAAGTTCAAATATGCATGAAATGATGAATTAAAGAACTTACCTTGATTGTATTTGACCATGGGCTGAGGTTGCTTCATGAGCAGGGCATTGTTGATGACCAGATTAATTAGGGTTTCCTTGAGAATCAAACCTCAAATCCTTTGACTTGCTTTGATCAAAATGATGAATTGAGATACTAGGGAGGCATATTTGATGGATGAGAGCTTTGGGAACCATTATCATGCTTGCTTTCATCTCCTCTTGACCTTATTATGTGCACAAAGGATCTCCTAGAAGCCTTTAGACCTTGTGGTTGCTCAAGCTACAAACAAGAAATGTTAGTGACATATTTTTGTGCTTTTGGTTAATAAATAAAATGAGAAGAGAAATGATATACAATTCAAGCATGCTTGGTGATCTCAAACCACTCACAAAAGGTCCCACCCAAAGGCAAAGGGAACCAAGATGCTCATGATCCTTGAGGCTTTGCAAATGCAATATTATGATGTCATGAGGGATCTTTAGGGCCAAAATTGGGGTCTTACAGATGCCCCTATTTAAGGTCATTCTAGCCGGAGAAGTGAAGGTTAAAATCTTCGTCTCGACGAGGTAGAATGGGCTTAAATAATAACAAAGAGACGAATTTTGGTCCCTAAGAGACCTCATGATGCAAATGTATGTATGCACAAGGGTGATACTTCGTGGGGATATGTGTCTACAAAGAAGAAAAGGAATCTGGAGAAACTGAAAATCCATATGAGTAATTCACTCCATGGGACAGAGACTCTGGGACTCTTATGGGAATAGAAAAGGGCTAAACTGCGTGAGCAGGGCACGACTCAAAGCTTAGGGAATGGAATTCCACAAAGAATAAATCAATGGAGAGACCCGAGCTGACTCAAAGGCGCATGTATTAGGGAATATGCCAATACAGCGGAATTATCCACCAAGGGACACATCGGATAAAAATCCGGACTCAGATGGGGAAAATCCACTAACGGACCTCATTGGGGAATATCCAAACGGGATTTCTCTGGGGAAGCAACAGGATGAGGTATTACCGGTTACTGGGTAATAAGCTCAGGGAGACATGTGATCAAAACACCGGTATAAGGGTGAGAGAACAACATGCTCGGGGAGAATGACTATCTAAGACCGGTATAAGGGTGAGAGATATCAAACATCCAAAATCATCTGAGGAAAAACTAAAAAGGTATTCTTCAACTCAGGACAAACTGACTCCATAGGGGACAAAGGTCATAACAGGGAGCAGAGAGGAAGGAACACCAGGGACACCGGTTACTGGGCATATAAAAGCTGACCGACCAGGACGTGAATTGGGGAATATTTCCAAGACACTCATCATCCAAAAGAGGGCTAACAGCAAACTCGATAACAGGATGGGCATTCGACTCCGCAAAAGGGGTACGAATCTTACTCGACTGAGGAAGAATAAGGACTTCGATCGAAGAGTGCATGAGATATATTATCTATTACCGTCAGAACGTAGATAACATACTCGCATGGAGGATTATCCACAACCGGTTACTGGGTTAATAAAGGATAAATGGACCGAAAAGAAAGGACATCGGGGATACCGAAAACCAGGTATAAAATGATGACCAATCAAGGGGAGATACGATCATTACCGACAAACGGCAAATGAAAGATGACCTGCCGAGGATACCTTGACGAAGGCAATGATCCGGGAGATATACTCAAAATGGGCGAAGGAATTATCAATATCAAATATTGGATAATGATAACCATCAAGGAGGAGATTACACCTACCAGATACTGGGTAGGAAACCGCAGAAAAGTAGCCGTCATCGGTTAGGATGAATAAAAGGCTAACTCTGCAAATGGGATAAAAAAGAGGTTTACAATCACCGGTATGAGGGTAGAGAACCAAAGAAATGGGACTTATAACTACCGGTATGAGGATAGAAGGCCACCGATTCCGCCGGGGAAAAGATGGGTAATTACTGGTTACTGAGCAACTATTTCATCTGAACTACAGGGAACTACAAGGATAATCTCCAGAAATCACATCTAGGAACAAACTAGAGGTGCACAATAAAACGAGACTCGCCCCTATGAGGATATAACTCAATGGGGAGGGGGGGTTCCATCCCAATATATGTGTTGGAAGGAAACAGAAACAAACATCATCCACGAGGGTATAACTCGATGGGGAATATGGAAGAAAGGATAAACATTTCCTGCTTATGGGGTTGACTCTTTATGGAGAGATCATACACTAACAACCTGCTTGGGGAATATACTACCAGCTAGCAGGGGATAATAAACAAAGATATATGGCAAAGGATGCAACATGAATATCTGAATGCTAAAAATTATGCATATATGCGTGATTTATGTATGATGAATGCTGACAAACAGACATATCAGACAAGTCCACTGATCGACTGAGTAAACATTCGGTACTACATCTCAAGAGAGAAAGCCAGGTTCAATGGAGAACATCCTATCTGCCGGGGATCAGGAACAAAGATCTCTGCAGGGGAATGAACAACAACCAATCCAACTGGGAAAAGGATCACGACACAGATAAGTATCGTTGGGGAAGCCACTCCGCCGGGGAGGTCATCAAAGGGGGTTATGGATCTTCGTGGGGATACAACCACCAATCAGAAGCTTCCAAGGGTCAACCGAACCAAGAGCTCACACCGGCTGAGAAGGAAAGAGACTGCATATCCTTAACACACACTCTGCTCGAGAGAGGAAAGCCACAAAAGGTTCTGGAGAAAGAGGGTACCAAACACGTCAGGAATATGGACGAATGTCTTACCCTGTTGAGAATCATACCATCTTTGGGAGAGCACTGAAGACATTCCCAGTATCTTTTCATCATTGTGAGTGTTCACTTTGTTTAAAAACAAGTTATGAAAAGTTTAATTAAAAACAATGATATTTCTCAATTAAAACATGCAAAATATTTGTTGAGTAGGAACGAATAAGAGTGTAAATAATTGGATAAAGGCTCAAATTTATTTGATGGAATGATAGTTTGCAAATGGCAAGACTCCATAGATCTTTACAAATTTGAGATTGGTGATATATATTGGAAAAGGGCTACATTGAACATAATGACCATTTCTCCACCAATTCTGAATTCGATGTATTTGAAGCTTCAGTTGATGATGACTGAGCGAGAATCTCTGACGGATGACAGTTTGTAGAATAGTGTCTTGTCAAGCTGCAGTTACTTGCCAAATCCCTAATTTTTGCCTGGATTGTCCCAGGATGAGGTACTCAATCTAGCGGGATATATATTCATTTTTTTATGTCTCTAATTTTTCCCTGGATTGCCCTTTCGGGTTTTTAATCCACCGAGACGCTCATTTTTGCCTAAGCCGCCCTTTCGGGTTTTCAACTTAGCGAGTTATTCTGTTTTTATTTTAGGCGAAGTATTTCTTGACTGCACCTGAATTTACAGGACGAGTGAAATCCTCCCCATCCATAGTTGTAAGTATCAACGCACCGCCTGAAAAGGCTCTTTTGACAACATATGGACCTTCATAGTTTGGAGTCCACTTGCCCCTGGAATCGGGCGCGAAAGACAAGACTTTCTTGAGCACAAGGTCACCCTCTCGGAACACACGAGGCTTGACCTTCTTATCAAAGGATTTCTTCATCCTCTGCTGATATAATTGACCATGGCACATGGCAGTCAATCTCTTCTCTTCAATCAAGTTCAGTTGGTCATAACGACTCTGAACCCATTCAGCATCAGTCAACTTGGCCTCCATCAAGACTCTCATTGATGGGATCTCCACCTCTATTGGGAGTATAACCTCCATGCCGTAAACAAGAGAGAAAGGGGTTGTCCCTGTTGAAGTGCGGATAGATGTACGATATCCATGTAAAGCAAATGGCAGCATCTCATGCCAATCTTTGTACGTAACAA
The DNA here is from genome assembly GCF_024323335.1 of Lathyrus oleraceus. Classification (NCBI taxonomy): domain Eukaryota; kingdom Viridiplantae; phylum Streptophyta; class Magnoliopsida; order Fabales; family Fabaceae; genus Lathyrus; species Lathyrus oleraceus. The sequence goes on from NC_066580.1 coordinate 146,507,925, forward strand.
CCATCTTCTAGACAATCTTCTTGATATTCTTATTAGCAGCTTCAACAGCCCCATTCATCTTGGGTCTGTAAGGAGAAGAATTATGATGTGCAATCTTGAACTCGTTACAAAGCTCTTTCATCATCTTGTTGTTCAAGTTAGATCCATTATCAGTAATGATCTTATCTGGCACCCCATAGCGGCATATAAGTTGATTCTTGATAAACTTCACGACCACCTGCCTGGTCACATGTGCATATGATGCGGCTTCAACCCATTTGGTGAAGTAATCAATTGCTACGAGAATGAATCTGTGACCGTTGGACGCTTTTGGCTCTATCATGCGAATCATGTCGATCCCCCACATAGAGAAAGGCCATGGTGATGAGATCACATTCAGAAGTGTCGGAGGAATATGAATCTTATCCGCATAAATCTGAAACTTATGGCATTTCTTCACATATTTGCAGCAATCAGACTCCATTGTCAGCCAATAGTAGCATGCTCTCAACATCTTTCTAGCCATGGCATGTCCATTGGAATGAGTACCAAATGAACCCTCATGGACCTCAGTCATTAACAGGTCTGCTTCGTGTCTATCCACGCATCTGAGCAACACCATATCAAAATTTCTCTTGTAAAGCACATCGCCATTGAGGTAGAAACTGCCTGACAATCTCCTCAAAGTCTTCCTATCTTTCACAGATGCCCCAGGCGGGTAAATCTGGCTCTGAAGGAAACACTTGATATCATAATACCACGACTTATCATCTTGCACTTCCTCTACCGCAAACACATGAGCTGGTCTGTCCAAACGCATCACAGTGATATTGGGAACTTCATTCCAAAGTCTGACCACAATTATCGAAGCAAGTGTAGCAAGAGCATCTGCCATCCGATTCTCATCTCGAGGAATATGATGGAAGTCAACCTCAGTAAAGAATGTTGAAATCCTCCTCGCGTAGTCCTTATATGGAATGAGGCCAGGCTGTTTCATTTCCCACTCACCCTTAATCTGATTAACAACGAGGGCCGAATCACCATAAACATCAAGATGCTTGATCCTAAGATCAATGCATTCTTCTAATCCCATGATACATGCCTCATATTCAGCCATATTATTCGTGCATTTGAAAGTTAGCCTTGCTGTGAATGGAAAATGTGTGTGTAAGACCCCAATTTTGGCCCTAAGATCCCTCATGGCCCATATCATATCATATCATGGCCTCAAGGATCATTGCATGCCCTAGTTTCCCTCCTAGTGGGTGGGTACCTTGTGAGTTTGATTCTTGATCACCAGGCATGTCTTGCATTTGTATATCTTTTCTTTTCATATGTTTACTAACCAAAAAGTACAAAAATATTGTCATTCTAACCTTGTTACTTGCAGCTGAAGCAATCATCAGCCAATTAGGTCAAAATCAGTCAAAGTCAGTCATTGCAGTGGATGGTGGCCATTCTTGCAGAATTTGGGCACCATGATCAATCATCAAGAGTTCATACATCTTATGACATCATTTGGAATCAAGATCTCAAGGAATTAGGGTTTGGAATTCATCAGAAGGTGCTTCAGTCATCCAAAACCCTAGAAAGTCAAACTTGGTCAACTGTGGATTTAATCAGTGATTTGATGATGGGATTTGGTCTGAGAGGTCTCATTCATGCCTATACAAGCTTCATATATCATGTCAAGCATCCACAGTGAAGAAAATAAAGTCAGACAAGAAATGTCCAGAAATAGAAAGTTGACCTGTAATTCAAATTTGCCAAAAATGGAAACTTCTTGATCTTAATCTTGCATCATGATACAAGCTTCAAATGAATTTTTGCCCAACATGAAAGTTGAAGATCTTGTTCTCCCATTTCCAAAAAGTCCAAGAACACTCAATTCCCATATATGGTTTGCAAGTTATGATCAATTCATTTTGAAAAATTTGTGAACTTCAAAAGGCCATATCTCTCAAACCATTTGGCCAAATTTGGTGGGGTTTTTTCCTACAAGTCACATTTGATCCCCTCTTTCCAAAAATGTATTCATCATTCATCAAAACTTCACCAATCAAAATGGCCTTTTTGGACTTGCATTATTTAATTTCAAGTGAAGTTAAAATTTGACTTTGCCAAATATTGATTTTTAAGCATTTTGGCCAATTGGAACTTGTTTGAAATGTTATTTGAAACTTGCCCAAGGCCCAAACTCGGGCAGAACACACACCTCCATGTGCATTTGGTTGAGACTTAGCAAATTGGCAAATGGCTTCATTTGAGATAATCATGCTTAACACTTGCTTAGCCATTGCAAAACAGATGTATATAAACTCTTTTTCTGCACAATTAAACCCTAGCAGCCAACATTACACAAACAGAAAATCATTTTCTCTAAAAATCTCATTTTCTTCATTTTTGAAATTCTGCCAAAAACCTTCAAAGCATACGAGCTTGTTTTGGTTTGTTCCTCAGTTGCCAACATTTTTGAAGCATTCTCAATCTTCTTTTGGTGACTGTAAGCAAGGATTCTCCACTGTTATTTCCAAGTTCCATCAATGGTAGAGTTGGTTTCGAGCAAAAACAAACATTCATGAGCCAAGTTCCCTTTACCATTCAACTGTAGGAAGCTTCATGTGCATCTGTTTTAACCATTTGAAGCCAAAAAGCCATTGAATCCCAACTGTTCTTCATAACTGGTAAAATTTCGATTCCTTCTTTTTTCAAAATCATGATGTGCAACGTGTAGATCTCATTACCCTGGTCATTATGAGCTTTGAATGGTTTAAATTGGTTGAGTATTTGCAAAGTTATGTTGTCTCAAAGTTTGGTATGTGAATATGTTTTTGTTTAATGCTTGCTGTGTAGTTCGATTTAGTGAAAATAATGCTTAGATTCATGATGTGCATTGCTTGTTGTTTCTATTGATATGTTGTTTTGCCATTTCTGGAAAATAATTTTGCACAATTTCGATTGAAGAAGATGATGTGTGTTGATGCTACAGTAAAACCCTAATGCCAAAGCCAGAACTCGCGTTTTCTGCATTTTGAATCGTGTGTTGCATGCCCTTCCACTGTTCCATTGCCATGCTGCTAGTCATCGCTTGCCACGCAGGATAAACGCAACGCTGCGTTTCATTTAGTTTCCCTTTTAATTACCATAATGCCATCGACTCCATTTATTTAAATCAATTCATTTTAATTGTTCAATATTATTTCATTTTGGTTACACAACTTACAAAATTCATAACATCTCCATTTTAATTCCAAATTTCATGGAAATTTTTGCATTATGCTCTGATTGATGTCTAGTATTTTATCATGATTTTTGCTGATTTTTTGGATGGTCGAATTTTTAATGGTATTAGGGTTTTGTTCATGTATGCATATTTTGTACCCTTTGCCAAATCCTTTGTGAAATTGTGATGCATTATCCATTTGATCTGAAATTGTTTGTGCACAAACTAGACTCACTCATGGTGATTTTGGTATAGAGTTTGTGAATTTATCTTATCTGGTCATTGAGTTATGAATTTTTGAATTAGGGTGTGACAATTTGTGTCACACCATTGATGTACAATTTCATGATTTTCTTTACCATGCCTCCTGACCTCTAATTGATGTGAATTTTTGCATGAACCTACTCTTGTATGTCTAGTTCACATGTGAATTTTCTTGGAATTATTTGTGGCATTTTCTAATTGTTTGAGATTTTCTCCCCTGTTTGACCAAAATGTTGACTTGTGTGATACATGTTGCCATTTCCTTTGTGAAATTCTCATACTTCATTGGATGAATTTGAAATTTTACATGTGATTAGTAGACATCCTAAGCTTTGTCATGGTGTTAATCCCATTCATTTCTTATTTGTTATCACTGATTTATGAATTTTTGAAGTTGATACATGTTTGGTTGACTTCTTTGAGCATGCTTAAACTTGCTTTGACTTTCTGATTTTTATTGACTATCTTCCCATGATCCAAATGAGCTGAAATTTTATATGCATGTCATGTTATGGATTGTGATTGACCATGAATTATTTTATGATTTTTGGAATTAATTATGATTGGTTTTGAGTTAAGTCTTGCTGTTGACTTCTATGAGCTTTCATTTGCCATGCTTTGACTTCTTTTGCTTATGAAATCATGATGATGAATGATATGAATGTGGGACCAATTGAGTTTGTTTCTTAATTGTTTAAACTTGATTTTGGTTGACTATCCCTTGCTGTTTTGACTTTCTCATCTCATTTTGACCCTAGGCTTGTCCTAGTGGTCCTGTTGCTTATGTTTGAGTTCATTGTTTCAGGTTAAGCAACAATGCTTCAAAGAGAACAATCAAATTTGATTAAGCTTAAGTGTTTATCATGAGCTAACCTCTTTGTTTTGTAGGTGGCTTGACTCATGTGACTTGAGTCTTGTGCTTTGCACATTCATCTGATTATGTTGACTGTTAATTCTATTCTCATTTTGCTTTGACTTTTGAATTGTGTACTGATTCTGTTTGACTATTTCAGGTACCATTAGTTGCTTAGTTCTTTGAACTTGCTTTGCTTTGCTTTAATAGCAATTTGCATTGAGGTATAATTCCTTATTCTTCATGTAGTCTGGAAGACCTGGCCTGTTATTTGGCCAGGCAACTGTCTGAAGTCCTCCTTAAGAGGCAATGCTTGTGTGTGTTTACTTTTGTCCCAAGCAGGAAAAGTCCTTCAAATAAGGCAATTGGTAGATCAAAGAGATAAGCAACCTATCTCCTACTATTCTGTGAGTCTTCTCCTTGCTCCCATTACATGGTTGTAGCATTGAGATCCAAACCCAAGATCTATAGAGTCTAATATGTGGAGAGAGTTCCTACTTTCTGAACTCCCACACCTTCTGATATTCAAATGCTCTCCCTGACCAGGGATAAGAGCAATGAGGCACACCCCTCATATCCTTTCATCTGCTTCACCTTAGCCCCTCAATGGCAAGGTTAAGAGCACCTGTGACCCTATTCCAGTTGGCTTCAATGCCTAACCCTTTTGTATGAGCCTCCTTGTTTGGTTATAGTGTGTGTTGATTGACTTCATTGATTGTTTGTTGTTTCATATGCACATGTTTGCTTGTATGCTCTATGCATTTATCATCATTAATTGCTCATCAATGCATAACCATCTCATTTGTCTTTGTGACTTATCATTGCTGTTTACCCATTGAGGACAATTGTAAGACCATCCATTGGCCATTGCTCCTGGGATATGGAAGTGAGTATAAGACCATAACCTTGGCCACTCATTTTATCTTTGCTTGATGCATTTGTTTGATTGTATGTGAGGATGCAACTGTAAGTCCCTGCAAGTTGGCATTTGCTTTCCTATGATCACATGTTGTTTTGTTTGTTGTATGTGAGGATACAATTGTAAGTCCCTGCAAGTTGGCATTTGTATTCCTAGGACCATACTGTGGAGGTTAGAGTAAGTCCAGACAGATTGGCATCTGACATCCATGTTTTGCTTTTGTTTGTGTATGTGAGGATACAACTGTAAGTCCCTGCAAGTTGGCGTTTGTATTCCTAGGACCATACTGTGGAGGTTAGGGTAAGCCCAGACAGATTGGCATCTGACGTCCATGTTTTGCTTTTCTTTGTTTATGTGAGGATGCAATTGTAAGTCCCTGTAAGTTGGCATTTGCTTTCCTGTGATCATAAGTTGCATTTGTTTGTTGTATGTGAGGATACAATTGTAAGTCCCTGCAAGTTGGCATTTGCTTTCCTAGGATCATATGTTGGATATTGGTATAAGTCCAGACAGATTGGCATCCGGTATCCAAGTTTCTTTTTGTTTTAGGAGATTAGTGTAAGTCCATTGAGTGGCATCTGATATCCAGTTTTGTTTTAGGAGATTGGTATAAGCCCAGTGATTGGCATCCGATATCCGCTTTTGTTGACTTTCTTCTTTGTTTGTTTGTTATTATCCATTGCTCATTCCAAAGGACACACTTGAATCATCTCCTATATGATTTCAAGAGGTGAACCTTCTAAGAAGTTTTACAATCCATCTTCATTCATTCATCCTCATTATGTCCTAAACCTTTTCACATTTTGATTTCAAACTTGACATAGATATTGTGCGAACATCTTCATGCTTTCAAACTAAAAACCTGGACCCAAGTCCTTGACTTTTTTAAAAACTCCATTTCATAACACTTCTTTTGAATCAATCTTAATCATACTTTGACTCCACTTTCATAATCACAATCAATTAACTTCACTCATTCACTTGTTTTGGCTTTGCCCATTGTTAATCTTTTCATGCATTAGCCATAGGTTTCAATTATCATTGTGGTTGATGTAAACCTCACCCTATCTTTTAGTGAGTTGACTATAAGACTTCCGTACTGAAAACAGGGCTAACCCCTCTAGTACGTCGAAGCTATCCTCGCATGGTGGATGTTGGTTTTGGTCGAGTGTTCTCCCATTGATAATGAAAAGCCTCAGTGCTTGTGTTTAAAATTGAATCCACCAACTTTTGGAAATCTTTTAGCCGAACTACGGCGTTTTGATCCTTACCTTTGATGGAAGGTACGTAGGCAGCGGGTTCATCCGTTCAAACCCAATAATAAAATTGTATATTCTTTCCTCATCATCCCAATCATGTTTGCACAATGCTTATGTCATAACAAATAACAATTTTATACAACAAGTGTGAAAAGGGCTCCCTAGGAGTACCTAGGACGTAGTGGGTGCCTAACACCTTCCCATTGCGTAATTTACCCCTTACCCAGACTCTCTGATCTTTTTATTAGTTTTCTACGTGTAAAACTTTTTAGGCTTTTGTTCACTTTTTAGCCAGTCCTTTGGATAAATAAAAGTGCGGTGGCGACTCGAAAATCATTGTATGCTTTGCTTATGGTTTAACCAATAAATCATATAGCGACGAATACACCGCTACAGTGTGCCCTGAGGAGTAATAATCACTGCCCCAATACAATTTCCATATTGATTTACAGCGCCATCAAACACCATACTCCATCTGGAACCAGGTTCTGGCCCTTCATCGAGCGTAAGCTCATCGCAATCTTTCATTTTCAAATATAGAATCTCCTCATCTGGGAAGTCGTACTGAACTGACTGATAATCTTCGATTGGTTGATGTGCCAAGTGGTCAGCCAAGATACTACCTTTTATCGCCTTCTGAGCTCGATACTCAATATCATATTCCGATAAAAACATATGCCAACGGGAAATCCTCCCCGTTAAAGTAGGCTTCTCGAAGATATACTTGATTGGATCCATCTTGGATATCAACCAAGTCGTATGATTCAACATATACTGGCGTAAGCGCTTAGTAGCCCAAGCCAAAGCACAACATGTCTTCTCAAGCATTGAGTATCGAGACTCACAATCAGTAAACTTCTTACTCAAGTAGTAAATAGCATATTCTTTCTTCCTAGATTCATCTTGCTGACCAAGGACACAATCCATTGAGTCTTCGAGGACTGTCAGATACATAATCAACGGTCTTCCTTCCACAGGCGGAGACAGAATCGGAGGTTCATACAAATACTCTTTAATGCTATCAAAAGCTTTTTGGCAATCCTCGGTCCAATCATGAGATTGATCTTTCCGGAGGAGCTTGAATATTGGCGCACATGTGGCAGTCATGTGGGAAATGAATCTGGAGATATAATTCAAACGGCCAAGAAAACCTCAGACTTGTTTCTCAGTTTTGGGCGCAGGCATCTCTTGTATTGCTTTGACCTTTGCAGGATCAACCTCAATACCTGTTGGGATTCAGACGAAGGTTATATTTTCTCAAACGCTGAAAAAGCTTTAACAAGTGCTCTACATGCTCAACTTCCGTTCTTGACTTTGCGATCATATCATCAACATATACCTCGATCTCCTTGTGCATCATATCATGAAACAATGTGGTCATAGCTCGTTGATACGTGGCTCCGGCGTTCTTCAAACCGAAGGGCATCACTCAATAACAGAATGTTCCCCAAGGTGTGATGAATGTTGTCTTCTCCATATCCTCGGGTGCCATCTTAATCTGATTATATCCGGAAAATCCATCCATAAATGAGAAGACATTGAATTTAGCTATATTGTCTACCAACATATCAATATGTGGTAGAGGGAAATCATCTTTCAGACTAGCTTTATTCAAGTCTTTATAGTCCACACACATTCGGACTTTTCCATCTTTCTTAGGCACAGGCACAATATTGGCCACCCATTGAGGATATGTAGCAGTCACCAGAAACCCCGCATCAATTTGCTTTTGAACTTCCTCCTTGATCTTCACCGCCATATCGGGATGAGTTCTTCTGAGCTTCTGCTTCACAGGCACGCACTCAGGCTTTAAAGGTAGGAAATGTTGCACGATATCTGTATCTAGACCAGGCATGTCTTCATATGACCAAGCGAAGACGTCGACATATTCTCGTAGCAATTCAATCAACCCCTTCTTAACAGATTCTTCTAGGAGTGCCCCAATCTTTACTTCTCGCACACAATCTTCAGACCCCAAGTTGACTGTTTCCAGATTCTCAAGATGCGGCTGAATGACCTTCTCTTCATGCTCAAGTAGACGGGTAATCTCATCAGGAATCTCTTTAACATCATCTTCTTCCGCCTCAAATACAGGGAATTCAAAGTTGGGAGATGGTGTCGGATCATTATGTTCAATGGGTTTGATCAACCTGCATAATGATTTTGGATATAAAAGAGACTTTAGAATTCAAAAAAGGCAAATCATTATGCAGATGAAAAGATTGATTTTGTTCTTATTTTTAGGGTTTTATGTGATCACCAATTTCATGCAAAAGCAAAAAGGGAAAATAATTGGAAAAACAAACATTTAACATGAATTTATTAAATGAAAATATCATTGTATTTATGCGCCAACAATGTCATCACTTCTCCTTTTGGCATGGGAGAAGGGTTTTTAAACATAATGAACATTACTTTGACTTATGGATAACTGTCGGGATGTCAACAGCGACCCAATTATTGCAGACCCCTCCAGGGATGATGAAATTGCCAGAATCCTCTTCCTCTTCTTCCAAAATGGCAGTAACCTCTTCGTCTTGACCCGGTGTGGATGAAACCACCACTTTTGAACAATCCTTGCTTGTTGAAGACCCTAGAAGAATAGCCTATGCCAGCCCGGGACTTGTTGTCTTCCAACTCAATCTTTTGCCCCAAACCAGCAGTTGCACCATGCTCAATGGCCAACTTTGCATCTTTATAGGAAGCAAATGAAGGAGTTCTCTTCTCAACAGGTTCAACAATAGATAATGCCTGGAACGGAGTTCCAACTTCATCCTCAACATCTATATAAGAGAAGGAAGACAAATGGCTTACCAGGAGGGCCTTTTCTCCCCCTACCACCACCAGCTTCTTATTCTTCACAAATTTCAGTTTATGGTGTAGGGTGGATGTCACGGTGCCAGCCTCGTGAATCCATGGTCTGCCTAAGAGACAACTATACGATGGGTGAATGTCCATAACCTGGAAGGTAATCTGGAAATCACTTGGTCCGATTTTGACTGGGAGATCAACCTCACCAATCACCGTCTTGCGAGACCCATCGAAAGCCTTCATAACTACTCCACTCTTCCTCATGGGAGGCCCCTGGTATGATAACTTCGTAAGAATGGATTTTGGCAATACATTCAATGATGACCCAGTGTCCACCAGCACATTGGACATGGCATCATCCTTGCAGCTCATGGATATGTGTAATGCCAAGTTGTGGTCTCTTCCCTCCTCGGGGAGATCAGCGTCACAAAAACTCAAATTGTTACAAGCGGTGATGTTTGCAACAATACTGTCAAATTTCTCAATCATGACGTCGTGATCTACGTACGCCACATCCAACACCTTCTGCAGAGCTTCTCGGTGTGGTTCTGAATTCAATAGTAATGATAACACAGATATTTTGGATGGCGTTTGTAGAAGCTGATCAACCACGTTGTACTCACTTCTCTTGATGAGCCTCATCATCTCATCACAATCTTCTTTCGTATTGCCACTCGGGCCAGTAGAAGCAGGAGTTCTCAACGTAGAGGTGGGTTTAGCAACAAGTGCCGAATTCGGAGCATTCACAGCATTCCCAATCGGGCTTTCAGCATAATCAGCATTGTCATTCCTTCGAACGTCAACTTGTGGTTTCGGCGGGGCCGAAAAAACATGACCACTGCGGGTCAAGCCACTAACGTCAGCAATATTAACAATAGATGAAGAGGTTATGGGCACCTCATTCCCATTTTCCACTACTACAACATTGTAGCGATAGGGGACTGCCTTCTCGGAAGAGTACGGTATAGGACCGAATGGCTTAATAGTCAGAGCAGGAGAAACCTTCGGCTTGCTACCATCATACTTGATGACAACAGGCTCAGGTATCCGGAATACTGGAGAAATTACGTTGACTTCAACAGCGTCTTCGTCAACGTTTCTGTTTTGAAGGATCTCAATGACTCTTTCATCAAGCATTTCTTGAACATCCTTGCGCACCTGGCGACAACCTCTCTGATTGACAGAACAGACTCGACATCTATCGTGATCGTGTTCATAATGGCTATAATCACACAGTAAACGATGCATCTCAACCAGCGATTGTCGAATATGACTGACATATTTGACCTTGTACTTGCCAGGACAGCCCTGGACCATATTGACAGATTTCCCATGCTCGGGCAATGGGTTCTTCTTCACATTCGGACCTACGTCCTCGAAAAACAAAATCCCACTTCTCACAAGGTCTTGCACCTTGGTCTTCAAGGGATAACAATTCTCCACGTCATGTCCGGGAGCGTCAGAATGATATACATAGTGAAGCTCAGGCTTGTACCACCACTGGGGGTTAGCAGGTACAGCGGGAGGATCTCGTGGAGTGATTAACTTTCTATCAATCAAAGATGGATAGAGTTCAGCGTAAGTCATCGGAATTGGATCAAAGGTGACCCTCTTCCTCTCATTGTTGTTATTGTTTCGAGGCTGGTAGGCCTGTTGTTATGGACGCTGTGGTTGTTGCTGATATTGCCGAGTTTGTTGTTGTTAATAATGTTGTGCTTCTCTGAAAACAGGTGCTATATGAGCCACCTGATGCTGGTTGTTAATGGGGCGGGCAATCTTCCTCTTCACAGAGGGTCTTCTCTTAACATGGGAAGACACAACATGTGCCTCTCCCTCCTTCTTCTTTGCAAAGCTTCCATATCTCTTTGCTGAAGAGCCTTCATCTCTAGTCAAACGTCCTTCACGGACCCCTTCTTCCAATCTCATTCTCATATTCACCATCTCGGTGAAGTCCGAGGGAGCATTGGCTATCATTTTCTCATAGTAAAATAAACTCAAGGTCTTCAAAAATATCTTGGTCATCTCTTTCTCCTCAAGGGGTGGCACTATCTGAGCTGCCAACTCGTGCCATCTTTGGGCGTACTCTTTGAAGGTCTCTTTCTCTTTCTGGGACATTGCCCTTAGCTGGTCCCTATCAGGAGCCATATCCACATTATATTTATATTGCTTGACGAAGGCCTCGCCAAGATCGTTGAAAGAGAGGATGTTCGAACTTTCCAGACCCATGTACCACCGGAGAGCGGCGCCGGATAGACTATCTTGGAAATAGTGGATGAGCAGTTAGTCATTATCAGTTTGCGTCGACATCTTGCGAGCATACATCACAAGATGGCTGAGAGGGCATGTGTTTCCCTTATAATTCTCAAAGTCAGATACTTTGAATTTAATAGGGATCTTCATGTTGGGCACAAGGCACAACTCAGCAGCACTTTTACCAAAGAGGTCTTTCCCCCTCAGAGTTTTCAGTTCCTTGCGAAGCTCAAGGAATTGGTCTTTCATATCATCCATCTTTTCATAAACATCTGGACCTTCAGATGGTTCAGAATGGTAGATGGTGTCTTCAACTCTCGGTAATGTGTGCATAACGGGAGGTGGGACTGAAAGGACCGGGCTAGATGCCGGCAAGGAAGCAAGGGTAGGAGCGAAACCTTCTGGCATAAAATTGGCAGGCATTCCCCACGGGAACCCGGCCAGCATAGATGGCGCAAGGTGGGCTGTTGCAGCAGGCACAATAGAAGTCACGATCTCAGAAATGACCGTCCTCTGGGGAGGAGTTGCAGGTGTTGGAGAAGACTGGCTCTGGGCAGCCATGAATGACTCCATTAGGGCAGTCAATATGGCTACTTCTTCCTTCAGCTCACGGTTCTCTCGTTCCAAATGATCCATCATTCTCGAAGAGTTGGCTCTGGTGTAGTACCGGTGAGTCAGCTTATCTTCAAAATAAATGAAGAACACAGAGTTAGACCAAAGAACGAGAAGCCTGGAGCAAAAAACCTGCTTATGCACATGATGCATGCAATGCTTGTGCACATGATTTATTTTTGTTTGTCAAAGGAACTTTTAGAGTTCTATTTGCAAATATTGGAGATATTAAACATTTATCACATATGGAAATATTTCGTCAATAATATCTGGGAAATGGCTTTTCATCAAAGAAGTACAACATTGATAACCAAATACAAGAGAAAAGGAAAAATAATCATCCTATGGATCCCTAGAAACAATCATCTAAAGCTCGAGACACAGGAAGATAAGATGCACGAAGCCTCTTCACCTCCTCCTCATAGGCTGCCTCCATATCTGCCTTCTCCTTGGCGAGTTGATCGTACTTCCTCTTCCAAAACTTGGAAGACTGAGGAAGTAGAGAAGTCCACGCATCATTAGGATCATTAATAACCTGATGCTCGAGGAACTCTATCAAAGCATCCTTCTCCTTGATCTGCTGAAGAAACTCTTCTCGTTCACGGATCCAAGCACGTGAACGGTCTTCATCTCTCAACTTCTCTACTCCTTGGTCAGGGAGGGTTGAAGGCCAAACCGCAACCAAAGGTGTAGGTCTCGGATACTCGTAAGGCATGAGGTACTCAGAAGCTCTCCTCCTAACCCAAGCAGTATAAGGTTCCAAAGCAATACAATTCTTCGGTCCCAACTCCTTCCTTCCTTTCCTATGGATCTTGCGCCAAGCGCGGACCATCCTGTCCTTCAAGCCTTGGGGATCTTTATGAAATTCTGGCATAGTTAGAGTTCAAATGTTCTACTCCAAGTCATGACATCTGATCCAACATTGTTACTAATACAACAAGATAGTTATACAAATTAAAACCCATTACTAATCTGCACACATTCACCGATGTCACGACATCTGCTACTATATCTCCATAGAGTGGATGAACACCCAGTTCTGTCCATCTGGTACAAAGACACAGCAGAGATCAAACATAGCACTTATTTCTGTTGAGCCTGCACAGTTCTCAGCATGATGTCTCAACATTGATTTGAACATCACCTATTACAGCATTACAGTTTGTTGTACTGTAAAAGATCAACCAGGCTATACTTTAGTATCAGCTGACATAGATAACTGTCATAACATCCAATTAGACATTTAGACAATGGGCCATATGCCAGATCTGTTATCCTCCTGAAAAACAGACTGAAATAAATACTGAACTTTTACATTGCAGCACTTGGGCCTTGTACTTGTATTTCCTAAAATTAAGGTTAAGTAAGTTAACCTAATTTCCACATATTAGGGTGCTAACAAATAGGCTATTTGTTAGGTTCATTAATTGTAGCTCAATTGTTAGTTTCCTGGATTTTAGCTCAGCTGTTGGATTCCTGAAAAAGAGCCTGAGAAAAATACTGAAACAGAAAAACTAACCATCCTACAATTTAGCATATGCTGTCTGGAATGAATGTCACACCATTCCATTTGACGTCCAGAACATAGGCCATATGCTAAGTCTGTTATTTTCCTTAAAATAGACTGTACTAAATGTTGTACTATAAAAGACCAACCAGTCTATTATTCAGTATATGCTGTCAATGATGAATGTCATAACATTCTGTTTGACATTCAGACAGTAGGCTATGTACCAGGTCTATTATTCTCTTGACAAACAAACTGAAATACATACTGAGTTATAACAGACAGGATTATAACGTGCAAAAGGTAAAAACACAAGTAATTGTTAACCCAGTTCGGTACAACATCACCTACTCTGGGGGCATACCAAGCCAGGAAGAAGATCCACTATCAGCAGTATTAATTCAGAGTTAAACTCCCCCGTTTACAACTCTTCACTTAATCCCTACCCAATGCAATCTATACCTAGGAACTCCTAGATAGAAACCACCAGTTTCCATTCCTATCACTACAATTCCAATGTAATGCTAAACAACTTGAACTTGCTTCACAGCTTCGTTCAAGACCATAACAACTCTTACCTACAGGCTTTGAGTTACAAATAATCTCATGCTTTAAGCACTGAGAAACACATGGTAACCTTCCCACAGGTTGGGAGGTTTACCTCACACACACACCCCTAATTTTACATTGTTTGAGGCTTATGAAACCTAGGTTACAATCTTCTATTTATAACCTAAACACCCAACTGGATTTGGGCCTTCAGAAATTGCAGCAAACTTCTCCTTTGCTGTTACAAATCCAGCAGAAAACTTCTTCTATAATCAAGGTCTTCAACCTTTTAGTTCCTAAAATATCTCCATATTTAGGAACTGTATATTCACCAAATATTCTGATTGAGTCTTCAAGACCTCCACAAATAACGCCACATAGGATTCTAACTAATCCCAGAATATTGAATCAGTTAACACATAACAGAATTAACTAATTCAGTTTTATACACAGGCGCGATGTCACAGTCACGATGTTATGACATCCTACATGACATGTTGGTCCAGATGTTAAACTTCTTCAACAAACATATTAAAACAACAGAGGTGATTACATCATTTGTTTTACAAAATTAATGCCAATCCTAAGGTACTAACAATCTCCCCCTTTGGCAAATTTTAGCTAAAACAAATAAACATTACACTAGACACCACATCCCAATATGGGTCTGCACTTCCTCTTTGTCATTGTCAGCACCATCACGAACACCAACTTTGGTGTACATGAAGAAGAAGTTGTACAAGAATCAGATCACAAGACACAACTGTCCTCTTAACTCAGATCACAAGACACAAGTGATATACCCAGTTAGTGACTTTTGTGCCTGAAGCCAACTTCTGCTCGCTACCACATTTTGCTTGCTTCTGGTACATTCTCAGGATAATGTTTCTCTCCCCCTTTTTAGCTAAACATTTATAAATGAAACCTTCACAAAACCAGATCCAGGCGCAGTATGCCCAAATCTTAACAAATCCCATGGTTTAGAGGGAATGGAATGTCGCTCTTGAGAAGAGGAGTGCTGATACATCCTTTAAATAGGCCAGACCGTGCTTAGGAATTAACGGTAGGAGTAAATGCTTGGTCAAGATCCATAAATATTTGCTGAGAATCAGTCAGAGAATCACCAACAATATCCCAGACTATCTTTGAATACCTTTTATAGCTCTTGACTGTTTCTTTTCAGAAACAACAGTTCCAATGCATGTAGACTATTCCATATATGTTGTCAGACACGTTGCAAGCGATGTCTTAACATTCAACACGGCATTTTCCTGCATTCTTCATGTATTCTCCCTATCATCATTTCCTAAAACCACTTTCGTACCTCCAGTGGTAGCTTGACATCTGGCACCACTACAGCCAAAATCACAAACACCAGTAGATGGTTACTCCCCCTGTACTACACAACTGTAACACTCAAGCTTATTCTAATATATCATAATGAGACACACCACATCCATATTTCCTCATGACTGTAAGTTTTAGAAGGAATTAACATTATTGTCCAAGGCAATGTCATGACATCCGGTCAGACATTCTTCTGCTCACTCAGCCTTGACACACACCACATCATCCCAATAACTAACAAGGTGCCATACCTAGTTATCTGAGAACACATAGACCACAAGCTTGATGATTACTTGCAGCGCAAAGACATAACTCCCCCTGTCATGAACAACCAACTCTCCTCTTGAAACTTGGAGATCACACATGAACATATCCAACACCCCAAAGTTGGACCTTCACATACTTCCTGATTCAAAGAGAACCCAGACCACTTGATGAATGAAAAACATAAGACGCATCTTCATGTCTTCAAGAGCACTCCCTCTGTTCAACCTTCTTGGCTGAACACATCCACACTCTGTGTCAATCTCTCTTCTAACCAGAACAAAAAGCCACTTCACAAAATGTTCTAACATAAGTTAGGACATCCTTCACAGCATAACAAAGAACCCCATCTGATAATCTTCAGATATCACTGAGTCACCAGCTTGATCCAAAAGAACCCAGACATAAATTGGGACATATACATTCTCATATCATTACAAGAGATAATCTTCCATAGATAGCTCAGAACTCCTACCATAAGCTCCATGAGATGAATAGAAAACACCTCCTTTTGTCTTCAACTTACTACTTTTATGTTCAAAAGTAGTTTGTCTCAGACTTTCCTCAAGAATAATCAGCTGCCATAAGTTGATCATCTTGATTCTTCGAACTCACTTCTGAGATAGACCAAATGCCACTGGTTGATTACCTCCTTCATGAATCCTCATATGAAAAGGTCAAATGCCACTTTTTGATCTCTCCACGTTTATCAGACTTCTCCCAAAGATATTCTGACGTACCAAGTGAGACTTGAACTTCAAGCTACATGTTAAACAAAACTTAGATTCTCTAAGACATGAACATGTAACATCCTCTCCATCCAGCAACTCCAAAGAACTGCAATGAGAACGATCTTTTTGAAGTACCCAATCTACAACTCTGTAGTCCCTTCTATCTTAAGTTGATATGCCACTTTACCAACTAAGATTCTGATGTTGAACCAAATGTCACAACATTGTGTTTTAACATCTAGCTGTTGAATTCAGCTCCTTCTTCTGCCACTTGAAAGAACCTCCCCCTTCACAGAACAAGGGTTCAACGTTCTCATAGACTTGATTTGTGGAACCAAGTTTGAGTAAACAACCTCCATCCTGCAGGTTTGCAGTTAAGTCATCCAAGCTCACACCTTGATGAATCCCTGCTTCTACTCCAAAGACATCAAACATTCTGATGCATGAGTCTTCAGAAGGACCAGTTAGAAACTAACCCTTCAGCTATACCAAGGATTCCACTTCCTAAATCAAGGCTATTTCCATGATGTCAAGAATGTTGCCACTTGTTCTTAACTCCACAGTGTGCATTAGCCAATGCACTTCCTTACCTAGATCAGAAGTAAAGTGATCCAAGTAACCACCATCAAGACTATGATGTCTTCTTCTTCTTGTACACACCAAGGCTGAACATGTTTCTTGCCAGGAAACCTTTTTAGAGATCATACGCTTTTGCTGCCACCAAAGTGATAGATCATAAACCAATGTACTATCCTTCTAGTGATTCTGCACAGGGTCTTGAAGAAGAGATGTTCCAACATCTTTAAGAACATCAGTTATCTTGAGCTCCAAGGATAATCGATTAAATACTTGTACTTGGCACAAGTAGACATTGATCTTAAATCCTTTCCCAATTATCCTTTTAGATACTTCCACCATAAGGGTACTTTGAAAATACTCTTCTTGTGTCAACATCTTCTGCTTGCAAGCACCTCAACCGTTTTGAGAATCTTTCCAGATTAGATTCACCCTTAGGAATGAGAGAGATGAATCCTTCCATGCAAATGTGTCAAACAATCAACCAGAACCCATGTGACACAGGTCAACAGGGAACCAGACCCTAGGCTGACCAAAAGTACTAGTGGAAAAAAAACAACACCAGTCAATAGTAGATATGCATTGCCAGAGCATACTACCTCAACCAACCTATGAATCTTCATATTCTCACTCCTTGAAGGAACTGTCACTTCTGAGCGTGGTGTTTGAATAACAAGATTCATGGTCCCAATCCTCTTAAATGAAATAGCAATTAGGTTACCCCATTATTAACTTCTATCATCCAGGGGACTTGTCTTCCAACACAACATAGTACTTCAGGGAACAACTATCCAACCCTGATCAATCTACAGGAATAAGACAAACAGCAGGAAATAGCACAATGTCACATCTCAACCAGCTCCACTTCTAGAGATCAAACGTCTAAAAGTGACTTTCTTGAGCACACCCACAGTTGACCCTACCCTTGTCAACTTAGCACACGCAGATGTCTCCTCTTCCAGGTCAGGAGTAGGTTCCAAACACAAGTATCCCTTTGTTTGACACCTAAAAACATCTGCTCTTCAACCAGTAGCTGCGTACTTGTTGAACACCATGTTCTAACATCACATAGAACATTAGTTCCACCTCCTTGGGACAATCCCTCCTTGAAAGTCTTCAAGGTCTTCATATACACTACCCAAGAGAGTAAAAGAATCAGTGATCAGGTGATTCGTACCATCCTGAAGTGAGAACGTCATGATGAGTGGACTTGAGAAGACTCAAGTATCTTTGACATCTTCAGTAGATTATGATGTAATCTTGAATACAGCAGCCTTTCATCCACATTAGGGGAAACTACATCAGAGTTTGAGTTTTGCCAGGTATTATGCAGCGGAAATCATAATACAACTCAACCTATGAACACACACTTCACCAGATCAGCCTCCAAGAACATACCTAGTTTGAATATGATTCAATACTAGCACAGCTGTCCCATACAAAGGCCAATTGCCAACCTCTAGAGACAGGTACACACAGTTCCTGCCATGAATAGTCCATCCACCTACTTCAAGGGACCATTCAGGGAAATCACAGAACCTTCCACAGGTTCCAACATCAGTACTAACATAACTCCTTGCAAGATACCAGAAAGTATCCCCCATGGATCTCATCCAGAAATAGAACAGGATGCCTGCTCTGATACCAATTGAAATTCTGGAGTAGTCAGAGTTCAAATGTTCTACTCCAAGTCATGACATCTGATCCAACATTGTTACTAATACAGCAAGACAATTATACAAATTAAAACCCAGTACTAATCTGCACACATTCACCGATGTCACGACATCTGCTACTATATCTCCATAGAGTGGATGAACACCCAGTTCTGTCCATCTGGTACAAAGACACAGCAGAGATCAAACATAACACTTACTTCTGTTGAGCCTGCACAGTTCTCAACATGATGTCTCAACATTGATTTAAACATCACCTGTTACAGCATTACAGTTTGCTGTACTGTAAAAGATCAACCAGGATATACTTCAGTATCAGCTGACATAGATAACTGTCATAACATCCAATTAGACATTTAGACAATGGGCCATATGCCAGATCTGTTATCCTACTGAAAAACAGACTGAAATAAATACTGAACTTTTACATTGCAGCACTTGGGCCTTGTACTTGTATTTCCTAAAATTAAGGTTAAGCAAGTTAACATAATTTCCACATATTAGGGTGCTAACAAATAGGCTATTTGTTAGGTTCATTAATTGTAGCTCAGTTGTTAGTTTCCTGGATTTTAGCTCAGCTGTTGGATTCCTGAAAAAGAGCCTGAGAAAAATACTGAAACAGAAAAACTAACCATCCTACAATTTAGCATATGTTGTCTGGAATGAATGTCACAACATTCCATTTGACGTCCAGAAGATAGGCCATATGCTAAGTCTGTTATTTTCCTGAAAACAGACTGTACTAAATGTTGTACTGTAAAAGACCAACCAGTCTATTATTCAGTATATGCTGTCAATGATGAATGTCATAACATTCTGTTTGACATTCAGACAGTAGGCTATGTACCAGGTCTGTTATTCTCTTGACAAACAGACTGAAATACATACTGAGTTATAACAGACAGGATTATAACGTGCAGAAGGTAAAAACACAAGTAATTGTTAACCCAGTTCGGTACAACATCACCTACTCTGGGGGCATACCAAGCCAGGAAGAAGATCCACTATCATTAGTATTAATTCAGAGTTAAACTCCCCCGTTTACAACTCTTCACTTAATCCCTACCCAATGCAATCTATACCTAGGAACTCCTAGATAGAAACCACCAGTTTCCATTCCTATCACTACAATTCCAATGTAATGCTAAACAACTTGAACTTGCTTCACAGCTTTGTTCAAGACCATAACAACTCTTACCTACAGGCTTTGAGTTACAAATAATCTCATGCTTTGAGCACTGAGAAACACATGGTAACCTTCCCACAGGTTGGGAGGTTTACCTCACACACACCCCTAATTTTACATTGTTTGAGGCTTATGAAACCTAGGTTACAATTTGCTATTTATAACCTAAACACCCAACTGGATTTGGGCCTTCAGAAATCGCAGCAAACTTCTCCTTTGCTGTTACAAATCCAGCAGAAAACTTCTGCTATAATCAAGGTCTTCAACCTTTTAGTTCCTAAAATATCTCCATATTTAGAAACTATATATTCACCAAATATTCTGATTGAGTCTTCAAGACCTCCACAAATAACGCCACATAGGATTCTAACTAATCCCAGAATATTGAATTAGTTAACACATAATAGAATTAACTAATTCAGTTTTATACACAGGCGCGATGTCACAGTCACGATGTTATGACATCCTACATGACATGTTGGTCCAGATGTTGAACTTCTTCAACCCAACATATTAAAACAACAGAGGTGATTACATTATTTGTTTTACAAAATTAATGCCAATCCTAAGGTACTAACACTTTACCCTCCTGAAAGAATACACCCTCTAACAGAATGTTATTGGGTTTATCCTTTAGGGGGAACCCAAGCTGACGACGTGCCAAAACAGGGTTGTAGTTAATCCCACCACATGTACCGAGAAGAGGCACATTGGAGAATTCACCACAAGAGTCGATAATCTGCACACCATCATACACACGGTTGTACCAGAAGATATCATCATTAGTGAGAGACATAAGTCTCGTGGACCACCGTAGACATCCTTTGTTCTCCTTGAAGGCGATCGTCTGCGGTAAGTGAGAAATAAACCACTTATACAACAGAGGCAAAAAGCACACAATGGCACCACCACCCTTTGCATTCCTCATATGCAAAGAGAAATAAGTGTCACCTAACAGAGTCGGAACGGGATTAAGAGTAGAGAAAATCCTAATAGCGTTCACATCCACAAACTTGTCGATGTTGGGGAATAACACTAACCCATAGATGAGAAGTACAAATATGGCCTCAAAGGCGTCCTCACTCATGGCCTTCCCATACATAGTAGCTTGAGCAATGAGGAACTCAGAAGGGAGACCTTGAATTCCACCTTTGGTAGTCATATGAGCACCAACCAGAGATTCATCTATATGCAACATATCAGCGATTTCCTGAGAAGTAGGAATACTCTCCAAGCCACTGAACGGTAACTGGTCTAGAATAGGTATGCCCACAAGGTAGGCATACTCCTCAAGCGTGGGCAAAAGCTGGAAATCCAGAAACGTGAAGCAACGATACAAGGGATCATAAAACTGCACCAATACACTCATCAATCCTTCGTCCACTTGAGTAGTCAGAAGAGAAAGAAGCTTCCCAAAACGAGCCTTGAAACCCAAAGGATCTAGTACATAGGATGTCAAAATTCCTTAACTCTTTCAAGTCGGGTTGTCTGAAACTGTACTTCTTTGTATTCCTTCTTTGTCTTTCCATGTCTGAAAATTTGCAAATAGACCTCTTAAGTTCCTTGAAACTTTTCTTATTATTGATGATATGGATGCAAATGAGTGCATGAATGCATGGATGCAACAATCACACTCAAGGATCAAGCAAAGCACACCAAACAAAGGTTATGGGATGGATCATGTCATCCTTAATATCAATCATCCATTTTGGTGAATTATGGTTTACGCCTTATCAACACCCAAGTTCCATTGATATTAAGGATACATGAACGGATCAACCATGAGTCAAGGGTTTGTTGCAAGCCACGAGCATGGAGTCTCGGTTAAGAACCACCCAAAGGGAGTGTACTAGGGTTTAACCTGCCAAACATGTTCTACAAGAGGTTCCCATAGTCATCATCCCATCTTTCGGATATTATCGGAGAAACGACTACTCGTATTCCAAAAATATTCTCCAGAGAGACTCTAATGAGTGTAGTATCGTGTAACAATCGTATCAAATCTTACACTTGAATGACTTTCGCACTACATCCTAAGAATAGGCCAAGAGGGGCTTGGTAAACTAAGGTCCTTGGCTTCTAAGGTCTATATTGGAATGAGTAATGTCTAACCACAACTACTTGTGTGACATTATTGATCCCAACATGACCTCCACCAAGTGAATGGACTTGCAAGTCAACTTGCTAAGGAATAACTCCACACAAGTCAACAAGACTATGCCATTCTCCTATCCTAAGTGCACTCGAGTTCGGGTATAGAACTCATCTCACAAAGATCACCAAGCATACAAGGAATTAATATTCAAGCAATTCAATCATTACATACAATACAATAATCCCCAATTGGACAAAAATATGTCACAAAACAATATACAATACAATACAATAAATATGAAAAGTAGGCAAAACCCACTAGGCAAATGGTCCCCAGTGGAGTCGCCACTTTTCTGTAGCGGGGTATTCGTTACCATTAGAGATATTGACTAAATCTAAGGTAAACTATACAAGTCGAGTCGCCACCGCACTTCTATTTATCCAAAGGAATGGTTAGAAAGCGAATAAAAACCTAAAAGTTTTATCGAATAAAAAACTAGTAAAAATGTCAGAGATCTGGGTAAGGGGGTTGGTTATGCAATGGGAAGGTTTTAAGCACCCAAAACATCCTAGGTACTCCTAGGGAGCCCTTTTCATACTTTTTGTAAGGTTGGTATTTTGTGAAAATTTGTTTGTGCAAACATGATTGAAGAGATGAGAAGAGAATATACAAGTTTATTTACATTTTGTGTTTGGATGGATAAACCCATTGCCTACGTACCATCTTAAAAAAGATTAGGATCAAAACCTCGTAGTTCGGGGTAAAAATCTCAAAAATGAGTTGGTGAATTGATTGGTCCAAAAGCCTTAAGGTCTTTTGTTATCCAAGGGAGAAAACTCAACCTAAAACCACAAATCCACCATGTGAGGATAACTTCAACATGCTAGTGAGGGGTTAACCCTATAATAAGCATGGAAGACTCATTGTCCATCACTAAGGATATAGGTGAGTATTACATCTACCTCAAGGATAACTCAAACCTAATAGCTAAAGGTTATGAAAAAGTTTTGATTAAGAGAGTGGCCATTGAAACCACAAAATGTATTTGAATGAGTGGTATTTACCAATGAAAGTATTTACAAAATATGGTCAAAGTTGACTTAAAGATTCAATTCAAAATAAGTGTTTAAGAAAAGAAAGTTTGAAAATCAAAAGCATAAGGCTTAGGTTTCTAATGTTTGAAAACAAGTGTTAAATGTTTGCACAAAAAGTTTTGGCTTAGGTTAGAGTGCAGGGAAGAAGAAGAATGGCTAAAGTCCTAATCATACAAGAGATAAGGGATAAGAAACAAGACCACAAATGGAGTTCCCCTCTTGAGATCATATTGATGATCCAAGTATCTCCCATCCTTTGGAATATGCAAGCAAAATTATAGTAAGCTCAAACAACAATCAAACAAGTCTCTTAAGAGATCCTCAATGCATCTTGTATCTTTCACTTTGGATGAACATGGCAATGGTTCTTCACTTTGAGCTCTCATAGAATTCCCTAGCACAGAAACACACACATCAAAAGTTCCATGAAGTAAATCAATAATGGACAAGAGTGAGTTTAGAGGTT
This sequence comes from Lathyrus oleraceus, assembly GCF_024323335.1. NCBI lineage: Eukaryota > Viridiplantae > Streptophyta > Magnoliopsida > Fabales > Fabaceae > Lathyrus > Lathyrus oleraceus. Next base: position 146,531,586 of record NC_066580.1, read on the forward strand.
TGGTCCTTCTAATCCATCTTCGTCATTAAGGTCCTTTTACTCCAATTTGCATAGGGAATGTCCTAGAAACTAAGTCCATTTGTCCATTTCTTTGCATTTGGTCCATAATAGTCAAAACAAAACACAAGCAAAATAATATATACACAATTATGGGCTCAAGTGAGCAAAAGGCAAATTGCATTAACATAAACATGTGCTCAAGTGAGCAAAAGGGGAAAAGCAAATGAATAATATGTACAAGAATAGTAAATTGCATAAAAATAAAGAGCAAAAAGTAAATGTTAATTGTTAATGGTTAATGTTAGTAGTTAGTGTGCCATAAGGCAAATTTAGCGCTATGTTAAGCAATCGTAATTGGACTTATGTAGAAGTCACAACTATCTGAGGCCGGTCAATAATAATGTAGGCAACAAACACAAGTTAGAAGTCTTGATTAGTGAACCAAGTTCCAACAACTTGCCATGCCAAAAAGAAGATGAGAAATGATCTTGTATTGGTTTAAGCCTTTTGCATGATTTAGAAAGCAACCTATCCTTAATGCAAAGCCATTCACTTGATCATTTGATCAAGATGAATTAGATTTGAATCAAGGAAGATTAAACCTCCCTAATCAATGCTAACTTATCAACCTTTAACTCATTGATCAAAAAGAAAAGAAGAAGAAGAAGATGAAGATGGATAATGGAAATGAAGAACATAAAGTGCATTAAGTAAAATGGAATGTACCAATCCATAAATGTTGACCAAAGATAGGGAAGATCAAGGTCAAATTCTCAAAATCAGAAATGAGATGAAGATTGGAAGTCAAGAAATAGACAAAGCATTTTTGGCATTTTTAATATTTGAAAATAAACTTGAATTAAAATATTAAAGAAAGGTCAAACTTCAAATTCACTTCAAATCAACTTTAAAAAGTCCAAGTGAATTATCCCAAGTTCAACATGGTCAAACAAAGTTTGACAAAAAATTTCAGCATTTTTAAAAGTCAGAAACTATTTTTAATCAATTAAAAATGAATAAAAAATAATCTAATTGAACTAAAATCTCAAATAAATCTCAAATCAATTAATAAATTGATGAGAATATTTTTCATAGGTCCATCATCATTCAAAGAGGTTAGAAAAATATTTTTGTATTTTTTGAATATCAAAAACTATTTAAAATGAATTAAAAATAACCAGAAAAGAGAAAATTCACAAAAAATATCAAATGATAAAATAAAAAATATTAAAAATCAATTTTAGAAACTAGAATTAAAAAGAGAAATAATGCAATTGGTCCCATATTTTTTGGACCAATAATAAAAGAGATATGAATTTTTGAAATAAAAGGAAATAAAGAAAATAAAATCAGAAATTGGAAAATAGCAAAAATCAGAGAGCGTTGGATGGATCCTCATTAATTGACGTGGAGGATCTAATGGTCATGGCATGCACCCGCACCAAAGTCCTCAGTTAATGCAACCACACACTGAATTAAAATAAGTCATATCATTGGAGGGTGGAGATTAGATCTGGGAATTAGCATCAACGATCCATATTGAATCTGGAAATGAGACGGTGGCCAGCGCCATCGTCTTCTCCGGTGAGCTCCGGCGAAGCTCAAAAAATGCAGACATGCAAATGCTCATTAAAATGGACGATCTAGGCACCAATCGAAAGATGAAGTGATGTATATCACTCCTATACCACTCACTTCCACTCTAGATTCATATTAAGAGAGAAATCAGAGATGGAAGCTTGATGGTGTTCATCATGAACTTGCTCGATTTCAGAAATTAAGCATACAACAAGGATGCCTCTATAGAGAGGACTTCAGACAACACAATATCAAGGCCAATAGATCAAGGAACAAAGAGATTCGAAGCAAACACCAGTTGATCCACACCTTTGGATTATGAAGATTTGAGTCCCTTTCCTTGGTTCCTTTTGCAAAACAGAACTTCTATGAATCAAATGATGAAGGTTTAGGAACTTTAGATCTGAAGATTCAACCAAATTCAATTGAATTTCAGATCTGAATTTTTGAAGAAAATGGATTTAGTTCCTTTGGTATGGTTGGGAATTCACTCTTGCAGCATTTCAGGCGCCCTTAGGTTGGAAAATTATGAAGCATAGCACATGTATTTATAGCTGGAAATGGATGAACAAGTGAGTTTACTCGTGTGCATGGCAAATGGATTTCTCCTTGCATGGGCTCGTATGATCATGTGGAAGGCCCATTGATGATTGGAATGACCTGCTGAGTTCATGTGAATTATAAATGAACGTGTACATTGAGTATAAACAGCTCATGCATGGCAATTTGAATTTAATTTCACAAAATGCATTAAATCTTCATGTCTTTGAAAATGGTGCTTCCAAACTCCAAATGCTACCTCATGAGTAATGGTTAGAAAGCTTGTTGCATAAGGAACAAATGATATGTTGATCAAAATTTCAATTGGGCCTTGGAAATTAATGAATTTTGAGTTTAAAGTGTAAGGTGCAAAACATGCATAAGTGAAGTTTCCAAATTTGGCCAATGTTCAAGCCCTTCTATCTCAATGATGAAAGCTCCAAATGATAAAACCTTCAACATGAAAGTTGTAGATATTTTCAAAATGATCAATTTGAACTTAAATTTTGCATCATTTGGATTTTGGATGAAGAAGTTATGGGCACTTGAAGTTGGACTTTTTTCCATTTCAATGCATTTGGCCCAAAGTGACCTATAATGTTTTGCATTATCACATGTATTTATTTTGAGATTTTGAAATTTTTATCAACATAACATTTGAATTAGACACAATACGATTTCCAATGCATTTGGTCGCACCTCAAAATCATAAAAAATGAATGAGTTATGTTCTTGGGAAGTTGACCCAAAATTAGGGTTTCAGTCAAAATGACCTATAATGTCTTGAATGGAAGATGACTTTCCAAACTTCAAATCAAATTTTGATGAACATGAAAGTTGTTCATATTGTTCTTAAGAACATTTTTTCTCTTGGGATCATCTCCATTTGATCAACATATAAAACGTTAGGTCTCAGTGCATTTCAAAATAATCAGATGAATTGACTGATCAACTTTTCAAGTCCACAACTCATATCTTGATGAATTGATGATTGAGGGCACTCAAATAAGTTCAAATATGCATGGAATGATGAATTAAAGAAATTCCCTTGATTGTATTTGACCATGGGCTGAGGTTGCTTCATGAGCAGGGCATTGTTGATGACTAGATGAATTAGGGTTTCCTTGAGAATCAAACCTCAAATCCTTTGACTTGCTTTGATCAAAATGATGAATTGAGATACTAGGGAGGCATATTTGATGGATGAGAGCTTTGGGAACCATTATCATGCTTGCTTTCATCTCCTCTTGACCTTATTATGTGCACAAAGGATCTCCTAGAAGCCTTTAGACCTTGTGGTTGCTCAAGCTACAAACAAGAAATGTTAGTGACATATTTTTGTGCTTTTGGTTAATAAATAAAATGAGAAGAGCAATGATATACAATTCAAGCATGCTTGGTGATCTCAAACCACTCACAAGAGGTCCCACCCAAAGGCAAAGGGAACCAAGATGCTCATGATCCTTGAGGCTTTGCAAATGCAATGTTATGATGTCATGAGGGATCTTTAGGGCCAAAATTGGGGTCTTTCAACAGCAAATACATGAGCTGGCCGATCAAGACGCATCACAGTCAAATTGGGAACTTCATTCCAAAATTTCACCATAATCATTGAAACCAACGTTGCAAGAGCATCTGCCATCCGGTTTTCGTCTCGAGGGATATGATAGAACTCAACCTTTGTAAAGAAAGTATAAATCCTCCTTACATAATCTCTATATGGTATCAAACCGGGTTGATTTGTCTCCTATTCACCTTTGATCTGATTCACAACCAAAGCTGAATATCCATAGACGTCCAACTATTTTATTCTGAGATCAATGGCTTCTTCAAGCCCTATAATGCAAGCTTCATACTCGGCCATATTGTTTGTACACTTGAAAGTTAATCTAGCTGTGAACTGAAAATGAGTGCCTTGAGGAGTAATAATCATTGCCCCAATGCCATTACCATAAGAATTAACAGCTCCATCAAATACCATGCCCTAACGGGAACCAGGTTTTGGCCCTTCTTCAAGCAATGGTTCATCGCAATCTTTCATCTTCAAGTACATAATCTCTTCATCAGGAAAATCATATTGTACTTATTGGTATCTTCAATCGGTTGGTGAGCTAAATGGTCAGCCAAGACACTACCTTTAATTGCTTTTTGAGATTAGTATTCAATATCGTACTTTGATAACAACATCTGCCAATGGACAATTCTCCCAATTAAAGTAGGATTCTCAAAAATATACTTGATTGGATCCATTTTGGATATCAACCAAGTAGTGTGATTCAACATATACTAGCGCAGACGCTTAGCAGCCTAAGCCAATGCGCATCATGTCTTCTCAAACATAGAATACTGAGTCTCATAGTCGGTGAACTTCTTACTGACGTAGTAAATTGCACACTCTTTATTCCCATATTCATCTTGCTGATCAAGAACACAACCCATACTCTCATCAAGAACATTCAGATACATGATCAACGGTCTTCCTTCAACAGGCAGAGACAGAATCAGAGGTTCAAGCAGATACTCACTGATACTATCAAAAGCTTCCTGGCAATCTTTGGTCCAATCATAAGACTGGTCCTTCCGATAAAGCTTGAAAATAGGCACACATGTGGCAGTCATATGCGATATAAATCTTAAGATATAGTTTAAGCCGCCGAGAAAACCTTTGACTTGCTTCTCAATTTGGGCGCAAACATCTCTTGTATTGCTTTGACCTTGACAGGATCAACTTCAATACCCTTCGTACTGACAATAAAGCCTAACAACTTACTAGAACGAACACCAAAAGTACACTTATTGGGATTCAAGCGGAGTTTATACTTCCTCAAATGCTGGAATAGCTTCAACAAATGCTCACATTGTTCTTCTTCATCACTTGATTTGGCAATCATATCATCAACATAGACTTCAATCTCTTTATGCATCATATCATGAAAAAGAGTGGTCATAGCTCTCCGGTAGGTTGCACCTGCATTCTTTAAACCGAAAGGTATCACTCTATAAGAGAATGTTCCCTATGTTGTAATGAATATGGTCTTCTCCATACATACAAGTGCCATTTTGATCTTATTGTAATCGGAAAATCCGTCCATAAACGAAAAGGATTTGAATTTAGCCGTATTGTCTACCAACATATCAATGTGTGGAAGAGGAAAATCATCTTTCGTACTAGCTTTGTTCAAATCTCTATACTCAACACACATGTGGACTTTTCCATCTTTCTTAGGAACATGCACAATATTGGGCACCCATTGCGGATACTCGGAGGTAACAAGAAAACCAGCATCAATCTGCTTCTGCACTTCCTCTTTGATCTTTACTGCCATATCAGGATGAGTTCTTCTCAACTTCTGTTTGACTGGCGGGCATTCTGGCTTCAACGGAAATCTATGCTCCACAATCTCAGAATCCAACCCAGGCATGTCTTGATAGGACCAAGCGAACACATCAGAATAATCTTGAAGAAGATCAATCAACCCCTTCTTAGCTTCTGGACACAATTGAGACCCAATCTTCACTTTCTTCACATCATCTTCGGAACCCAAGTTGACTAGTTCAATCTGCTCTTCGAACGGCTGAATGGATTTTTCCTCATGCTCAAGTAAACGGGATAACTCATCAGATACTTCTTCATCATCAGTCTCTTCCTCAGCTTCAAACACAGAGAAATCAAAGTTTGGTTAGGGAGTAGGATCATTGTATTCAATGGGTTTGAGAACCAACCTGTATAATGATTTGATATTTTGATTTTAGAGAAGTGGAGTGCGAACAAATATTGTGCAGATGAAATATTATTATTTATTTATGTTTTTTGTGATTACCATTTTCAAAAAAAGCACAAAGCAAAAATAAAACATCATAGATGTGGATGACTAAAATTGTATTTTATTGATGATAATAATAAAAATTCCCAACAATGTTCACTTCTCCCTTAGGCATAGGAGAAGGATTTTTCTCAAAAGAATAGAAAACAAATTACTTAGAACGATGAATGAAAACAGGAACATCAACAGCAACCCAATTGTTGCAAGTCTGGCCGCGTGTGACAAAGTTGGTGTAAACTTCGTCTTCATCACCATTGACTTCAATAATGGTAGCTTAGTGTTGATAATTCCCATGAATGAACCCTCCACTGCGGAATACTGGTTGCATAACTTTGACTTTGGCGTTGAATGGCCCTGGTTGAAATCCCAATCCAGCTCTGTTCTTGTTTTTAGCGATCTCCACAACACGATCCCGCTTGTCAATACTTCCAGCTTGAATAACCTCTTGTGCATCTTTCAAAGAAGACATGGGTGCCCCAATTTTCTTCAATTTATCAGCAATAGATAAGGCTTGAAATGGCGTTCCAATCTCCTCTTCAACCTCAATATACGTGAAAGATGACAAATGGCTCACTAATAATGCCTTCTCTCCACCAACAACGACAAGCTTGTCGTTGTTGGTGGAGAGAAGGCATTATTAGTGAGCCATTTGTCATCTTTCACGTATATTGAGGTTGAAGAGGAGGCTGGAACGCTGTTCCAAGCCTTATCTATTTCTGATGAATTGAAGAAATGTAGAGTAGATGTCACTGCTCCAGCTTCTTGAATCCATGGCATTCCCAACAAGCAACTGTAGGCCGGGTGGATATCCATTACCTGGAAAGTCATCTGGAAATCACTCAGACCTATCTTCACTGGAAGGTCCACTTCACAGCAAACCATATGAAGATCAAGGCATCAAATAAAGATAGCCATAATATCCAAGCAAGCATTCCAATAGCTAGCAGCCTTCCATTTCTTTGAATGCATAAGATGAAAATATATCCCTTGGTCAACATAGAACAAACATCAGATATCAACAATAGTGACAGCATAACAAGTAAGCACAAAGTCAAAGTGACAGATGAGTCAAAGTCCATCAGGGCTCTTGTATCAAATGAAAGGTACATGCAAGGATAACCCAGTCCTAGATAGTGGCATTGGCCAAGTCCTCAAAGCATAAGGAAGTTGCCTATCCTAAGTCTAAAAGTTCAAATCAAGCTCAATAGTCCACCAACATGTTTTTTAGGGTTTTTATTGTTATTATGTATTTTAAGGTCCTAAGACCACAAACAAAACAAGCAAATAATATATATATATATATATATATATATATATATATATATATATATATATATATATATATATATATATATATATATATATATATATATATATAATCACAAGATATGGCTCAAGTGAGCAAAGTGAAAAGTACTGAAGTATAAACAAGTTACATGAAATGTAAACGACAAATGAATGATAAATGTACTGAAATTTAAATTGTATAAAGTAAATGACTTGAAAAATAAATCAATATGGATAAAATTTAGCCAAGTGTTAGTCAAATGTTAATGATGAGTTTTAAATGTTAAGTCACTCTTTAGAGAAAACTCAATCATTCATTCACAAGTATGAATCCTTGAACCAAGACATCATCCATGAGAAGGGCTCCAACTTGGATAATTCAACAAGTATGCCACTAGCTCTCATAAAAAGGAAATAAGGTCAAGTCTTCACACAATGCCAAGAAGAATGGGAGACTTACAATCTCACTTACTAGAATGTTATGCATTCTTGATCAAATTTAGCTCTATGTTAAGCAATCGTAATTGGACTTATGTAGTAGTCACAGCTATTTGAGGTCGGGCAATAAAAATATAGGTGTTAATGCATGTTAGAGATTTGGTACAAGGAACCAAACTCCTAAAACATACCACACACTAAAATAAATATGGGGATGACCTATCTCAGTCTGACTCATGTTGATTCATCTGACACAAGGTCATCGATGGATCAACTAGCATTAGACATGAAGATATTTCATTGGTCAATGATAGATTGGGGAATAATAGGGATGAAGATGAAGAGAGAAGGGGAAATAGAATCCAAATTGATCACATGAGGAAATTCATCTGATCAATACTATCCATTCATTTTGGAAGATTAAATGTACATTTCATCAATCCCCTAAATCCAATAGTATTGGTCAAACAAATGTCAAATCAACCATGATCAAGGTCAAACAGAAAGTCAAAGATCACAAGACCATAAAAATGGCTCTACATAATTTTCAAGCATTTATTCAATTAAAAGTCAAATTAAAAATGAATTAAAATGCATTTTAAAATGGACAAAACCTCAAATCCCTTCAAATCACCAAATAAATGGCCAAGGGATTTATCATATGTCAAACAAGGTCAAAGGACCTTAGACAAAAAGTTTCATGATTTTTGGAAAGTCAAAAGTATTTTAAAACATTTAAAAAAAAGTCAAAAACATTTAATTCATGAAATATATCAAAGTTAATCCAAAAAATGATTTTAATTCAAAATATGGAAAAGGAAAATATTTAAAGATTTTCGGTGAAAGTCCCATATTTTTTGGATTAAAAATGAATTTAATATGAATTAAACAAAATAAAGGGATTAAATGGAAAATCAGAAATAAAATAGAAATTCAAAAAAAACAAGGGTCATCAGATCTCCCTCATTAATTGAGGTGGCAGATCTGATGGCCACACGCTAGAGTGAACCAAACACCTAAGTCAAACGGGCATCATAAGTGGTAATCACAATGGAGGGCTGCGATTAGAACATGGTGTCATGATCAGATGGCTTGGGACGTTCCAACGCATCACCGGAGCCCTAGCTCCAGTCATCTTCTCCGGTGGAACCTCATCGGACTGGTCCATCACCAACCACCACTAAAATAAAAAGTGAGTACATTATCTTAAAGAAAAAATGCTCAGGAGCTCGAATCTGACCTTAATTTCACCCAGTTCCAAGTATATTGAAAGATACGTGGACTTGAAGTTTGAGGTGCATGATTTGAGTTGCTTCGATTTGGCCTTAAAGCAACTCAATCTTGTTGCCTACATTGGTAGGTATTTAGAGAACCAATAATCAATCAAAATAGTTGATAAATGAGGGAGAATCGAAGAAGAGAAGTTTTAGAAAATTCACCTTCGGGGGTAGCTTCAATTGAGCTTGATCTTGCTTCCAATTTGCTTTGGCTCGACTCTAACAGGTTGCAGGAAGTGAAATGGATCAATGAAAGGCTTGGATTCTTGGAGTTTCAATCTCAAAACAAAATGAGAATTGAAACTCGATTTTCAAGTGAAATCTTCAAGTTTATCCTTTAATGGAGGTTAGGGAGGCAATGGTGCAAAGCTTAGGCAGGAAGGATCCTTTCTCTGAGGAGTAAGGCAATGTGTTTATAGCATGAGAGTTACTTTCCACACCTTTCTATAGTTTATCCAAAAATAGTAATGTGATGTGCATGGGTGCATGTACATGCATTAGGCTCAAAATTATGATTGCATTGAGTCCAAATTCATGCACAAACCATGCTGAGATCATATCATGAAGCCATGCAATGGTAATTGGGAAATGAATTCAAAAGTTGCCAAATCAAGCCATGCAAAGTATCCATGTGTAAGTCCCACAATTCTTGTCTAAATAAAGTGATCTTGGATGATTTAGAAAGCTGAAATCAAGGGGAACATCTTTTATGTTGAACACTTTTCCATTTGAAGCTTGGATCATGATGCATTTTGAGGTAGAAGTTGGAGAAATCAAACATGGTTGAAAATTTTCTAAGTACAAAGTCAAATGACCTCTTCTTCCACCTTGAATAACTTTTGTTATGAGCTCCAAATGGAAATGGTTTCTTCACCAAAGTTGTATCGCTTAAAATTGTATTCAATTTGGTCACAAATTTGACATCATTTGGATTTGGCATGAGGGAGTAATGCATTTTAGAAGTTAAGGAAAATTGCTTGTTCAACGGTAATGGCCCAAAATGACCTATAATGTTTCCTCTTGGCACATGCCCTTGAAATTAGATTTTAACATTTATCAAAGAATAAAAGTTGGATAAGACATATTGAAATTGATCATGAAACTTGGATGGACTTCATATCATAAAAATTGAGCAATTTATGGTCTTTGGAATTTGACCTCCTAACTAGGGCACAAACAAAATGACCTATAATATTTCACCATAAAAAAAATGACTTCCCAAGCAAAATTAGCTCTTTATACCAACATGAAAGTGTTTGGAATGACATAAGGAGTAACTTTTATCTTGGAATAATTATCATATGACAAAAATTGTAGGAGATAGGGTCTAGGGAACCCTAGTTTTGACCAGTTGGCTTTCTCTGGTCAACCTCTTTGAACCAACTTGCAAACTTGAAGTTCTTGTTAGACGGCGTGGCAGGTGATCCAGAGGGGGGGGGGGGTGAATAGATCACCATAGAAAAATCACGGATTTTAAAAATTTTAATTGATATTTAAAGGCTAGCAGAAAAGCGTTGTCCCGAATCGACTCCCGTCTATTCTTAACCGACTACTAGAAAACCGGACATGCGATAAACCGATGGATAACAATATGCTGAGAACAAATAAACACGCTTGGATAATCATTTTAATGAAATTCACAAACATCACTATATTCCAATGAACAAAAATAAGCAGAACACTTTTATCAAACACTTTTATCAAACAATTGGTGTGCAATGTCAACGTAATTTTCTCAAATCAAAACACTAAAACATTTTTTCAATTATGCAGAATTTTTTTGTCAATGTAGGATCATTCAACAGAAAAGTTAACACCACATTTGAATGATAAACTTGCTGAAAAAGTAAAGAGATTAAGGATAGAAAATTATACGCAGAGAGTCTGGTAAGGAAGTTCCCCACTATCGTCCTCGCGTGTGGGTACGTCTCCCCTCAATTTAGAAATCAAATTTGAGATCTTATTTCCAATAATGTTGAAAATGTTTACAAGGTTACATCACATATAACGAACACCAATCCCACCGATTATGTTGAATGTGTCTTAACCCCGCTTGATCCGATCCGATCAAGTCTTGAACCTCAAAATAAACGATCAATCCTCCGCTCCACTACTTGTTTGCAAAATCTCCCAGATTTCTAAACCCATTTGCTACGGCTGAATTCGATCCACTGGACTTTGATGAAAACCCCCAAGAAACGATTCGTTCTTGATGGAAAACCTTCCGGTTTTTCAGAGAAACCCCCTTTGTATCCCTTCAACCCAGCTTCGATTACAAATCCTACAGCTCAATGTTATCTGAAAGATCTCTTGATGCAATGCATAATGATTATTATGTTTCAATGTGATTGGATGTGAAAAGATGATTTAGAAGATTATGAAGACAAAGTATATTTCAGGTTTCTTGCTCACACAAAAAATGCTCTCAAAACGTTTTCATGTGTTTTGTAAAAAGAATAATGTTTTACAACTTAAAACATAGTGAAAACAGAAAATAACAGAAAATTTTAGTTGGATGAGTCGATACATACGATGCATGAGTCGATACATGTGTGCGAAAATTGACTCATGAGTCAATACATGACCCAATAGGTCGATACATGAGGTAACAAAAACGTTTTCGAGAATGAATGTATCATGATGTATCGATACATAGGGTATGGGTCGATCCATACTGGGTTGAAAAATATTTTTTCAAAATTTTAATACAGCATGAGTCGATACATGAGTAAATGGGTCGATACTTGTTTGGTAGAAAACACCAAACAGAAAGGTTGACAGGCCATGTATCGATACAACCATCAATGGGTTGATACATGCTGAAGGAAAATCGATTTTTGAGAAAAACAATTACATAGGTATCGATACATCACCATATGAGTCGATACATGTTGAACCAAAATTGAATTTCAGAAACACAATTTAGACATGTATCGATACACCAACTCATGCATCGATCCAAAACATCAAAATATGCAAAAATGATATTTTAATGATGCAAAAATCTTCTCAATTGTTATTTTAATGATATGTCATGCTAGAGATATTTTTGAAATAATTTCTAACTACATTTCTATCACAAACTTTGGCATCACTCAAAAACTCATAATATGGGATAGCCCTCACAAACTGCCCATTTTTTATGATGGAAAATAATTGCAAGTCTTGTGATGGAAGATAGATGAACGAGGTAAGCTCCCCCCGAGTTTATGCATAAGATCTTGAGCACTCAATCTTTCTTCCCCTTTGTCAACATCAAAAAGAGACAAAGCATTTTCTGTTAGTAGTATCATATCTATTATCACAATATCAAAGTAACGATATGAAGGCATACGCAACATAATGGAAAACAAAAGGCATTCACAAAGAACAACCAATTGAAAGGAAAAAACAAAAATGCACTCACAAAGAGTGACTAAATAGGCAATATAGTAAACATGATTAACATAAAACGGAATTATAAAACAAAAGTTTCTAAGAGGTGCGAGAATTAAACTACATCATACAACCAAAATAACATAAGTCAAACAACATAATAAGATGAAACTAAAACATGATATGATATGCATGATATGGTATGTCATGGAAGACTTTTATTTTCATTGAATGGCATATGTTCATCTTGTCTGGGCTCAAATTGACGACTTCCACCTTCTGGAGGCGGAGGTTGATTAAATCCCCCCATAAAGCCATGATGCCTGAACCGTTGTTGCACATTCTCACTCCAAAAGCGTTCCATGATACCCGGTTGTTACCGACAATCATCCATGAACCCCGTCATCTCATTGTAGAAGACATAATTCCAATTCATGAGATCCTTGTGCCAATTACGATGCTCTTCATGCATCTTGACATGCTCATCATGCCAATCGCTTTGTTGGTCGTGCCACTGCTTTTCTTGGTTATGCCACCACCTAGCTTCATCATGGCGGGTCTAATTTTGAATTTCCATATTGTTGAACATTTATGTCAAGTAAGCTGGAGGACCCAAAGAAGTACCTGCAAAAGCACCAGCCGGAGCGGTAGGAGGAACAAAAGATGGTTCAGGTGGAGGTGGAATATAATTTGTGGGAGACCAAAAATTTGGCACCCATTCTCCCCATCCTTGATTGTTGGCACCTGCAACATCTTCAGCATCAGCCATGTCTTCATCAATAGGATTAACATCTTCATTGACCAAAATATGATTAGTCGGGTCGTCGAAATTATAAACCCTTGTGCGAGACAACTTGGCTTTGAAATACAAACACCCTTGGTCTTTGTCCCAATGGTAGCCAATATGAGACATCGTTGCTTGGTCAAATTCTTGATTATTGGTTATTGGAGTCATAGGAACAAAGGCAATGACACGTTGAAATGCTTGATTATTTTCATAATTGGAGACATATAGTTCAGTGTCGTATTCTTACCACACTCTTTCATTGAGGCCATTCGCTTCACAAAGTAATTTGGCCAGTTAAGTAAGATTCCATTTTCAAGCACGTGGATGAGATGTGCCTCAGCCGAGTCAATTTAAGAGTGACCACCAGAACGTAGACGCAAAATATGGGATACAATCCAGTGAAGTATCCTCGGTACAATTTTAATCATACCGGTAGTAATCTGCTCATTTGGCTCAACATGCCTCTCATGTTTCAAGATAGGCTGTAGGTAAAGCCTAGTAGAAAAATACAGAGCACGCTTTTCATCATGAAATGAATGCAACATAGATGACCTTAAATCGATACCAAAAAATGTCATCCAATTTCCCATACCAAACTTATATGGATTAGTCCCAAGACAAACTGTAAATGTACAACCTTTGCAACTTTCCAAACCAGCATAAAAGGCTCTAATAAAATCCTCATGATAATCATTCTTACAAGTTAAAAAAGATCCTAATCTTTGAGCATCAACTAAATCACATACCTCTGTTATGTGGGATGTACGAGCTTCCCGTATTTCAAAGACATGCGATTTCATAACAATCCGAGTCTTGAAGAATTCATCGAAAACAATTAAGCTTGAAGGATGTAAAATGGATAAAGCACTAGATATCATTGGAGGAACACCAGAAGTAGAACTGAATTCGGTTGATTTTCTACCCCTTGGTTTGATCATCTTATGAGGCATGATGATGATGAAGATGATGATGATGATATGAAGAGAATTTGATGAATTTGGGTATGAGATAAGGAAATGTGAAAAGAAAATTAGGGTTTCCTGTTTTTATGAAGAAGAAGATAGATAGATGGAAGAAAGATAGTTTTAAGAAGTGTAAATGGGCCAATGGGTCGACCCAAGTCTGTTCACAGAAACAAATTACGGGATGGGTCGACACGTCGCAGAATGTATCGATACATGAAGCCAAAATTTTGCTTTTAAAACAGGCATGTATCGACCCAAAACACGGGTGTATCGATACATACTGAACTAAAATTTTCTAAAACTTAAAAAATTATTGCATGTATCGACACATGGTAATATGGGTCGATCCAAGTCAATTCAATGATTCTGTTTTGGCGTTTCAAACATTGATGTATCGATCCAAAGAGGTATGTATCGATCCAATAGTAACAATTTTTTTTTAATTTAATTTTTGCAAAAAATCAGATGTAAACAGACTTGAGACACATTGATTTCCCTTTGATGGTTTAATTTTGGCAATGAAATGATATGAAATGCATATGCATATATAAACACTTATTGAAGTTTCTATGATGATGAGAGACAAATGATATAAGTAATGTATAGATAACATATGAATGCATGAAATGCAACATATGACCTGTTTTATGAGCACATGAATATACAAGATGAAAGAATTATCAATGAGTCACTTTAACATATAGATTGAAAGACTTATTAACGCAATCGACAGAATTTTAGAAATGAACACATATAAGATAATCACAACTTATCAAGCATATAACCATATCTCATAAAGGAACAACTTAAGTACACACATAGGTAAAGTTTACAACGAGATATACAAAGGAACGAAGTTACCTCATTTGATGAATGATGAAGATGCGTATTCATAAGCTCTATACTTCTTGACATATACACTCTTACCAAGTTCATCTTTGTTTAAGTTCCCGTTGGTAGGCATAGGGGTGTTGATGGACTTTTCGTCTTCAATTCCAAAGCGCTTTAGCAGCACTCTACATTATTTTGTTTGACACCCGACTGTGCCTTTGTCGAGTTGCTTAATTTGAAGACCGAAGAAGTAGTTTAGCTCCCCCATTAGACTCATCTCAAACTCACCCGGCATAACCTTAGAAAATTCTTTGACCAAATGCATGTTAGTTGAACCAAAAATAATATCATTTACATATACTTGAACTAAAAGAATATGCTTTCCTTAACGTTTAATGAAAAAAGTGGTATCCACTTTACCTCTTGAATATCCATGATCAACTAAAAATTTACTAAGTCTTTCATACCAAGCCCGAGGGGCCTATTTAAGACCATATAAAGCACACTTTAATTTGAAAACATGATTCGGATATTCATCATTCTCAAAACCTGGAGGTTGTGAGACGTATACCTCTTCATTTATGAAACCATTAAGAAATGCACTCTTTACGTCCGTTTGATAAAGCTTAAAATTCTTATCACATGCATAACAAGCAAAAGGCGTATAGCCTCAAGGCGAGCAACCAGAGCATAAGCCTCCTCATGGTCTATGCCCTCCTATTGGTTATACCTTTGAGCCACTAACCGGGCTTTATTCCAGGTTATCATTCCATTTTCATCAAGTTTATTCTTGAAAACTAACTTAGTACCAATGATACGGTGGTCTCGCGGACGAGGGACAAGTTCCCAAACGTCATTTCTTTTAAATTGATTAAGATCATCTTGCATGTCCATTAGCCAAAATTCATCAATCAAGGTCTCTTTGGTATTTTTAGGTTCTACTTGAGAAACAAAAGTAAAATGATAACAAAAATTACTTAGCTTAGAATGAGTCGTCACTCCTTTGGTGATGTCTCCAAGTATATTGATAATAGGATGGTCTCTTGAGGATTTCCAAGCCGATGGAAGATCATTCACTTCAGCCGGGATTTCCTCTTCATCCTTTACATGACTAATATCTTCCTCCTTCTCAATGTCCACTATTTTGGGCTGATCACTTCCCTCAACAGCATCCTTGAGTATGTCTTCCGAAGATATACCTGCGTCATCAAAAGAAGTACATTTTCCGACATTTTTTCGGATAAGACTCATCTAAAGAAACATGAATTGACTCTTCAATAGTAATTAAATGTGTAAGACCCCAATTTTGACCCTAAGATCCCTCATGCAATTTCATCATATGCATTGGCATTGGGATCATACATTGGCATCCTCCTTACCCCTCTTTCATTGGGTTTGCTTTGGGAGAGAACACCAAGCACTATGTGATTGTATCATACTTGTATATCATCATTTTACTAACCAAAATACCAAAAATATGTCTTTGCAATTGCCTAACTCTTTTGTAGGTAGGGCATGATCATCATTGATCTATCAAGTTCATATATAGGGTTTAAGACCCTCATAGATAAGAGCATAACCAATGATTGATTCACAATGTCTCAAAGCATCATATATGAGTCCCAATTATCTTTACATGTTATATTGGTCAAGCATTCTTCAAGAATTTTGAGGTGATTTGCCTTGGAAACCCTAGTTTGTCTAGGTATCTTGAGTAACTTCTCCAACAAGCTATCTCACCAATTGATCAAATTTCTCAAGGGAAATTTCAAAAATAATCATATTATGCATATATGATCTACCATGAGCCTATAAAGTCAAGAGAATTGGAAGTTAGCAACTTGGTTGATGGTGGTTGGCCAAATGAATTCATCTGATCAAAACTGGGTCTCCCTAGACCCTATCTCCTACAATTTTCACCATATTAAAATGATTCCAAGATAAAAGTTACTCTAAATGACATTCCAAACAACTTTCATGTTGAAGTCTGTCGCATCACGCGAAAAACCGGCGGGAAAACAAGAAACAACAGAGCCGCCACCGTGCGTTATTTATCCCAAAAGAGGGAAAGGAAACGCTCAGAGTAAACCTGGGAAAGAACATGGTCTCGCGACCAAAGAGAATGGGTTCGGGAGTCGGTTATGCGAAGGGAAGGTATTAGCACCCCTACGCATCCGTAGTACTCTACGGGATCCACGCACAAAAGGAAGGAATATTGGTTGCTAAACACTGCTCAAACTCACACATACTGGCTGAAAGAGATAAAAGAAACTGACTGAAACTGACTCGGCAGGATGTCGCATCCTGGGCCTACTTAGTCTATCAGGCATAGACATCAGAGTCGAAGTAGTTCGGACTGGGGAAACGACACATGCTCGCTAGGATATCGCATCCTATGCATACGTATCTTCTCGGACGAGAGAAGAATCAGAGCATTCGTAGCTCGGCTGACACGCACACAAACAAAACAAGACACAGGCAAACGTGGAGCCCGACTGCCAATCACTGGACTTATATCAGCATCCGAACCAAAACACACGCAAAGAGGCAAACGTGGAGCCCAAATGCCAATCACTGGACTTACATTGACATCCGAACCTAAACACACGCACACTGGAACCCAAATGCCACTCGATGGACTTACATCGGCTTCCAAGCACACAACAACACAACAGGTTGATAGGGAGTCGGGGACTCGAGCCTATAACTGTCAAGCACACACTCAAAAAGAAAAAGGGCGCCCGGAGAGATCAGCTCAATCTCCTGCCTACATACTTCATCTGGTATGAAGATCAGGGCGATGTAGTTCCCCTACAGAGGGATAAAGGACTAGCCTAACCAGATAACAGAGGGAGACACAACTAGGGAGACTACGACTCGAGCCTAGATGTTATCATGCAAAATCATCCCTAAGTTAAGGTTTCTAGCTAACTGGCACAGGGAGCCAACCTATCCTAAACATGACTTGCACAGGAAGCAAGCCACACACACACTTAACTTGCACAGGAAGCAAGCCAAGCAAAACCTATCTTGCACAGGAAGCAAGTCTAAACTAACCCTAACTTGCACAGGAAGCAAGTCAAACAATCCTAACTTGCACAGGAAGCAAGTCAAACAATCCTAACTTGCACAGGAAGCAAGTCAAACAATCCTAACTTGCACAGGAAGCAAGTCAAACAATCCTACAAGCACAGATAGCACACACTATACACAAGCAAGAGGCTCACACAAGGGTTAGGCACTGAGGCCAACTGGAATAGGGTCAAAGGTTGCTCTTAACCTTGCCATTGAGGGGGCTAAGGTGAAGCAGATGAAAGGTGAGTGAAGATAAGACTTCACAGCTCTTATCCCTGGCCTGGGAGAGCTTAAGACAAGAATGTGTGGGTTCAGAAAGTGGGAACCCTTCTACACATTTGAAACTGACTCAACTGTACAATTGTACAAGATCTTGGGTTTGTATCTGCAATGCATCAACACAGTGGTGTGAGCAAAGCAGATGACACACTGAATAGTGGGGGATAGATTGCATATCCCTACCTTCCACCAATTGCCTCTTCACTTAGGAGGACTTTGACTCTATGCAAGGACAAAAGTAAACAGTCACAAACATTGCCTCTTAAGGAGGACTTCAGACAGTTGCCTGGCCAAGTAACAGGCCAGGTCTTCCAGACTACATGAAGAAGAAGAGACATACCTCAATGCAAATTGCTTATACAAGCAAAGCAAAGCAAAAAGTTCACAAGGAACTAAGCTACTAAAAGCACCTGAAATAGTCAAGCAGATGTTAGTATGCAACTTCAAACAAAGCAAAAAGGAAACAGCCACCAACAGTTAATTAGAGGCACATGGATGTGCAAGGCACAAGGCTTAAGGCATGTGAGCCAAGACACCTACAAAACACACAAGTTAGTCAATGATAATCAAGCAAGCTCAATCAAAAAGAATTGGTCTCATTGGTCATTTGTTGGTCAACCTGAAAACACAAGCTCAAAGGTGAGTAGCAGGACCACTAGGGCAAGCCTAGGGTCAAAATGAATGATAAAGTCAAAACAGCCAAGGGCAAGTATCAAAAATCATGTTCAAACAATTAGGAAACAAAACCAATTGGGTTCACATCCATATCAATCACTATCATCATTTCATGAACAAATTAGGTCAAAGTATAGCAAACAGAAGCTCATAGAAGTCAACAGCAAGACTTAACTCAAAAGCAATCTTAAACATTTCCAAAAATCACCAAATAAATCATGATCAATCACGACCCATAGCATGGTAAGCATGTCAAATTTCATCTCAATTGGCCAAGTGGTTTAAAGAATGATAAATCAAAAAGTCAAACATTGGTCAAACTTGCATTTAAATGAGATAGGTCAAAAAACGCCATTTTGATTGGTGAAGTTTTGGCTCATGAAATTTATATTTTTGGAAAGAGGGGATCAAATGTGACTTGTAGGAAAAAACCCCACCAAAATTGGCCAAACGGTTTGGGAGATATGGCCTTTTGAAGTTCAAGATTTTCTGAAATCGATTCGATCATAACTTGCCAACCACACATGGGAATTAAGAGTTCTTGGACTTTTTGGAAATGGGAGAACAAGATCTTCAACTTTCATGTTGGGCAAAAATTCATTTGAGGCTTGTATCATGATGTAATTTTGAGGATCAAAACTTTCCATTTTTGGTAAGTTTCAGTTACAGGTCCAGTTTCCATTTTTGGAACTTTCTGATCTGGCTTTAAATTCTTCCATGATGGTGTTTGACATGATATATGAGGCCTATTTGGACATGAATAAGCTCTCTCAAACCAAATCCATTCATCAAATCACTGATTAAATGGACAGTTGACCAACAGTTGACTTTTAGGGTTTTTGACTGTCTGTGTATGAACTGATGACTTCCAAACCCTAATTCCTTGAGAACTTGACTTCAAATGATGTCCCAAGTTGTATGAACTCTTGATTATTGATCATGGTGCCCAAATTCCACAAGAATGGCCACCATCCACTGCTTTGACTGACTGTTGACTGTCTAGGGTTTTTGACTGTCTGTGTATGAACTGATGACCTCTGAGCCTTCAACCCTTGACTTGAACACTTCAAATGGACCTCCAAGTCATGTGAACTTGTTGGACAAACCCTAGAGCCTTGGCTCCTTGAGAATTGTGCTTGCTTGCCTGACTGACTGATCTCCTGACCAGTTTGACCTAATTTCTTGATTGGCTTGCACTTGAGGCAAAAGAGGCAATGCAATGCTATGCAATGGACCATGATATGCTATGACCTAATATGAAAATGTATGTACAATGATAGGTGCAAATTTGAGGTGCTACAGCTGCCCCTATTCAATCAGCTGGGAACCCGAATGGATGAGAGCAACGGCTGTCAGACTTTCAGGGTAAACAGGGATTGAATACCAAAGAACCGTAGAATTTGCACAATACAGGGATCCACCAATGGAAACGTCCACTGGGATCTGATACTTATTACTGGGTATTTTGTTTTTTTTTGTTTTCAAAGGGTACGGCCACATCCAGACATCGCAACGACGATGAATGGGAAAAGAAATCACAACTAGATGCCAACGGACAACTAGGAAAAACTCAACGTTTACCAAGACCAACGGAGAGGTAACCAGACATTAATGAATGACTAGAAAAGATGCAACCATACGTCAACGGACGAAATGGGAAAAACTCAACGTTTACCAAGACCAACGGAGAGGTAAATCCACATGGGGATAGGTATAACTAGACGTCATAGGACGAATAGGAAAAACTCGACGTTTATCGACACCAACGGAGAGGAGGAATTAACTGGGGACGGCCCTGCGGGGAAAGACATCAACTATACGCCAACGGACGCATAGGAAAAACTCGACGTTTATCGACACCAACGGAGAGGAGGAATTAACTGGGGACGAAGGACACAACCAAATCATCAACGGATGATCGGGAAAAACTCGACGTTTATCGACACCAACGGAGAGGAGGAAACTCTACTGGGGAGAGTGAACACAACCAAATCATCAACGGATGATTGGGAAAAACTCGACGTTTATCGACACCAACGGAGAGGAGGAAACTCTATTTCGATTTGAAAATCGGATTGGCCTGAACGCCACTTCGGTCTGAATACCGGAAAATTGGCCTGAGTGCCATGAGTACATCGACCTGATCGTCGGAAACTCCTTCGGTCTGAATACCGGAAAATTGGCCTGAGTGCCATGAGTACATCGACCTGATCGTCGGAAACTCCTTCGGTCTGAATACCGGAAAATTGGCCTGAGTGCCATGAGTACATCGACCTGATCGTCGGAAACTCCTTCGGTCTGAATACCGGAAAATTGGCCTGAGTGCCATGAGTACATCGACCTGATCGTCGGAAACTCCTTCGGTCTGAATACCGGAAAAACATAAGTACATCGACCTGATCGTCGGAAACTTCTTCGGTCTGAATACCGGAAAAACATAAGACATATTATCTATAGCCGTCAAAACGTAGATAATACACTCGCATGGAAGATTATCCATAGCCGGGTTGTAGGTTGTTAAATGAATAATCGACCGAAAAGACAGGCATCTGGGTACCAGACTAGGTATGCAAAAGATGACCAATCAAAAGGGGATAAAGCTGCTTATTCGGAGCAAGTATCCAAAAAGAAGGGGAAGACCCACTGGGGACAATACTGCTTGATCAAGGCAAGTATCCAGAGGGGAAAGAATGTCAATATCACAAACCGGATACTGACAACTGCAAAGAGGGGGTTACATCTACTGGTTAGTAGGCAGAAAACCACGGAAAAGTAACCAGTCATCGATAGGATGAGCACAAAGGGTTAACTCCAACAAGGGGAGAACGTGGGATTTTACAACTACCAGCTAGTGGGTAGAAAACCACAAAGATAGGACTTACAGCTACCGGTTCGTAGGTAGAGGCCAACAAATTCCGCTGAGGATGAAATGAATGAGTGTCGGTTAGTGAGCGACTATTCTTTTATGCCCCAGGGCAGCACAAGAGATAGTCAACAAGAAGCCAATTTAGGATCGATCCAAAAAGGCAGACTGAATCAAGACTCATCCTAATGAGGAAAGAACTCAATAGGGAAAACCCATCCCATTAGGGAGGGAACGGAAGCAACCGTCATCCACGAGGATGTATCTCAGTGGGGAAATGGCAGGAAAAGATTAACACTTTCTGCTTAAGGGGTAGACTCTACATGGAGAGATCAGACACACCCATATCTGCTTAAGGAAAAAAGACCCAAGCTGGCAAGACGCTAACAATTGGGGAGTAACACTGCTAGGGATACCCACTCGACTGAGGAATCACTTGTTAGGGAAAACACCAACCTCTCAACCATGCTGATGAACCCAATTCTAAAGCCGATCCAATGGCGTGATGCTAAACTCTTTCCAACAACCCAAACTCGGCTGGTCACTACGGCCTAGGGCTAATGGATATGTTTGCAATGTTGATGCATGAGTTTTTTTTGTTTTACACAATGCCCCATGATCATGGGAATGCTATGCACTAATGATGCGATATGCTATGCTTATCTAAATGATGAATACATAAACACACGTCTCCTCCAGAGACAACACCGGGGAACTCCAGGAACTGTGCTGGGGATCCTATAACCATGTCAACTCCCATCCCGCTGGGGGAAGACAAACCTTTGCTGGGGAAAAACCATCAACACAACCTCTGCTGGGAAGACAGCTTCAGACTTGGAAAACAATCACAAATCCATTGGGGATACGGCAACCTTCAGGCTTGCTGAGGAGACACTGATCTCGAATCTGTTATGGAGGTAACGCTCTCACACCTGCTGGGGAAATACAACTTATTAGACACGGAACACCTGTCGAGTCGCCGAACAGCGGCATCCATCTTCCACCCACAGTGTCGGCTTTCCTCTTTTACGAACTCCCAGACGCTTCTGGACTTTTCTGCTCCATCATCTTGTATTCCAAATCTCGTCCGTACTCCACGGGGATCGAACTCCTGGTATTCATACAAACTTTCCAACCATCAGACTTTGAAGAGTCTTCTTGATTAATTTTCCAGGATCGTTGTCGTAATCCTTCACCGTCTTTTCACGGTTCATCTATCCCTTGCCCCTGGTTGGACTCTGAGGGGATCTCTTGTCAAAAAGGTTCAAATTACCACTGGTAAGTGAATGAAGATGTCTAACTGCACTTGCACCAGAGATCGTTAGATAAAAAAACGTGCCCCAGGTATGCCCCATGATAAAGCTCAAACAGCACTCTACTGGGGATGCCCCACAATAGAGCTAATAGGGACTTGGAGGGAGAAATGTTGCACTACTGGGGACATGAAGATGAACATCTTCAAACAACACTGCGTCGGGCAACTTCACTGAGGAGAGACCATACGAGGTTCTGTAGGACAAAGATACAGTCACGCTTGAGATACGAACAATTGTCTTACCTGTTGGTAATCATACCACCCCCGGGAGAGCACTGCGGGTCTCCTAAGTATCTTTCCATCATTGTGAAGGTTCACTTTGTTTAAGAACAATTTTTTTGAAAAATTTGTTTATTTTGAAAACAATGATACTTTATCAATTAAAACATGCGAAACATTTGTTGAATTGAAAAAAATAAGAGTGCAAATAATTGGATAAAGGCTCAAATTGATGTGATGGAATGGTAGTCTGCAAAGGGCGAGACTCCATAGATCTGTACAAATTTGAAATCGGTGATATATATTGGAGAGGGCTACATTGAACATAATGACCTTTCCTCTACCATTCTGAATTTTCGATGTATTCAAAGTTTCAGTCGACGACGAATCGAGAATCCCTGATGGATGACAGATATAGAGCATAGTCTTGTCGATGCAGTTACTTGCCAAATCCCTAATTTTTGCCTAGATTGCCCCAGTGTGAGGTGTCCAATCTAGCGGGATGCAAATTCTTTTTTCAATGTCTCTAACTTTTGCCTGGATCGCCCTTTCGGGTTTTCAATCCACCGAGACGCTCCTTTTTGCCTAAGTCGCCCTTTGGGGTGTTCGACTTAGCGAGCTTTTGCTTTTTTTGTTTTTGTTTTAGGCGAAGTATTTCTTGACTGCATCGGAATTCACAGGACGAGTGAACTTCTTCATCCATTGATGTAAGTGTTAAAGCACTGCCTGAAAAGGCTCTCTTGACAACACATGGACTTTCATAGCTTGGGGTTCACTTGCCCCTGGAATCGGGCACGAAAGACAAGACTTTCTTGAGCACAGGGTCCCTCGGAACACACGAGGCTTGATCTTCTGGTCGAATGCTTTCTTCACTCTCTGCTGATATGATTGACCATGACACATGGCAGCTGATCTCTTTGATTTTGATTGAACTCAGCATCAGTCAACTTGGGACTTTGAGGGTGCTGTTTTTCTTGTTTCTTTCTTTCTTTTTTCTTTCTTTTGATTTGGATTTCTTTTGATTTGGTTTTCTTTTGATTTGGTTTTGCACCCTCCTCTTTCTTTTCTTTTTTTTTCTTTTTTTTTTGATAATGCCCCAGTTGGCTGTTCTGCTGATTCTCGAGGTGCAGCTGAGTGATCTTCTTTTCTTGCTCAAGAAGTCGGGAAATCTCGTCAGGAATCCCTTCAATATCATCTTCGTCCGCTTCGAATACAGGGAATTCAAAATTGGGAGATGACGTCCGATCATTATGTTCAATGGGTTTGAGAAACAACCTGCATAAAGATTTAGAGATGAAAAGCTTTTTGAAAAACAAACAAGACAATCGTTATGCAGATGAAAAGATTGCTTTTATTCTTGTTTTTTTTTTTTTTAAGGTTTTTTGTGATCACCAATTTCATGCAAAAAGCGAAAAGGGAAAACAATTGGAAAAACAAATGTTTAACACGAATTATTTGAATGAAAATATCATTGCACAAAATGTTGCCAACAATGTCATCACTTCTCCTTTTGGCATGGGAGAAGGGTTTTTAAACAAAGTGATCGTTACAAAGACTTATGAACAACTGTAGGAAAGCCCACAGTGACCCAATTGTGATAGATCCCACCGGGGATGACAACTGTCAATATCTATTTGCATCAGCAGCTTCTGATTTTGAACAACCCTCTTGAAGACCTCAGAAGAACAAAAACACCGACAGCCCGGAACTTGTGAGCTTCAAGCTTGATTAGCACTGGGACCTAAGTCCTCCAAGATAAGAATACCTGACCTTACGAGATCTTGCACCTTCATCTTCAGCTGAAAGCAACTGTCCACATCGTGACCAGGAGCACCCGAATGATACACACAATGCTGCTCAGGCCGATACCACCACCGAGGGTTGACGGGTATAGCCGGCGGGTCTCTGGGAGTAATCAAGTTCCGCTCTATCAGAGTGGGATACAGCTCGGCGTAGGACATGGGGATTGGATCGAAAATGATCTTCTTCCTCTCGTTACTTGTACCAGCTTGGTTATCCATTGGAGGCTGGGAAGCCTGTTGCTGAGGACGATGTTGTGGAGTCTGATACTGCTGAGTTGGTCTTCTCGGATGTTGTTGAGTTTGAGTTGCTGGAATAGTCACAGCAGCGACTTGCCGATATGGTCCTCCATTTGCACTCCTTCGACGGTGCACAGCATTTGTTTCATTCTCTCCCCTTTTGGGTGCCCCAGAGTATAGCTTCTTAGAATTTGACGAGTTTGAAGAGCCGGGATCTTGAATCTTTCCTGCTTTGATAAGGCTTTCAGTTCTTTCCCCACAGACAACAACATCTGAAAAGCTACTGAACGGGCAACTTCCCAAGCGGTCCATGAACACACCTTGCAGGGTTCCAATGAACATGTCAGTCAGCTCCCTCTCCAGCATAGGAGGTTGCACTCTGGCGGCTAGCTCACGCCACCTCTGGGCATACTCTTTGAAACTCTCCTTATCTTTCTGATACAAGCTCTGTAACTGAGTTCGGCTTGGCGCCATGTCCATGTTGTGCTTGTATTGCCTTAGGAGGGCCTCACCCAAATCTTTCCAGCTTCTAACTGATTCTCGCTTCAGATCCATGTACCAGTCCAAAGATGCCCCAGATAGACTATCTTGGAAAAAATACATCCACATCTTTTCATCACCGGTATACGCAGAGATTTTTCGATAATAAGCCTGCACATGGGTGCGAGGGCAAGAAGTACCGTTGTATTTGTCGAAGGATGGTGCTTTGAACTTGTGAGGGATTCTCAAACCTTCCACCAACCCCATATTGGTAACATCAAAACCGAGAGAATTCTGACATTCCATAGCACGGATCTTCTCAGCAAGAGCCTCAACTTTGCGGTCTCTCTCATTAACCCTTCCCAGAACGTCTTCGTCTTCACTGAGCAGAGAGAACATATCCTCTTGTCTGTCAACAATCGGAACAGGATTACGGGCCGGAGCACGGACTACTCTGGCATTAGCGGCATCTGGAACAATAGGTTGACCGTTGATTCGAATACCCCCCAACTCATCACCTACAGCATAGTTGTTGATGGGTACAGCAGCAGCGACATTGTTATCATTGACCGGGCCTCCCTCTGGCGGAGCATGGTTGATCGGTGGATTTGCAGCCTCTTGTCTCTGAACCATAGCTCGAAGTTCTTCTTGACCTTGTGCAACCCCTTGCATCATATTCATAAACTGGGCCATGCTAGCCTTCATCTCAGCCAACTCAGCTTGAAATTGATCCATACTTCTCTGTTGATTCAGTCTTGTTGAGTAGCGGTGCGGACGTTGATCAGCTATCCTGCCTAAAACAGGAACCAGAGTGAGAAGTCACGACCAAGAACACCTGTTATGCAAAATGATATGAGTATGATGCTAATGATGCGTATGATGCACATGATATGCTCATTTCTCAGGCATTCCAAAGAGCCTGACCCATCCTGAAAAGATGGCAACCTGCAGCAACAAGAGAACAAACAGATACAAGGAAAATGAGAGCAACAGGGAAATACTGACGACCTTATCCATACATAAGGGTAAAAAGGTCAATACCACCGAGTCAACAGAAGATTCGCATAAGCAGAGTACAAAGAAATGAATCCCATCCAACAAGCCTGGAGGTGATTCTCAATAATGAAGATCCAAAGACGGAGTACAAACAAATGAATCCCATCCAACAAGCCTGGAGGTGATTCTAAAAAAAAAACACAAACAAAGATACAAACTAAGACAGACGGTCTTCTGGAATGAGAGTCTTCAGGTAATGGCACTGGTCTATCAACAGTGAGCATTCTGAACATTCTGGTAGAGGGGTAATCTTCTCCTTCAACTGTCTTCTAAGCTCTAGGACTTCTCTTCCAAGACGGTTCTCTGATGCCTGTCTCAAGTCTACTTCCTTCTTCAACTGGATGTCTTTATCTCTGAGTTGCTTCTCCAAGTCTCTGATCTTCTTCTGATAGCTGGCCTCAACCCTCTGCAGCCTCAAGCACTCCCGGTGTTCTGCATCTAACATGCTCTCCATCTCCTCGTAGGATCTCTTCTTGCTTCTCAGTTTGCTAGCATCTTCTTCTCGCACTCCTCTGAGTTGATGAGCCAAGTTCAACCTATCAGCTTTGGCTTTGTACAGCTCCATCTGGGTATCTTGCTCCTTCCCTCTCAAACGGCGATTCTCCATCAGGGCTTGCTTGTAGTGCTCCGCCGGCACACTCTCAGCAAGGATCAAAGGTGGTTGCTCCTGCAACGGCTCCATCCTATCGTAGGGTAACAACAAAGTTTCTACTCTCTCCTTGACCCAATCAGTGTAATCGGGCATAGCAACGGCAAACTTCTTCCCTAAGACAGATCCATCCTTCACACCAATAGACTTCCAAGCTCTCCCTATCTGCTCTAATCTAGCCGGGTCACTCTGCTTCTCAAAAAACACACTTTCAACTACCTCAGCCTCAAGTGGTCTTCCCTTCATCACAAACCCCAACTGGCGAAGAGAAAGAATCGGGTTGTAATTGATGCAACCCTTAGTCCCTACGAGTGGCACATTACGGAATCCTCCACAGCTCATAATGA
Organism: Lathyrus oleraceus; assembly: GCF_024323335.1. Lineage (NCBI taxonomy): Eukaryota > Viridiplantae > Streptophyta > Magnoliopsida > Fabales > Fabaceae > Lathyrus > Lathyrus oleraceus. Next base: position 146,559,485 of record NC_066580.1, read on the forward strand.
CGTTACGCACATCCATCCGGTAAGATTGCCACCTGATATCATAGGAGGTAAGAGACATAACCCTCTGAGTCCATTTATGCGTGCTCTGAGCATCCACAAAAGATCCACTGACTGGCAGGAGAGACAAGAACCATCTGAGCAAAAGCGGGAGACAACACCTGATAGCCCCACCCTTACCATGCCTACTGTGAATAGCATAGTAAGTGTCAGCTAACAGAGTAGGAACTGGATTTCCTCCAATGAAAATACTGACTGCAGCATAGTCAACAAAATTTGGCATACTCGGAAACAGGACGATCCCATAAATCATGACGGCCAACTGAGCACGAAAGGCTTCCCAACTTCCCTTCTCTGCTTCTTCTCTAGCTACCCTCAACAGAAACTTCAAAGGCAATCCTACAACATCACCACTGGGCCTCCAACTATCACTGACTTCCTTGATACCCAGGTGGAGAGCTCTGGCAACAGCTCTGAAATCAACCTCCTTGGGCACATCCAAGAAAGGAACCTGATACCGGACCGGGACACTCAGCAGAATGGAATACTCCTCAAGAGTAGGCGCCAACTGATAATCTTGAAAGGTGAAACAATGAAGCTCTGGGTCGTAGAACTATAGAAGAGTCTGCAACGGTACCGGATCGACTACCATCTTCAACAGTGTCAGAATATCTCCATACTGGTCAACAAACCCCTTCTGGTTACCACTGGTCATAAGGTTGCTCAACTCAATCAGCGACGTCAAAGGTTCACGGTGAAAGCTGTAGGTACAAGTCTTCCGCTTCAACTCTGGGACCGTTGCCATCTCTATCAGTGAACAAGCTCTGGAATGTACCTGAGAAATGATATGCATGCAGGGATTAGTTTTTTTTCTCTCCCTTTTTTCTTCTTTTTTTTTTTGTATTTTTTTCTTTTATTGCGTTTCTTTTGAAAAATAAATATGCTATGATGCAAATGATGCAGACACGACTGGTTGGCTGTGTCTCTCAGAACACAGGATCAAAACTTCGGCTTGAACTCGGAACCACAAATTCATCTGAAACCCAAAGTCATCTGAGACCCCAAAATTCTGAACCAATAGTCACCAACAGGATCACAAGTCACCAACAAGTCACCAACAAGTCACCAACTGTACCTGTAATAATGATCATTCCCTCCCCACTCACGGGTGTCATCTAGGCCAGGGTAAGGTCGAGAGAAACGCAG